>NC_064621.1:153829520-154454520 GCF_023898315.1 Schistocerca nitens | reverse complement strand
TGATTCAATAAACCACTAGGCTGCCCTAGCGCAGTGGCTTCGACAATTGCACCCACATTCATACCTCAGCCCTCTTGGTCTCTGGGACCACACAGTTTTCTCTGTTTAAAGCATCTGCCTATGTTTCAGGCAGGATGACATGTTTCGTTAAATGCTGAGTTGCTATTCTAATACAAATGCAGAGCCTCTGCAATGCTGTTCGAGTTTAGGGGGAATACCAAGCCGGCCGAGCGAGAATGGAATTTGTATTGAGGAGGGAGACGTGCTAGGGTAGTAGGTCCAGTTGTGCAAAGCCACTGGGCCATGGTGGCGTAGTGGGAACTGCATATGCCTAGTGAGCAGAAGCCACGGTTTCGAATCCTGGCCTTGGTACAAATCTTCATTCATCGCTTCGGTGTGCGTATGTACAACATATGCGTTTAAGATATGAGGAAGTGTCTGGAATCATATAGATTCATTTGATTAAAGCACCTATGCCTGGGTTTCAGGCAGGCTCCTCCGTTTCATCCTATGCTGATAGTCCCATACAGCTGGCGAGCCTCTGCAATGCTGTTCGAGTTTACCAAATGGGCTGAGAAGTGAATGGGAATCTGGATTGAGGAGGAAGGCGTGCTAAGGTAGTCCTTGCAGTTGGGCAAAGCCACTGTGCCAGGGTGGCAACGCGATTAGCACATCTGCCCAGTGTACAGGATATCCAGATTCAAAACTCAGCCTTGGTGTCAAGTTTCATACGTCACTTCACGCTGTATATACAGGATGGTCCATTGATAGTGGCCGGACCAAATATCTCACGAAATAAGCATCAAACGAAAAAACTACAAAGAACGAAGCTCGTCTAGCTTGAAGGGGGAAACCAAATGGCGCTATGGTTGGCCCGCTAGATGGCGTAGCCATAGGTCAAAAGGATATCAACTGCGTTTTTTTTAAATAGGAACCCCCATTTTTTATTACATAGTCGTGTAGTACGTAAAGAAACATGAATGTTTTAGTTGAACCACTTTTTTCGCTTTGTGATAGATGGCGCTGTAATAGTCACAAACGTATAAGTACCTGGTATCACGTAACATTCCGCCAGTGCGGACGGTATTTGGTTCGTGATACATTACCCGTATTAAAATGGACTGTTTACCAATTTCGGAAAAGGTCGATATCGTGTTGATGTATGGCTATTGTGATGAAAATGCCCAACGGGCGTGTGCTATGTATGCTGCTCGGTATCCTGGACGACATCATCCAAGTGCCCGGAGCGTTCGCCGGATAGTTGCGTTATTTAAGGAAACAGGAAGTGTTCAGCCAAATGTGAAACGTCAACCACGACCTGCAACAAATGATGATGCCCAAGTAGGTGTTTTAGCTGCTGTCTCAGCTAATCCGCACATCAGTAGCAGACAAATTGCGCGAGCATCGGGAACCTCAAAAACGTCGGTGTTTAGAATGTTACATCAACATCGATTCCACCCGTACCATATTTCTATGCACCAGGAATTGCATGGCGACGACTTTGAACGTCGTGTACAGTTCTGCCACTGGGCACAACAGAAATTACGGGACGATGACAGATTTTCTGCACGCGTTCTACACTCCTGGAAATTGAAATAAGAACAGCGTGAATTCATTGTCCCAGGAAGGGGAAACTTTATTGACACATTCCTGGGGTCAGATACATCACATGATCACACTGACAGAACCACAGGCACATAGACACAGGCAACAGAGCATGCACAATGTCGGCACTAGTACAGTGTATATCCACCTTTCGCAGCAATGCAGGCTGCTATTCTCCCATGGAGACGATCGTAGAGATGCTGGATGTAGTCCTGTGGAACGGCTTGCCATGCCATTTCCACCTGGCGCCTCAGTTGGACCAGCGTTCGTGCTGGACGTGCAGACCGCGTGAGACGACGCTTCATCCAGTCCCAAACATGCTCAATGGGGGACAGATCCGGAGATCTTGCTGGCCAGGGTAGTTGACTTACACCTTCTAGAGCACGTTGGGTGGCACGGGATACATGCGGACGTGCATTGTCCTGTTGGAACAGCAAGTTCCCTTGCCGGTCTAGGAATGGTAGAACGATGGGTTCGATGACGGGTTGGATGTACCGTGCACTATTCAGTGTCCCCTCGACGATCACCAGTGGTGTACGGCCAGTGTAGGAGATCGCTCCCCACACCATGATGCCGGGTGTTGGCCCTGTGTCCCTCGGTCGTATGCAGTCCTGATTGTGGCGCTCACCTGCACGGCGCCAAACACGCATACGACCATCATTGGCACCAAGGCAGAAGCGACTCTCATCGCTGAAGACGACACGTCTCCATTCGTCCCTCCATTCACGCCTGTCGCGACACCACTGGAGGCGGGCTGCACGATGTTGGGGCGTGAGCGGAAGACGGCCTAACGGTGTGCGGGACCGTAGCCCAGCTTCATGGAGACGGTTGCGAATGGTCCTCGCCGATACCCCAGGAGCAACAGTGTCCCTAATTTGCTGGGAAGTGGCGGTGCGGTCCCCTACGGCACTGCGTAGGATCCTACGGTCTTGGCGTGCATCCGTGCGTCGCTGCGGTCCGGTCCCAGGTCGACGGGCACGTGCACCTTCCGCCGACCACTGGCGACAACATCGATGTACTGTGGGGACGTCACGCCCCACGTGTTGAGCAATTCGGCGGTACGTCCACCCGGCCTCCCACATGCCCACTATACGCCCTCGCTCAAAGTCCGTCAACTGCACATACGGTTCACGTCCACGCTGTCGCGGCATGCTACCAGTGTTAAAGACTGCGATGGAGCTCCGTATGCCACGGCAAACTGGCTGACACTGACGGCGGCGGTGCACAAATGCTGCGCAGCTAGCGCCATTCGACGGCCAACACCGCGGTTCCTGGTGTGTCCGCTGTGCCGTGCGTGTGATCATTGCTTGTACAGCCCTCTCGCAGTGTCCGGAGCAAGTATGGTGGGTCTGACACACCGGTGTCAATGTGTTTTTTTTTCCATTTCCAGGAGTGTATTTAGCTACGTAGCGTCATTCACCAACAGCGGTAACGTAAACCGACATAATATCCACTATTTGTTGTTGTTGTTGTGGTATTCAGTCCTGAGACTGGTTTGTTGCAGCTCCCCATGCTACTCTATCCTGTGCAAGCTTCTTCATCTCCCAGTACCTACTGCAACCTACATCCTTCTGAATCTGCCTAGTGTATTCATCTCTTGGTCTCCCTCTACGATTTTTACCCTCCACGCTGCCCTCCAATGCTAAATTCGTGATCCCTTCATGCCTCAGAACATGTCCTACCAACCGGTCCCTTCTTCTTGTCAAGTTGTGCCACAAACTCCTCTTCTCCACGATCCTATTCAATACCTCCTCATTAGTTATGTGATCTACCCACCTAATCTTCAGCGTTCTTCTGTAGCACCACATTTCGAAAGCTTCTATTCTCTTCTTGTCCAAACTATTTATCGTCCATGTTTCACTTTCATACATGGCTACATACAAATACTTTCAGAAACGACTTCCTGACACTTAAATCCATACTCGATGTTAACAAATTTCTCTTCCTCAGAAACGCTTTCCCTGCCGTTGCCAGTTTACATTTTATATTCTCTCTACTTCGATCATCATCAGTTATTTTGCTCCCCAAATAGCGAAACTCCTTTACTACTTTAAGTGTCTCATTTCCTAATCTAATTCCCTCAGCATCACCCGACTTAATTCGACTACATTCCATTATCCTCGTTTTGTTGTTGATGTTCATCTTATATCCTCCCTTCAAGACACTGTCCATTCCCTTCAACTACTCTTCCATGTTCTTTTGCTGTCTCTGACAGAATTACAATGTCAAAGGCGAACCTCAAGGTTTTTATTTCTTCTCCAAGGATTTTAATACCTACTCCAAATTTTTCTTTTGTTTCCTTTACTGCTTGCTCAATACACAGATTGAATAACATCGGGGAGAGGCTACAACCCTGTCTCACTCCCTACCCAACCACTGCTTCCCTTTCATGCCCCTCGACTCTTATAACTGCCATCTGGTTTCCGTACAAATTATAAATAGCCTTTCGTTCCCTGTACTTTACCCCTGCCACCTTTAGAATTTGAAAGGGAGTATTCCAGTCAACATTGTCAAAAGCTTTCTCTAAGTTCACAAATGCTAGAAACGTAAGTTTACCTTTCCTTAATCTAGCTTCTAAGGGAAGTCGTAGGGTCAATATTGCCACACGTGTTCCAATATTTCTACGGAATCCAAACTGATCTTCCCCGAGGTCGGCTTCTACCAGTTTTTCCATTCGTCTATAAAGAATTCGCGTTAGTATTTTGCAGCCGTGACTTATTAAACTGATAGTTCGGTAATTTTCACATATCCATACTAATATCACATTGGAAATGCTCCCTTCTGAGCACAAAAAATGCGAATATGTTCCTGTTTATTTCAAAGACTGTGATTTAGGTGAGGTACCACCTGCCTCATCCTACCTTCCTCAGCACCTTCAAAAACTTTCCAAAAATGTTGTCATGTGAACATATTCGCGTTTTTTTTAACATGCAATTCACTTCAAAAGCCCACAAGGTCCCTTAACTATATCTCATTCGCACCCACTAGTCCACTGCTGTAAGTCGCTCTTACCCACCCATTCCTCTTTGCCCTCTCTGACTCACTCACTCAGCGTAACTCATAATCATTATCTCATTGTCTTCTGTGTTACAGCCTTCTTTCTGTCCTACTACAACAGTCTCCTCTCACTGCCATTGTCTCCCTCTTGCTCTCTCCTAGTGCTAATATCTCATTCCTTTCTTGTACTGCTATTTCCCTGCCTCGTTATCATTGTCATATACTCTCTCTCTGATTATCACTGGCTCTACCCACGTCCACTTTCTCTTTCTCTTTATTCCCCTCCCACCATCTCCTAACACCGTCTCGTTCACTCCTTTCCTAGCACCGTTCTATCACTGTCAACTAAGTTTCACTGCCAATGCGTCCCTATTTTTATTTCACACTGCCATTGTCGTCTTCACTCTTTCCGTAACGCAACCACTGTCTACTATCTTCCAGCATTTATTACTTTCCCGTCTCTTTGCCACTGCCACGGTCATTGTCTCTATCAGCACAAGAAACATGAATAATTTGTATTGGGATGGAAGTCATTACAGCAAAGACGTTTTTCGTCGCGGCGAGATCTATTTACGAAATTTCAGTCACCAACTTTCTCTTCCGAATGCGAAAATATTTTGTTGAGCCCAACCTACATAGGTAGGAATGATCATCAAAATAAAATAAGAGAAATCAGAGCTCGAACAGAAAAGTTTAGGTGTTCGTTTTTCCCGCGCGCTGTTCGGGAGTGGAATGGTAGAGAGATAGTATGATTGTGGTTCGACGAACCCTCTGCCAAGCACTTAAATGTGAATTGCAGAGTAGTCATGTAGATGTAGATGTAGATGTTCTTAGGTTAGTTCGGTCTAAGTAGTTCCACGTTCTAGGGGATTGATGACCTTAGATGTTAAGTCCCATAGTGCTCAGAGCCATTTGTACAATTTTTTTTCAGCCTTTGTATCTCGGAAATGGGTAAACATATGAAGAAAATTTTCAGGTTGTTCGAGATCAGGATCGTAGGAATACATCGTAAAAATTACAGCCATACACTGTGCGTAGCCATTTTGGAATGCTCGGCTGGGTTAGACCGTTAACATTACCGCTGGATATATTTGGTAAACCACATCAAATACTGACGAATCGATTCCACAGACCGAACGTGAGGAGAGGGGCTAGTGTAATTGGTTAATACAAACCATAAATGCACGGAAGTATGTTTTTTAACACAAACCTACGTTTTTTTTAAATGGAACCCCGTTAGTTTTGTTAGCACATCTGAACATATAAACAAATACGTAATCAGTGCCGTTTGTTGCATTGTAAAATGTTAATTACATCCGGAGATATTGTAACCTAAAGTTGACGCTTGAGTACCACTCGTCCGCTGTTCGATCGTGTGTATCGGAGAGCACCGAATTAAGTAGGGATCCAAAGGGAACGGTGATGGACCTTAGGTACAGAAGAGACTGGAACAGCACATTACGTCCACATGCTAACACCTTTTTATTGGTCTTTTTCACTGACGCACATGTACGTTACCATGAGGGGTGAGGTACACGTACACACGTGGTTTCCGTTTTCAATTACGGAGTGGAATAGAGTGTGTCCCGACATGTCAGGCCAATAGATGTTCAATGTGGTGGCCATCATTTCCTGCACACAATTGCAATCTCTGGCGTAATGAATGTCGTACATGCTTCAGTACATCTGGTGTAATGTCGCCGCAGGCTGCCACAATACGTTGTTTCATATCCTCTGGGGTTGTAGGCACATCACGGTACACATTCTCCTTTAACGTACCCCACAGAAAGAAGTCCAGAGGTGTAAGATCAGGAGAACGGGCTGGCCAATTTATGCGTCCTCCACGTCCTATGAAACGCCCGTCGAACATCGTCAAGGGTCAGCCTAGTGTTAATTGCGGAATGTGCAGGTGCACCATCATGCTGATACCACATACGTCGACGCGTTTCCAGTGGGACATTTTCGAGCAACGTTTGCAGATCATTCTGTAGAAACGCGATGTATGTTGCAGCTGTTTGGGCCCCTGCAATGAAGTGAGGACCAATGAGGTGGTCGCCAATGATTCCGCACCATACATTTACAGACCACGGTCGCTGTCGCTCTACCTGTCTGAGCCAGCGAGGATTGTCCACGGACCAGTAATGCATGTTCCGTAGATTCACTGCCCCGTGGTTTGTGAAACCCGCTTCATCGGTAAACAGGTAGAACTGCAACGTATTCTCTGTTAATGCCCATTGACAGAATTGCACTCGATGATTAAAGTCATCACCATGTAATTGCTGATGTAGCGACACATGAAACGGGTGAAAGCGGTGACGATGCAGTATGCGCATGACACTACTTTGACTCAGTCCACCGGCTCTCGCAATGTCCCGTGTACTCATGTGTGGGTTTATGGCAACAGCAGCTAACACACCAACTGCACCCGCTTCTCCTGTGACGGGCTTGTTACGGACCCGTTTGCGTGCTACGACCATACCTGTTGCATACAGTTCTCGCTTCCCACGCCCGGGTTCCCGGGTTCGATTCCCGGCGGGGTCAGGGATTTTCTCTGCCTCGTGATGACTGGGTGTTGTGTGCTGTCCTTAGGTTAGTTAGTTTTAAGTAGTTCTAAGTTCTAGGGGACTGATGACCATAGATGTTAAGTCCCATAGTGCTCAGAGCCATTTGAACCGGGTACCGTTCTGCATACACCCTGCAGGCTTCAGCTGCATTTCGTCGACACTCGCCATAGATGAGTATCATCTCAGCCTTTTCAGAGTTCGAATACACCATGGTCACAGTTCCTACAACACTACACTATCACAGACGTCTGGTAACAGACGTCTGGTAACACGGTGTACTACAGTTGGTCTGCGTGCGGAGACGAATGCAGAATAACAATAGCAGCAAGCGCTACATGCGGACACTGCGACAGCTAGACCTAACCACAACTCGTAAACACGGTCGTCATCGTAAACATGTCGCTGCAGATGCTGCTCGCCGACCGTGGCCCGTGTTTGTTACAACACGCAACTGAACGTCGGAGGTTTCAAGCGTCAACTTTAGGTTACAATATCTCCGGATGTAATTAACATTTTACAATGCAACAAACGGCACTGATTACGTATTTGTTTATATGTTCAGATGTGCAAACAAAACTAACGTGGTTCCATTTAAAAAAAACGTAGGTTTGTGTTAAAAAACATACTTCCGTGCATTTTTGTATGGTTTGTATTAATCAATTACACTAGCCCCTCTCCTCACGTTCGGTCTGTGGAATCGGTTCGTTAGTATTTGATGTGGTTTACGAAATATATCCAGCGGTAACGTTAGGTGATTCACCCAGTATAGTAAAAAAACGCTTCTTGTGTGGTTTTGCGAGGAACCGCCCACCGTAAACCACATCAAATGCAAAAAGAACCAACCGATTTGCTCCATTTGCCTAAGCAAGAGGAACTGAGTCATATTCATGCTTTGACCCTGTACTGTAGGCTACTGACCCTGAACGTGCGTTTACTTACACCTGTGCGCCTTGCGCCTAGTCACCATGCGACTGTGCTTGCCCCACACACAAGTAGAGGCAAGCGTGTAAATTGCATATCTCTACCTCAACATGTGCGTGTTCACACCTGTGTTCACGCTAATCGCCTCTTCTTCCATGTGCGGCAAGCTACAGCCGCACGCCGACTAGCCACAAAGCGAACAGATGTAAATGTACCTTCAGTCGATCCCCCTGTTGGATATATGAGTGGTCCCTAGCCTAAGGGCTTTCCAAAACACTTGACGCTACCCTTTTGTCACCAATAAAAACCGAAGTTTGAGCACCGGAAAATCCCGTTTTTATGCTAGATGTTCTGGAACATACTAGTATCGCCTGTGGCCAAAATTCGACCAGTCAAGTCAGTGAACTTCATCTGCGACAGCAAATGTCATGCATTTTAAAGTAACACACACCGCGCAAAAGTGAGTCTGATACTTTAGCCTCAGAACTAGACCATAGCAAGTGCAGCATTTTAGCTAAAAATAGTCTTGAAATAATTCTTTGATTTTACTTTAACTGTCCGATCATTTGAAGTGAGTCCTTGATACAGAGGACTGCAAAATAAATTTAGTGTTAACGGCGGCAAATTAACTTTTCTCTTATGATAACACAATGTGAATACCGTTCTATCGCTAAAGCAGCCACTCATACGAAATGATTTGCATTACGAAATCTGCGCTGTAAAATCATCAAACCACAATTATAACTCTCAAAATTATTTGGAATTACGTTCAGTGCACATTTAGATGTATCTCTCAAAACACTGTAATTATTATTATGAACCTCCACATTATTCCTTTTACTTTGTCTACACAAAAACTGTGTCTCTCTAGTTCTTCGTCTTTCAGTCCCCCCAATGAACCATGGACCTTGCCGTTGGTGGGGAGGCTTGCGTGCCTCAGCGATACAGATAGCCGTACCGTAGGTACAACCACAACGGAGGGGTATCTGTTGAGAGGCCAGAAAAACGTGTGGTTCCTGAATAGGGGCAGCAGCCTTTTCAGTAGTTGCAAGGGCAACAGTCTGGATGATTGACTGATGTGGCCTTGTAACAATAACCAAAACGGCCTTGCTGTGCTGGTACTGCGAACGGCTGAAAGCAAGGGGAAACTACAGCCGTAATTTTTCCCGAGGGCATGCAGCTGTACTGTATGGTTAAATGATGATGGCGTCCTCTTGCGTAAAATATTCCGGAGGTAAAATAGTCCCCCATTCGGATCTCCGGGCGGGGACTACTCAAGAGGATGTCGTTATCAGGAGAAAGAAAACTGGCGTTCTACGGATCGGAGCGTGGAATGTCAGATCCCTTAATCGGGCAGGTAGGTTAGAAAATTTAAAAAGGGAAATGGATAGGTTGAAGTTAGATATAGTGGGAATTAGTGAAGTTCGGTGGCAGGAGGAACAGGACTTCTGGTCAGGTGACTACACGGTTATAAACACAAAATCAAATAGGGGTAATGCAGGAGTAGGTTTAGTAATGAATAGGAAAATAGGAATGGGGATAAGCTACTACAAACAGCATAGTGAACGCATTATTGTGGCCAAGATAGATACGAAGCCCACACCTACTACAGTATTACAAATTTATATGCCAACTAGCTCTGCAGATGACGAAGAAATTGAAGAAATGTATGATGAAATAAAAGAAATTATTCAGATTGTGAAGGGAGACGAAAATTTAATAGCCATGGGTGACTGGAATTCTAGTGTACGAAAAGGGAGAGAAGGAAACATAGTAGGTGAATATGGATTGGGGCTAAGAAATGAAAGAGGAAGCCGCCTGGTAGAATTTTGCACAGAGCACAATATAATTATAGCTAACACTTGGTTTAAGAATCATGAAAGAAGGTTGTATACATGGAAGAACCCTGGAGATACTAAAAGGTATCAGATAGATTATATAATGGTAAGACAGAGATTTAGGAACCAGGTTTTAAATTGTAAGACATTTCCAGGGGCAGATGTGGACTCTGACCATAATCTATTGGTTATGACCTGTAGATTAAAACTGAAGAAACTGCAAAAAGGTGGGAATTTAAGGAGATGGGACCTGGATAAACTGAAAGAACCAGAGGTTTTACAGAGTTTCAGGGAGAGCATAAGGGAACAATTGACAGGAATGGGGGAAAGAACTACAGTAGAAGAAGAATGGGTAGCTTTGAGGGATGAAGTAGCGAAGGCAGCAGAGGATCAAGTAGGTAAAAAGACGAGGGCTAGTAGAAATCCTTGGGTAACAGGAGAGATATTGAATTTAATTGATGAAAGGAGAAAATATAAAAATTCAGTAAATGAAGCAGGCAAAAAGGAATACAAACGTCTCAAAAATGAGATCGACAGGAAGTGCAAAATGGCTAAGCAGGGATGGCTAGAGGACAAATGTAAGGATGTAGAGGCCTATCTCACTAGGGGTAAGATAGATACTGCCTACAGGAAAATTAAAGAGACCTTTGGAGATAAGAGAACGACTTGTATGAATATCAAGAGCTCAGATGGAAACCCAGTTCTAAGCAAAGAAGGGAAGGCAGAAAGGTGGAAGGAGTATATAGAGGGTCTATACAAGGGCGATGTACTTGAGGACAATTTTATGGAAATGGAAGAGGATGTAGATGAAGATGAAATGGGAGATATCATACTGCGTGAAGAGTTTGACAGAGCACTGAAAGACCTGAGTCGAAACAAGGCCCCAGGAGTAGACAACATTCCATTGGAACTACTGACGGCCTTGGGAGAGCCAGTCCTGACAAAACTTTACCATCTGGTGAGCAAGATGTATGAGACAGACGAAATACCCTCAGACTTCAAGAAGAATATAATAATTCCAATCCCAAAGAAAGCAGGTGTTGACAGATGTGAAAATTACCGAACTATCAGTTTAATAAGTCACAGCTGCAAAATACTAACACGAATTCTTTACAGACGAATGGAAAAACTAGTAGAAGCCAACCTCGGGGAAGATCAGTTTGGATTCCGTAGAAACACTGGAACACGTGAGGCAATACTGACCGTACGACTTATCTTAGAAGAAAGATTAAGGAAAGGCAAACCTACGTTTCTAGCATTTGTAGACTTAGAGAAAGCTTTTGACAATGTTGACTGGAATACTCTCTTTCAAATTCTGAAGGTGGCAGGGGTAAAATAGAGGGAGCGAAAGGCTATTTACAATTTGTACAGAAAGCAGATGGCAGTTATAAGAGTCGAGGGACATGAAAGGGAAGCAGTGGTTGGGAAGGGAGTAAGAGAGGGTTGTAGCCTCTCCCCGATGTTGTTCAATCTGTATATTGAGCAAGCAGTAAAGGAAACAAAAGAAAAATTCGGAGTAGGTATTAAAATTCATGGAGAAGAAATAAAAACTTTGAGGTTCGCCGATGACATTGTAATTCTGTCAGAGACAGCAAAGGACTTGGAAGAGCAGTTGAATGGAATGGACAGTGTCTTGAAAGGAGGATATAAGATGAACATCAACAAAAGCAATACGCGGATAATGGAATGTAGTCTAATTAAGTCGGGTGATGCTGAGGGAATTAGATTAGGAAATGAGACACTTAAAGTAGTAAATGAGTTTTGCTATTTGGGGAGCAAAATAACTGATGATGGTCGAAGTAGAGAGGATATAAAATGTAGACTGGCAATGGCAAGGAAAGCGTTTCTGAAGAAGAGAAATTTGTTAACATCGAGTATAGATTTAAGTGTCCGTAAGTCATTTCTGAAAGTATTTGTATGGAGTGTAGCCATGTATGGAAGTGAAACATGGACGATAAATTGTTTGGACAAGAAGAGAATAGAAGCTTTTGAAATGTGGTGCTAAAGAAGAATGCTGAAGATTAGATGGGTAGATCACATAACTAATGAGGAAGTATTGAATAGGATTGGGGAGAAGAGAAGTTTGTGGCACAACTTGACCAGAAGAAGGGATCGGTTGGTAGGACATGTTCTGAGGCATCAAGGGATCACCAATTTAGTATTGGAGGGCAGCGTGGAGGGTAAAAATCGTAGAGGGAGACCAAGAGATGAATACACTAAGCAGATTCAGAAGGATGTAGGTTGCAGTAGGTACTGGGAGATGAAAAAGCTTGCACAGGATAGAGTAGCATGGAGAGCTGCATCAAACCAGTCTCAGGACTGAAGACCACAACAACAACAACAACCGTTAGAGTTCTTAGAGGCATAGCCCATAGTTTCCATATAATGAGGGAAGTCGTAGCTATTCAAAATGAAGTAACTGAAAATTAGGAACACTTCAGATTTTATGGTGACACTGAGAAACGAACACAAAGTTAGTTCCGTATACTCTTACACAAAAGTAAACGAAAAAAGAACGCTAGTAAACAACGGTTTTTAGCCCTGACGGCTTAGTTACTACGTTTCATTTTCTCCTGCTGGCGACACCAATCAAGTAGTAGTTGTGCCATTGTAGCTACTGGTATTCATAACTTACTGCAACATTTATACATGTACTCCCTAGAAATGCGATTTCACGAAAAGTTGTTACTTTCGTGTATCGTTTGTGCCATGGCACCTCATCGGTACGCATGGTAGAAGTTGGTACCAACCTGAGAGACAGAGGACAACTTTTGTCACGTGCTAGCGAAGTACCTTTCGAATTACGTAAGTTTCATTAGCCTCCTTGTATAATTAATTTATAAATATACACTTCCGTTTTCGATGTTCACGAATTAATGTCATGAACGCTCAATAAATAGTTGTACTACTGTTACTGTTGTCCACATTTCTATTACTTTCTCTATGCAAAAAGTATGTCTGTCTAGCTCTGTATCTTTCACTCCTAACCGTTTCCATTCTCCTTCTAAGCATAGCCTTCAACAAATATAGTTTCCGTACAATAACCAAAGCCGAAAGTCGTAATCAAATGGCTCTGAGCACTATGGGACTCAACTGCTGTGGTCATAAGTCCCCTAGAACTTAGAATTACTTAAACCTAACTAACCTAAGGACAGCACACAACACCCAGCCATCACGAGGCAGAGAAAATCCCTGATCCCGCCGAGAATCGAACCCGGGAACCCGGGCGTGGGAAGCGAGAACGCTACCGCACGACCACGAGATGCGGGCTCCGAAAGTCGTATTTATTCAAAATGTAGAAGTTAAAAATCAGGAACATGTTTCAAAATTTCTGTAACGACGGCATATGACCGTAAAATTACTCTTACTGGAAAGTGAACGACACCAATATACAACGTTATTTCAGACTTCGTTACTGTCATATTATGATTTCCACTGCTGTCAACGACATTGTGCTAGCAGTTGGCGCATTGTAGCTACCTGGTATGTGTGTTTTACTGCAAATAAACCATGTAAACATGAATGTCCTAGAATGCGACTTCACGAAACACTGTTACTTTCGTGTTTGTACCACGGCACCTCATCGGTACGCAGAGCAAAAGCTGGTAGCACTTCAGTTATCGGTGTTCACGTATTGGAGATATTAATACGTGATAGAGAGGGTATCATCAGAGTTATGAATATGAAAGCATCCACTTCCTTTTACCACCCTTAACGGCTAAGTACAGACATGACTTTTTTCTTTGTGCACATGTATGGCTAAGTACCTTTCGAATTATATAAATTTCATTGGCCCATTTGTATAATTAATATTAAAAATCGGTACTTCAGTTTTCATGTTCACAAATTAATATTATGATTAGGTAAGCATTCTGTCGCATGCATAACGATAAATGCGGAAGTAACTCTGTTACTTTTCCACGGCTCAACAGCTGAACGGAATTCGATGAAATTTGGTATACAGGTAGCTTGAAACCCGAGCAAGAACATATGCTACTTTAGAAAGTGTGTAGTACAAGATATTTTTTGATTTGAAAAACATTATGAGAATTAGAGGAAAATATTTACTCTCTGAAAAAGCCATGTACTGTTTGACTTTTGAACTTTTTCATATTTGCGGAAATACTTTCATTGATTGATACGTTCAACAAAACACGATTCATCGTAATGAATACAATGCTTGTACAGTCCTCAACATGTTTAATCCATAGCTCCAAGCTGTTATATCCATACTGATATTGTAAAACCGACAGTAACTTTACTTTGTTACGTTTTCACCACTAAACTGCAGAATCGATTATGATTGAAATTTGGTATGGAGATAGCTCGAATCCCAAGAAAGAACATAGGATACTTTAGAAAACAAAAAAGAAAAACCGACCGCTAGTATACAATACGAGAGTAGGATGTGACCGATGCTTCCGCGGAGGTCGGAGCGCACCTATTCGTCATCATCGATTTCGTCCAGATTCGTGTTACATGCAGAGCTTGGCCAGAAATGAAAGTGACAGAAGTGCGATGTCCAGATCGTCAAGCGTTCAGAAAAAAATAGTATTTTTGGCGCGTGTCGAGCGAGGCATAAGCCATTTATGTTATCGTAGTTTTCAGATAGCGGTTGTCACAGTGGAAAGATTGCGGAACAGTAATACGTGGGTCACTTGGTCGAGTCCATATGCGGAAACTTTTTCTTTTTATTTTCAATTGTTTCTTTACTTACACTGTTCATAAACCGCGATAATGGTCAACATACTGTATTTATTAATATTTTCATAAAAAGCATGAAAAGGAGAGTCAAAGGAAAATTTGGGATTGCTAACAAATTTCCAACAACGGACTTAATAGCGACGAGGACTCAGCAAATAACGTTTCAAAAGTGTTTGTAATGATAATGGACAGGTCCTCATTTTCCGTTAGTAACATTTTGACCATAGAGAAGACTGCGTCAAAACACATTCCATGGTACATCAATAGCTATCCTGGTCAATATTTGGCAAAATGATGCGTTATGCATGGTTCCCTGCCAAACCGTGCGTTGAGAAAGAAACGTTTGTGACCGTAAACCAAGTTTGTTTTCTGTAAAAGCTTTAAAACATCCACGTATTGTAAAAATGCGGCGTTTATGACGTGTGCAAGGTGACGAGAAAATCCTTCCAATTTCGCGCCCTCCTGTGGCGTGATCACGGGGCGGAAGAGGGGGGGGGGGGGGGGCAAAGCAAAACTAACGTGTGAGTGAATATAACGAAAACTGTTTCCCTCTAACACCTCCCCCTCCCCCCCCCCACCCCTTCCAGCAACATCCACGACCCTCAGTACCACCCAAGCACCCTTGTTGAGCACGTGACAAATGTATATTAGAAAGACTAGTTATCTGTTCAACATGGCGCTTGTCCTAGAGCCTGAGCTTCAGGCAATCCCTTAGACTCAATTTAGGTACGGTTTGCCTGCCTTCAGGCGCTAGAGCAGCCCCGCGGCTGACATTCACCCACATGTTAATGTTGGCACCTGTTCCCGTCATCATGCCATAAGAGAGCGCGGAAATGAAAGGACGAAAACGCATAAAAACGCTTTTCTGCTTCAGATCATGTTCAAAGTTCGTCGAATGATTTTGAACGGTTCCTAGTGGTTCCACCCCGTATACCGGAGCCAAAAATTGCGGTTGCATTGCGCTCCAAAGGGTTCAGATCACTTTCAGTAGGGTTGCAGCCCCACGATATCCTTGAATAGGGTTAAAATGCCCAGGGATTGGCAGCATTGTCGAACGTTCTCAAGAACGTCGTCCTCCTGGTCAACGCACTGCACTCTGTCGTTTTCGACAGCGAAATGTAAGGGAATCAAGGGTCCAAGAGAAGGGGTCATTTCATTGAGTCATTTACGACAACCACTGAGGCCTTTTCGTGTCGATTCTGAGTGATGATGTGTCTGAAATCTTTTCATCAGCCACCCACAAGAAAATCGTGTCATTTCAAAGCTGGGCTCGTGGTTGTAATCTCCATCGCAGAGGCGTCAAAAGATACGGTGAAATGTGGGGTTTAACGACCTTTCCATCGTGTGGCACGCCCACGGTGGTGTTGGATACAATTGTGGTAGAAATTAGAGCCAATGTGACATCGTTAACCTACCGTTCAGACAATTACGGGGTTTCGAAAAAATAACTGGTTTGCGCAGTGTAATTTATTACTGCAACGCCGGACAAGTCATTCAGAGGTAAATACTTACTGCTATCCGTACGAAACCGGGGCGGGTTGCTAGTATTCTGTATTTTAGGTTCAGACTTTGCAGTTAAGGCCAATGTTTTTTATATTTCATTTTATCTGTTTCTAATATCGTGTTATAATTTCATGTATTGACTTGTTCCATGACCATGGAGACTTTCCTTAATTTGGTCCCACGGAACAATAAATAAATAAATAAATAAATAAATAAATAACGTTAACGGAACAGCAGCATGACGTCATGTCGCTTAGCCCGGTTCCGAAGGGTGAAAGTGAGAGTGTCAGATCCATCGTGATACAGGAAGAATATAGTATCTGAATGCAGGAAATAGCAATGATAAATTTAAATTAATTAATGGGCAAAGTAAACATTAAAAGGCAATACCTAGCACCTGTGTATCTTATTTTTTCCCCTAATTACCAAATAATGTCAAAAACAGTTGTATTTTTCTCCTTCAATGGAGGTGAATTCTTCACTGTCAAAAAAGTTATTTAATGAAAAGTGCTCCATCAATATATCTTCTTATTTACACAGAGTGTAGGCTTCTTCTCTGTCCAGGCATTGCGAAACTGAAATCATTTTTCCCTTCCAGACATCTGGTCTCTCTTGTGACACAACACTCAATGAAAGAACCATTTAATTCGCCATGCAACAATTGCAATTTTACACGAAAACTAAACAGAATAAGGAAATAGAAACCATGTAGAAGCAAAAGCACGAAATCCACTGCTGTAACATGACCGAGAGCAGCGAAAATAGGTAACTTTCGATGTTAGCAGAAGACCAATTGCTTCCCGCTTCCAATGGACAACGTCAAAATTTTCTTCCCCAGAATCCTTAACGCTGACTTCCCATTCGGTTCCGTCTCGTTACGGTCCATTGACGGTCTGTGGGAACGCCACAAATTTAAATGCATTCTGGGATGTTTTGACGTTACTTTCCGTCCTATGGTTATCACACGCCTGCATTTATGCGGCGCATACATTTTTATGATTTCTGTCAATCCCCGCATTTTTTTATTTTGGGGATTAAGATCTTTGGGTTTTTTTTTCATCTCATGTCAACGATTAATATACTTTTTATCTCAGTTATAGAATTACATCACTTGTTTTTCGCTTACAGTCAATCTGTTGTGGTAGTAAAACCGAAAATATCTATTTGTATTGCTTAGAATCAGTGTTTCGATTTGAATGTTTAGAGTATCTGAATACGTGGAAGAATCTGTTAAATTTTTGCTGGATGAAAACATTGAAATTGATGATGAAAAGCGTTTTGATCAATTTTCAAATTAAAAAAAAAAATCAGAGCCACATTTGATGGACAATAACCAAGCTAGAATAAATGGTGCAAATGCATTTAGTCGTGTAGTAGTGAGGAACAATTTAGTGAATTACTTAAAATTGCACAGTTCTCCTTTGCAGTGCCGGCCAATAACACTTGTGTTGAGAGGTTGTCCTCCTTAATACTGGCACAATGGACAAAGGAGAGAAACAGACTGATAATTGAATATGTAAAAGGGATTGCAATGGCGAAACTTCATTTTAGACATATGAATTAGCAAAAGCTTTCTTATATATGTGTGTCAATAAAAGGTACTTTAATAAAAGATCCGGACTCATTATAACACCACAACTTTGTGGATGATCACACATTTTCTACGTGTTTTGCGAAGTTTGTTGTATTAGTTGTGCTGAATATTATTCTCGTAAATATGTTGCCAAGTTACAAATGCTGTTTGTTATTTAAGAGAGAGAATAAGCATGGAATGTTAACATTTTATAAGTAGACATGATGGCCTAGTCAGGGAAAAGATGTTGTCAAAGTGTGTAATAAATCGTAAATGCATTATCGCTGGACGTGCGAGCGCGCCAAAAAAAAGTAGCAGTTTGGAGTCGCGAGAAGACTATTGTTGCCGTTGGTTGTGTATATTCGCCGGAGTGCCTATGCAAAAGTGCAGAGATAAAGGGTGTAGTGAAGCAGGGGATACAACCCGTCGGCTTTGACCAATGACGTCAGAATTGGCCAGAGAGCATTTATTACACAGATGAAAGAGCTGACAAGAATGTTCAGAAACAAAGGAATATGAGAGACGAAAGATATAGTTGATATATATAAAGGCCAGTAGTATTTTCACGTTAAGGATATCGCGTGTTTGTGTCGTATTATTTCTCGGGTCTAGTGAAGCAGGGGATACAACCCGTCGGTTTTGACCAATGACGTCATACATTAGTCATAGATAGTAATGTCTTCACTTCGAGGCATAGATAATAAAACTGTTCTGTGTTCCGGATAAGCGCTATCATTGTACATTAAAATAATTATTCGTAATGATATTGAGGTAATTTGGAGTATTAGTTTGTTATTGTAGAACAATTTTTAGTGTTTTATTTTCGTTTATAGGAATGGATTTGTCTGTTTGTGTGTGTGTAATTTTCGTTATTGTCTGTCTAGGCGAGCTTCGGTTATTCCTCGATATTTCCGTGTGGTAAGTTCACTTTTCCAGTTGCGTCTTTCACGGTATTTCACTATTTTGATATTTCACTGTTTTATTCCACCAATATGTGTATTTTCGTGTTGTGAAGTACGTAATAGAAATTTCTCAGCTGTCGATCTTCTTTCGTTTCCCAGCACTAATATCAGTACGACATTTTCGAATGTGTACTTGCTATATAACAGGCGAAACCCCCTACTCAACTAAAACTTGATCCCGTCCTTCACTTCGTCTTTACACTGACGACACAACGAAAATTTGTATCTCGTCCTTCACTTCTCCTTTACACTGACACTATATATGTCAATTGGCGAGCAAGATACAAATGTTGCGTACAGCTATATAGCTCAAGTAGCGAATGGGATACTATTTGAAACACGTATGTTGTGCGGCAGCGATGCTGAGACATTGTAGAATCTCTGACCAGAGCAGTTGCGCTCGACTCGCAGTAGCGAGCAGTCAGTCAGTCTGCAGTAGTCAGTCCTCAGTAGTGCTTGGAGTCGGTTGCTAGCAGTAGCGGAGAGCAGTCGGCGGGCGTCGGCATCGCAATGGTCGAGATTCAGGACGAGGTATAATTTATTTAAATAAATAATCATGCAGCTTTGCGCTCATCAGATAATGTAACGAACAGTCATTGTAATTTAACTTTCAAAAATCGCCCCCAATAATAATTTTGATTTAAAAGCAATTTTAGAGACAATCATTCAAATTTCCTTCCATTTCCTTTTAACAAAGATTTTTAAAAGGTACTTCCAATGCTTTTCATGCAAGCGCCAGAGAACAATAAGAGCAGAATTTTGACATGCAGTTTCACTAAGGTAAGAAATTTATTCTCGTTTCGCACAGGGCAAACACCGACTTTTCGGTTGAATTGAGTTTAGATTATCATTACAGTTTCATTATCATGGGATTAGCGTTCATTATTTAATGGGAACTTGTACTTGAGTCAGATAGCGAGCTTTCATTTAATTGTCTTTGCCATTAATATTCTTGTGGGGAGTTTATACTTAGCTATGGCATCATTTCTAATAAATATTATTCTTTTTAAGAATTTGTTGTGGGGAGGTTACACTTGGCGACACCCAGTCCAGGATCGTATTTCGTGTGAATCTTTTGTAAAACAGTCAGATATCTGCTCTTATTTGCTTAGATATAATTAGAATTTGGCGCAACGCTTTTACTAATTTGTGACTTTCTTTCCTCAGATCATCGGCAATTCGTTGCTCTGTTGTATTTGTGTGTTGCTTTTGCATTGTGCTTATTTATTTTGTAAATAATTGTGACTATTGTGAAAATGCCGCGAAAGACTATTAATAGTACATCGCGAGGTGTAGTGAATGAAGTTACCGACTCAAACAATTTTACCGATAGGACTTGTGACACGCAGTGTAATGATGACAATGCTGTGTTCACTAACAGTCAGTGCGTTCCAATCGCGAATGACGACTTTTACCTTAATGATGAACAAGAGAACTCAATTGTCTCCTCTGTTAATTTGACGACAATTGATGACGCTGGGCGTTCTGTTGGAATGAGCGCTGCCCAGCTTAACACACCCGGTTTGGAAAATTCAAATAACGTACAGACAAATTTCTGTAATGAAAATGAGCAGGATACACAAAGTACGCCGGATTTATTTAATTCCGAAATAGTGTCTGACAGTGTACATCCGACTGATAAACCTTTTTGTAAATCTCAGAATAACCAATTGGTTACAGAAAGCGAGACAATTCCAGATCGACCATTAAACAGCACAGAGAATAGAAATGTTAATTTTGGCTCGGATCAAATTATGGCACTATTGCTGCAACGAGTTAACCAAATTATTGAAAACCAAGACGACCTTAAAGAAGATTTCAAACAACAACTTAGTGAACAGGTCAGACAACAGAGTGAAGATAATAAACAATTTAATGAAAATTTCAAACAACTTAGTGAACAGGTCAAACAACAGAACGAAAAACAAGACAAGCTAAATGAAAAATTAGATAACAATTCCAGACAGTTAAGTGAACAAATTAGAGCCGTTGCCTCGCAGTGCCATGACACTAAGGAACAGTTACGCGTGGAAATTGAGACGTGTTCAAAAAAAAGTAGTGAAGAAATTAAGTCTGTTGCTCAGGAATTAAGGGAATTGCAAACAGCTACAACCGAAACACTTAGAGCGGAAATTAGCGGAGTCGCTAAACAATGCTCTGAAAAAGCTACACAATTACGCGACGAGTTTAAAGCAATGACGGTAGAACTTTCGCGCACAATGGATAAAAAAATAGACGCAAAATTCGAACAACAGAACACTCAGATTAACGACCGTCTTAGTCTTCATATAGAAAACAGTGATACGCGTTTCCGCAAATTTATTGAGGATCAAAATCAAGTAAAACGTCAGGTAATGGAAACAATCACTGCTCAGAGACAGGAAGACAAGCGTAAAATGTTTGCGAAGGCAAAAACGTATGTAGACAACAATATTGCTCCAGTGTCCGACAAAATTAATACCATCGAACAGTCAAACACAGAATTACGTGACGAAATTTCTGATCTGAAATCGAAAACAGACACATACATAACAGATTTTCAAACAGTGACTGACAGACTCGAACAATTAGAACTAACACAGGATTCCGATGTTACAAAACTGAACGAAACTACACGTAAATTGCAAAAACAGATTAAGGCCACTGACACTAAAACCGATGATCAGGTTAAAATACTGACTGAAAAATGTGATGAATTGGCCAGTCGTATTGACATCATTGAAAATACTAATGACAGTAAATCAGACGATACTACACCGGTTTCATTTAATCAAACACCGGAATTTCAAAATTTACAGCAGACGATTAATGAGATCGATTCATCTAACAACACTTTACGTAGAAAATTGTCTAGTTTACAACAGGAAGTAACAGAGATGAAAAACATTTCAGTTAATAACACATCACAGCAGACGCCACATTGCGAGCATTTGTCAGAGTCACGCAGCGCGTATAATGTGAGCAATTTACAGAGACTACGCGACTTAAAATCCGAAAAGCTACGCGACTTAAAACCTGAAAGGATACGCAATTTGAAATCCGAAATGACACAGACAAACAGATTCTCGCACAAACCTGAACGTTTTCTTAAATTCAGTGACGAGAACGTACATTACGAGCAATTTGCATTTGTAAAAAAATCTAAGGAACATAATAATGACAGAGCACAGATACACGATTTGCACTGTATGAGACAATTTATTTTCGTACTTTCACCACTATTACCTGTAATGCAGAAACTAACTTTGAACCTGTTACGACAATTTGCTATTGTACCTTCATCAGTATTGCCTATAATGCAGAAATTAGAATTAGCAAGAATACAACAATTTGTTTTTGGAATTTTACCGACATTGCCTGGAACGCAAAAGCTAAAATTTATTTGCAGTGCGTAATTGACCTCAGGGGATTCATTACGCTTTAATGAATATGTGCCGTAGCGAGCATAGGGCCCCGAGCTGTAGTAGTGCTGTTTCATCTTTAGTTTTCTGCACTGCTACCTTCTCTTCTACTATCCTTTATATCTATCAAAACAGCTCTTTAACTTTTGCTCTACCTAGAATTAAGAATATGTACTGAACACCGGATATGACAATTTTTACCGAATGTGACAATTTTCATTAGGCACTCCCGTAATGACAACTACCGCCGTAATTTTAATAACAAAAAAAAATCGTAATCATCAGTATATGTAAAATTAGCAGTAACAGCAACCACATTTTTGGTAACAATAGACGTTTTCCACCACAACAGCATGAAAGCCAGCCGCTTAGTATGCGTAACCAACAATGCAGTCTACAAGGTCAACCAGGCTTTAATGTTTCGCCGCGTGCACGTATAGTCCCTGCTACAATAAATAGTAACGCACAGCAGAGAAATAACTACATACAGAAAACACAATATTTCGACTCGTATCGCAATGCGCCGTATAGAAGTGACTACTATGACAGACGTAAAATTAACGAGCACAATTTTCAGCGTACATTTCATTACAGTCGATCTTTTCAGCAGCAAGAATGTCAGCAACATCATGAATGAAACAGACAATAGGTGTCATCTATAGCGTAACATGTCAGTAAGAAATAACAGAGCAGTTTAAATAGTCAAAATACCACAGCATCGTCCCGTAAATAATAACACGTAAGATAGAATTTAACCAGATACAGCACAGATTGCATATTCCAGTAACGTAAGCAATAATTTTGACATGCAGAATTTTGTTCACGTGAATGTTATTTGAAACATGCTTTGTTGAATGCTCCACTTTTATCGCACCCAGACCTTACTAGAAATTTTTCCATTGCCACCGACAGTTCCAACACAGCTTTAGGCGTACACATTTTTCAGGAAATTGAAGAAGATGGCTCAATAGTAATTAAAAACATCGCATTTGCAAGCCGCATTTTGTCACCTGCTGAACGAAATTATTCCGTTACTGAACTAGAAACATTATGTGTTGTATGGGCTTTTACGAGATTTCGGCACTTTCTTTATGGCAGACATACCACCGTTTACACAGATCACAGAGCTATACAATTTTTACTTTCAGCTAAATTTACTCATGATAGATTAAGTAGATGGAAGCTATATTTACAGGAATTTAATTTTACAATAGTTCACATTCCCGGCACACAAAATGTTATAGCAGACGCACTTTCTCGTTCTCTCAGCAACAATCAGCAAGACGTCGCAACCAACTTCTGCAAAGCAAATTTCAGCATCATGTACATTCAGCAAGTCGCATTTGAAAATTTTATTTCATCATCATTACAGGACATAGCACGAGAGCAAAGCAAAGACAATGTGTGGAAAGAAATTAAACACCTTTGGCAAGATAAGAATAACGTTACGATTAGGAACCACTACACTGTACGCAATGACATTCTGTTTCGCCGCTCTCATCCAGACAGCAACAATTGGTTATTATGCATTCCTGACGAACTGGTTAACAAATTAATCTGGTACACTCATTTAAGCTACGCACATTATGGAGCAAGAAAGTGTTTTCTGATACTGGGACAGAACTGTTATTTTGCCAGCATGGAAAAACGTATACGACGAGTTTTAGCGTCATGTAAAATTTGCCAGAAAGCTAAGTCTGACACCACTTCACACATTCCTCCATTATATCCCATTGTACCTGTTAAATTAAGACATATGGCCGCAGTAGACATTTTTGGTCCAATTCCTAGAACTAATAGAGGTTTTTGCTACATCTTTGTCGCTGTTGAACTCACTTCAAAATTTGTTACCTTCACTCCGTTACGCAAAGCTACTGCTAAAACTGTTTCGAAAGCATTTGTAAAGCATTTTCTATTTCATATAGGGCATGTGAAGAAAGTAATTTCTGACAATGGATCACAATTTCGTTCTGCTATATGGACACGCATGTTACGAGCTAGAAACATTTCTCCGATTTATATATCCAAGTACCACGCTTCTTCGAACCCTTGTGAACGATTAATGAAAGAAATTGGTAAACTGTGTAGAATATACTGCCACAAAAGACATGTTAATTGGGACACACACATACACTCATTCCAAGATGTAATTAATTCCATTCCAAATGAATCCACTATGCTACCTCCGTCTGTTATACTGAAGAACGTTGAACCACCAAACAAAATCAAAGAATTAGTAACATTTCCTACATCTCGTCGATTACGACACCACGAAATAATTGACATTGCGCTGAACAACATCAAACGTGCCGCAGAGCGCCGGAGAAGACAGCAAAAACAGGTTTGTAGACACCGAGATTTTCACGTTGGACAGAAGATATTAGTACGTACACACTATTTATCCAGCAAATTAAAAGGTAAGTGCAGTAAATTTGAACTTCTATACGCAGGTCCATATCGGATTCGCAGCATTCCTCACCCCAATGTTGTACACGTCGAAACTCTGAGAACCAGAAAATCGAAAGGCAACCATCATGTGTCAAACATTAAACCCTTTATCGAATGAAACCACTTTACGATGTAACATGCTATGAGGCCGTTTACACATTTTATGACCACTTATGCAATTATATTCACATGACTAATTACTGATGATTATCGTATTTTTTCTTGGCAAGTGCCCGGCAAGGTAAGGTTAGCAGGTCGCTTTTCTTGTCGTTACACATCAGACCGTGCACATTTTTTCAGATGAACTTACACATTTTGTGACCACTTATGCAATTACATTTATGTGACTACCTATTGATGATTATCGTATTTTTTCTTGGCAAGTGCCCGGCAAGGTAAGGTTAGCAGGTCGCTCTTCTTGTCGTTACACACTAGACCGTGCATTTTTTCAGATGAACTTACGCATTTTATGAATAATTATGCAATTCTCTATAATGACGCATTAATTTTATCAAATTCTCTCTCCATTGAAGTCTTTAATTATCGCATCTATTAACTACACTACATATAAGCTGAACACAACGAATGTCACATTTTGTCTTTCTTATGTATGTACGATTGTTTTCATGTTTTGTTTGTATGCACTGTGAACTAGTTAAGGTATAACACACACCATTTGACTTTGACATTTTGCCTTGTGATATCTCAACATCATGACTGTTTTACATTTTCCTTTTTTGCTGCTGCATTACGATATTCTCTGTACACTTTTTGCCTTTAAACACTGTCTGTGTTTTGAGATATTACGTTTTCTGTCATGTTATGTTGTATGCTTAATTGAGTCACCATTAACCAGTCACTATTTAATGGGTATATGATTTAAATGCAAGACATTAATCTTTGTTCATCAATTTCAGAAATAAATGATGCGTACAGGAAATGAATTAAACAGAAGTGGGAATTTCACCTATGGAATAAACGAAAGAAGATGCAATAAGCTAATGAGGACGAGTAAATGGATCAGAATTAACAAGCATTAACCAGAATATATTATACACATCGCAGAATAGCAGTCTTAACTAATTTTTTCTTTCAGAATACAAAGCGATTGATGCAAGCTGTCAGACAGAACTACACATTTTAGTTTTAAGTGATGAAATATGCTAGGGATTAGGAATAGTTGTGTAATGAGTAATGAAGTGATTTTTTTACAGATGATAATTAATGCTGATGAAGAATAATGATGAAGAATATGGTACTATGAATAATGAAGTTTTGGTTTACAGGTGATGATAATGATGGAGTTATGATGATATGAATAATGAAGTTTTTCTTTACAGATGAGGATAATGTTGAAGTTATGTATTTATGCTATGTAGTTATTTAAGTATTTGTTGCAGTTTACTTTGACAGCAGGTGTTATATTGCGTAGTAGGATGACTGAAGGTTTTGGAAAGGACAGCTATGGAACACATTTTTTATACACATTTCACTACCTGTTAATTCGAAGTTCACTACTTTTCAGCATAGTCTGCGTTTCTTCTTTCAGCTCAATAATCCATTTTGTATTTTTCTTTCAGGAGAAGCTTTTTATGATACTTACTAAACTTGTTACTTATTATACCTGTTCTAGTACTTGCATTTTTTTTTTTTTACCCACTTGTGTCTATCATTTATAAATGTGATAACCTTGCTACAGCTGACTCATGACGAATGACGTTACACAATCTTTTCATTTATAGGAACAACCTAGAAGCAATTTTTTCTCTTATTTCTTCTTGCTTTCCCTTATAATTACCCAAAGCAATGCATTGCTAGCAAAAAAAACAAAATGTATTAACAGTCCCAGATAATGTCACTAGTTTATGATAATTCTGAATAACACTGATCAGCTCTGAATAGTATGTCACTTGAATAATGACTTCTTAATGATACCAAAACATAATTGCCACTATCTATTGTAATGAGAGTACTTATTATGCCCATGCTTATTAATGCTACTAATGTTTTATACTATTCAATACTTGCTGGCCACTGAGTGCCCATAATTAATGTAACTTATAATGCCCATGCTTATTAATGCTATGACTGTAATTAACTGATTTTTCTAATAATGATTTCTTAATGATATGAAGAATACTGAATGATGAATAATGTTTTATACTATTCAATACTTGCTGGCCACTGAGTGCCCATAATTAATGTAATTACTTATTATGCCCATGCTTATTAATGCTATGACTGTAATTAACTGATTTTTCTAATAATGATTTCTTAATGATATGAAGAATACTGAATGATGAATAATGTTTTATACTATTCAATACTTGCTGGCCATTGAGTGCCAATAATTAATGTAACTTAACGTTTTGTTAGTGTTTGCAATGATGACTTCCCATATTAATACTGAATGATGATAAATATTTTGTACTAATCGAAAGTTGCTAGGCCACTGAATGTTAATAGTTACTTGTAAATATGTTATTTGAATGAGGAAAAATGTTTTGTAATACTCAATACTTGATGGCGATTGATTACCACTCTTGTCTTTAAATTAATTAATGAACATTTTTCTGTAATACTACATTCATGGTACAGAAATGTTCAATGACTAGAGTATGGATACCGCAAACTACTTATGTAATCACTAATCAAGACTTGTGTGTTAGTTAATGTACTTCACCTTCTGACCTAACTACCTGAAATTATTGTAACATCCATTTGTCTTGTCCATCCTCATTATCATGGAGCACTATATTTGGTTTTTGCACTAATTCTACGTTGGTGTGCCGCCTCTTAAAAGCGTGGTGTTGACACGACATGCTGTCCACCACTGTAGGCGAAGAAACTACTTATGTAATCACTAATCAAGACTTTGTTATGGAGCACTGTGTGCCGCCTCTTAAGAGCGTGGTGTTGACACGACATGCTGTCCACCACCGTAAGCGATGAAGACGTTATTCTGGTCCCACTGTTTGGTGTACCTGGTATACTGCCAAATGATAGTATGGAATACTACTACGACGTTTCACTGTCTTGATACGCTGATAAATACTTCTGGGAACGGAACTGCAGATTGTATCACTTAGTTGTGATTCTGTGGAAAGATATGGACTTTCAGTGCAGCTATGTGCAAACTAAAGTGCTACAACCATGATGCAATCCTTCCTTTCCTATCCTAATAGTGAAAATCATTTTTTTACTAACACCATTTATGTTCATGGCCTATACATTTTTTTTTTTTTTTTTTTTTTTTTTCGATTTGTTGAACTCTAGTGCGAGTACACTTGTGTCACTTGTCGACATGATTTTTGCCATTTGTTGTCAAAATACTAAAGACATTTTCGATTTGTTTTGAAGTGCAGTATGTGTGCACTCTTGTCATCTATATTGTATATACTTTTTGTGATTTGATGATTTTTTCTACTCTTGCGTTTATTTGTTCAAAAGTTTTCAGTGCATGTGCACTTATGTGAATATGTTTTCAACTGAACTACAGTGCCTGTGCACTCTTCTCAATTTTCGATATGATTTGTGTTCATTCTGTATAACTTTTATGATTTATGTCATTTGTTACTCTTGTATATACATTTCGTCTTTTACTGATATGTTCTCCACTGCAGTGCATGTGCACTCATGACACTTGTCAACATGATTTTTTTTTTTTTGCCTGTTATGAAACTGCTAAAGAATTTTTCAGTGTGTGTACACTTTGTTATCTGTCAAATAATTTGTATATACATTTTTCCTGATTTGTTTTGTACTTATATTTTGTCTTGTCTGTAATGTTTTGTAATCGGTGCATGCGCACAACATTTAATTCATGTGATACATCTAAATATTTTGTAAATGTTAATTAATTGAAAGAAAAATTTGTTACGATGGCAAGTCCAAATGACTCACCATCGCTGCCAAATTTTTGCCCCCCCAGTGGAGGGTTATGAAACACGTATGTTGTGCGGCAGCGATGCTGAGACATTGTAGAATCTCTGACCAGAGCAGTTGCGCTCGACTCGCAGTAGCGAGCAGTCAGTCAGTCTGCAGTAGTCAGTCCTCAGTAGTGCTTGGAGTCGGTTGCTAGCAGTAGCGGAGAGCAGTCGGCGGGCGTCGGCATCGCAATGGTCGAGATTCAGGACGAGGTATAATTTATTTAAATAAATAATCATGCAGCTTTGCGCTCATCAGATAATGTAACGAACAGTCATTGTAATTTAACTTTCAAAAATCGCCCCCAATAATAATTTTGATTTAAAAGCAATTTTAGAGACAATCATTCAAATTTCCTTCCATTTCCTTTTAACAAAGATTTTTAAAAGGTACTTCCAATGCTTTTCATGCAAGCGCCAGAGAACAATAAGAGCAGAATTTTGACATGCAGTTTCACTAAGGTAAGAAATTTATTCTCGTTTCGCACAGGGCAAACACCGACTTTTCGGTTGAATTGAGTTTAGATTATCATTACAGTTTCATTATCATGGGATTAGCGTTCATTATTTAATGGGAACTTGTACTTGAGTCAGATAGCGAGCTTTCATTTAATTGTCTTTGCCATTAATATTCTTGTGGGGAGTTTATACTTAGCTATGGCATCATTTCTAATAAATATAGTCTTTCGAATTTGTTGTGGGGAGGTTACATATTAGCGTCCAAGGCAACAAGAAAACTGTACCCCATACTGAAGTACGGGATACAAATTATACATGTGTCGTCTTCTTGTCTCCGTGTAGTTCAATTGAGGTACAAGTCGCAAATGTAACGTACGTCTATTTCCACCTTTTCTTTACCAGTGTACATATATAGAAGCCAACGGAAGTCTGGTATACATATATTACATACGTAGGTCCTTCTGTCATCAGTAGTACTGATATGTACGTAAGAAAGAACTGTTAGTAATAGCGGAGACGAAATAAACAACACATCTACAATTTGTATCCCGTGTTTCACTTAAGGTTTACTGAAGCGGAGGATACATCGTTCAAGTGAAGAACAGGACAGTAATGCTAGTGAAAACGAAGAAACCGACTTGCGACAAACCCATATTCCGTACTGTACTTAAGCAACACACTTCGAATGAGATTTTAATTTGTATCCGGTGTTTCATTTACGGTTTAATGAAACAGGCGGTACATAGTTCAAGTGAACAACAGGACAGCAATGCTACTTAAAACTAAGAAATCGACGGACGTTGAACT
This sequence comes from Schistocerca nitens, assembly GCF_023898315.1. Classification (NCBI taxonomy): domain Eukaryota; kingdom Metazoa; phylum Arthropoda; class Insecta; order Orthoptera; family Acrididae; genus Schistocerca; species Schistocerca nitens. The sequence continues at coordinate 154,424,812 of NC_064621.1, read as the reverse complement.
TATATCCCGTACTGCACTTAAGCAATACAGTTCGAAAGAGTTTCGAGATACAACTGACATACATGTAACGTGATGTATTCTTTGCTAGTAATATATTTCATTCATTTCTTTCCATTGTATTTTGCGGAGAAATACTAAGATACAAACACGCGATATCGTTAAAGTGAAAATACTACTGGCCCTTATATATGTGAAGTACAGTTTTTCTCTCTTGCATTCCTTTGTTTCTGAACATTCTTCTCAGCTCTTTCATCTGTGTAATAAATGCTCTCTGGCCAATTCTGACGTCATTGGTCAAAGCCGACGGGTTGTATCCCCTGCTAAACTAGACCCGGCAAGCTATGGCTTTTATTGGCCACAGCGCAAATGTAGCAAGAGTAATTCACATAACATCAAGACTACTGTGGGCTCTTGTTATCGGCTATGGTATGGAAAGAAGGTCAACCAGTGCCCTATATTACCGCTAAATGAAGCCACTCGACAAACCAGAGGTATCATAAAGTGAAGTAACATCTAGACTTTTTATAACTAGAAGTGTAATAGGCTGACCAGTGTATTTGGAATTTTACTGCTTAAATCACATTGTTTTCGTGCATATTGTCACGTAAATAATTTTCCTAAGTCATCATCTAGGTAGTATCCATCCTATCCGTTTGTATGAACCGAGATAATCAGAAAATGAACCGAAAATGAAGTGAACATTAATTTATTAGATTATCAAAACATAATTTTTACAACTTTTGGACAAGAACGTAATAATGAAATCTTTGGCTAAAGTGTGAATGTTAGAAATAGAATGATGCAAAAGGCAGAATTAATTCACTTGCTAAAACTAGAGTAACTTGCATAATACGAAACTGGTAGTAAAACTGTATGTACCTTGGATACTGAATTTCATTGTCAAAGCACAGTTCTGATTTATAGCTTGCGGCATAATTTATAATTTTTACTACGAAGAAATCTCAGAGTAACTGCTACATAAATAACAGTCCTTACCAATGAGTAAATTCAAACAATCTTTCTTCTTGCTACAATTACGAAAGTCAGTATTATGGTGAGTAACGTAACAAAAAGTTTCTGTCCACAGCCAGTAAACAAGCTTACTTTAATTAATCTTTGAAAATTAATATAATATGTTGTAATTGTTTGCTATTTGATTATTATTTGACTACTGTGACATGTGTGGTGTGAAGTAGTTGAAAGTGTGCGTGAAGTACTGTTCCTACGTCATGACGCCAATAACTGTTCTCACGTAAGGTCCCTTACGAGTATAAATTTCAGTTTCAGTTTAATTAATCTTGTTCCGGTGAGGGACTGGTTAACCGCACTTTGTTTATAATCGTCATTGCTAAAAGTACTGAGCAGTGGCGATTTGGTTATAACTTCATCTGCTTCTCTCGGGTTTGCATTATTCTTCGGAGTAGATGCCTTTTCCCCAGAGTTTAGGGACTTTAGGTACACTGTCATATAGAAAAGCCTAATTAGCCTGAGAGGTAGGAGGGTTATACATGGCTCCCGGTGACAGTACAGTGTATTATAATTACGACTGTTCCGAGCCTTGCAAAATTAGCTGTGGTTAATTTCAGTGAATAATAGTGAGAAAATTTTAGTTACAACAATGCAGGCGGAATTGAGGTTACAACGTAACGAGTTTAGATATGTTCGACAATGTTTCAGATATTGACGACAAACTAAACAGTACTGGATGGACAGAATCTGTAAATAATGAAAAGGTGAAGCAAAAAATATTTGATGGCAGTAATGATAATTTGGAAATGAATGACACAGGCTTTAAAAGTGAAACACGGAAACGAAACAGACAATGGAACAGGGTAGTAATTTGCCGGTGTTTAGTACGAATGCTTTAATGCAGATGATTAAAAAAATGAGTGAGCAAATAAGCGGTGAGATTAGCTCTGTGAAAAGCGAGATTATGAATTCAGTAAGCAGTGAGATTAGCTCCGTGAGGAAGACCGTAAGTATTGGGATAAGTTCTGTAAAAGAGGAAATAACTGCCGTGAGAAGTGAAATAGAAATTTCAAAAAAAAAAAAAAAAAACTTGTGAAAAGAAATAAATTACTTAGATACTAAATTTAGTAATGACAGGAAAGATAAGATAGAACTTTTCACGGACGAAATGAAAAGAATCAAAGACAGCATGCAACAACAATTGGGAGACTTAGTAGATGAAAAATGCGGACATATTGAAAATCAACTGAAAAGTGATATTGATGTGAGAACGAACGAACTCAATGAAAATGTCAACAAAAAGGTAAATCGTGAAGTAACAACATTCCTTTCTGACTTTAAAAATTCGGTGGATTCTTTGAACGACTAAATTTTGAGCGTTAACGTCAAAGTTCAGGCGTTGGAAACAGATGTTAAAGATAAGTTTTCTTAAATAAAAGGCAACAATGAGGGTGAGATGAAAGAGCGTATTAAAAATCTTGAGAACGCAAGAAATCTAACCACCATGTACGTTGTAGGAGGGACATGCCAGAGCTAAATAAGTAGGGAGATTGATAAATTTGATACGAAAGGTGGTAGTAATACTGTCGTATTCATGGACAATGAAATGCGTTAATTCCGAAAGAATTGCCAGAAGAAATTCGTCTCGGGATTGCCAGGACACGACTGAGTGGTGACGCTGATAGTTGGTCAGTTGATGCCCTGAGCGGTTGCGAAACGGTTGACGAATTCTTAAAACGATTTGAAACTAATACTGGCCAACCAGTAAACAGGAGGAAATAATTACGGAATTTACGTATGCTCCTCCGTACCGTGCCAGCAGAGACTCAAATATGAAAAAGCTATTGCGAGGATATTTGTAAAAAGATCGAGCATCTGGCTCTAATGGTTCAAATGGCTCTGAGCACTATGCGACTTAACTTCTCAGGTCATCAGTCGCCTAGAACTTAGAACTAATTAAACCTAACTAACCTAAGGACATCACACACATCCATGCCCGAGGCAGGATTCGAACCTGCGACCGTAGCGGTCGCTCGGTTCCAGACTGTAGCGCCTAGAACCGCACGGCCACTCCGACCGGCTAATCGAGCATCTAAAAAGACACATAGCCGAAAGGAAAATGTTGGACATATCGAGCGACAAATTGCCACGTAGTGTTCGCGGCTACATAATTGGTGACTGCAGCAAAACAGCGTTTTTGAAAAAGGTAGGAGATCTAGATGTTTTATTCCGTGAGGACGAAAATCACCAGTACAGTCACCAAAACAGCAGCCATAATCAGAACGGAAATAGTAACTATTACGATCGACGAGGTGAAAATAATCAAGTCAACACGGAAACTTAAACAGTGAGTGCAATGCGAGATCGGCACATGTAGATACAGGAAGACGCGGCGGAAGAGGTTTTGGCGGTGATAGAGTGGAAAACCGGGGTCCGCAATAATTGCGGGTCGTACTGCTGCGGATCGCTTTGTGAGACCCAACCGGCTTCAGAGGCAACATTGCTGCCGTAGTTATGACGACGCAAAGGGAAGCAAAACGATTAACAAACTTAATCAAGGTCAAGTGTGCGCTGGAAATAGCGAGAATGAAAAACGATGCAGAAATGTCGCGATTCGGACGCTAGTCGAATCAGATGTATTAGCAAGCGAAATCACGAATGTTATTGGAGTGACTACTCGTGCGATTACAAAAAATGGCTCTGAGCACTATGGGACTCAACTGCTGAGGTCATTAGTCCCCTAGAACTTAGAACTAGTTAAACCTAACTAACCTAAGGACATCACAAACATCCATGCCCGAGGCAGGATTCGAACCTGCGACCGTAGCGGTCTTGCGGTTCCAGACTGCAGCGCCTTTAACCGCACGGTCACTTCGGCCGGCCGTGCGATTACAGACAGTACTGCTGCACTGAGTTTAGCGCATCTTCCGGTAACGAATAACCAAGTTGTCTCGGTAAATGAAGTTGAGATAATTGAGGATAAGGAATGGCTGACGCAATTAAGTAATGTGTACGATGGTTTGGAGGAATGGAAGAAAGAAGGTAGCATATATTTTATATATACAGGGTGGTCGGAAATTCCCGTTACAGACATATAGAACTTGTAGAGGGGAGTGAGTAAACCGTATTTTGAATAGGAACCCATGTCCGGAAACGTCATCCAACGAGACTACAGAGCGTCAAAGTTATATGCGCGGGCATCTGTAAATGTACGTATACTCGGGATGATTCCGTGACAATGTTACAGACTTTCTAGGATGATGGAGAACGATACATGTATTAATTTGAAGTAAGGATCCCTGTACCGGAAACGAACGAGTCGAAAGCTATAAACGGAAACCGTTCTGATACCTCTGACAGTTGAATACATGTACCGGTTCTTGTGTTGCGAAGAGTGTACGGTTGGTAACTTTCAGTGGTGGAAGTGTGGACAAAAACGAGAAAAAATGTCCAATAAACGTGGGCTCTAAAGTGCGTACCTTAACAGCTATGAACACTTGCTCAATAGAGGAGATGTTTCACATTAGCGAAGATGAACGAATTGTCATAGCTCCTCAGGTATGCAATTTAGAGCCCACATTTATTGGACATTTTTTCTCGTTTTTGTCCACACTACCATCACTGAAAGTTACCAACCGTACACTTTTCGTAACACAAGAACCGGTACATGTATTCAACTGTCAGAGGTATCAGAACTGTTTCCGTTTATAACTTTCGACTTGTTCGTTTCCGGGACAGGGATACTTACTTCAAATTAATACATTTATCGTTCTCCATCATCCTAGAAAGTCTGTAACATCGTCACGGTATCACCCCGTGTATACGTACATTTACAGACGCGCGCGCCTATAAAAAAATGGTTCAAATGGCTCTGAGCACTATGGGACTTAACTGAGGTCATCAGTCCCCTAGAACTTAGAACTACTTAAACCTAATTAACCTAAGGACATCACACACATCCATGCCCGAGGCAGGATTCGAACCTGCGACCGTAACGACCCGGTCGCACGGTTCCAGACTGAAGCGCCTAGAACCGCTCGGCCACACCGGCCGGCGCGCGCGCCTATAACTTTGACGCTCTGTAGTCTCGTTGGATGACGTTTGCGGACATGAGTTCCTATTCAAAATACGATGTACTCACTCCCTTCTACAAGTCCTAGAAGTCTGTAACGGGAATTTCGGACCACCCTGTATAGTGAGGAAGTGATGAGTAATGAAGATGAGTATTTTGTTTGTGAGACGAAAGGGGCAAGTAATTTGAAAGAGGTGTTACGTAAAGTAGATAATGTTGATGAGGTATGTGAATATAACAAAGAATGTGGAGCACGTGAAGTGCGTAATAATAATGTATTTGTTGATGCCATTCCCGAACTCGACGAAGTCAGCGGATTAGAAAAGACAGCCAGAAGCTGTGTTATGTGGCAAGAGCATGTTTGTTCTGAGAACTGGGTGAGATTAGTGAGCGAAACGGAAGATTCCAATGTGTACCAAGTTACAGCAGAAGTATTGTGTTCAGACGATGCTTGACAATGCAACAGATACTGCAGAAATAAAACATGTTTTGTTTCAGACAGAAGAAGGTAGTAGCAGGAGGCAGAAAAAACCACCGGATTAAGTAGTTGAGCCGGGTGATATTCTGTTGAATGATTTGGAAGTGGAACGGGATTTATTATGGGAAGATAGAGGTGATGAGTCGAGGCGATGTGAACAGATAATGATTCCGCTAAATGTACATGGTGTGGAAACTCAGATATTAATCGATAGTGGTAGTCAGATTAGTGTGCGTTCCCAGTCATTTTATGAGCATATTAGGGATGAACGTGAAATAGTGGAGATGCCAGTTGAGGGCGTGAATATAATGGGTGCCACTGGTAGTTGTAGTACACCAATAAAATCTCAGTTGTTGTTACAAATGGTTATTAAAAATGTGTTGTTTGAACACGATTTCTTAGTGGTTCCTCAGCTAAGTACTGAAATAATTGTAGGTTTGGATTGGATGACTAAGCATAAAGTAATTATTGGCTGTGATAGGAAGGAAATGATTTGTTCAGTGGAAGACGAGAAGATAAATGTGTATTTTGATGAAGTAGTAGAAAATGGTGAAAGAAGTGAATTTACGAATACTTAAGTTACCAGTATGTGCGGGTATGGGTGAAGGAGTTGAGCGTTATCGTGTCACAAACTTAAATAAATTTTACCGGTCTAATGACGAAATGAAAGACATAGTAGAAAAGGGTTTGGGAATATCAGTAGAACAGAATAGAGAATTGTACAATATTTTAGCCAGTGATAAAGAAGTATTTTCAGAGAAGCCTGGTTTAGTACATGACTTTGAATATGAAATCGAAACTGTAGAGCGTGAACCATTTTTCGGACCAATCTATCAAATCCCGTTAGTTAGCAACGAAGCAGTACGGAGAGAAATAAATCGTTTGGAGGAATGGGGAATAATTGAGAGATCTAAGAGTCAGTACAATAATGCACTTGTTCTGATCAATAAGAAAGACGGGAGAGTGAGAACTGTGCTGGACGCGCGCGATTTAAATAAAATAGTGAAGCGTGAGACTGATAGACCAGAATGTTTGGATAATATGCTTCATATGTTTTATGGTGTGAAATACATGACAAGTCTTGGTTTGAAGGCTGGATATTGGCAAATTCCGTTAGAACCAAAATCTAGGAAACTGACAATTTCTTTTTGCGGGAAAGTGCTATCAGTATAAAGTCGTTCCCTTTGGATTAAACACATCTGTATCAGTGTTTATCCGAGCATTGGATGAAGTGTTAGGAAAAGAGTTAGCAAGCAGCATAACAATTTATGTTGATGGTTTGTTGGTAGCGACATCATCATGGGAAGAGCATTGTGAGTTGCCAAAATAAATTTTTCAAGCATTGCAACGAGGTGGAATGACGTTCAAAATCAAATATGAATTTGTAAAACAGGAATTAGAATTCTTAGGTCATATTGTAATGACTATGGGAATAACGAAAGATCAACAGAAACTGGAAACGATTAGAGACTGCCAACCACAAAAGACGAAAAAACAGCTTAAGTCGATTTTTGGTTTCTGTAATTTCTTTCGCAAATATGTAAGTGGGCAAACTTTCAATGATCCAGATTTATGTAATTTATTGAAGAAAAATAGAGCATTTGTATGGACGGAAAAGTCTCAACTTTCGACAAATTACAACAGGCACTTATAAAAGAGCCAAATTTTACACCATCCTGATTTATCATTACCGTTTCACATGGGAACTGATGCATGCCATTATGGCATTGCAGTTCATATTTTTCAGGAAATAGAGGTAGGAGGGAGTAAAGAATGTCGTTCTGTATCGTTCGCGAGTAGAACTTTGAAGAAATATGAGCATAGTTATACTGTATCAGAAAAAGAGACGCTGTCTATTGTTTGGGGATTTAAGAGTTTTAAAGGTTTTTTTTTATGGGGACGCAAGGTGATAGTGCATACAGATCATAAGGCCTTAAGGGGCTCCGGAACGCCCTATACTTGCAATGTTAAAATAACGCTTATAAATTACATCTTTCCTCACAAAGTATTTGAGGTAGGAAGTTGAACTTTTTACAGATTTTTTATTGGAATATGGGCTACAACTTAACACAGGGATTTTACAAAATTTTAGTTCAGTTATTAAAGATGATTTTTTTTTCAATTGTAATGAAAATTCGCAACATTTTTTTGCAATTTTTTATTTATATATTCAAAAATATACAGTTTTTTGGAAAAAGGCTGTGTTAAATTATGCAGAAGGTACTGTGTAACATTTACTGAAAGTTTGAAACAAATATGTTTGGAAGATCCTTAGAAAACATGTAATTAGTATGAGAAAATAAAAGTTTTGGGAATCGAGCGACAAAGATTGGATTAACTTTTTAGTGCATTCCAGGTCCATAGGATGGATTATCTTCATCCTCTGCAAACTCCTCCTCCAGCTTCCTCTTGTTCCTCCTCCAGTTTACTCTTGCTTGTATTTCTAGACTCTTTACAGCCCTGTCTGCAGCCCGAAGGCATTCCTTGTCTAAAGCAAGCATCGCTCGTACCATGTTAGAACCTATCTTCATTCCCATATTTCTAAATACCTTGCACCTTACAATATTGCCATCATTGAAAGTCGCAACAGCATCATACACACCAAAGTGAAGTGTTTCTATTCCAACAAATACAGTCTTGGGGATTCTCGACCATATAACACTATTTACACTTTCATTGGGGTTTTGAGTTTTTCCGTGAATACACTTTTTCAACAGTTCAGGTGCTGTTAAGTCTCTGAAAATAGGTTTTATCACCTCCTGCCATGAGGCAGACTATGCTTATGAGTGTACACTTCACCAGTTAGCAATCCTTTGTTATATTTACACCAACTGTCTTCTTCTTTGGGACACAAGCTATGTTGGGGATTTTCATCGGCTTTATTGTTTACAGTAATAACACATACCTTTGGCTTTCCAACATTTCTCCTTTTCTTAAAAGCCTTCAGAGGATTTCTAATAGCTTTACTTTTACTCCTTATTATACTTCAACGAAACAGAGACTCAAGAAACAGAATTAATTACGAATATTTTCGAGATAACGACAGAGTAAATAAACATGAAACAATCGACAATCACACCAGCGATATACACTCCTGGAAATGGAAAAAAGAACACATTGACACCGGTGTGTCAGACCCACCATACTTGCTACGGACACTGCGAGAGGGCTGTACAAGCAATGATCACACGCACGGCACAGCGGACACACCAGGAACCGCGGTGTTGGCCGTCGAATGGCGCTAGCTGCGCAGCATTTGTGCACCGCCGCCGTCAGTGTCAGCCAGTTTGCCGTGGCATACGGAGCTCCATCGCAGTCTTTAACACTGGTAGCATGCCGCGACAGCGTGGACGTGAACCGTATGTGCAGTTGACGGACTTTGAGCGAGGGCGTATAGTGGGCATGCGGGAGGCCGGGTGGACGTACCGCCGAATTGCTCAACACGTGGGGCGTAAGGTCTCCACAGTACATCGATGTTGTCGCCAGTGGTCGGCGGAAGGTGCACGTGCCCGTCGACCTGGGACCGGACCGCAGCGACGCACGGATGCACGCCAAGACCGTAGGATCCTACGCAGTGCCGTAGGGGACCGCACCGCCACTTCCCAGCAAATTAGGGACACTGTTGCTCCTGGGGTATCGGCGAGGACCATTCGCAACCGTCTCCATGAAGCTGGGCTACGGTCCCGCACACCGTTAGGCCGTCTTCCGCTCACGCCCCAACATCGTGCAGCCCGCCTCCAGTGGTGTCGCGACAGGCGTGAATGGAGGGACGAATGGAGACGTGTCGTCTTCAGCGATGAGAGTCGCTTCTGCCTTGGTGCCAATGATGGTCGTATGCGTGTTTGGCGCCGTGCAGGTGAGCGCCACAATCAGGACTGCATACGACCGAGGCACACAGGGCCAACACCCGGCATCATGATGCGGGGAGCGATCTCCTACACTGGCCGTACACCACTGGTGATCGTCGAGGGGACACTGAATAGTGCACGGTACATCCAAACCGTCATCGAACCCATCGTTCTACCATTCCTAGACCGGCAAGGGAACTTGCTGTTCCAACAGGACAATGCACGTCCGCATGTATCCCGTTCCACCCAACGTGCTCTAGAAGGTGTAAGTCAACTACCCTGGCCAGCAAGATCTCCGGATCTGTCCCCCACTGAGCATGTTTGGGACTGGATGAAGCGTCGTCTCACGCGGTCTGCACGTCCAGCACGAACGCTGGTCCAACTGAGGCGCCAGGTGGAAATGGCATGGCAAGCCGTTCCACAGGACTACATCCAGCATCTCTACGATCGTCTCCATGGGAGAATAGCAGCCTGCATTGCTGCGAAAGGTGGATATACACTGTACTAGTGCCGACATTGTGCATGCTCTGTTGCCTGTGTCTATGTGCCTGTGGTTCTGTCAGTGTGATCATGTGATGTATCTGACCCCAGGAATGTGTCAATAAAGTTTCCCCTTCCTGGGACAATGAATTCACGGTGTTCTTATTTCAATTTCCAGGAGTGTATATTGAACCATCACAGGTTAGCCACAACACATACTTTATCTCACATCACTAAAATGTACCTGATGAACACGGACGTTAATAATAACACCATTTGACAGCAGTTTAACAGCGCCACAGTGGGTCACGACCATGTAGAACACATTTCAAAAAAAAATTTAAAAATAGTTGTAGTCTTCGGAATTGAATAAATTATATATCTATTAAAAGGTAATAGTCTGCAGATTCAGAAAACGCAAAAAAGTAAAAATTGAACTTTTCATGATATTGAGCCTTTCCGGAGCCCCTTAACAATTTTGAAGGATTGTCGCCTACTGCATGACAGACTGGTGAGGTGGGCGATGTACATACCGATGTTTAATTACGAAATTTGTTATGCAAGAGGTGTAGAAGCTATGCGGCTGACGCTTTATGAAGGTTACCATTGGATCCAAACGGATCGAGTAGTAAGGAAAGTACAGAAAAGACGTCCAAACTAAAATATTTAAAAAATGCTGAAGGGAAGAGGAAGGTGGAAGATATATGTAAGAACAAGCGCCGATATCAGTCGAAGACCGAGTGCTTAAAGGTAGTGAAAACTAAATTCGATGCTAGAAACGAAGAAGGAGAAAAGTTAAGGAAATATTACAAGCGGTATGATGGTTTGTTGTATTTGCGAAAAGATGAAAGTAAGGAAAAGTGGTGAGTATGTTGGCCATCTAAATACGTACTCGAAGTGATTGACTATTTTTATTTGGCATATGGTCATTGTGGACGAAAGAAGTGTGTAAGTAAGATAGCAGACTCAGTAACGTTTATTAATATGACAAGAAAAGTAACCGAGAGAGTACGAACTTGTGATAAATGTCAGAAGTCCTGCCCCGGTAGCTGAGTGGTCAGCGTGACAGAATGTCAATCTTAAGGTCCCGGGTTCGATTCCCGGCTGGGTCGGAGATTTTCTCCGCTCAGGGACTGGGTGTTGTGTTGTCCTAATCATCATCATTTCATCCTCATCGACGCGCAGGTCGCCGAAGTGGCGTCAACTCGAAAGACCTGCACCAGGCGAACGGTCTACCCGACGGGAGGCCCTCGCCACACGATACTACTTCATAAATGTCAGAAGGTAATAGTAAAAAATGCGACTAGCCATGGTCCAATGCAAAGCATACAACATAAAGACAACCTAGAAATTTTGGCAACAGACTTGTATGGGCCTTTACCAAAGACTACTGGAAATTTTGCATATACACACTGTAACGTCGCAGCTATTTACACGGCTGCAGAGTTTTGCAGTAAGTTTTATACCATTAGGTCAAGCTGTATTGGAGGCTGGCAATGAAGCTTCCAGCCCCGGCCGTTGTGTTGTCGGCTGCTGGCGTCATAATGCCATCTGTCGCAGTGTGCGGACCGTGAGAACTGCGCTGTGTGGAGCGTACTAAGATCACTTATTCATCTCACCTAAGAAACTAAATAACTATAATAAATATGATCTGTTTTTTTTTTTCAAATTTGGTATAGGAACTTTTGTAATTTACAAGAACAGTGTGTAAAATTTTCATGCGGATAACTTTAATAGTTTTGAAAATACAAAAAACCTTTTAAAAAGTACTTAACCGACACTTAGTAAAGTAAATTCAGATAGGAATCACGACGGTTTAAGTTTCTTTGTCATTTGAAAATACTAACAGCACTCTCAGTGCGCACAAGTTATTTTTAAAGAATTTTAATTCTAAACTTTTAATAATTTTGCTTTCGCAAGGAAAATAATAGTTTAAAAGTTGATATTTATATTTTGTGTTAGGGTGGGATTAGATGAGACCGAATGTGACTGTGTATGTGAGGACAAACGTCAAATTTCAATTTCATAATGTATTACCACCTGTAGCTAGAAAGTGTTACGTAACCAGGATGACCTGAAAACGGTGAATCCCCCTAACTGGTGGATGACGTATGTCTAGGAGCGTTTGCTTTGTAATAAGGCAGCCAGAAAGATAGTAAGAGGATATTTAGTTCTAAAGTATATTTCAAGCACAGTTTTCTATTGATATTCGTTTCGTTTGGTTTTCTGGAACATTTTGTGAAATTTTGCAATATGAAATGACGTAGATGCATCTTCGAATGCTGATTGGAATAAAGCGGTTTGCGCGAGAAATTGATCATGAAAGGTTAATCTGATTGGATGATCATTTTGATCAACAAATGAGAGAAAAGCCTTTCCCGCGTAATCGAATGAGTTATATGCCCTGTGAGCGACGGCATTCAGTCAGTCGTGGACTCGCTGTCGGACGAGAAGGTCATATTGAATGTGTCCGAAAAAATTATCTGTAAGATGGAAAAATGACGATTAAATCGCGCTCGGCTTATATCACCGTGCTAGCATATGCAATTACGGACATTTCGGTGAGGTTTGGAGATGTTTTGGAATGTTTGTTGCGGAATAAAACGTTGGGGAAACTATCGGCCTTTGTGAATATTCTGCGTGGCGTGTTCCGTATGCATGTACAGAACATTTTGGCGAGCATCTTCTTGCGAAGAATCCACTGAAAAGGACCGAATGTGAGCTCGTTTTGTAACAGTGTGTTGCCTGTGTCTCTCGTAATATTTCGGGCTGGACTTACCACATTTATGGCTGTCTTACGTGTGATATAAGCTGTACGAACTAGTAGTAGGTGTACTACCAACTTAAATGTGGGCTTGGTAACACAATAAATGAAAAGGACCGTAATAAAACATCAATATCTACAAACAAACATTTTCAATGAAGGGAGGAATCACCCAATTTGCCCGTTATTAATAGAGATTTACAGGTTTATCTTGTCACTGGAGTTACGCGGACTTTGTAATCGTAAGTATGGACGGTGATTTTCTTCAACGCTGCTTTTCTCATCGGTGAATGGACACTATATTGAGGTAGGTGGACATTAAATAAGTCGCAAAACGAGACCCACCAACCCCTCCCCGCCGCAACACATCAAAAAAAGTTTTGCATCACCTCGGTTACGAGAGTTCCGGAACCTGTACAGAAAATTGGAATAGAGATCAACATAAACATCAACTCCGCCCTTTCTATTGCTCATGAAAACCACACATCGCATGTACCACCATACAGCGAGACCTTCAGAGGTGGTGGTCCAGATTACTGTACACACTGGTACCTCTAATACCCATAGGACGTCCTCTTGAATTGATGCATACGTGTATTCTGGTGGCATACTATCCACAAGTCCATCGAGGCACTATTGGTCCAGATTGTCCCACTAGTCAATGGCGATTCGACGCAGGCCCCTCAGAGTGTTTGGTGGGTCACGTCGTCCATAAACAGCCCTTTCCAATCTATCCCAGGCATGTTCGATAGAGCTAATGCCTGGAGAACATGCTGGCCTCTCTAGTCGAGCGACTACGTTATTCTGAAGGAAGTCATTCACAAGATGTGCACGATGGGGGCGCGAATTGTCGTCCATGAAGACGAATGCCTCGCCAATATGCTGCCCATATGGATGCACTATAGGTCGAAGGATGGCATTCACGTATCGTACAGCCATTACGGCGCCTTCCATGACCACCAGCGCCGTACGTCGGCCCAGGATAATGCCACCCTAAAAGTCAGAGAACCTCCACCTTGCTGCACTCGCTGGGCAGTGCGTCTAAAGCGTTTGCCTGACAGGTTGCCTCCAAACATGTCTCCGACGGTTGTCTGGTTGAAGGCATACGCGACACTCATCGGTGAAGAGAACGCGATGCCAATCCTGAGCGGTCCATTCGGCATGTTGTTGGGCCCATCTGTACCGCGCTGCATGGTGTCGTGGTTGCGAAGATGATCCTCGCCATGGACGTCGGGAGTGAATTTCCGCATCATGCAGTCTATTGCGCACAGTTTGAGTCGTAACACGACGTCCTGTGGCTGCAGGAAAAGCGTTATTCAACATGGTGGCGTTGCTGACAGGGTTCCTCCGACCCATAATCCGTAGATAGCGGTCATCCACTGCAGTAGTAGCCCTTGGCCGGCCTGAGCGAGTCATGTCATCGACAGTTCCTGTCTCTCTGTATCTCCTCCATGTCCGAACAATATCGCTTTGGTTCACTCCGAGACACCTGGACACTTCCCTTGTTGAGAGCCCTTCCTGGCACAAAGTAACAATACGAATGTGATCGAACCGCGGTATTGATCGTCTAGGCATGGTTGAACTACAGACAAAACGCGCCATTTACCTCCTTCCTGGTGGAATGACTGGAACTGTCGGCTGTTGGACCCCCTCCGTCTAACAGACGCTGTCCATGCATGGTTGTTTACATCTTTGGGTGGGTTAAGTGACATCTCTGAACAGTCAAAGGGACTGTGTCTGTGATACAATATCCACAATCAGCGTCTATCTTCAGGAGTTCTGGAAATAAGGGTGATGCTAAACTTTTTTTGAAGTGTGTATGTTGGTGGTATTAGATTCGTTTTCCAAATTTGTAAAGTTATACCCTTTACGAAAAGCTACTTCTAAGTCAGTATTCAGTAAATTGGTTGGTTATTTTGAGCAAATCGGGAAACCGAAAGCAATATTATATGACAATAGACCACAATTTATTTCAGAGGTATGGAATGAAGGAATGAAAGAAAAAGTCGTAGAAGTTGTTGATATATCGCCATGCCAAAGTAACCCTTCGGAATGCTACATGCCTGAACTGGTTAGGTATTTTAGGGCATACTGCCACAGTAATCATAGGGCGTGGGGTAGGTGTGTTTCAGAAATTGAATAAATCATGAACTCCGTTTCACATGAGAGTACAGGGTTCACTCCAATTGAAATTATGTTAGGTAACAAACCAAAAAGTACAGTAGAAGATTTGATTTATTTTCCACCGCTGAAAGACTTAGACATGTCACAGAAAAAAAGTTGGTGAGAGAGAAAATGATAAAACGTGCATTCACGAATCAAAAGACACGATCAGAGAGTAAAGTCAGTAAAATTTAAGGTTGGGATCCTTGTTCTCCTGAAAACTCATTAAAAATCCAGTGAGATAGACAATGAAATATCGAAATTTAAATTCATTTATATTGTACCTTTCAAAATTGAAAGCGTTCCTCACCCTAATGCTTTCAGTCTAGTTTTCCCACTGTCAAATAAAACAAAAAAATGGCTCTGAGCACTATGGGACTCAACTGCTGAGATCATTAGTCCCCTAGAACTTAGAACTAGTTAAACCTAACCAACCTAAGGACATCACACACATCCATGCCCGAGGCAGGATTCGAACCTGCGACCGTAGCGGTCTCGCGGTTCCAGACTGCAGCGCCAGAACCGCGCGGCCACTTCGGCCGGCAAATAAAACATTAGGTGTGCCTAGTGTAGTAGACTTGAAGCATTACCAAAGCATAAATAACTTAAGTTTCTAATTTGAAAACAAAATAAAAAAACATAAAGTTTTTGAACAGTCATTACATAATAAATAAGGGGAATTTCAATGACATGATAATATTAACCTATGTCATATAAGCCTACCCATGTTATGAGATACATACGATTCCTATAATGAAAATACAAATAACTGTTTTTGTGAAGAAGCCATGTACTTAGAGTATGTTGATCAGATTTAGTGTTATTGGTAATGAGAAATTTTGGTGTATGTAATAATGATGTAAAAGCAAATGAACTAAGAGTTGTCATTTAAGTTGCAGGTAAAAATATGTGAAACAGTTTAATTTCGTGACGAAGGACTCATATTGTAAGTGGGGTGAAAGAGAAACAGAGTGCAGAGTGTTTAGTGTGTAAGCACCACAAAGAAGAGAAGGTGAAGTGTAAAGATGCACTGTTGTGTGCACAGAATATCAGGATACATTACAAGAAGTGCAATGTAATTGAAAATGGACACAGATCGTCATACTGTGTGATAGAGAATATTGACTTTGTAATGTTTAAGTAATGGTTGTTTTGTAAGTGGTAGTATTTGAAGGATGGAGTGACTGTTGTTATGCCATGTATATACGTTATTTGCTGTGAATATCACACGTTTCTGGTATTAGTTTTCAAGTGTGGAATGCAATGAGATATTCTTACAATGTGATACTGTGTCTGAGCTGATTTTATTATTTATGTAACACATGGATCATGGTATCCACAGTGTTGTTGGTTTGGACGTTTCCTTATTTCTTCATCTGATGGGGCACATACACCACCACAACTCTGTGGATGATCATACATTTTCTACGTGTTTTGCGAAGTTTATTTTATTAGTTGTGCTGAATATTATTCTTGTAAATAAGTTGTCAAGTTACAGATGCTATTTGTTATTTAAGAAAGAGAATACGCATGAAATGATAACATGTTGTAAGTAGACACGCTGGCCTAGTCAGAGAAAATATATTGTCAGAGAGTGTAATAAATTGTAAATGCATTATCGCTGGGCGTGCGAGCGCGCCAAAAAAGTAGCAGTTTGGAGTTTCGAGATGATGATTGATGTCGTTGCTTGTGTGTATTCGCCCGTGTGGTTATACAAAAGTGCGGAGCAGTGAAAACTGAAATGGTTGGTTTGGTGGATGTTTAAGATGGGCAAGCTATGGCATTTGTTGGCCACAGCACAAATGTAGCAAGACTAATTCACATAACATCAAGAGTGCTGTGGGCCCTTGTTATTGGCTATGGTATGGCAAAAAGGTCAACCTGTGCCCTATTTTACCGCTAATGAAGCCACTTGACAAACCAAAGGTATCATAAAGTGAAGTAAGATCTAGACTTTTTATAACTAGAAGTGTAATAGACTGACCAGAGTGGTTGGAATTTTATTGCTTGAATAACATTGTTTTCGTGCATACTGTCACGCACATAATTTTCCTAAGTCATCATCCAAGTAGTATCCATCCTATCCGTTTGTATGAACCGAGATAATCGGAAAATGAACTGAAAATGAAGTGAACATTAATTTATTAGATTATCAAAACAATTTTTACAACTTTTGGACAGTTACATAACAATGAAATCTTTGGCTGTAGTATGAATAATGTTAGAAAAAGAATGATACAAAAGGCAGAATTAATTCACTTGCTAAAACTAAATTAACTTTCATAATAAAAAATTCGTAGTAAAACTTTATGTAACTTGGATGATGAATTTCATTGTTAAAGCACAGTTCTAATTCATAGCTTGTGGCATAATTTATGACTTTTACTACGAAGAAATCTCAGAGTAACTGCTACGTAAATGACAGTCCTTACCAATGAGTAAATTCAAACAATCTTTCTGCTTGCTACAATTACGACAGTCAGTATTACGGTGAGTAACGTTAACAAAAAGTTTCTGACCACCGCCAGTAAACAATCTTAACTTTAATTGATCTTTGAAAATTAATATAATATATTGTGTTTCCTATTTGATTATTATTTGACTACTGTGACATATGTGGTGTGAAGTAATTGAAAGTGTGATTGAAGTACTGTTCGTACGTCACGACGCCGATCACTCTTCTCGCGTAAGACTGCTTACGAGTTCAGTTTCAATTTAATTATTCTTGTTCCCTGTCCGCAGCTCGTGGTCGTGCGGTAGCGTTCTCGCTTCCCACGCCCGGGTTCTCGGGTTCGATTCCCGGCGGGGTCAGGGATTTTCTCTGCCTCGTGATGACTGGGTGTTGTGTGATGTCCTTAGGTTAGTTAGGTTTAAGTAGTTCTAAGTTCTAGGGGACTGATGACCATAAATGTTAAGTCCCATAGCATATGCTTCTCTCGGGTTTGCATTGTTCTTCGGAGTAAATGCCCCCCCCCCCCCCCCAGATTAGGGAATTTAGGTACACGGTCATATAGAAAAGCCTAATTAGCCGGAGAGGTAGGAGGGTTATGCAATGAAAAATATACATACGATACGACCCCTAAAGTAATGTAGGTATGTGTGACGTGTATAATATTTTTTGGTGTTGTTTCTTATGTAAAACATTTAAAATATGGAAGTGTCGTCCTTTTTTAACTAAAAACACAGTGTCATCTTTTTTGCATTCCAAAATATGGTACGCTATTCCGTCCCGTTTCGTTCCGTCAAGTGCGAATCGACGTTGATTGTATAAAGTAATTATTTTAAATCCAAAAATGTTATTTAACGTTGTGTTTTCTTTATTCCAGACAACTGGTTTACACATGGATTACAAGAAGAAAGCTAAAGATAATTGCACCTAATCAGAGTTTGAGTAACGAGATCACTTGATACGTCAAACAAATTCGCGAAGGTAAATTACTCAGTTTGCAACATACAGATGGGCATTGCTTCGAGCCCTCATCCAGAGAAACAAAGGTATTTTCTGAAGGATCTCGTAAAGCTGCTCGGTAAGATTTGTGTCTGAGGGTTCACTGAGCTGAAACCAGCCGTTTCTGTCCGACCATGAACCGGCCAGTTGCGTTCTGCCGCAGCTGATGTTAGTGGAACATTTAAAATCCTGGATGCCTAAGTACGCAAAAGTTGTTTAGTGCTCAGTCCTCATACCAGCTCGATGGAAACAAGTGATTAGTACCAGCTCACAGTTACATATTTTTTGGACAGTCTTTCGAAAAGAAAACAACAACAGCTCGAAATTCCGCTAGGTTTGCCGTTATAATTCTGGAATCAAGTTGAAGCAAATTTCTTAGTGTTAAAACACAGTCCACTGCTTGGCTTCCCACATTTGCAGTAATAATTCTAGCCATATAAAGTGCGTCCAGAAGTCTTCTGCAGAAAATGTTTTACTCTCCTTCAGCACTGCGTCTATGCAGAAGCCTCATGTATTTCTAACAAAATGGTATTAACTGCTTATGCTCGCATTATAGCGTAACGCATAGATTTCAGTAACCCAAATCCTCTTCCAGTTTCCACCATGTCTCACCCTGTAGCATGGTAGTCTTCACAGCCATGTCGAATTACACATCGGGCCAAACAATAGTTTTCAATGTAATTTCCTCCTTTTTAACAAGCTATCAAAACATATTGCTACAGAAGCCTATTGCGCTCGAGATAAAGCTTGAGTAAGGCTGCTGGTGGACTAAATTTTTCTTTGTTCTTAGTCTCCACTATTGCACTGGTAACATAGGTGTACGTTTAAGATTTAACTGAACTTAGGTGTACATCTAAGATTTAAGTATCTATCTGGCTACATGGCTATGTTAATGAAGTACTTCTAAAGCCACAACTTGTTTTGTCCGTAGGATGGTGCTGGTTGCTGCACAGTCTGTGCTAGCGATATGCGGAAACCATAAGTATAAAATATTGCCTGCTACCAGAGTATTTCGAGCATTGTCTGTTGTAACAGTAACGAACTGTTCCATGCCTATGTGATAGATAACGTCGGTGATAGTATTTAATAGTTTTCTTTTGCTCTCTGTAACGAATACTGCTGTAAAATATTGGATCCGAAATTAACCCCATTGTGGCTCGCGACATAGTCTAGCCATATACATTGATCAGCCACAACATTATGACCACCTTCCTGATAGCCGTATGTCCATTTTTGGCACGGATAACAGCGGCAACGCGTCGTGACATGGAAGTAATAAGGTCTTGGTAAGTCGGTAGATGAAGTTGGCACCACATCTGCACATACAAGCCACCTAATTAACGTAAATTCCAGGGAGAGGGGCGATGAGCGCTGACGCCACGTTCAGTCACGTCCCAGACTGAATTGTCGACGTACCTGGCAAAAACATATTTTTACGTTTCGCAGCTACAGGAACTATTATACGTACCGAGACATGATAGAAAGATTTACTGTGGATACAATGTGGCCGTCATTTGAAACTAAACGTCATTTGATAATGGCAATAAGCCGAAACAGGTCTGAAGTGTAAAATATTGAAAACCATATTACCTTTGGAGGATTTATTTCCATAACGTCTTCTGCCGACATATACTATGCTTCTGGCCCAACAGAATGTAAAACATCCCAGCTGTGTTCGATCGGGTTCAGATCTGACGAGTTGGGGGGGGCGGGGGGGGGGGGGGGGGCACTACATCAACTGGAATTCGTTACGTTGTTCCTCGAACAACTCCATCACAGTTCTGGCCCTGTGACATGGCGCCTTATATTGTTGAAAAATTCCACTGCCGTTGGGAAACATTATCGTCCGGAAGGGGTGTATGTAGTCTGCAACCAGTGTGCGATACTCGTTGGCCGGCACGGTGCCTTGCACGAGCTCCACTGGACCATGGATGCCCACGTGCATGTCTCCCAGAACATAATTAAGCGGCTGCCAGCTTGTCTTCGTCCCGCAGCACAGGTGTCAAAGAGCTGTTCCCCTGGGCGACCGCGAATTCGCGCCCTCCCACCTACATGATGAAGCAGGTATCGTATTTATCAGAGCATCCAACGCTCTGCCACTGCGCCAGCGTCCAGTGCCGATGGTCACGTTCACATTGCGGTCGTAGTTGCCGATGTCGTTATCTTAACATTGGCACATGCATGGGTCGTCGGCTGCGGAGGCCCTTAGGAGTGTTCAGGACACTTTGTGTTCAGACGACACTTGTACTCCGCCTACCATTAAAGTCTGATGTTAGTTCCGCCATAGTTCGCCCCCTGTCCTTTTTTATCAATTTGCCCAACCTACGGCGTCCGACATCCGTAATGAGGGGTCGCCGCCCAACTCCACGATATCTGGACGTGGTTTCACCTTGGTTTCTCCACGTGTTGAAGACACTCACCCGACAAGCTGCGCAATTTCCGAAATGCTCTTGCCGAGCCTCCGGGCCCTCACAATCTGTCCTCAGTCAAACTCAGATAGATCACATAGCTTCCCCATTCTACACACGGGCAGCACGTTCAGTAATACCACAAGCACAGTGCGTGTGTGTGACTAGCAGTCATTACTCTCCAGGTGCTGGTAAGTTTATATCGATGGTAAGTCGGCGGTCATAATGTTCTGCCTGATCAGTGTACAGTTAACGCGAGTGAATGTGACTGCTGGATCTTCAGTATAACAACTCCCAACAAACATTGGTATTCAGCATCTACAAGGTGCATGGTGGTTAGGTGGCTCATAGTTAAGTCGTGTCTGCTGGAAGGCATCTCACTTGCATTTGGATTCCGACAGTGATAGCGGTACACCTGTTGCTTACACTGCTCTAACAATACTTTCATAAACTCCTTCGTCTGTCACAGTGGTCGCTGACGTAGAAGTCGTAAGCTCAGCACGACTCGTTTCAACTTGTATTTACGACTGACTCCATTTCTGTTTGTTGTTGGTTGTGACGCAACCAAGCATCCATTGGTATATTTAAACAGTCGCGACGACAGTGCACAATGATAGAACTTGTCGCAATATTTAGGGTAAAGCAGGGTGATACGGTGAACAAAAAATTTGGACCTCGTAGAAGACGAGAAATTGTTTATTTAAACAAAATAAAAACACTCTCCTTTCACAAAATACATAAGTAACACATTAACAGTACCACATCCTCTTTAAGGCACTACAAAAGTTAAAAAAAAAAAACAATATTTATTTTTATCAATTTCGCCATTTCAGTCATGTATATGGGTGAAATGGCAAATACCCTTTGAGTGAAATAGTGAACTTATTTCCCCTGCTTTTTGCCACATACGTCACACATAGATTCATATTTTGAACAGTTTTCATGTAGCCAATGTTGGCAGCTAATACATTTGATCCAATCCACATCCTTTTTAGTGCAACTGTACAGTTCACGGCACCCTATACAACAACACTCTTCGTCATCCGCGTCGTCATCATCGTCTTGCAATTGGATATCCAGAGACGAGTCGGATTCGGTGTCAGTGGTAGACGCTTTTCGTTTCTTAGGCTCCTTCTTTTTGATAATTCCTTTGGTAGTCTCTTTGGTTACGGTTTTTCCTTTGGTTAAGGTTTCTTCTTTGGTCCTCTTTTTAGCATTTGCTCTACTCTTCACTGACTCATTTTGTCGTTTTCTGTTTCGCAGGTTGTCGATGTTTTCTGGAGAAGTCAAAACCTCAGCTAAAGCTCTGGACTTCTTCCTTGCAGATGCAACTTTATCTAGGATAGGTATCGGCGAAATATGGTCCAAGAGTTTGCCAGGGGTTATTTGAGATTCTTCTGTTACCACTGTCGAGATCATATCTGTTGCTTCTGATGAAGACTGAACGTTTTCCTGTGGATTTTCCGCCCGTTGCGAACAGCCCAGTTGTGGTGAAGTTTGTATGTGTTTAAGTCCCTGATCGTTATCTACGTCTGCAGTTGCTTCTTCCGAGGGATTAGGTATCTCCTGCCAGTGCGAACAACTTGGTCGAGGTGAAGTAGGTCTGTTTTCATGTCGTTCGTTGTTTTCCTGACGTTGATCTGAAGCTGATGTTAAACACGCGTATTCGGGGATGACATCAGGATCAAACGGATGATTCCTGTGCTCCTGAAACCCGATAATGCATTATCTGTCGTAGCTGCTTGTAACCAGGCCTTTGTAAGCAGTCCTCCGAACACTAGTCTAGAAATTTTTCTATTTGGATTCATTTTAATGTACGAATTGCAAGCATTGTAATAATAGGATTTCAGAGCTTTAAAAAATGCTCTGTCTAGCGGCGGCAGATAGTGTATGCTGTGGCTGGTTGGACAGAGCAAAATTATGTTTTTTCCTTCTGCAAACTCTAATGTATCCAAGCTGCTGCAATGAGAGCTATGTCCTTCCAAAATAAGCACGACTGTTCCCTGAGGCTTCCTCGGTGCAAAATGGTACCTTAGCCACAGAAGAAAAGTATCAGTTGTTACGTACGCCGACTTTGGTGACATGAAAATCGTGGAATCCGGCGGCATACCGTCCTTGTACTCGGCCTTTTCATTTTTTTCCCTTCAAAACACAAGCTGGGGATAAAAACATGCCCTCTCCATTGCAGCAAGCGATTACAGATATGGTTTCACCCTTTTCACCGGGTGTTATCGCTGGAACGCTCTTAGACCCCATTGCTGCCAACACGTAACCTGGTCTATTATTCAACTGAAGTCCGGACTCATCTATGTTGAATATATTTCCCTGCTTATCAAGATGTTCTGCTGCAATGAAAAATAGTCTGAAACGTTTTTCGTACTTCAACCCCTTGACCGTGCTTGTGAAACTCCTTTCGATTTGCGGATTGAGAGTTCCGGATTTCTTTTTAAGAATAAATGTAGCTAGTCCATTCCAGCAATTTCCTTTTCTCGGTTAAATTTGTGATGTTGGTTATATTTCTCAGATAGTTGATATGCCATGGTACGCACTTCTGTCCTTGTCGGTGCAAATCCGAAGTTTTGTAATTTTATGATATGATTTACTAACTTTTTCTCACATTCTTGTGTTAGTACAGGCGGCACATCCAAAGGTTTTTTCGTAAAGCACCAGTTTGCTAATCGTCTCTTCAGCGTTGACCATGAAACGTGAAACTCCTTTGAGGCTTTTTCAGGCTCGTTCCATTTTGCACCGCTTTTACGGCATCGTTAAGCTGCTCCGCTGTCCAATCAGCACGGCTGGATCCTTTTTGTCTTTTGTAAAATGTTGGCATCTTTGCCTGGAACAACGGCGGTAGTTAGAACATTTACTTTTTTAATCACTGACAAACCAAACCGTACTCTCAAAAAAATATAAAAACTAATTTTTAAATCAACGATTGTATTGAGACGTCGGATAAAACAAATATAACTCTCGCATGGGATAGGAAACGCTAACATTTCATGACTTGTCAAAAACGCTGGTTGGGATGTACCTAAATAAAAGCTTTACGCTTTACACATAAGATAAGTCCTTCACGGTATCACCCCTGCCCGAGTTCACCATTCTCCCATTTGCTATGGGTGAAACGGTGAATAGTACGGCAAGAAGTTTAAAACACTAGACGCAACGATTTCTAGGTTATGTAGAACATAAGCAGTATAAGAAGGCAGAATATATCAAAAAATACCCCGCGGACTACGCTACCTGAAGTAACATCTACAAATGCATGCAGCATATAAAAATTATTTAGCATCGAAAACAGTTTTGTACAAAGTACTTCCGGTTTTTAAAACGGAGCTGGTTTTCAACACGTGCACACTGCACAGATGATCAGAGACTGTTTGCATGCAGACATACAGAGACATCTGTTTAACCAGTAAAGAATTAAAGCAATTCACCATTTCACCCGATTCACCATATCACCCTGACTTACCCTACATCTGGCATCTATTTTTCCAGCCATAGTACGTGTTTGATACTGATCCCATACACTGTCATGAGTCCTCATCGCTGCAGAAGGCTTGATAACTACAATGGTCACAGACACTTCCGCCGCTTTATATACCTAAGCAATGGCTAAACAAGCCCTCACTAGAGCGAATGTTCTACTTCCAGCACCTTCGCGCTCCTTCGCTTCCATTATCGAGTATTTCCCTGTCTAGGTGTATTTCGCTATCGCCAGGACACAGCAGTGTTACAGGATGCAGCAGTTTAAACAAGCAAATAAAATCTCATAAAACCATGCCTATTGCAATCAAACCGTTTAATTCTTACATGTCATATCCAGCTGAAACAACTCATTCATGATTAAATCCTGTAGAGCTACGAAATTGCGGAGATGTTGATTGCTATAAGGGGCGTTTAAAAAGTTTACGTTTAAGGGCGTTTCTGCGGCATGTATGCAACGTAGTACGATTCCGATGCGGGTATATACGCATTGGCATGTAGACAAAGGATTAGTGTGGCGTTCGTATCTTTCCGACGTGCCCGGGGTAAATTCGGAAACGTGAAATATGGCAACGTAATTACCAAATGCGTCCTTACAGCGTCAATTTGCTGTTATTCTTTTGTTGGCTGCTGAAGCACAAACATCGGTGGTAGACATTCATCGGAGAATGAAGAATTTGTATGGTACAGCATAACTGTCGAAAACCACCGTTGTGGAATGGTGCGACAAGGGATGCATTTGCTTCATGATAACGCGCGTCCCCATACCGCAAATATTGTTACGCAGAAGTTATGCCAATTCAAGTCGGAGACACTCGATCACCCGCCCTAGAACCCTGCTCTCTACCCAAGCGATTATCACGCTTTTGATCCCTCAAAGAAGGCATTGAGGGTTGACGATTCCTGTCGGATGAAGATGTTCAGCAGGCAATTACAGACGTCTTCACGCAGCAGGACACTGTATTTTACCAAAGGGGTATCTTCAAGTTCGTGCGTCAGTGGGATGATTGTCTCAACGTCCGCGGCGTTTTGCCTACAAGTTGGCAGGAAAAAGGCAGGGGTGAAAGGTATTATCTTTATTCTTTTTGGCAGGAACAATTTTCAACTAACAAGATGCTGGTGATGGACAGAGAGGAGTTTAAAAAGTGCATTACCTGTAAGCATACAGTATCTATCGTTCTTTGATGTCAGAGTTCGCTACAGGCACCTGCTCAAAAACCACCTACAGCCCAGGTTTTCGATGCCAATACATGATATCACAACTGGTGAAAAAAATGCGTCTCAGATTTAATTACACTTCCAAATTGTGAAAAAACCGGCACTCGTATTGGACGTGTCATAATGCAGCACATGTACTGGGAAAATCGTCGTCCTAAAAGACTTCAAAGGGGGTGGTAGTTGAACGTGCGTTCTTCTCGACATACAATCACAAACTGCCAAAAACCAAGGCCTTCACACTTTCCTTCACGCCTCCCCCTCTCCCTCACCATTCATGCATCTTCAGGGGTGACACACGCTTCTTCAAACGGCCAGATGCTCCACCAAGCGTCTCGCTCCCCCGCTGCCCGCCCTTTGCTGTTTTTCTGCCGACCCGCATACACCTGCAGGCCCCACAGGCCCTTCACAGTCACTCACAACATGCGGCATGCCTTAGCGGCGGCGCCCCTTAGAACAAAAGAGAAATTTATAGTCACGACCCCGCCCATCTAGAGAATGGTCCAGATGGCACACAGAACTCGGCTGTCCATCATCTGGCCACCGCCTTAAGGCGACGCTCCTACAGCAACACAGTAGCATTTATAGTCAACTGAACATAGGAGAAAAAAGGGAGGCCGTCCTAAGTGAACTTGTTCATCTAAAGAATAGTGACACAGCCACCCCTAATTGTTAGGAAGCGCGGGTGACCTGCCTAAGACTAGGAGGGAGGCCCACAACGCCTCCAATAGGCCTCTCGTTCTGCGATGAAGAACCCTTTTCTTTGACATCAACGCATCTACAATCAAACATGTATTTAAAAAAGGAAAACACATTTGCGACCATAATAAATGTCCTTCTTCCTTGAAAATAGGCAAAGTCCATTTTCTTTTAGTTTTATGAGCAAACTCTGTATAGTTTTTACGTTCGACTGCATTAAAAATCTATATTTAGCAGTTTCTTTCAGCTTGTTGAATAAATTACATGACCTAAGAGCGTCTCTCGAGTTCAGTGTCTGTAAGTAAACTGTCATGCACGTGTGTATTACAAACATGTCAGACAATCTTTCACATTACTGGCAGATACGTCGGAAAAAAAACACATTCATTTGATGTTTGACAACAAGAAACTCTGATTCAAGAGAACATAGCTGTTTTGTACACTATGACAGGTCCTCTTTTACCAATGCGATGTTATATCATACTAGCGTTTACGAAACAAATAGTGAGAGCCTGTCTCGCCCTGTGTAGGCGGGAAATTTAAATTTCGATAAAAAATATTGCTGCAACAAAAAAACAGACATGCTTGTCAAGAATCATACCATGGCGTCACATCCATCTCTTCCACCTACCAGGCAGCACGTCATTATTATCAGTTTGATAGGCTAATTAATTAAACTGGTAATGAGAGTCACTTTGTATGGTAAATAATTCTTATTTTTTCAGCAGTCGTATTACACTCACCAAGTAGGACAACTGGGAATTCATGGGGGGGGGGACAATGTTCTTTTCGAGGCACTGACATCTGAAGCTGACCACAGAGGGATTCTACAACCCACAACATACATTTCGCATAAGGACTGCACTATTAAAAATACGATCATAACGCCTATGTTACCATCACCCTGCATAAAAGTGGTCTTGAGTCTAGAGACACACATGATCACTGATAGTCTTATGCTTTCAGGCACACATGCTGTCCGCAATGCTGTCCACAATTTGGAATCAACTCTATCCATTCAATCACATATTTGCTTTGGATCCTGTACAGACTTCTTTTAATGATTACAGCCACTGGTTATTCACATTTGTGCTACTCTTGTACCTCGAAACGAGTCACCTTTTTCGAACCAATCTGCTAGAGGATCTCATACACCAAGAACTCCAGTGCTGTTTTTAGACAGTCCCTCTACATCTTGTAACTGCTCCTAAGTCTCTACCCTGCCATCCCTACAGCTTAGTCTATGTGATCGTCCCAGTTTAAGTCTGATCTGTACGGAAGTCACAGAGTGCTATATCTAAGACCTTCTGCATCCTGTGGGGAAATGGGATGAACTGAGTTAATGCGACAGGGGCGCGTTTTGACCACTCAGTGGAAATGGGAACATGGTGTCATAGCTCCGCCAACCAAGTACAGGCCAGCGCCAAACAAAACTTTCCACTGCAACACAAGGTAGTAGAAGAGATATTACGAGCAGTTACAGTGGTGTTTCTTTTTGGGAAAATTAAGAAGATGTCGCTTCTGTGTTTATTTCTACCAGCCTGAGTTGTGGTAGCTGTATAGTTTATGCCATGCGATGTTCAGTTTTCTGTGAGAGCCAGAGGATCGAGACGTGTTACTGTCAGTTTAGCAACGGCTGACACGGATCTCTACGTCATAGTAGAAAAAACAAGGTGTATGGCAGTGTACACTGATTTGGTGTGTTACAACAACAAAAAACCAATGTATTAAACTGCTTGTGAAGGAACCTTACACTGGTTTGTGGAAGCGACTTCGATCATGAACCACCTGCTACAGTGAACCAATATCTGTATATTTAATGGGATCGCCACATATGTTGGGGTTGCAGACATGAATGCACCCTGAGAGACATAGGTCTCCTTCGGAAAGCAGCACCTATATGTAGTTTGGAGGTTTGTCGCAATGCAGTAGCAAAATCTTTGTCCTTCCTCCATGCCATGTATGATGCGAAGTCTTCCTAATTTTCCCAACAAGAAACACCACTGTAACTGCTCGTACTATTTCTTCTACTACCTCGTGTTGCAGGGGAAAGCTTCGTTCGGCGCTGGCCTTACACACTGAACATGGTTGGCAGAGCTATGACACCATGTTCCCATTTCCACCGAGTGGTCAAATGCGCTCCTGTCGAATTAACTCAGTTCATCCCATTTCCCCACAAGATGCGGAAGGTGTTAGATGTAGCACTCTCTTACTTCTGTACAGATCAGACTTAAACTGGGACGATCACATAGACTAAGCTGTAGGGATGGCAGGGCAGAGACTTAAGAGCAGTTACAAGATGCAGAGGGACTGTCTAAAAACAGCGCTGGAGTTCTTGGTGCATGGTATCCTTAGCAGATAGGTTCGAAAACGGTGACTCGTTTCGAGGTTCGAGAGTGGCACAAGTATGATTCACCAGTGGCTGTAATCATTAAAAGACGTCTCTGCAGGATCCAACGCAAATATGTGGTTGAATGGATATAGTTGATTACAATTTGTGGACAGCATTTCTGCCTGAAAATGTAACGCTATCAGTGACCGTGTGTGTCTGTAGACTTTTTTATGCAGGGTGATGGTAACATAGGCGTTATGATCATGTTTTTAACAGTGCGGTCCTTACCCAAAGTGTATGTTGTGGGTTGTAGAATCCCTCTGCAGTCAGTTTCAGATGCTATTTCTCAACAGTGTTTCTCGAAAAGAACATTGTGTTCCCCCCATGAATTCCCAGTTGTCCTACTTGGTGAGTGTAATCCGACCGCTAAAAAAATAGGAATTACTCGCCACACAAAGTTACTCTTAATATCAATTTAATTAATTAGCCTATCAGATTGATAAGAATGACGTGCCGCATGGCTGGTGGAAGAGATAGCTATGGTGCCACAGAATGATACTTGACAAACATTTCTTTTTTTCTTCATTGCGGCGATATCTTTTAATGAAATTTTAATCTCCCACCTACACAGGGCGAGACAGGCTCTCAGGATTTGGTTTTTAAACTCTAGTATGATATAGTATCGCAGTGGTAAAAGGGGACCTGCCATAGTGTACAACACAGCTATGTTCTCTTGAATTATAGATTCTTGTTGTCAAACATCAAATGAATATGTTTCTTTCTGACACGTGTGCCAATGGCGGTAAAGATCGTCTGAAATGTTTTTAATACAGACATGCATGACAGTTTATTTACTGGCACTGAATGCGAGAGATGCTCTCAGGTCATGTAATTTGTTCAACACTCTGAAAGAAATTGCATCCCTCAAAGATGGATGAATGGACGGGGAGGGGGAGGTGTGAGGAGAAGGGAGGAAATCCTGGTTTTTGGCAGTTTCTGATTGTACTTCGAGAAGAACACACGTTCAACTATCACTCCCTTTGCAGTCTTTTAGGACGACGATTTGCCCCAGTACGTGTGCTGCATTATGACACATTCAATATGAGTGCCTGTTTTTTCACAATTTCGAAGTGTAATTAAATCTGTGTCACATTTTTTTCCCACCAGTTCTGGTGGTTTTTAAACTGGCGTCTGTAGCGAACTCTGACGTCAAACAATGATAGGTACTGTATGCTTACAGGTAACACACTTTTTAAACTACTCTCTGTCCCACGTCAGCAACTTGTCAGTTGAACATTGTTTCTGCCAAAAAGAATAAAGATAGCACCTTACACCCCTGCCTGTTTCCCATCAACTTGCAGGTGTAGGGTACGGTTTGAGTGTGTCTGTCGCTAGTTTCGAGTGGTATTGCGAAACTTTTTCCCTGCAGGATGACACCAGTTGAATGCCATCGTCATATTTTGAGTTGTATTGCGATTTTAAGCCATTCTTGTGTAGCACTATGCATATGGTTGTGTAATTAGGCCCACCAAAATCCGAAATTCCCACCAAAATTCGAAATTCCCGCCAAAATTCCACATTTCCGCCAATAAGGTGTCAAATGGATTGCGAGGCCTCAGATTTGACTTCTCTTGATTGCTTTCTTTGACGATATGTGTCGTCGAATCGCCAAAGCAAGCTGTCCGATATCATCCACCGTGATTATATCTGGTCATCGTTCTTTCGAACGGCGATTGCTAATGTGCCTTTCAGTATATGGTCAACAGTTTGAACACATGCTTAAATAAACTTTTTTTTCTTTTTGGAAGCCGAGATTTATGTTATGTGATTTGGTTGATTACCAAATCATCGTTAATAAATTATCTACTTCACTTACGTGTGTACAAAATTGCATAGCAGAGTCAAATAAATCGACAGCGTTTATTGCAGGTAGCTTTAACACTATCGTTACGCGCTTAGTTCAGCATGAAACGACGTTTCATTAAGAAGAATATATATTTTACAGCGTACAGATGGTCGCTAAAGTATCTTTAATAAAATATTTAGTTCAACGAATGTATCCCATATGAAGTAATTTATAGTAGTGTAAGTCGAGGCAGTTGTCCGACAGCATGTATTTTACCTCTAATAAGCACACAGTCGCGTACGTAATATAGGTTAAATGTTTCTTCTAACATATAGATATTTAATACAGTAGTTGGTTTTTTCAGCATACAAGACCTTTTTATTTTTGAAGAATGAACAGTAGGTTTCTCTGTTTCGGCTGATGTAAATCTGGGAGGATACACAAATGGGAAATAGTTTTCCTAACCCCTTTGTGATACGCCACATTCTAGCCTATGTCGTACTTCCCTACACAACATTCGTAGGTGAGCATGCATCTAGGTCGCAAGTTGGTTCAAGGAGAAATAAAGCTTTATTCTCGTAGCGCAGGCCTATCTTACGAAACATAACTATGCAACCTGGTCCGAGACGCCTGCTTGGCAGAATTTTCACCGCAAATGCCATTTCCGACCACGGTGCTCTCACATTCTAGGACACTTCTCGAATTTTTTTACGACAAGTTTCAGCTTCAACATTAACAAACGCTGTATCACTGTAGCTGTCTCCTCAAAAGCTATTGAATGCAATTATAAAAAGTATACGGTTTCATTTAAAGAATCCTACTTACTTCAAAATCTCAGTTGGTACCAGCGCTAAAAACATTAACCAAACAAAAACGCACGTGCACCTCGACGCTCAAACATTAGCCGAAAACCGCGTTTCGATATGTGTAACTGGTCACGAAATAAAAGGTGTGTTACGTCTTACGAGTCACCCTGTATATTAAACATACTTGTCGTACTCGACTAACGCTGAAAAGAAATGCTTTTATTAGTAACAAAAGATGCTGAATGAAATAATTACTTATATGTGATCACATATATCACATAATTCAGATATAAGTTAGTGCGAAAGCTTTTATAAACATTAGTATCAACTCCTACAGCAATGGAAATTTAGCTACTACACCCCCGCCCCCGGTTCATTTCACACTGAACGAATGAAATCCACGCCCCTTGCACCCTCGATTCCTTAATCTTAAGAACTAACCGTTCAAAACCAGGAAGTGTCTCCCTAGCCTTAACTTCATCCAGCTCAGGGCCGTTCATCGAGGCAGGTTTGGAGAGGGGAGCCGTCCGAGGAATGAAAAGGGACAGACGAGATCTGCAGCGAGAGGAAAGAGCCGCCCCGCCCATTTGCCAGTACACTGTTAGATGGCAGGCGAAGCGAGTTGCTCGGTGGTAGACCATCAACTGCATTTTTTTTAAAAAAATGCTGTGTAGGAGGATTATTATCTTTTTGCCAGCTGTGATGGATATGCGAAATGTGTGGCAAAAAACACTAAAACATATCAAAAAATTTAATTTGCAGTGGTATTATGGCGTAAATAATGCGGCAGAGCATGGGGAATACTTTGGAGACTACCGCAAGGTAGTAATCCCTGACCGAAAAGCCAGCCTATCAAACAAAAAATTACTTACTTAATTTGAAAATAGCTAAATTCAGTAATACGAAGACGTTAGCGTTAAATATATCAATTTTCGCTTTAGTGGCTGTTGAGATTTTAGTCTGCTGAAGTTTTGAAATTAACACGTCTCAATAAAAGACGTCCCATCATGTGTAGTATGTAGTTCATCCAGCAAGAGACTGCTCAGAGAATCAGTTATAAAAGAAGACAGCAGTCGACTTGAAACCATTTTCTGAATGCGAATTGATGAAAGACTGTTTTAATAGTGACGGAAGAATTATATCAAATCTCAACGACAGAACACTGCTCCGAAATGCAGGAAGCCCTGCGCAGGGGTTGGTAGTTGACTCAAAATATCATGTGCCAGAGAAACGGAGCATTACCTACAACAGAGGAATAATACACACAAAGAGGTTGAAATATGAAGGAGAGAGATCTTAAAATCTCAAACTGAATGATCAGGAAGACAAAAATCATCCATTGTGAACAGAAAATTAGCAGGACAAGCAATAAATCAAAAACTACGTGGAAAATCGTAAAATCTGTAATAAATAGGGACAAAAAATTAGAACAATCAGGAGTACCACACTGGACGGAAAATGAGGTAGACCACAATAATGTAAAAACGGCAGCCTCTCAAACCAATGAAATTTTCCTCTCGTAAACGAAAATGAAGGAAAACGAAAGACTCAGCCTCTATCAGAACCAATAAAATTGCTTATTTTAACCCAACATTCGCTAACGATGACACTGCACTTCCAATTTACAACACTTAATGAAATTATAAAAATCATCAGATCCCTAAAAAAATAAACTCCAACTCTTCTGGCTGCTACAGGATATCAAACAGAGCACCAAAATTATGGGGTGACTTAATCAGTAACTTATTGTGCTGTTAATGTAACCTGTATATGGAAACTGGGGTATTTCCTTATAGATTAGAAAGTCCTACAAGGATGTCAATAGACAAAGATGGTGAGAGACATGTAACATCTAACTATCGGCCTGGCCCTCTGTTGCCAGTTCCTTCAAGTACCTAACTCAAAATGGCTGACTGATACCCTCCCAGCCTGGGTTCGCAAAGGTCTGTCCCCAGAGAGAGCATTATTGAGTCTCACAAAAAAAATTCTGTATGAACTGAACTACAGACAGTACGCTATGGGGATTTTCTGTGATCTCGCTTACGCTTGTGACTGTGTAAAACATAACACTTTAATACAAGAACTCCCACACTGCGGCGTAAAAGACTAACGATTAGCTTGCCTAGAATCATGATTACAGAAGAGGAAACAAGGAGGTGTCCTAATAGGTGCACATGAAACTATAAAATCAGAATGGGGATCTATTAAGCAGCTGTGGTGTTCCCCAAGGCTCGATCCTAGGGCCACTGATCTTCTTACTGCGCTTTAATGACCCAACAGTATCAGTAAATAACAAGGAATATAGAGTAATGTTTGTTGGTGATGGTGGATGCTTCATAGCAAAAAGACTATCGTTAAAACTTTCAGAATCGAATCTATTGCCGTTTCAGATAGGATATAGGCTACAGGTTCTAGAAATAAGATACCAGTGGTCAGAAAACTGATGGAACTCCACAAACAAGATTTCTAGGCATTCGAATGAATAATCAGTGAAGATGCAATGAACATACTGATCACCTGCCCAAGCAACTAAGCTCAGAAAGTTTTGCACTAGGAGCTATTACGCCGTAAGTTGATAGGAAATAATAATGTTGCAATATTTCGCATGTTTCCGCTCTCTAGTCTCGTATTATATAATATGGTGGAAAATGCAGTAGAAGTGGAAAAATTCTTAAACTACAAAAACTAACTGTGAGGCTGATCAGTGGGCAGCGCCAGTTTAAGGCCGAAATGACACAAGGCAAAACTTTGGGCGCCCAAGTGAGGGGGACGCTAGAAGTGCCACAAACTGTAAGATTTTTATAAAGAACGTATCACAATCATTAGCGGCCGCTAAGGACGCCAAGATGAGAGGGCTGCCTAAGCGAAAGATTAATATAGAGAGCTATTACAGTCGAGGGGGTCAAAGGAAAGGCATGTAAGTGATGAAAGCACGATTCTGAGAAATTGAGCGTCAAAGTTTGCATCAGATTTAAAACCCTATATTCATTTGTTATATTGTCTGCAGCAACCGTGTGGCGCAGTGGTTGTTAATGAAGCTATACATAAAATATCAGTGAACTAAATTCAGAATGTTGTGCTAGGTAAAGTTTTTTACCAACAATCTAGTTAGCCCTTACACCCCAAGGCTGTCACTTATAGCCCTTTAACTCTCGTTAATATCGGGGTTGGAATGACCCACAACAATTTAATACGACATTAAGTGCTATTTTCACATATCCATACACATAGCTTTTACTGATTATACATATAACGGAATGAATAAGGCAAAAGAATAAACAATGTTACACACAGCTACATAAAAGTTCCAAGTTAGCTCTTAGTACATAAACAGACACTTACTCCCATTTGTTTTTATTATGGAAAATGTCTATTCCAAGTGCTACATAACATTATCAGAAAGCACAGCGTCATTAGCAGATTGTGTGTTTGGCCCTATTTTTGCTTGTGATCTCCCGTATGGTTTGGAAACAGTTGTTTTTGATATATGCTTTAAGATTTGTATAGAATCGATGTATAACTTGGAGGCCCAAATGGAAATAACTGCTGCAAGTTCTGCTATTTCTCTGTTATAACAGGTGGTGACAGTACCTTCAACGGTATTATCGCTTAACTTTGGCATCCTAGGCTCATCATCTTAAGTCAACGGAACCAAAATTTATGTCATCATTGAGAGTAGTCTTATAAAACATTCCACAGAGGATTGACCTGTGTTCAATGGTCTTCAAAGAGGTGAACTTCATGATATGCATCCAAAAGTTAATGATTCTTTTTCTTCTTGTTCTGACGCCTGCAGCATTGCTAAAGACAATGAGGATCATTACAGACTGAGGAATTTTTTGCACGAGCAATGTTCAGAAAGTAAGTGTCATGTGTCCGTAAATGGCTGCAGTTGTTTGTCTTTGAGGGTTGGCAACACTGCAAGGTAGAGAGGGGGGTCCCCTAACCAGAGCTATGATCGCAAAAACACGATAGTATGTAAACTCACGTTGAATAGTCCAGCTGCGTGAAAGATGTCGGTAAGAAATCCCGCCAAGTACGAAATACGTGCTGTGATCCATTTCCTACTCGCCGAAAGAATGACAACAACCGAAACGTTTTCGCGAATCAGCACGGTTTACAGCGAAGGTGTTAAGAACATAACGAGGGTGTTTAAGTGGTATAGGGAGTTTATCGAAGGCAGAACAAATGTTCATGACGAACAGAGGAGTGGAAGACTTTCCATTTTGACTGATGAGTTGGTGTAAAAAATTGAGGAAACTGTTCGGAAAGACCACCGATTTATAGTGGATAAAATTCCTGCGATGCTTCTACAACTCTCCAGAACTCTCTTATACGGAACACTCAGAGCAACGCTCTGATACCGGAAGCCGTGCGCAAGATGGGTCCCAAAAGAACTGACACAGCAGCACAAGAAAAATCGGTTCAATAGCGCCTGCGGGCTTCTTGACCGACTTGAACTGGAAGGCGAGAATTTTCTGAGCTCTGTTTTGACTGGAGATGAAACCGAGGCCTACGAGAAAGACAGGCCGTTGCTCGTGCGTCACGAAGGTAGTCCTGAACTCGCTCGCTCAGCTCAGCAGACAAAATGCATTTCTAAACCTGTTAACTCTCAGCTGGGTGTGTAAGTACTAACGAGAATTGCATCTTCCACTAGAATCTGCTGTTATCAAGTCTTGCGGATTAACAGTACCACAGCAAAATGTAGTTTAAGATCAATGGTTCAAATGGTTCAAATGGCTCTGAGCACTATGGGACTCAACTGCTGTGGTCAGCAGTCTCCTAGAACTTAGAACTACTTAAACCTAACTAACCTAAGGACATCACACACACCCATGCCCGAGGCAGGATTCGAACCTGCGACCGTAGCAGCAGCGCGGCTCCGGACTGGAGCGCCTAGAACCGCACGGCCACCGCGGCCAGTTAAGATCAATACTCGATATAAATCGCATAACGGCTTGTTAATAGCATTTAGTCTCTTCTGCTTAAAAGTACTCATTACATGCTGGAAGTGGTGCCTTATGCAACTGATAATAATTTTAGTGTGATTTTATTGTATTGTACGCCAGTACAGCTGTAACAAATTATAAGTAGGCCCATGGACTTCTCATCATTATAGGACTAATAACAGTAAGAATCCATAATAGCGGGTCCCAGTAGTTACGATTTCACAGGTGTAGAGACGTAGTTTGTCTGTTGATCTGAGCAAGCGAGCGCAAGACTACCTTCATGACGTACGCGCCGCGGCCTGTCTCTCTCGTAGGCCTCGGATGAAACGTGCGTGGCTCATAACACGCCTGAAGCAAAAAGACAATCGTCACAGTGGCGTCGCACTATTCCCCATCTGCCAAAAAATTAAAAACTACAATATCTGGCAAAAAAAATCATGGTCTCAATGTTTTGGGACCCAAAAGGCATAATTTAGGTAGGATTTCTGTCTCAGGAGGATATCGTCAATGCACAACGATACTATGAGACCCTAAAAAGACCCAAAAGGAACATTTAAAACAAAAAGAGGGGATTGCTGACAAAAGGAGCGTAAATGTTGCACTAAAACGTCCGTCCTCGCACAGCGTTATCCACCAAGGCGTTCTTGGATTCATTTGGTTGGGACGTCTTGAAGACCCGCCTTCTCCTTCCTCCCCCCCCCCCCCCTGCCCCCCACATATGGCGCCTTTAGATTATCACCTTTTCTCCCCCCTGAAGGCACACGTGAGTGGAATTAAATTTTCAACCTATGAGCAGGTGTAGAAAGAGCTTCTGAATTGGGGGAAGGAGCTGGTGGGAGAGGGCATAAAGAACCTTGAGCAACGGCACACGATTATGTGGAAAAATAGTCTACGAATTTATCAACAATGCCCTGTAATATTTTCCAAACATACTTCTCAAAAAATATAAGGATCTAGTACACTTACTTTCTGAACATGCCTCATACACACCTCAGCAAACCATGATCAGCATTTTCATTCCCTGTCTGTTCGTCAGCTCCATTCCTCTTAACTTGTTCACTTTCTTCCATTCATATATTTTAATTTTTTGAATGCAAAAACGGCTTCTAATCTGCCAAATTCTAATACATGAGATCATCTGAGCACAACAGTTAACAAAACGTTTAGAACCAGAGACATGTATGTGCACCTGCATCTCTTTGCATTCGAAGAGAAAGTACTTCTTCTTAAACAGTTCTTCAAATAACCTCTAGGAAGCAATACAAATCCGCCGATACACCTACATCTCTTTACCACTAAATAGATCGGTTCCTCCACTACAAGGCGGTGCATGTATCTCGAAATATTCGGTTTTGTCACTTGCGCCCCTTTGCTTCTAACCGCCTCAGTTAATAGCGAAAACTGACTGCGTGTCCTGTACACACATGTTCAAGCGCCTTGGATATTGACAGTAACAAGTTAGTGTATCTAAAACTAAACTCCTCCCGCACAGGCCATGAAGGCCCAAAGGTACCGACTGGCCGCTGTGTCATCCTCAGCCGACAGGCGTCACTGGATGTACTCGTAGATATGGAGGAGCATGTGGTCAGCACACCTCTCTCCCGGCCGTAGGTCAGTTTCCGAGACCGGAGCCGCTATTTCTCAATCAAGTAGCTCCTCAGTTTGGCTCACAAGGGCTGAGTGCACCCCGCTCGCCAAGAGTGCTCGGCAGACCGGATGGTCACCCATCCAAGTGCTAGCCCAGCCCGACAGCGCTTAACTTCGGTGATCTGACGGGAACCGGTGTTACCACTGCGCAAGGCCGTTGGCACTAGTGTATCTACTCATTGATAATATTTATAATTAATAACAAGAAAATTTTCCAAACTGTAACATTCACAGTCATGACACAGGGCACAAGCAAAACCTTGACAAAGACTCAGTGACACTCAGTATGGTGCAAAAAGGAGTACAGTCTGGAATAAGGGTTTACTATAAACTTTCACTGAATATAAAAAGAAAATTGATAGCCCTCATATAATCAAAAGCAAACTAAACAATTCCTTGTAAAACATACTGAATATATTTTCAATGGATTTCTAAAGCTGTAAGCTATGTAAAAGATGCATCACATAAGAAATGAGACTGTAATGTTGTATGCTATGTATTGTATTGTATGTACATTCTTTACAGTATTGTTACTTTTCTTCTCTTTGTATCCATGTGTTATTGTAGTCTTTGAGTTGTCCTACATTATTGTACAATATTTGTACATAATGCAATTTGACACGAGAAATAAAAATCAAATAAATAAACGTAACGTACTGTGCAATAATAGGCAGATAGACCCATTATTGAATGAATACATGATTTCAGAGCGATCACTGGAAGCAGTCACGTGCACAAAATATCTCGGAGTATGTGCAGGAGGCGATTTAAAGTGTAACGATCGCATAAAACTAACCGCAGATAAAGCAAGTTCCACTCTCCGTCTTTTGTAGGTCCCCGATTACCATACAACATAGGAGGTATGCTGCAGTATTACTGGTCTACCTGGTATATGTACCAGATAGGACTGACAGACAAATAGTGAGGACACAAAGAAGACCAGCATGTTTCGTTGCAGATTCATTAATCATCAAAGCGTACCGGAAATGCTCAGCAAGTTCCAATGGCAGACGTTGCAAGAGACGCGTTCTGCATCACCGTATGGGTTAGGCTACTATTAAAATTCAGAGAGCGTGCATTCCTAGGAGAGTCAGCCAGTACAATCCTACAAAAATTGCGAGAAAATACCATGAATGTAAAGTAAGTGGGATTCGAATCACATGGAGGCTAATTAGCTATAGTTCTTCCCTTGAGAACCATCCACAGCTGAAACAGGAAAATGGGACGAAGGGCGGGAGTGGGGGATTGACAGTAGTAAACAAGGTACCGTCTGCCACACCCATGAGGTGGCTTGTGGAGTAACGGCTGCAACGTCTATACTCTCAAATAGCAAGACCTCAGCTGCTGTATTACTTTTTTCAGGTGGTTTATATTGAATCGGAATAGGATAAGAAGATAATTAGAACGAATTTTTATTCTGTAGTGGAATGTGCGGTGCTATGAACAGATTAAAAGCTGTGTGCCATACCAGAAGTTGAAACCGCGACCTTAGCCTGTTGTGGAAAAGTGCTCTACCAACTGAGCTACCCAAGAATGACTCGTGATCCATACTCACAGCTTTACTTTCGTCATTACCTCAACTCCTACCTTCCGTACATCAGAGGAATTCTTCTGCGTAACTTGCAGATCTAGTTCTCCTGGTAGAATCTGCGCAGAATACCGTGGCTGGGAGATGCGTAGCCTACTGGACACTCATGGGACCGTTTTAAACTGAAACTTGTGCTCACAGTTATTTCTAAATATTAAGTGGATTCCTTCCACGCCCACGTTTGCATAGTGACCATTCAAGAAGATCCGTCACCTCTGCTTTGGTTAGTATCTAAGAACAATTCTGTTGAAAATGCAGTGATTTATTTTCGCCTGGCTTATTAACTGTCACGGCGTAAAGTAAAAACGTAAATGTAGTGTGACTAGGGCCTCCTGTCGGGTAGACTGTTTGCTGGGTGCAAGTCTTTCGATTTGACGCCACTTCGGCGTCTTGCACGTCAGTGGAGATGAAATGATGATGATTATGACAACACAACACCCAGTCCCTGAGCGGAGAAAGTCTCAGACCCAGCCGGGAATCGAACCCGGGCTCTTAGGATTGACATTATGTCGCGTTGATCACTTAGCTACTAGGGACAGACACGGCTAAATTCAAACGCCAGCACGCCAGTCGGGAGAGAGGGCTGTGAAGAAAACGTCAGCCAATTGCACACTGACCGACCCCTCTCCAGTACGACAACGCAACAGTAGCGGCATCTATGCAAACAGGACACAAGCACCGCGCCTGACTAACCGCCCCCCAGTTCTACAGAAGCGACCCGAACAAAAGGGTCAACTGTATTACTTGAATTAGGAACTGTATACACTAGAGAAATTTCTATTTTGTCTGTCGCCCTTTGCTTGCGACACATCTGTTTAACATAAAGTATTGTCAATCACTTTTCGTAATAAAACTCATTAATACGATTTGTTTGAATTGTTTGCCTCGCGATCCGAGAAAGCAGGTTTCCTAGACACCTCATGTTCGATGAATAGGCAAGATTCAATTTTTGGGAATTTGTGGTAAGTGCCTATGGGAGCAAACTGCTGAGGCCATCGGTCCCTAGGCTTGAACACTACTTAATCTAACTGAAACTAACTTACGCTAAGGACAACACACACACACTCATGCCTGAGGGAGGAATCGAACCTCCGACGGGGGCAGCCGTGCGAATCGTGGCAAGGGGCCTTAGACTGCGCGGCTACCCCGCACGGTTCAGGATTCAACATTAACCATTTGTAGCTTTCATAGAAGCCTCATGAGTGGCGAATTTTTAGTGAAAACTACACGTTTTTCTTTTTGCCATGTTAAAATTTGCTTCTTTTTCCAAAGCACAGTGGTGTTTCCACAGTGTCACCTCACTAAGACATTGTGCAGATGCGACTGCAAGAGAGTGCTAAAACTGCGGTTTATTAAGGAACTGAGGAAAACTAAGGTCAGTAGCTTATAAAAAAGCACATCTTCGGTACAAATTAAACGTGTAAACCTTCACTTACGTTGTTCCAAAACCCATAGCATTTCTAGTTTCACTATATATCGATGGCCCTTAAAAATTACATGCTTTCATCGAAAAAGTCAGTAATTGGTGGAACAACATGGTAGATAATTAAGTTTTGAATTTTTGAGTGCTATCATTTGCTAAAATCTCATTTCCATATCTCAAACCGTTTATGAAACATTAGGAATGCTGCGAATATTTCACTGGGATTTTATCGCTGGCGCGGTGCGATGACAAATGAGTATGCTACACCACAACAATTTTTTTGAGATTGGTGGCAGATAGAGACCTCCACCCAAGTCTTAATAAAAATTCAGAATGTTAGTTAAATTTCATACTTAGCAACACATTATATAATTTGCTCCAAAAGCAAAATCTTTGCGAACCCTATTTTTCATTGCAAACTTTTTCGAATTCTGCGCAGTGTCTTACTTCAAAGTAAATATCACACTAACTATGACCATTAACGAAATGATGGGCACTTAATCGTGAGCCTGAGAGCCTGACATACACTGAAGAGCCAAAGAAACTGGTGCACCCGCCTAATATCGTGTAGGGCCCCCTCGAGCACGCAGAAGTGGCGCAACACGACGTAGCGTGGACTTGACTGATGTCTGAAGTACTGATGGAGGGAACTAACAACATGAATCCTCTAGGACTGTCCATAAATCCTTAAGAGTACGAGGGGGTGGAGATCTCTTCTGAACAGCACATTGCTAGTCATCCCAGCTGTGCTCAATAATGTTCATGTCTGGGGAGTTTGGTGGCCAGCGAAGTGTTTAAACTCGGAACAGTATTCCTGGAGCCAGTCTGTAGCAATTCTGCACTGTGGGGTGTCGCATTGTCCTACTGGAATTGCCCACATACGTGTCAGCTGTCAGAGTCGTATCTAGATGCATCAGGGATCGAATATAACTGAGCACACCCGACACGGTTACAGAGACTCCACCAGGTTGAACAGCCCCTGCTGACAAGCAGAATCCTTGGATTCATGAGGTTGTCTCCACACCCGTATACGTCCATCCGCCCGATACAATTTGAAACGAGACTTGTCTGACCAGGCAACATGTTTCCAGTCATCAACAGTCCAAAGTCGGTGTTGACGGGCCCAGGCGAGGAATAAAGCTTTGTGTCGCGCAGTCACCAATGGTACACGAGTGGGCCTTTGGCTCCGAAAGCCCATATCGATAATGTTTCGTTGAATGGCTCACACGGTGACGCTTGTTGATGGCCAGAATTGAAATCTGAAGCAATTCGTGGAAAGGTTTCACTTCTGTCACGTTGAATGGTTCTCTTGAGTCGTCGTTGGTCTTGTTCTTGCAGGATCCTTTTCCGGCCGCAGCGATGTCGGAGGTTTTGATGTTTTATTGGATTCTCGATATTGACGGTACACTCGTGAAATGGTCATACGGGAAAATCCCCACTTCATTGTTGCCTCAGAGATGCTGTGTCCCATCGCTCGGCGCCGACTACAACACCATGTTCAAACTCACTTGTATCTTGATAACCTGCCATTGTTGCAGCAGTCACCGACCTAACAACTGCGCCAGACAGTTGTTGTCTTATATAGGCGTTGCCGACCGCAGCGCCGTATTCTGTCTGTTTACATATCTCTGTATTTGAATACACATGCGTGTATTCTCTAGATTGTCGCACAAATGACAAAATGGTAGATATCGAAATAGACGACAGAGGGATAGAGAAACAATTATAATCGCTCAAAAGAGGAAAGGCCGCTGGACCTGATGGGATACCAGTTCGATTTTACACAGAGTACGCGAAGGAACTTGCCCCCCTTCTTGCAGCGGTGTACCGTAGGTCTCTAGAAGAGCGTAGCGTTCCAAAGGATTGGAAAAGGGCACAGGTCATCCCCTTTTTCAAGAAGGGACGTCGAACAGATGTGCAGAACTATAGACCTATATCTCTAACGTCGATCAGTTGTAGAATTTTGGAACACGTATTATGTTCGGGTATAATGACTTTTCTGGAGCCTAGAAATCTACTCTGTAGGAATCAGCATGGGTTTCGAAAAAGACGATCGTGTGAAAACCACCTCGCGCTATTCGTCCACGAGACTCAGAGGGCCATAGACACAGGTTCACAGGTAGATGCCGTGTTTCTTGACTTCCGCAAGGCGTTCGATACAGTTTCCCACAGTCGTTTAATGAACCAAGTAAGAGCATATGTACTATTAGACCAATTGTGTGATTGGATTGAAGAGTTCCTAGATAACAGAACGCAGCATGTCATTCTCAATGGAGACAAGTCTTCCGAAGTAAGAGTGTCGTTGCTATTCACAATATACATAAATGACCTTGAGGATGACATCGAAAGTTCACTGAGGC
The DNA here is from genome assembly GCF_023898315.1 of Schistocerca nitens. Taxonomy (NCBI): domain Eukaryota; kingdom Metazoa; phylum Arthropoda; class Insecta; order Orthoptera; family Acrididae; genus Schistocerca; species Schistocerca nitens. The sequence goes on along the minus strand of NC_064621.1, from coordinate 154,381,831 downwards.
TTTTTGCAGATGATGCTGTGGTATATCGAGAGGTTGTAACAATGGAAAATTGTACTGAAATGCAGGAGGATCTGCAGCGAATTGACGCATGGTGCAGGGAATGCCAATTGAATCCCAATGTAGACAAGTGTAATGTGCTGCGAATACATAGAAAGATAGATCCCTTATCATTTAGCTACAATATAGCAGGTCAGCAACTGGAAGCAGTTAATTCCATAAATTATCTGGGAATACGCATTAGGAATGATTTAAAATGGAATGGTCATATAAAGTTGATCGTCGGTAAAGCAGATGCCAGACTGAGATTCATTGGAAGAATCCTAAGGAAATGCAATCCGAAAACAAAGGAAGTAGGTTACAGTACACTTGTTCGCCCACTGCTTGAATATTGCTCACCAGTGTGGGATCCGTACCAGATAGGGTTGATAGAAGAGATAGAGAAGATCCAACGGAGAGCAGCGCGCTTCGTTACAGGATCATTTAGTAATCGCGAAAGCGTTACGGACACGATAGATAAACTTCAGTGGAAGACTCTGCAGGAGAGACGCTCAGTAGCTCGGTACGGGCTTTTGTTGAAGTTTCGAGAACATAGCTTCAACGAGGAGTCAAGCAGTATATTGCTCCCTCCTACGTATATCTCGCGAAGAGACCGTAGGAATAAATTCAGAGAGATTAGAGTCCACACAGAGGCATACCGACAATCCTTCTTCCCACGAACAATAAGAGACTGGAATAGAAGGGAGAACCGATAGAGGTACTCAAGGTACCCTCCGCCACACACCGTCAGGTGGCTTGCGGAGTATGGATGTAGATGTAGATGCAGATGTACCAGTTTCTTTGGCGCTTCAGTGTATAAAGCTATAAGGCAAAAATGAAATTTGCTTACCGGATAGTTTCTGTAAAATAGTGTGAGAAGGATTTCTGGGCTTGCGTCTCGGTTCTGTCATCGCCGACCGGCCGAAAGGTGGCAAACACTCACGGCCTTCCCTAACGAACGAACGAATGAACTCGCCCAGCGCTTAGGACGAAAACAGGTCAAGACTTGGCTTAGCCATAGCCTGGAGGATTGTTTCCAGAATGAATTTTCACTCCGCAGTGGTTTGTGCATTGATATGGAACCCCCTGGTATGCTAAATCTCTGTGCTGGATCGGGACAGGAACCTGAGACCTTTGCGTTTCGCGGGCAAGTGTTCCATGAACTGAACCACGCGAGCATTATTCACGACCCCTGCTTTACTCTATCCAGTAACTGACCTCCTTCCAGACTCTAAGAGGAAGTTTGGAAGCTATGAGATGAAGCACTGGAGGAAGTATAGGATGGGTCGTGAGTCGTGCTTCGCTAACTCATTTCGTACTTCATCTGGCCGCTAAACGCAAAGGTCGGGAGCTCGAGTCCCACTTCGACACACATCTGCCAGGAAGTTTCAGTCTAAGACTATGCCTCTAAGTCCTATTGCGACACTTCGTCCATTACATTTCTTGCTCGTACGAATTATGTTTGTCAGAGCCTCAAGAATGTCAATGAATTTCTTAATATGTGTGTAGATGGTTCCATAACTGCCAGCCCAACACCGATTTGGTGTCTTTAGTGTTTGTTACATTGGAAGTACACACGGAATATGTTTTTAAGTCCTAGAATTGTAGCATGCATTGAACAAAAAATTTGTAGGTGTTCTCAACTCTTTCGATATGCAGATCTGTTTCCTGATTGGCCTCTTAGCCTCAATTAACTGATGTTCGTATCTTAATGCTGATTGCTCTTTGAGATGGGTAAAGGACGTAAATGCTCATATTTATGTCATGATGATCACCAAAACAATCGTTTATTATTTTAAAAGAGCGGAAAACTTCTCCCGACTGATAGACTTTTGCAAAATTATCCACTCTTAGTTTCTGTTTTAATTTTTTCTCATATTTTTCCCTTTTTTCTTTCGAAAGACATTATTCCCGGAAGTATTACCTCGGTCGTCCAAGCCTAGTTACGCCCCTGCTATTATATCTGGACAGTTACGTTAATTAGAGTAAACAAAAAAAACACGATGCGACGCAGTTCTCAACAATACATGGGTCCACAGCAGCGGCCTACGCCGTTGCTTAGCATCAGTTCGAGAGAAGGCGATTAGCGAGCTGTATGAACGTGACCATTCCCACTCAGCAAAAACTTAAGAAAACTGTGAAGTTCAGTAAGAACGGGGAACAACGATAGAAGTCAGAAGATAAGATATCAATAGTCTTTCTGCGGACGCATAACGTAAATTCTCACAGGCATGTATATTTAATGATAATGAAGATCTTCGACGTTGCAGTTATACGCATCTTTACCAAGGTGTTTCCGAGGTAATTTGTGTTGTAAAAGCATAATTTTACAAATTTTGTAATTACAGAAAAATCATCATGTTACAAATAATACGCTATCCCATGAAGTTTCCGCGCCAAGTGATCTCTGAATTCGCTTGTATAGTCGAGTCTGTCACCGCGTTGTCTTTAAAACACGTGTTTTGAATAAATATATCGTAAGAAATAATACATTGTGTAAGAATTTCTAATAGTTGTAGAGGAATCTCAAACATGAAGCTGCACTGTTGTCAGAAAAATAATTTGCCTTTCACATCATAGGTGTTATAAGCAGAATGAAATACGATTCGAAATTGTTGTTTCTGCTTACGTATAATCAAATAAGGTGGGTTAGCTTTCGTTTAAATGCTAGTGCAGTTCGTATCTTTCGTGCTAATAGAGCGGACAAACATTTTCCTGGCTTCTCGTTTCCCTAAACTGAATCGGTAGAGATCGCTGAAATTCAAACTGTTAACTCGTTGATTCTTCTCGCTGCCAACGTTTGCGATCAAATGACATGGTTGAATGCTGTGTTTCATTTTTGTGAACTGTAGCAGTCAGTATCATTTCTACGTAACGTCTTCTGCCATTGTGTACCCCTGACCTGAAACAACACGTATATTAATTGTTCATTCTGACAGGATGTCGAAGTGCCTGACGACAGTAACTGTTTCGATAGAAGTCTAAAGACTGTGCATGAGTTCTGACTAATATTCAATGGTTTCTGGTCACTATCTGTTTTAGCTTTCAAACCGAGCTGTAAGTACTGTGTGCAAAGACTATCTCAATTGAACGAATCAATAAATTTAAACAATTTCAAATTCAATGACATATAACATTTCTATGGTCTTTAACCATGCGTGTTACGTTTGCTTTCATTTACGAGTAGGTAGAATCAGTGAAAAAGCATCGTCTGCTAGTTAAACTTGATTAAGTGATTCGGAAATCTTAGCGTCAGAATTATTTCTAACGCCAGCTTTCATTGTTTTAACACAAGGAACGACTTCATTTGGTTGATAAAGAGTTAATTGATTTTTTCCATATTAAGTTTTTTCTTGTTTTAGTTTCTTTCTTTCGCGCATCAGGAGCGCCTCAGTCTCGGGGACCGTGAGACAATTTCTCCGTTTCGTCACCCTGATTACGCCTATGCCACCAACTTAATGTGGCTCTGCCGGTGTAGGTGACGTAAATTAAGATATCGTAAACATACATGCACTACAGTACAGTACAGACGGGGCACTTGTACTAGGAATTAAGACTAGCGGCCACCAGATCTTTATCACTGCGACACAGAACATGAATCATACACTAAAAAACGGTATGTTTTTATTATTTGTTTATTTATTTTCGAGTTTCATGAATTCTTGAAGGAACGTGCAAGATTGTTACACCAATAACCACATGCAGACGGTCATGAGGATTACAATCTATATCACATGTAAACAGGTAGTGAAGTGCAGTTGTTAAAAAAACGCTAATTATAGTATTATTAATGATTACATGAGCAAATTATACGGCTTACATTCCAATTCATATAAAAAGCATTTTGTCAACAATTGATATACCAGTCCTATATAGTCACTTATAGGAATACTTAAACACATTTCAATAATTATTACACATTGTCAAATTCCGGTAATAAATAGAAAGAACTATTCAAAAGATAAAGTTTTAGCTGTTTTTTGAATCCCCCAATGATTATTTAACATGAACTGAAAGTTCATTGTATACTTTTATGCTTGTGCAATCCTCCTACTCCTTTCTGTACCATTCTGAGATTTTTTGTATCTTCGTGAAAATGGCTTTTACTTCTTGTACCATAATCGTGATATTCACTGTTCGTTTCATAAATTGTTTGATTATTGTTCAGAAAGCACAGTACTGAAAAAAATGTACTGGCATGGAATGGCGAGTATCCCCAGCTGTCTGAGTAAATTTCTGCAAGAGCATCTAGGGTGCACTCTACCTATAATTCTGATGACTCTCTTCCGTGCAATAAAAATTTTACTTGCTCATGACTGGTTTCGCCAGAACACGACGCCATACGTCATAAGTGAATGGAAATATCCAAGGTATGCAGTTGTTTCCAAGTCACAAATGGCAAATGGTGCTGAATTTAATATTTTACATAGGTCAGTGATGTGATCTGAACAGTTTAGATTCTTCCGGTAACCCCAGAATTCGGAAGACTCAGAATACTCAATATTTCTTTGCCATCACATTTTATTTCAATATTTTTTTTGTGCACCGTTTGAAACTGAATGAATTGAATCTGGTTAAAACTGAGAGATAGGTCATTTGAAGTCAATCAATCGAGAGCTTTTTTGAATATGGTGCTTGCGGTGTTTTTTAGACTGCAGTTCAGCACTTTGCCAATCATAATGGTTTTACAGTCTGCAAACAGTATGAAGTGTGCTTTTTGAGTCATACTACGCAATGGCAGGTCATTGATAAAGATTAGCAAAAGTAAGGGACCAAGCACTGAGCTCTGTGATACTTCACATTTCTTTGTACCCTAGTCATAGTAGGAGGGTGCCGTTGCAGAATTATTCAATAGTGCTTTCTGTCATATAGACACACTCGAATCACATCGCTACTTTACTATTTAAACCATAGGGTTCAGCCTTCGTAAGTAGAATTTTGTGATCTACACAACCGTTTTGAACAATGATTGAACAATTGCATATTTGAGTATATTAGGGACAGTACCTTGATTTACAGACTCATGAAATATGTGACAGAGAACCTTAAGAATTAATTTTGCAGCTGTGCTTCAGTACTTTGATAGACATATTATCCACACTAGAAGAATTTTAAGTTTTCATTTGGCGTATTACCTTCTCAGTCTCATCGGTTGTATTGTACGGTACACGTATCTGACAAATTTTCTTGTGTATTACTCTTTGTAGAAGGTTCGTGGCTTCAACCGTAGACTCTTAACAACTATTTGATCCACTACTGTCAAAAAATTGTTGTTGAAGATTAGCAGCTTCATCTACCAAGCCTCGAAAACGACGTAGCCGATACATCCTGTATCTTCTGAATTTTTTCCTGTCTCCCTTTCTATCACTTTACAAATAGCTTTTTTTATTATTTAAACTGTCAATTTCAGATTTAATAAACATGCTCTTCGATTTTTTGATTACATACTTTAGGATGCTACAGTATAATTTGTAATGCTCCCTATCCCGAGGTTTGTTAATATCTCTAAGTGAACCATAAAGCATTTTATTTGCTTTATGGGATGTTTTTATTCCCTTAGTGAGCCGATGTCCCCTGAAATAACTCAGGTTGACACTTTTTGAAATCCCATTAGGAATTATAGCTTCAAAAAGGGTAACAAATTCATTTAGAAGTAGTTTAAATTTCTCATTGACGCTTTAGCCTGATATACCGTGAATTCATTTAGAAGTAGTTTAAATTTCTCATTGACGCTTTAGCCTGATATACTGTGTCCCATTCTAACTGCTGCAAATCGCACCGCCAGAAAGAAACTCAGAACAAAGCAAAGCATCCTGGAATGCTGAACTAATGAGACTACGACAACACATGAGACTAAAACGTGAACTTGTCCATCGACCAGCAACCTACACACAACTACAGAGGTAGACAACTAACCACTGTACTTGCTTGGGTAGCTCAGATGGTAGATAACTTTTCCGCGAAAGGGAAAGGTCCCGAGTCTCGGTCCAGTACACAGTTTTAATCCGCCAGGAAGTTTCATATCAGTGCACACTCCGCTGAAGAGTGAAAATCTCATTCTGGAAACATCCCCCAGGCTGTGGCTAAGCCACGTCTCCGCAATATCCTTTCTTTCAGGAGTGCTAGTTCTGCAAGGTTCGCAGGAGAGCTTCTGTAAAGTTTGGAAAGTAGGAGACTAGGTACTGGCAGAAGTAAAGCTGTGCGGACGTGGCGTGAGTCGTGCTTGGATAGCTCAGATGGTAGAGCACTTGCCTGAGAAAGGCAAAGGTCCCGACTTCGAGTCTCGGTTCGGCACACAGTTTTAATCTGCCAGGAGGTTTGATAGAACCGTCCTTAAGCGTCTTTTCATTTGTTCAAAGTGACACAGGTTCTTCAATTTAAGGAAGCATTTGCATGGTCTGAAGTGACAATAACTTAAGTGTGTGTATCAGATTAATTCATTAAGTAACTGGTATACAAAGGCTCCATATCGTGCTGGTTTTTTTCGTCGATGGAATAAGATCCCCTTCCTTACAAGGTAGAACATTCGTAATTCGACTTACTGGCGGTTCTTCCAACGTTCTTTCAGCTGCTTCAATTCCGAATTTCATCCTGCTCCCTTCTTATATCCTGTAATGATGCATTCATAAAGTTCTCGAAAGCGACTCCCCGCAGATAGAATAGACTAAAGTGACGATTCTACACATCTTCCCCCTTTGCATATGGTCTCCCAATCGGCGAACGCGAAATTGCGTCCGCAATTATATTTGTTTTTCCTGGGACATGTGTGATGCTGAACTCAAATTGCTGGAGGAATAAAACCCACCGTTGTCAGCCTACCGTGTCCCAGTTCTGGCGACAGCAAAAATTCCAACGCTCTGTGGTCTGCAAAGACATGAGTTTTGTGTCCAAGCAGGAGATATTTAATTTTTTTGAAAGCCCACACGATAGCCAGTGCCTCCAACTCAGTTACCGAGTAATTCCTTTCACACTTTTTAAGGATCCGGTCCCAAATGCTATGGTCTTGTTTACTACTGTCGCACCTTCTGTAATTTGTTGGAATATTACTACGTCGCCGGCCGGAGTGGTCGAGTGGTTCTAGGCGCTTCATTCCAGAACCGCGCTCCTGCTACGGTCGCAGGTTTGAATCCTGCCTCGGGCATGGATGTGTGTGATGTCCTTAGGTTAAAAGCACTCCGTCTTCAGGCCACGAGTGGCCTACCAGCACCATCCGACCGCCGTGTCATCCTCAGTGGAGGATGCAGATAGGAATGGCGTGGGGTCAGCACACCGCTCTCCCGGTAGTTATGATGGTATTCTTGCCGAAGCCACTACTAATCGGTCGAGTAGCTCCTCAATTGGCATCACGAGGCTGAGTGCACCCTGAAAAATGGCAACAGCGCATGGCAGCGTGGATGGTCACCCATCCAAGCGACGACCACGCCCGACAGCGTTTAACTTCGGTGTTCTCACGGGAACCGGTGTAACCACTGCGGCAAGGGATGTCCTTAGGTTAGTTAGGTTTAAGTAGTTCTAAGTTCTAGGGGACTGATGACCTCAGAAGTTAAGTCCCATAGTGCTCCAAGCCATTTGAACCATTACTACGCCAAAACCTGTTTTCGCTGCATCAGTCCACATGCAAAACTCCGCTGTTAAGTCAGAGTGAGCTAGGTAAGGTGCCTCCACAAGGGCCTTTTTTAAAGCGAACTGAATTCGTAATACACTGCCTCGTCCCATATCCACGGTGTCTTCTTTTCTGTTAAGGCACAAAGACTTGATGCGCCATTTTCCCCCATTCTAATAACTTCTTATAAAAATTAACAACGCCCAGGAACCCTCTGAGGTCCTTCCTGTTCTGTAGTGTTGGGAATTGTGCTATAGCTTTTAATTTTTCCGGATTAGGTGCAATACCTTCTGCTGAAATCACGTGCCCAAGAAAATCCACCTTCCTCGTTCCAAAACAAGATATTTCCAAATTCATTGTGACACCATGTTGCCTTAGTGTTACTAGTAGTTCACCAACGACCTTGTGTTCGTCCCAAGTGGACTTTGCACTATGGGACATGACATCTGAGGTCATCAGTCCCCTACACTTAGAACTACTTAAACCTAACTAGCCTCAGGACATCACACACATCCATGCGCCAGGCAAGATTCGAACCTGTGACCGCAGTAACAGCGCGGTTCCGGACTGAGGCGCCTGGAACCACTCGGCCACAGTGGCCGGCAAATGCGCTATAAATAAAACAAAAAAACACATAACACAATCAGAGAATTACGTGTCTACAACATACTAATGAACGATATTTTCCTTTTTTGTTTTGATTTTTATTACTTAATAATGTGGACCTGTTCAACAAGGACGCAAAATGACATAGTCACAGAAGTCGAAGGACCTAAATCCTGGCAGCGGTTCGCCAATTGCAAGCTGCTTGCTACTTTCTTTTATAATCTGGACTTTATTAAAAATGGCAAGATACTGTTAATCAGAACACAGGAAGGAGTTGTGATCTAAATAAAAATAGATTTATTCATTCTTCACATCACAAGTCAAAATATGACTAAAGAAACGTCACACAAACATTTTCATTTGACAAACGCAGTCACTAATATGGGGTCTATGGTGGACAAAGTGATCCGCTGGGGACCGACACACTACATTAACCACAATACTAATGGCTCTATCTGACTTTATACACGTGAATCCGGGGTATGGCACAAAAACTAAGCCACTATTCCAAAAAGAAAAATGTTGTTCGAAAGAACAGGGAGCTGAGAAACATATATTGGAGCCCTACGCCGTAGCAGCGAATACTTTACCCTTCTGCTGGTCATGGCGGCACACCACGATGCGTTCGGCGACTGAAGTCATGGCCGGCAGCAATCTGTTGTTAATGGCGCGCGCCCGAAAAACGCAAGTACGCGGTCTCGTATTCTGCTAATTCGGAACTCAGGTACTTCCCTATCAGTCTCTGAAACCCCGGTGGATTCCAGTGTGCAGGTTGACCCATTTGCTGGTCTGCCAAACCAATTTGACTCTGTCCCACGACTATGCGTGATGGAATATGTCAAATGTTTAGATGGCTGTCTCAAGACAAATAAGTACATACACACATCACTCGTTGTGTGCGTGATGCTAGAAGCAGTATCTCTGACGGTTCAGATGGTGACTGGCACAGGCTCTAAGCGCACACTAGCAAAGGACACAAGTCTCACCGTTTAGGTAGAGACCTGCAGTTCTTTACTAGCGAAGTGCCAGTACAAGAGTGACTTCTTCTCTTTTCTCAACTTTCCTCACCAGCTCGGTAGCAAAGCCAATTTACATCTTAAGCTACCCCCACTTTAGCACAAGCCAATCACGAGCTGGAGCGTCGAATTCGAAGATGGGAGACTGCTCCTTGCTCTGCATACACCGATTTGACAAATCAGAGACTTATAACTTAATGGGGAGAAAAAAAAAAGATTCAGCTTAGCGGCCTCTTTCCCACGCGTTTACGCCAAGTCTTTTGGTAATAACCTACCTGGACGCGACCAGCTACTGACCAGCGCCATCCAAACGTGTCTGCACAATGAGACCGTGAAACTTGGCAGCCCAGAAATGTTTGCACCCATGTTCCGCAGAAAAAACGCGTTCCCCTTGGCCCTCAGTCACCGTAAGCTTTTACTGCAGCCGTTTAAATCAGCACCCTATTACTCTGAATGCAGGTAAAGCTTACTGCTTCACTAGAGCAGACAAGCAAGTACGTTAACTACTGCCCACCATTTCGTAGTGATGTGTGAAATCAGATCATAATAAAGCTCATCTTCCCTAAGAACATTAAATGGCACGATACCGAATCAGAAGTGAGAGTGCCCTGCAATCTCTCAACCTTCCTCAGGTCCCTACAGCATAACCCTAACCTGGCCTCTGCAGAACTCCAAGCTCTATGTTCCCTAAAAGCTGATGACTCCATCATTATCCCCCCAACAGACAAAAGATCTATCACTGTAGTACTTGACCAAAAGGAGTATACAGGGTGATTCAAAAAGAATACCACAACTTTAAAAATGTGTATTTAATGAAAGAAACATAATATAACCTTCTGTTGTACATCATTACAAAGAGTATTTAAAAAGGTTTTTTTTTCACTCAAAAACAAGTTCAGAGATGTTCAATATGGCCCCCTCCAGACACACGAGCAATATCAACCCAATACTCCAACTCGTTCCACACTCTCTGTAGCATATCAGGCGTAACAGTTTGGATAGCTGCTGTTATTTCTCGTTTCAAATCATCAATGGTGGCTGGGAGAGGTGGGCGAAACACCATATCCTTAACATACTCCCATAAGAAAAAATCGCAGGGGGTAAGATCAGGGCTTCTTGGAGGCCAGTGATGAAGTGCTCTGTCACGGGCTGCCTGGCGGCCGATCCATCGCCTCGGGTAGTTGACATTCAGGTTTCATAACTAACCTTTTTCGTAGGACTCTCCATACAGTTGATTGTGGAATTGGCAGCTCTCTGCTAGCTCTGCGAGTCGATTTTCCTGGGCTGCGAACAAATGCTTTCTGGATGCGTGCTACATTTTCATCACTCGTTCTCGGCCGTCCAGAACTTTTCCCTTTGCACAAACACCCATTCTCTGTAAAGTGTTTATACCAACGTTTAATACACCACCTATAAGGAGGTTTAACACCATACTTCGTTCGAAATGCACGCTGAACAACTGTCGTCGATTCACTTCTGCCGTACTCAATAACAAAAAGCTTTCTGTTGAGCGGTCACCATCTTAGCATCAACTGACGCTGACGCCTAGTCAACAGCGCCTCAAGCGAACAAATGTACAACTAAATGAAACTTTATAGCTCCCTTAATTCGCCGACAGATAGTGCTTAGCTCTGCCTTTTGTTGTTGCAGAGTTTTAAATTCCTAAAGTTGTGGTATTCTTTTTGAATCACCCTGTATTAGTGAAGGTCTATGCCAGCTGTCTGCCATCACGATCCCATCCCCGTGATTCAAACTGACCTGCAGGCCCTCCTTAAAACCTCAGGCCCCTCGCAAGGACTAACACCTCAATCCATTGAACTTCTTCCTAAGATCGACAAACCCAATCATCTTTGCAGCCCTATAGTTGCTGGCTTCAAAGCACCCACCGAACATATATCTGCCTTAGTTGATCAGCACCTGCAACCCACAGTACAAAGAGACCTCTCCTATATCAAAGATACCAACCATTTCCTAGATCATCTGAAATCTGTGCCCATCCCACTCACACCACACACCTTGCTTGTCACCATTGATGCCACCTCCCTCTATACCAACATCCCACATGTACATGGTCTGTCTACTGTTGAACATTTCCTCAGACAGCATCCACCAGATTCCAAACCTATGACACCCTTCCTACTCACCTTAATCAACTTTATACTTATCAACAACTACTTCGCCTTTGAGGGGTAGACTTACAGACAGGTCAGGGGTACAGCCACGGGGACCAGGAGAGCTCCTTCCTATGAGGACCTTTTCATGGGTCACCTGGAGGGGGCTTTCCTGGGATCCATAAGTCTTCAGCCCCTGGTTTATTTTAGATACATTAATGACATCTTTATTATACGGACTCATGGTGAGACTGACCTGGTAATATTGATGGAAACTCTGAATACCTTGTCCCAATTAAATTTCATATGATCCTATTCCAAATCCCATGCCACTGATGTTGATCTCGTTCTCACTGAAGATCAGCTACACACTTCTGTCCACATTAAACCTAGCAACAAACAACAGCACTTACATTTTGACAGATGCCATCCTTCCCATCTCAAACATTCCCTCCCATACATGTAAATGTATTTGTTCGGATGCAGATTCTTTACAGCAGTACACCACCATTCTCACCTCAGCCTTCACTGCACATAATTACCCCACCAGCCTAGTTCAAATGCAGATTTCCTGGGCCATCACATCCAATCTTGGTACTGCTGATTGCTCCAAAAAACAACTTCAGTGCACACCATTGGTGACTCAGTATTATCCTGGTCTGGAATGTATTAATCAGCTACTTCAACTGGGCAATGACTTCCTAAAATCATACCCTGAAATGAGATCCATTCTGTCTGAAATTTTGCCCACCTCACCTTTAATAGCTTTTCATTGCCCTCTCAATCTCCACAATATTCTTGTCAGACCCCATGCTCCTTCTGTGTCCATCTCCCTACCCTATGGCTCATACACCTGTGACCATCCCTGGTGCAAGACTTGCCCTACGCACCCTTCTACCACCATCTATATAGCATCCTTATAATGACAAAACATATACTATAAAAGGAAGAGCCTTCTCTGAAACAACACATCATATACCAGCTGTTATGTAAACACTGTTCGGCTTTTTACATCTGCATGACTACCACCAAATTATTGATCAGGATGAATGGTCATAGGTAGAGGGAGTGTACTGGCAACACACAATATCCTGTTGCAGAGTATGCCCCTACAACATGACAGTCATGAACTCGGTGCCTGTTTCACTACATGTGCCATCTAGATTCTTCCCCCAGACACCAGTTTCTCGGAACTTCGCGGATGGGAACCAGCAATACGACATGTCCTTGGTCCTCACCACCCACCTGGCCTTCATTTATGTTAACTTCTTCTGTCCCACCATTTCTTCACAGCATCTACTCTTTTCTTCACTCTGTTTTAGTTTTCTACATCTTTCATTGTCTTACTCATCTATTTTTCACCACCTCCTCCCACCTCTGTTAGGTACAATGCAGTTAGCTTTTCAAGCTTATTAACTCATGCATGATTTAAGTAGTAATCTCTGTCTTGCATTTTATCCTGTCTTCCATCTTTAAACTCTCGGGTTTTCAAACCTCGTCCAATGCAGTCACCAACAATCAGTTTCTCCTTCTCATCCCATGTGATAAGTCACCTCTGACCTGAGGTTCTGGGTGACTTTCTGAAAATCTATGCCTTTTCCTAGATGTCTTCAGTCCATTTCCTTAAACCCTCTTCTTTCCCCTTCAACCCATCTGGTTGAAGAAGGAGCCACTGGCACTGAAAGCTTACCTAATTACAACCTTCTTTTATGTGTGTGTTCTGCCACTGCTTGGTGAGTAGATATTTTTATCTATTTTTTATCTGTCCAATGAAATTGTATTGTAACCATAAGTAAACAAAAGAAATGTATCAATCAAGCAAATTTTTGTTATATTTAAACCAAACACAACACTTTCCCAAATAATCAGTCTTACAATGGAAGTTTTAAATCACCTGACTGGTTAATTGATTTGCATATATTCTTCATACTTATGAATATGCCTGTAATATCTTCAGAATTTAATTAACTCAAAATATCACTTTTAATACTGAGCAAAGCCTAAATGGTGAGGCTCTCTTGTATCATGGGGGCTCAAAGTCTATTTTTTATCAGCTTCAGTTCTGAAAATGAACTTTTTCCACAGCAATTTATGATCACAAATAACAGGTACATTCTTAGAGTGATCTTGGTATTAGGCAACTCCTTTAACATTTTACGAGTGGTAGTTTGGATGAAATGAGATATGAATGAAGTCAGTTTTTTGCAAAATCTAATTCATTTCAGACTGTCAAAATTTTGCTAACCATTCCTTTTAAAAGCATTAGATGTTTTGCCAATAGAAGTACCATGAGTTTGACCATGTATCACTGTGCATAAGCCACAAAGGAGAGAGAAGTTTGAGAGATGAATGTTGATTCAATTTGTATCAGCTATCCACTGAAAAATTCAGCCAAACAAGTGCATACAAAATAATTATATCAACATATTTTATGTCTGTAAGGTGATACTTACCACAGAATTAAAAGTTTTATTGTCCAGAGTGAGATTTTCACTCTGTAGCAGAGTGTGTCCTGATATGAAACTTCCTAGCAGATTGAAACTGTGTGCCGGAGTGAGACTCACACCCAGGACCTTTGCCTTTCGTGGGCAAGTGCTCTACCATCTGAGCTACCCAAGCATAACTCACAAACTGTCCTCACAGCTTCAGTTCTGCCAGTACCTCATCTCCTACCTTCCAACCTTCACAGAAGCTCTTCTGCGAACCTTGCAGAACTGTTGTTGTTGTTGTGGTCTTCAGTCCTGAGACTGGTTTGATGCAGCTCTCGATGCTACTCTATCCTGTACAAGTTTCTTCATCTCCCAGTACCTACTGCAACCTACATCCTTCTGAATCTGTTTAGTGTATTCATCTCTTGGTCTCCCTCTACGATTTTTACCCTCCACGCTGCCATCCAATGCTAAATTTGTGATCCCTTGATGCCTCAGAATATGTCCTACCAACCGGTCCCTTCTTCTTGTCAAATTGTGCCACAAACTCCTCTTCTCCCCAATTCTATTCAATACCTCCTCATTAGTTATGTGATCTACCCACATTATCTTCAGCATTCTTCTGTAGCACCACATTTTGAAAGCTTCTATTCTCTTCTTGTCCAAACTGGTTATCGTCCATGTTTCACTTCCATACATGGCTACACTCCATACAAATACTTTCAGAAACGACTTCCTGACACTTAAATCTATACTCGATGTTAACAAATTTCTCTTCTTCAGAAACGCTTTCCTTGCCATTGCCAGTCTACATTTTATATCTTCTCTACTTCGACCATCATCAGTTATTTTGCTCCCCAAATAGCAAAACTCCTTTACTACTTTAAGTGTCTCATTTCCTAATCTAATCCCCTCAGCATCACCCGATTTAATTTGACTACATTCCATTATCCTCGTTTTGCTTTTGTTGATGTTCATCTTATATCCTCCTTTCAAGACACTGTCCAATCCGTTCAACTGCTCTTCCAAGTCCTTTGCTGTCTCTGACAGAATTACAATGTCATCGGCGAACGTCAAAGTTTTTAGTTCTTCTCCATGAATTTTAATACCTACTCCGAATTTTTCTTTTGTTTCCTTTACTGCTTGGTCAATATAAAGATTGAATAACATTGGGGAGAGGCTACAACCCTGTCTCACTCCCTTCCCAACCACTGCTTCCCTTTCATGCCCCTCAACTGTTATAACTGCCATCTGGTTTCTGTACAAATTGTAAATAGCCTTTCGCTCTGTGTATTTTACCCTTACCATCTTTAGAATTTGAAAGAGAGTATTCCAGTCAACATTGTCAAAAGCTTTCTCTAAGTCTAAAAATGCTAGAAACGTAGGTTTGCCTTTCCTTAATTTTTGTTCTAAGATAAGTCGTAAGTCAGTATTGCCTCATGTGTTCCAATATTTCTACGGAATCCAAACTGATCTTCCCCGAGGTCCGCTTCTACCAGTTTTTCCATTCGTCTGTAAAGAATTCGTGTTAGTATTTTGCAGCTGTGACTTATTAAACTGATAGTTCGGTAATTTTCACATCTGTCAACACCTGCTTTCTTTGGGATTGGAATTATTATATTCTTCTTGAAGTCTGAGGGTATTTCGCCTGTCTCATACATCTTGCTCACCAGATGGTAGAGGTTTGTCAGGACTGGCTCTCCCAAGGCTGTCAGTAGTTCTAATGGAATGTTGTCTACTCCCGGGGCCTTTTTTCGACTTAGGTCTTTCAGTGCTCTGTCAAACTCTTCACGCAGTATCGTATCTCCCATTTTATCTTCATCTACATCCTCTTCCATTTCCATAATATTGTCCTCAAGTACATCACCTTTGTATAGACCCTCTATATACTCCTTCCACCTTTCTGCTTTCCCTTCTTTGCTTAGAGCTGGGTTTCCATCTGAGCAGAACTAGCACTCCTGAAAGAAAGGATACTGCAGAGACATGGCTTACCCACAGTCTGGGGGATGTTTGCATCAGAGTTTACATTGATATGAAACTTCATGGCAGATTAAAAATGTGTGCCGGACTGAGACTCGAACTCAGGACCTTTGCTTTTCGTGGGCAAGTGCTCTACCATCTGAGCTACCCAAGCACAACTCATGACCCATCCTCACAGCTTCAATTCTGCCAGTACCTCATCTCTGTATTTTAAATGTTTGTGATGGTAGTCATAGGTTACAGTCTGCATAGTCTGGCCTGGCCTTTTGGGCGGTCATTTCCAGGAATCTGCAATGTTTTCTGCAAGTGGCAATGCTAGCTGTTAACAGCACCCACCCAGCCCTGCACAGGAAACAATGAACAGAATAACTGCTTAGCATCTATAATTTAATTTAATAGCTGAATGGCAGGATTGTATCTTTACAAAAAACAACACCAACATAACAGCAATCATAGTGGCACGTACTTATGAATGAGTGATAAACGTGTACCTTTAACTAACACATACAGCCAGAAATAAGTAAAATGGAAAAATATATTATAAAAATTAGCATGTACCAACAGAAAGAGTTACAGAATGTCGGCAGAGTTAATTTGAAAAACCACTGTGCTATCTACATGTCAGAAGTTTACTTTGTGGCAAGTGCGTAGCCACATGGACACATCCTCATAGTCAACATTATGGTAAGAGCAGAGGAGTTTCCTACTATATGGACATTCAACACCATATCAGTAGATGCACTTTGAATGGTGCAAGATATATATCCAATAGATAGCACCTTCAGATATCAAGCTGCAACCTACAGGCTGAAGATTGGTTGACAAGGTATAACTTTGATAGTGATGACTTGATTATTTCAAAACTATTTAAGCACCTAGCAGTTTATCTACTGGACAGGCAATGAAAATGATGTTTAAGCAACCAGGGTCAGTAATGTCACAGATGAAACTCAGAAAAAAGATAAAACAATGTCTTTGGACTGGAATGTGTATTTAAAATCACCAGTTCATGTTGAAAACATGAGTAGGCAACAAAGTGTATGAAGTTAGGAGGTTCACACCTCATCACAGTGTAGAGGTGTAATGCAGGATAGGCTGTGAGCTGTGGCATATCTGACGACAAAGTTCAATGCCAGTGTATGCACAAGTGTATTGGAGCACATTGTTGAATGTGGAACTCTGCAGCAGATATCTCTACATGATCCCATGTTGACTCAATAACATCATCTGTTACAACTGCAGTGGGCACAGGGTTATCAAGAGTGGACTGTGGGAGAATGTAACCATGTTGCCTGGTAGATGAATCACATTTCTTGTCATGCCAGGTCAATAGTCACTTCTGAATACGTCATAATCAAGGTGATTGGCTTCTTGAAACATGCAGCCCACCATAATGAGTGACATTCACCATGCTTATATGCGAATTGCAAGAGTACCTGAAGGCACCATGACAGCTATGGACTATGAGTACATTATTGTGGACCACCTGCATCATTTCATGCTTGATGTCTTCCCCAAAGGCAAGGGCCTCTTCTGTCAGGGTAACTGTCAATATCACAAGGTCAAAATCTAGGTACAATGGTTTGAGAAGCATAATTGTGAACTCATGTTCATGTCAGGAGTATCAAATTCATCTGATCTGAACCCAATGGAACACATTTGGATCTGAGACATTATCAGGTGGTATCTCCACACCCACAAACTGCCAGCCCACAATCTGAGTTTCACAAATGGGAATCCCTGGAGGAAAGAAAAATTGTTTTTGAGGAACAATATCAAGAAATTTTAGGGAACACCATTCGAAGCTGATGTAGAATGATTATACTGCCTCCAACATACACTACACAGAAGGATCACAAAGATAAGGTACTAGAAATTATGGCTCATATGAGACATAGAGCGCACATACAGTCGCTTTTCCCTTGCTCTGTTTATGAGTGGGACAAGGAAAAAAATAACTAGTAGTGGTACAAGGTAGCCTTTGCCATGTGTCATACCATGGATTGAGGAGTATCTATGCAGGAGCAGATGTAGATGTGTGATCTGACTGGTGCTACATAGGCTACCTCCAGAAACCTATCAAGAACTTGTGAAATCAATGCCATGAAGAACTGCTGACATAGTGCAGTCCAAAGGTGGACCAATATTCTGTTAAACAGGTGGTCATACTGTTTTGGCTCATCAGTGTAAATGATGCTGAATGTACAGGATGATTATATTTAACGTTCCAGTTTCAAAATGCTGTAAAAAGAGAACTGCTGCTCAGAAAGACATCAAATTTGAATGGAATATTATTGAATAAGGGGAAAACATTATGGAAACAAAACGAACTTAACAAAAAATTTCCCACTAGAAGGCATTGCAGTGGGTTCAGCTACATATAGGAGATGCATTTCAATACAGTGTTTATGGTGTTGTGATGGCTTGCCTTCCCTGATTATTTTTTTTTTTATTGTCCTCAGTGCCAACTACTGCATTGCTATACTGGCTGAAAAATGGGGTGTGGAAGTACAACACTGACTACTTTAAATGATGTAGCTGACAGGTGCACATTTATGTTTCACAGTACTTTACTTTCAGTGTTCACAATCACCAATAATACACAGTTATATGGCCAGTGCACTATTGTTTTAACTTTCGATAAGCCTCATTAATAGTTTGCAGGCAAACCTCCACATACTGCTACAATAGTTTACTAGAACGTCTACGAGCAGTAAAAACCTAACAACAAAGTTCACAGTTCTTGAAGAATAGTAAAGTACATACGGAACAGACACTGTCTTTGTTTTAACACACGGCCTAATCGTGTAACACTTATTTCATGGTAAAGTTGGAGCGTGTTGTTGGTGTTCTAACCAGCACAGGTTTCTCGTCTGAAACCCAGCCATGGACTGACTGTCTCGGGTCCAAAAATCGGGCCCTTACATATCCTCACAATAATAGGTGCTGAAACTACACATCGTTTGAAGTTAAATTTACAGAAATTACAATTTAAACCTAACTCATTAAATTAAATGAATACATCAAAAAGCTGGTTCTTTTTAAGTTTCTTCAACTACAATAGTTAGGCCAAATTATTTGTTTAGATCATGAAATTAACAAATATAGTTATGCAAACAATAATTTTGACAAAACTGAAAATTACTTGGGAATTAATTAAGGGCTGGCTATGCTAACATGTTTTCGAATAGAGCCAAATAGACCCTTTAAGAACATTGTTAGTTGCTCCTCCAAATGTTTATAATTAGTACAGAATTTATATTTGTTTATACATCAACAATATAATAGTTCCTCAGAACACAAATAGAAGTTTTAATATAACCTATAGATCCAATGATGCAGCATTATATGAATTGTAAATATTGCTCTTTCTGTTAATCTCTCATTCCAGCTGCAATGTCATGAATTGCACAATATAAACAGTACCCTATGTTGCCTAGTTCACAATTAGATCATCAATAAAGTTACACCACATTTGTTTGTATACAGTTATCATTTTCATTACTCAAGCATGTCTGTCAGCTCTATTATTTTACTTACCTTTCTTACCTCATTAGCTAGTGGAGTGCATTCTCAAAAAATATCCCTACTGCAGAGACAGGATCCATAACCATTAAGACCCTAACATTACACAGGCCTACAGAAAAAATTTTTTGTCAGCTGCATGAGATACTTTTAATGAATTATATGTTTTAGAATGCGATGATTTCAGAAGTGATGTCCATTTTTTTCTATCACATAAGGTTTTTTTGCAAATTCAAACACAAAAAATTGGTAAAAGCACTCATTTATTCAAAATAGTCAGTAGTCAGGAAGTATAGTGACATCCAATCTTCCTTGGTACCATCTCTCAATATCACAGACACCCTGGTGAAACTGCTCTCCCTGTTCTTCACTGTAAGCTCCCAGGTTTTCAGGAAAACTGTCTATGTTGGAGTGTAAATAGTGGACCTTCAAGCTCATCTTGCAGCCTTGAGCTTCGTATGCTGCTAGCGTCTGTTGAACAACGGTTTTGTAGTCAGGATCCTTAGTATTTCCCAAAAACTTTTGCACTATATCCTTGAATGGTACCCAAGCTTCTTTTTCCCTTCTCATTCATACTACCCACAAAGAGGGTGTCGGTTAAAAGTTTTCTTATGTCATGGCCAGTGAAAACTCCCTCTTTCAACTTTGCTTCTGACAGCTTCGAGAATATTGTACATAGATGTTTAAAACAGTCCCCATCCTTTTGCAGCAGTTTTACAAATTTTTTCATCAACCTCAATTTGATATGGAGAGGGGGCAACGAAACCTTTTCTGGTGGTACCAAAGTAGTATTGATAACATTTTTCTCTCCAGGTTTTAAAGTTTCTCGGGGTAGCCAATCACTTTTAGTCCAGTGCTGTTCTCTGGCTCTACTATCCCACAAGCCTAAGAAGCATGGGTATTTAGTATAGCCTGCCTGCTGACCCAAAAGCATCATGTATTTTGAAGTTCCCACAAACCATCCATTGATGGTTCTGATATTTGATTTTTTTTTTTTTTTTTTTTTTTTTGGGAATAATGGCCAAATCATATAGTTTTTGTCCATATGCACAGAATGTCCCATCGGAAGTGATGCAAATTTATTTCCATTGTGCAATAATACTACTTTAAGATTAGTTTTGGATGAATCAATGAATAGGTGTCATTCAGATGAGTCATACTGCATATCAAAGCAATGCATGAGTCCTTCCACATCACTGCAAAAAACTAAATTTCCTTCTTTTGAGAAAAACTGGGCAAATTCTTTTTCTCGGTGTCTGTACCATGGAAATGAGGTACCAGATGATAAAAGGTTTTTATTTTTTAATCTGGAACCTAACGGTTTGGCTGTATCTTTTGAAAAACCTAAATCTCTTACTAGATCGATGAGCTCACTTTGAGAAAATAGTTGAGACCTTTCATCTTCATCTGAAGAAAGATATGAGCTTGATTCACCCTGAGGAGGTAATGTAACTTCGTCCTCCAACTCACTCGGGTATTCATTCAAACTGGAAGGTGGCTGTGGGATAGGTATTTCAGAGCTATGGGGCACTGGACGTATAGCTCAGTCAAGGTTAGGATGATTCTTTTGTTTTCTGAATTGAATCCCTTTATTTCAACTGAACAGAAGTAGCAATCAGTGGTATGGTTTTTCTGCTCACACCATATCATAGGAATTCCAAATCAAAATGCATTTTTCTTACCCTTAAACCACAAACGAAGATCTTCTTCACATCTTCTACACACCTTATGCGGGGCTCATGTTTTATCTAGGTCACCAAGTTTTAATTTAAAGTAAGCAAAATAAACATTCCTCACAAAATCACTTATGTTTCTCTGTTGACTTTTAATAGTATATTCTCCACAGATAAAACAAAAACTGTTTGGAGAAATAACACAACCTCTTGTAGCCATGGCTAGACAGAAACAACAGCACTGTTCACTTGAATAGCAATATGTCTACTATGTCTACTGAGAGTTTCTCTTCATTTCATATGAGATACAAATTGTCATTTGATAAAACTGAACAATAAGATTGTTTGCATTTGCTCCTGGTGCCCAGATAAAACCTGCAAGTGGTAACAAAGAATAGTTAACATTGTAATTTTTTTAAATTTTAGTTTATTTTATCAATTATAACTGATATAATTTTTAATAATTATTAAATTAAAGAAAACCACATAGGTTTATTACCAATGAACATGTATACTGCAATATACATAAAAACCTAAGTGATAGAATTTTTTGAATATTTTTCCTGTTTTTTTGGGAGGTCAGAATCTATAAGAAAATTTTAAAAAATCCTATGCAGTTTATTAGTTGCCTCCACAGTAACAGATCATTATGCTAAGGCTTACTGATCAGACAAAATTATCACTTAGAAAAACTATTATTTGGTTGAAATTCTAGCCTGAAGGGTGATATGCATACAACTCTTGCTTATTCTTTCCACACATTACTCCAGGCAACTATGTTTAAAGCTGTGATTCATTAATGTTAGAAAAGGCTGTACCATGACGCAGATAGATAGTTATCTCCACATATTCATTGCACTGAACACAAACTCTTCTATTATACCACAATTAATATTAAGATCTAGTATTCAAAATGGTTTAGACTGCACATTGTCTCTGTTGCTGCCCCAAATTATACTAATTTCACACATGAGCTGATTATTTCAGATGTTAAGCATCCTCCACATATGCTGATGTTTTTTATTTTCAGTTGACCTTACCTCTTTGACAGAAATTCTTTACTTTCTTCCATCCTCTTATGATGCTATTACTTATAACTAACACAACATACTATAAATAGATAACACTGGAGAAACTTTTTCTTACATATTCCTATACTAAAGTATCCTACTGCACAAAATCACACGAAAATCAAAGATAGATTCTTTCTGATTCACTTATAAACTACAGATAGGATAAGAGCAGAGTTTGACTGCTTCAGAAAACATGAAAAATGAGACAGACAACTGGGGTAAGCATTATCGCCACATAATGAATCCAACACAGAATGTTGAACCCCCTACTTGCTATTTGCATAAGAAATTAGTTCCAAATATTACATCAATGCTGATTTTTTGAATCACCTACAAATTGCATTCCAACAGCTGTCCTGCCAATTCCACACTTAATAGCACCTCTTGCATCATACTCTTTGATAGCTGACCAGTAGCACCAATAATTTTTATTCCAGGAATATGCATCACTCCTATCTGTGTTCTTAATAGAATCAAAGATGCCTGTGAAATGCCATTCAAATCACTACTACTGTCCAGTAAACACTTAACATGTATACCTAGCACACTTGCTGTTATTACAGGGTGACACACTTCCTTTTTGCTTACCAAGTGATCTTCTTCATACAATGAATTCTCATTAATTCTTCCTTTACTTACCACAGTGCCCCCATTGTCAATTATAAATTCAAATACCCCATTCTCATCACTACTGGATTCGTCATTGCTATCATCATTACAACTACACTCAGAATCAGACCCACTGCCACATATGCTATGCTTTAGATTTTGTACCTCTTCCACTTTTTTCTCTATTTCAGTCAATTTTGAATCTACATTTTCATTTACTTTTACCAGTTTTTCATCTACCACTACTGCACACTTGGTTTCTACACCAGTTTTCAAAATCATTTTTAATCTGATTGATTGGGTTCTCAAGTTTAACTCTACTTTCAGCACAAAATTACTCAGAAGCCTCCACCTTCCTACTATTGTCATCACAAATCTTCTTTCTCTCTTCCACACAGTTGCGAATCAATGTTAATGTCTCATTAGTATTATCACAATCTTTAACTACTGCATGAAACTTCTTATTTAATTCTGAAAGATTAGAACTGACTATCTTAATCTCCTTTTTAATTTCTTTCTTCAGTTCATCCTTTAAGCTAACCATGTCAGTTCTAATGCTATTAGTTTTCTTTTCCACTGTATTAATGTCTTTTTTCACACTATTATGTCGTCTTTCATACTACTAGTGTCATTTTTCATACTACTAATGTCTTCTTTCATACTCATATCACTCATAATTTACATTAACATTGAATCCAATTTTCCATCCGCCATAACCTGTTGCCCTTGCTGACTTTTGCTACTAGATTCCTCCTCCTTAACCTTAACGATCCCATCCACTTCAGTACCGTTTTTGTCCATTTCGCTCACATCACCATACAATGTACATGAAGCTTTTATCATTCTATCTACAATAGGACTTTCGTCCCCATCATTCAAAGTTGCATTCATGTCAGATTGATAAGCACTATTGACTACTGAACCAGGCCCCTGTTGTGCCTTGTCTCCCATCACACCGTCTTGTTTGTTAAGGTCACTCATTATGTATCACTTAATACAAAACAGCTTTTGCTATGAAATTACCTTATTCTCATTCACTCTTCTTCTGCTGCTGTTGCAGTTGTTATCTGGACCTGCAAGGCTGTGGCAAGCTGTAATTCTCTTGGCAAAGCATCTTGTTTATCCCAGTCAGCTGTGTCCACCTGCATGCTGATTGGGTGCTCCTTTACTCAATGACTGCTTCCATAGAATCCACTCACTGATTGACTGCTGTCATATTGTGGCCATGAAATCCATATGTTGATTGGCTGTTGCACCACTGCACCGTAAACTGCTGTCGAGTTCAACTGTTCAAAATTCGCGAGTCCTATTTTATTGTGACTACGTACAATATTTCTCACTTTGGGCATCACATGTGATGGTTTGTCTTCTTTGATTTCTTCATTGATTGTTGAAGTATTGCGTTGCTACACTGGCTGAAAAATGGGATGTGGAAGTACAACACCGACTACTTTAAATGATGTAGCCGACAGGTGCACATTTGCGTTTCAGAATACTTTACTTTCACTGTTCACAACCCCAAATAATACACATGTGGTTATCATGTAGGATTAGTTGAGAGATAGCACACACAAAGTATTCAATATACATTTATTAATACACTCCTGGAAATTGAAATAAGAACACCGTGAATTCATTGTCCCAGGAAGGGGAAACTTTATGGACACATTCCTGGGGTCAGATACATCACATGATCACACTGACAGAACCACAGGCACATAGACACAGGCAACAGAGCATGCACAATGTCGGCACTAGTACAGTGTATATCCACCTTTCGCAGCAATGCAGGCTGCTATTCTCCCATGGAGACGGTCGTAGAGATGCTGGATGTAGTCCTGTGGAATGGCTTGCCATGCCATTTCCACCTGGCGCCTCAGTTGGACCAGCATTCGTGCTGGACGTGCAGACCGCGTGAGACGACGCTTCATCCAGTCCCAAACATGCTCAATGCGGGACAGATCCGGAGATCTTGCTGGCCAGGGTAGTTGAATTACACCTTCTAGAGCACGTTGGGTGGCACGGGATACATGCGGACGTGCATTGTCCTGTTGGAACAGCAAGTTCCCTTGCCGGTCTAGGAATGGTAGAACGATGGGTTCGATGACGGTTTGGATGTACCATGCACTATTCAGTGTCCCCTTGACGATCACCAGTGGTGTACGGCCAGTGTAGGAGATCGCTCCCCACACCAT
Source organism: Schistocerca nitens (assembly GCF_023898315.1). NCBI lineage: Eukaryota > Metazoa > Arthropoda > Insecta > Orthoptera > Acrididae > Schistocerca > Schistocerca nitens. The sequence goes on along the minus strand of NC_064621.1, from coordinate 154,356,975 downwards.
GATGCCGAGTGTTGGCCCTGTGTGCCTCGGTCGTATGCAGTCCTGATTGTGGCGCTCACCTGCATGGCGCCAAACACGCATACGACCATCATTGGCACCAAGGCAGAAGCGACTCTCATCACTGAAGACGACATGTCTCCATTCGTCCCTCCATTCACGCCTGTCGCGACACCACTGGAGGCGGGCTGCACGATGTTGGGGCGTGAGCGGAAGACGGCCTAACGGTGTGCGGGACCGTAGCCCAGCTTCATGGAGACGGTTGCGAATGGTCCTCGCCGATACCCCAGGAGCAACAGTGTCCCTAATTTGCTGGGAAGTGGCGGTGCGGTCCCCTACGGCACTGCGTAGGATCCTACGGTCTTGGCGTGCATCCGTGCGTCGCTACGGTCCGGTCCCAGGTCGACGGGCACGTGCACCTTCCGCCGACCACTGGCGACAACATCGATGTACTGTGGAGACCGCACGCCCCACGTGTTGAGCAATTCGGCGGTACGTCCACCCGGCCTCCCGCATGCACACTATACGCCCTCACTCAAAGTCCGTCAACTGCACATATGGTTCACGTCCACGCTGTCGCGGCATGCTACCAGTGTTAAAGACTGCGATGGAGCTCCGTATGCCACGGCAAACTGGCTGACACTGATGGCGGCGGTGCACAAATGCTGCGCAGCTAGCGCCATTCGACGGCCAACACCGCGGTTCCTGGTGTGTCCGCTGTGCCGTGCGTGTGATCATTGCTTGTACAGCCCTCTCGCAGTGTCCGGACCAAGTATGGTGGGTCTGACACACCGGTGTCAATGTGTTCTTTTTTCCATTTCCAGGAGTATATAACAAAAATGGCAGCTGAACACATTACACGTCAAAAGTTAACACTGGAACAAAGCAGTCCAAAGAAGCAAAGTCACAAAGATAGGGCACTCTGCCACTCTGCACCAGATATGCTACAGGACGTCCCCCCCTCCCCCCCTCCCGGTAGTGCAAATCATGGCAGAGGGAAGCCTCCTTACACAAATTTGTAATCTTGGTGCCAAAGCAGCAGTTTTAGGCAGTGGCCGGTGTGGAAAGTGGGGGCATCAATGTCAGCAGTGCCATGGTTCCAATGGCTGCACAGGTGGAGACAAATTGGCCAAAGGTAGGTAAGCTGCATCAGGAGGTAGATCGGTGAGTGACCACGCTGGTTGCAGGTGGTTAAGAGTCACTGTCTGTGGCCGTCCATGTAGGTGGATGACGAACGTGTTCATTCCGTGATGCAGCAAGCAGTGAGAGCCCAAATAAGGCAGCTGCAGGGCTGTTCTCACCATGTCGGCCCGCAGCATAACAAAGTCCTTGTGGACGAACACAGGTGGGGTGGGGTGGGGGTGGGGGTGGGACAAGGGGGTGCGGAGGTTTGCGATGTGTGTGCATGCCCACTTGACCAGTGCAGGGAGATCCTCAGATGTGGCTGAAGGTGGCTCCTCAACAAACTCGGCGGGGAGTAGAAGAGGCTCGCCATATAGGACCTCAGCGAGTGTGACATTAAGCTCTTCTTCATGGGTTGAGTGAAGACCTAGCAGCACCCATGGAAAGGCTTCCAACCATAGGCCTCCGCGGCACATTATGGCCACTTCGAGTGCATGGTGGCACAGCTCTACCAGGCTGTTTGCCTGGGGATGGTAGGCTGTGGTATGAAATTTGGCAATGTTGCACAGTTTGCAGAGGCATGCGAAGAGGGCGGACTCAAACTGGCACCCCTGGCCTGTCGTGAGAGACAGAGGTCAGCTGAAGCGAGCAACCCACACCAAGAAGAAGGAGCGGGCGACAGTCTCGGCCGTGATGTCAGATGGGGGGACCACCTCAATCCAGTGGGTCACATGGTTGGTGATTGATATGCTGTATCTCTGACCCTCAGAAGGGAGACAACAATGTCGATATGGACATGCCGAAAATGTTCCTTCGGAATGTCAAACTTACCCAATGGAGGTTGAGCATGCCTGCCGAACTTGCTGCACTGGCACAGGATGCATGCATGGCTCAAAGTGTGACAATCATGCTTCACGCCAGGCCGGATGAAGCGCTCCATAACCAGCCACATCGTGGCTTATGTCCCAGAGTGAGCTAAGCCGTGGAAGGCAGTAAAGACCCTAAGGCAAAGGACAGCAGCAACCAGAGGGCAGCGTGTGCCCATAGAGGTGTCATAAAGGACAGGGATCATCTAACCAGGTAGTATATGGGGCTGGACAGAAAGCAATGCGTCATTGTCTGATATTACTCGCTGTATATCATCGTCATCGGCTTGTAGTCGAGTGAGCTCCTCCAGATTTAGCAGTGCGGTTAGCACGCAGATGCGGGAAATGTAGTCTGTCACAACATTCTCCATACCGCAGATATAGCATGTGTCAGAAGAGTGCTGACAGATGTAGTCCATATGGCGGAAACACCTCAGCAGAAGGTCCTTAGCCGGATTAGGAATAGCATCCACGAGTGGCTTGTGATCTGTATATATTGTGAAGGGTCGCCCTCGAGGTCACTGGGGAAATGTTTAATTACATCACACACAGCGAGGAGCTCACGGTCGAAAGCTGACCATTTGCACTGGCTCTTAGTCAGTTTCTTGGAAAAGAAGCGGAGGGGTTGGGTGGAGTCAGCAGTCATCAGTCATGATCGAGACATGGGCCTCAGGGTCGGGGTTGGTCAGTGTGATGGCTTTGGCGAGGGCTGTTTTAAGGTTACCAAAAGTGTCGAGCATCAGTTGGTCCACTCTGACTTCCATTTTCCAGTGGTGATTTTGTCAGAGAGAGTGTTGGTGAGGGCCATTTGGAAGGAGGCAGCTTGAAGAATATGTAGGCAGTAAAATGACGGAGCTGAGTTTAATCCTCGGGGAGAGGAAGGCTAAGTATGATTTTGACTTGAGAACTTGTCAGTCTGAGGCCGTTGGCAGAGACAGAATGGCCAAGGAAAGTAACAGATCAGGGACACAGTTCAGATTTATTATGGTTGATCGCCATGCCATTAGCAGCAAGGGCCAAACGGACTGCATTGAGGTGAACTTGATACTCCTCAGTGGAGGAGGAAAGATAAGTATATCCCCTAAGTAAGCATAGGCAAATGGCAGAGGGAACAAAATGGAGTGAATGAACTGCTGCCACGTCTGCACAGCATTTTTAACCCATAAGGCATGTAACAGTATTCAAATGGGCCAAAGGGTGTGATGATAGCTGTCTTTGGAATATCCGGTGATTGCATAGGAATCTGATGATATGACTTCGAACGATCTAAAACAGAGAAAAAGGTAGTGCCATGGAGTAATTGCATGAAATCCTGGATAAGTGGAATGGGGTAGTTATTGATAATGGTGTGAGCATTAAGGAACCTGTAGTCCCCCTCACATGTGTAAGCTGCCATTCTTTTTGGAGACAAGATGAATGGGTGAAGACCAATTGCTATCAGAAGGGCAGAGGATGCCTGAAGCCAACAGGTTCTAAATGATCTCCTTGGTGCGCAGAAGTTTAGAAGCGTTAAGGCACCTGGCCTTATGACAAACAGGCAGACCGTCGGTGGTGCGAATCCAATGACAAGTGCCATTACTGATGGCCAATACTCAAGTAGGAGGGTCGGAAAGAAGGGTCAAGAAGGTATATGCAGGCAACATTGGTTCACTGACCTTGGTAAACCAGGGCAGCGTAGGCAGGGCGTCGGCTGTAGTTGGCGATGGAAGGAGTGACGCAGGAACGAAGCAGCGCAAAGAATCTGGAGGGGCACATGCAGGAGCATTTTGTGTGTTGTCCCCATAAGTAGTGCGGAACTAGCACAATGTGTAGACCAGTTGGCGATATGGGAGAGGGTTGCAGCTAACTGCTACAGAGCCGGTAGCCGATCAGGTTGCTGCTCAGGCAAGGTTGGTGGCTGTCAGGTGCCCGCTTGCAGTACATCCTGCAGGCCAGTAGGTGGCAGCTCCTGACAGGCAGCTGAGGCGCCGAAGTGAGAGTGCTGGCTTCTGCTGACAGGGCATGGAACCGGAGGCGCAGGTGTGTCGACTGAGGATGATGGAGAAGACGTTCATGACAGGTGATGGCGGTGACGAATAATAGCATAAGCCTGATCCGCCATGCATAACCGAACCTCAAGAGGGTTGATGAAGTGAGACAGTAGATGAAGTTGCAGATCCGAAGGCATTTTGGCCATCCACAATGTCCAAAGTGCAGCATCAGGTAAAGATTGATTGTCGATTAATGTCTGTAGGCATTGCCAAAGGTGCGAAGGGCTGCAGTCATTGAGATGCTATTCGTGAATAATGTGTTGAATAACCTATGCCAGATGGTGGGAAAGGCACTCAATAAGCAGTGCTTTGGCCATCAAGTATTTGTGTGAGACAGGCAGTGAGAGAAGCAAGTCGCTGATGAGGTCCATATGTGCATGTAGGTGGCTCACCAGGCAGAAAAAATGGGTATCATCATCTGAAATGCCATGGATGTCCAGTAGGTGGTCCACTAACACAAACCATGTTTTTGGATTATCTTTTTATAATGCAGGTAGCTTAGGGAGCCTGCCATTGAGGCAGCACTGGCAGATGGGGATTGGTGTGGGCAGAGAAGGACGCCTCTGACGCCGGAAGTGTGGTAGCAGTGAACAGTACATCGCCCGAGGTCTGTGTGGGGTGGTGGCCGCATGCATCACATGGTGTGGGGTGAGCAGGCGTATAAGTTGGCACAGTGTGTCCAATCTGCAAGCCTGGCGAAGAACACAGCATGGGTGTAACGGCCAGTGCCATTGCAACAGTGAGTGGGGGGCAGTCATGGTGGAGCCGCTCCAGCTGACCCAGTAACTGGCGTGGGTGGAATGGCCGGTGCTGTTACAAAGGCGAATGGAAGACGGTCGTGGTGCAACCACAGTGGGACAGTCACAGAAACCCTTGCGGTCCAGATGGCAGGCATCACTGAGACGGAATGCAAGGGGAGGGGGAGGCAGTGCTGTGACACCATACCATGTATATTAGAATGTGCTACCTTGTACATAGAAATGATCAATTCACAGTTCTGGAACTTTGGCAGCATGTCAAGCCATTCTGAAGGTAGCAATGTACATGAAAGATAAACCACAATGTCTTTAACTGTAAGGTTATCCATGTTGTGATTAGGTGGCAGGCACTGTCCATGTTGTGGCTGTTGTTGTGCTGTCATGCTAGGTGACAGCCATGTTGAGCCAGGTAAGGTTAGTTGGCCTCTGGTGTGGCCGGCCATAAATAATTGTTCACTTTTAGCCAAATTCGAAGTAGGTCCACTTGTGGTCACAAGCGGCATAGTTAATGGGGCCCATTACACATGCAATGAAAGACACTGGTAGATCCACTGTGGCGGAAACAATGTTGGTTGGCACACAAAGTTCGTAAATGATGAAAACAAGCACAAAATAACTCATGATGAGATGACGATGGTATTGGGGGTCACCACTGTGGTTATCATGTAGGATTAGTTGAGAGATAACACGCACTAAGTATTCAATACACATTTATTAGTAACTCGTATATAACAAATATGGCAGTTACATGTTACCTGCCAAAAGGTAACACTGGAACAAAGCAATCAAAAGAAGCAAAGTCACATAGAAAGGGCGCTCTACACCAGAGACGCCACACACAGTTATATGGCCAGTTTACTATTGTTTTAACTTTCGATAAGCCTCATTGATAGTTTACAGGCAAACCTCCATATACTGCTACAATAGTTTACTATTGAACATCTACGAGTAGTAAAAACCTAACCACAAAGTTCAAAGTTCTTGAAGAATAGAAAGGTACATATGGAGCAGACACTGTCATTGTTTTAACATATGGCCTAATTGTGTAACACTTATTTCACGGTAAGTTGAAGCATTGTTGTTTTTATAACCATCACAGGTTTCTCATCTGAAACTCGGCCATGGACTGACTGTCTCGGGACCAAAAATTGGGCCCTTATATATCCTCACAATAACAGGTGCTGAAACTACACATTATTTGAAGTTAAACTTACAGAAATTACAGTTAAAACTTAACTTATTAAATTAAATGAATACACTAAAATGTTGGTTCTTTTTAACAGTTTCTTCTACTACAAGAGTTAGGCTAAATTATTTGTTTATATCGTGTAGTCAACAAATATAGTTTTGCAAACAATACTTTTGACAAAACTGAAAATTACTTGGGAATTAATTAAGAGCTGGCTTTGCTAACATGTTTTCGAATAGAGCCAAATAGACCCTTTAAGAATATTATTAGTTGTTCCTCCAAATGTTTGTAATTAGTACAGAATTTATATTTTTTTACATGGCAATAATATAATTTAAGTTATGAAACAATCACTGACTTTACCTTATAATGAAAGATACTAACTAGGCATAGTCAAAATAAATTAGAAAATCAATTGCATACATAAAACTAAGCACAAAATTAAATCTGGTGTTATATTCTTTAAAACTGAGGGTCAACCTTTCTCTTTTATGGAAACACAGTTTATACTCAAGTATGTTAATGGTAATTAGTCAGACATGAAAAAATGAATTTTAAAGAGGCAGATGGCAAAACAAGAGGGGAAGTAAAAATCATCCCAGCTTGCTTCATCACAGTGTAAATTGCACAGTAAACCAACCATACTGTGCAATGTCCATGACTGCACATGTTATCCACCACAGTAAGGTGCCTACATCATATGGGAGGAAATGGTCTTTAATTGCACCGAGGCCTAAAATTGCATGAAAGCAACATTGACATCAGTTGTAATTCTCTGAAGACCAAAAACTGCATAAACAACAACAATTAAACTGATTTTTAACCCTCCTGACACTTGTGAAAGACATTTTCAATATGCTGTCCACCATTTTCTCCCATAAGGTGAAATCGAGAAACAGCTTGTTTCACAACAGATCAGATTATTCAAGGGTCATGTTCAGAAGGTGCTGCACAATGCATGCCTTCAATTCAGCTACATTTGTAATTGGAGTACTGAACACACCATCTTTCAGATAGCCTTACAGCCAGAAGCAACACAGATCAAGATCAGGTGATCTGGATGACTAGGCTGTATAAAAATGATGGCTGGTAATTCTAGCATTTTCAGAAAGCCTCTGCAGCAGCTCCTCCAATGGCTATGTAATGTGTGGAGGAGTGCCATCTTGTATAAAAATGATCATACCCAGACATCCATGCTGAAGAGTTAGAATGAAAAGGTGCACAAAAGCCCCTAATAGTGTTCACCAGTGATGGTACAGGTAGCATGGTCCACAGTACCTATCTCCTCAAAACATATGTACCTGTGACAAATGATGCCATCAACCTACACCAGACTGTTACCTTTGCAGAATGAAGCAGTACTGGTTGATGAGTGAGAGGACTTTCTGTTGGCCATATTATGCAATTCTCTGTACTGACATGTCCTTGGAGATGGAAATGGGCTTCGACTGTCCAAAGGATCTTCATTGTCATTCATTGTTCACTTCCATGTGAGCAAGAAATTCTAGAGCAAACATTTGTCTTACTGGTAGGTCAGCATGAAGCAACTCTTGAACATGGGTAATTCTGTATGGATAGCAGTGCAGGATGCTTCATGTATTTTTATGCACCATGCTCACTGGCATTTTCAAAGTTTGAGCAGTTCCCCATGCAATGCATGGCTGCACACAACTGCTTGACCCCTTGAGCAATGCTGTGATCAATCTTCTCCTGACATCAGATCAATAGTTGACATGCTGCACTTCATGAGAACCTGTCTTTTTTACTTTTGTAATTTTTCTCCAGATCTCAAAATGCAGCTCAAATCTGACTGTTTGTTCAGATATGTTGACAATACTTTTGTTATTTGGTTACATGGAAGTGAGAATTTAAAAAGCATTTTAGAACATCTAACGTCAATCTACTTGAATATTTGCTTCACGATAGAGGTTGAAAAGAACGGCCACCCTCTATTCCTTGATGTATGGTACATTGGGACATGCCATTTATAGAAGGCCAACTCACACTAACTTGTATCTGCAGGCTGATAGCTGTCACCATCCAGCTCAGTGTGAAGGGAGACTTTATACCATGGAACACAGAACCTGCATCATCTTGTTGCCTGAAAGGTTGTTAATTGAATTAGCCCATCATGAAGTCACATTTTGCTGGAATGGTTATAATGAATGATAAATCAGATGCAGTTCGTGCTATCAACCAACAAAGAATTGGCTGAATGACAATAATAACAATGCAGCCCTGATATCTATGGACTTTTTGCCTTATATATGAAGCATATCCATCAGGATTGGTTGTATCTGCAGAAATATGATGTGAAATATGGTTTTTGACCACCATATAAACTTAGGCCTTTTTATAATCTGTAAACAATGATCTCAGTTTGCATACGGTGGGTGTCTATCATATTCCTTGCAATTGTGGCATGTCATACATTGAACAGGCCACCAAAACCATGGAGGATGAGTGAACTGAGCTTGCTTACAAAAGCTGAGCAAATCTGCTAATCCCTTCATGAACTTCCAGCTATTGAGACAATATTGTTAAGAAAGCAATTGAAATGAAACTCACAAATTCTGAAATATCAGTGGTTGTCAAAGAAAGCACCCAGCTGCATTCCCATAAGTTATTTGAATATTTTATACACTGTAGGTAAACTGCTAATTTATTTTTTCCAGAAATCTTCTCTCTTGCATCTTCTTCTCTCAACTGGATTTTCGGCATGCCTTTCTTTCTCATGTCATTGTTGATTCTAATGGACCTTTTCTTAATTCAAATTCCATTTATTGATTTATAACTTTTATTTAAATTAAATTAATTGTTCAATATATTTCTGACTTCTACCATCATTATGCTCATACTAATTTGTAAGTCAGTGTCAAAATTTGTTTCCAAGGCCCTACAGCCCTAATGCCTGGAGACAACAGTGGCTGTGTGTGTGCATGCTCACATGCATGTCATTCTTTTTCTACATCTGAAGAAAAGATTTGTCTGACAGCTTATAATATCTAACAGTTTCCCTTCAATGTGCTAGTCTCCACTCAATGACTCCTTGTTTATAAAGGGTGTGTCTGGAAAATAATGCATCACATTTTTTTTTGTGATGCCACTACACACAGCAGAGTGGTCAAACTACGTGGGGAGGATGGAGCTGTCCCTTAGGTTTACAATGGTAGGTCATTCAATTGCCTCTATGCTCTTGGATGATTATAACAGCTTCTTCCATAAATATCTAGTCGTAATATTGAACATGGGCTGGAGCAACACTCTGTGGTAAAGTGCTGCATGAAGCTCAATAAGATGCCACTGGAAACATGTGGAATGCTTAAGGAAGCTTTTTGTGATGATTGCCTTTCCATATTGCAGTTGAACAGGTGGCACAAGACGCTTAGAGAAGGTCTGGAGAAGGTAGCCAACAAGCCCCATGCAGAACGCCAGTCAATTTCGCAAACGGACAAACATGTGACCCATGTGCAGGGTTGTTCATGAGATTGTATGAGAAGGACTGACCATGCAGAAGATGTGAGCAAAACTTGTGCTCAGAGTTTTAACTGATGCAGAAAAGCAACAATGTCTGGTTGTGTGTAAGAACTCAACCAAATATGTGAATATGATCCCAATTTCTTGAACAATGTGATAACTGGGGGAGAGTCATGGGTCTTTCAGTATGATCTGGAGTCAAAGAGGCAGAGTGCAGTATGGCTCACAATGTCATTATTGATGCATCAGAAGAAGGTTCCTGTTGATAAGCCCCAGGTGAAGTTGAAGTTCATGACTCTTTTTCTTTTTTTAAGCAAAGGGGAAATGCACTATGAGATGTATCCCACCCGCCCCCACCCCTTCTACTCCCCACTTCGACCAGACTATCAATACTCTGTCTTACAAGGAAGTGCTCCAGAGACTGAATCACAGGGTCACTTGTGTTCGGAAGGAGTTCCATGCTTCGTAGAAACTGCACCAGGACAGCGAGCCACTCACACCACCTTTTGTTGTTACAACCTGCCTGCCCCAGATTGGTGTAACAATGGTGCTGCAGCCACTATACAGTCCTGACCTGATCCCTGCAGACTTTTTTTGTTTCCTCAGCTGAAAGGGGGCCTCAAAGGAAAGCATCTTGAGTCGGTGAATGATGTGCAAGCTACTTTGACATCTTCCCTCAAGAGCATCCTGATTGAGGAGTTTCAGAAAGCTTATGACATATGGAAATCACAATGGCAAAAAATGTATTGATGCAGAAGGGTCATACTCTGAAGAATTTTAAGTTTTTGAACTTGTCCAATAAATAATTAATAAAAATAAGTGTGATACATTACTATCCAGACAAACCCTGTATTTTCTCATTTTTAGATTTGATGATGGCTGCGGAGCTGAAACTGATCAGTTTCAATAAAGTAACATATCACCAAGCTAGTGACATACATAATTTAATCTGTAACTTGAATACAGCTTATAACTTTTGACAATCACTCTTAACTTTCTGCACTACAGATAATTATCTTGAACTATTTTCTGTCACTTCAGTCTGCTTTTTTATTCATAACATATTTCACTTTCATACTCCTGCAGATTCTGCTCTTTGTTTCCTGTTACTCTAGAAATTATGTCCCATGTCCTGTAAAATGGATGCTGCTTACAAGGGTCTAACTTATTTCCATTGCGTTTGATTGTAATTATTGCTTTGGTGATTACTTTTCCTTTTTTATACAATAAACTATTTTTTTGAACTTTGATATATCTGTACAGCAGCTTCTCCTCAAATGATTCAAGCATCCCACAAAAACTGAAATCATTCATGAGCAATCATGTCCAATGTAAGAACATCACCCATAATTGACCATTCCATTCTGATACATTATCACACAGATCTCCTCTTCACCAGCTAAGAAGAACTGTCAACATTTATTAAAAGTGCAGATTTAATGACATAATTGCAGATTTAATGACATAATGCACAGGACTTTTCAATTGTTTTTGATGTTTCATACCCATCTCCAGAACCTCTTTTCTAATTGGCATACAATGGCTTGTAATTACACTCCACAACTGGCAGTAGCTTCATGCCAAACTCTGTCGGACTGCAACTCTGAAACTCACAAATTAAACATTCCCAGAAATTAATAAAGTTGACACTAAGGGTTTGTGTGCTTATAACTAATATTATAAGATACTGATTATCTTTTGTTGATGCAGTTCACAATTGTCTAAAACTTTTTTTAAAAATGTATAGCAACAATGGAAATTCCTGGGTAGGACAATATATGAAATAAGAGAAAGGCAACCAATCACCTATAGTAGACTGATATGTGACACATAGCCACACATAACAGAAGACAGAGTTCATTAGCTTTCAAGCTCTTTGGCTCTTCTTTTATTAGAAAGTATACACATTCAGATACCTATCACACAGACACTCAAATGCGCACTACCGCAGCCGCAGTGATGCTGATTATTGGTTACTCATAACTGAGAGCAGTTGTCTGACTAATGGATAATGGGAGGAGTAGGAAGGGTGCCCAAGTGAAGAAGGGGGTAACAGGGTTGTGTGAGGTAGGAGCGGGAGAGACAGATGACTCAGAGGCTGCACAATAAGGCAAAAGGAGTTCTGAGGGAGTAGAGCATGTAAGAGATACAGAGAGGGGGAGAGGAGTGGAGGTAGGGGTCTGAAAGAGAGGAAGGTGGAGTGGAAAGGGAGTCTTGGAGGGGAGAGAGAAAATGAGAGGGGTGAAAAGTGGAAGGGGAAGAGGAAGAGTGGTGAAGAAGGAAGTACACAATCTGGAAAGAGAAGGAGTGTATGTTGACAGAAGAGATAAGGGAACAGAAAGCTTCAAGCCAGGGGGATTGTAAGAATATAGGACATACTGCAGAGACAATTCGCACCTGTGTAGTTCAGAGAAACCTGTGTGTAAAGGGACTACCCAAATGGTATGTATAGCAAAGCAGCTGATTAAGTCATTTGTGATGTGATGCACAGCGTGTTTGCCAACTGGATGGTCAAATTTGTGGTTGACCACAGATTGTTGGTGGCCATTTATGCTAGTAGAAAGTTGGTTATCTGTCACGCCTGCACAGAATGCCACCCAGTAGTTGCAGTATAGCTGATGTATAACATGTTTAAAATAAGAGGAGGAAGGCCATTGCTTACCTGGGGAGGACTGGTGTGTGGCAGACAGAAAGTTTGGGTATCTGTGTAGTTGTGTTGAGTGGTACTTAAGTAAATAAATTAGTGAAATCAAAGTGAAGTAGAAATTAGAATATAAATAAAAAACTTGGTTTAGTTTAGAGAGTTACATACTGGCAAACAGCGGGCAGAACAGCAGAGCAGAAGAGACAATGACCGTGAAGTCAGCAAGTTCCACACAAGCGGTCGCTGTCGATTCAGCCGTCAGGGCATCGCCCGACCGGCTCACGTGTTTCTCAGTTGTTGCATGTGAGCAAAGGCCCTCGCCTACATTCCAAGAGCCAATGACCAACATTAAGAAGATTCTTCGAGAAGCTTTTCTACGTGACAGAAGAGGCAATGACCGGCTCACGTGTTTCTCAGTCATCACATGTGATCAAAGGCCCTTTCCTACATTCCAAGAGCCAATGACCGACGTTAAGAAGATTCTTCTAGAAGCTTCTCAGCGTGACAGAAGAGGCAATGACTGTGAAGTCGTTCACCTCCAGTAAACTGAAGTGAATAAATACGCGAGACGCAGTGGGCCCGAGAGAGGAGAGACGAAGAAGACGAAGAAGTGAAGTAGCGTAGCAGTAGTTTTCAGTCAGTTTAGGTGCTGAAGACCGTCATGCAAGAAGAGACTGCATCATGCACAGACGCACCAAGTCCGCCACTGTAATGGAATAGCAAGCAGCAGCCGCGGCGCCAGAAGACAGAAGTTAAAAGGTATTTGAAGTCTGATTTTTACATACCCGGGTGACTCGTGAGGACGGGAAGGAGACGGCCTCACATCAGCAGCCACATGTGAGCTGGGATGAAGATCTGACAGCCGAAGACTGGCAAGGGGGAGTCCGTTGTTCGAGTCCAGGACACTGGCCTTCCCCCGCCGCACCGCTCCGCTGGCCGATGCACAACACACGCGGCCGCTTAGAGAAGAGAAACACTGGGACGCCACATCCAAGGTATCACCATCCGATGCACGACTTCACTCACAATAATTAAACGGACCACCTCACGCTGCGTGTCTCCAGTCAGCTGGGGGAGACGGCGACACGAGATACACACTGCCACATGTAATCAGACGCCGCTGCCGCAGCAGGAGACTTCGCAAACGACACAGCTGCCGCTCTCCGAGCCAGAACATCGAGTAAGAAACAGTTGTACAAATCTTCAATAAAAGATGTCTTATGTAAAAATGATGTTTCATTCGACCTCATACCCGAGCCAAGGAAGAACCCACCCTGTCCACATGTTGTTAAGAGAGAAAAATTAATTAATTTAGTATTTTCACCCTGACATAGGGTGAAGGCTCTAGCTTTGGCCACTACCCCACTTATGGCCACCTCGATGTCAAAGGTTAATTTTTAAGCTTCTCTGGAATACTAGCCAGTTCTACCATAGATTATAATAAACTTTGTGAAAGGCTCTATTCATTTGTCTACATAATCATTCTTTTGTCTGTTTTTGTTTGGAGACACCATTTTGTGAAATGATCAGTGTTGAAGAAGCTGGGTTTTGCAGAAGTTTTCTTTAAGCAACACATGATCTGTTTTTTGTATTTTACATGTTTAAATAAAACATCAGAAGAAACTTAGTCTTTTCAGAGGTAAGATAATACATCATATTTTCATTTCTGTTAAGTTTTATATGGCTCAGCCGAAAAACATGTTATCAAAAGTATATGTCCATTAACAGATCCATATTTAGCCCTGGTTCCAGGTTATGGCCACGCATGTGGTCATAAGTGGAGACATATATGTATCCTGTTTTGGGCACTTCTAAAAACTTATACAAAAACATTAATATTGATGTTCTGTCCTACATTACACTAGGCTAATTTTATTTAAATAGGCTTATTAAAAGATTTTTGGTATTTTTATAGAAATACATACCTCATTGAAACTTCCTGGCAGATTAAAACTGGGTGGCGGACCGAGACTCGAACTCAGGACCTTTGCCTTTCGCGGGCAAGTGCTCTACCAACTGAGCTACCCAAGCACGACTCACACCCCGTACTCACAGCTTTACTTCTGCCAGTACCTCGTCTCCTACCTTCCAAACTTAACAGAAGCTCTCCTGCGCTCCTTCATCAATATTGACATATATTCAACACACAGCAGCATTTTACAAAATACAGATATTCCTTCAACACCCACGAACAATCTTATTCCTGCAGATATATCAACAACCCACAATAGTATTTCACATAATTCAGGTACTCCAACTTCCAACCATAGTCCATCTTCAGTGCGTATCCAAGTGACACCACCAAAATCATTAGCAACAATTTTTGAAGGTGTCATCACTTGGCCAAAACCCAAACAACGAGGCACACACACCCACTGTTGTGACTAGTGACAAGTGGGTGGAATATCATGAACTAAAGGAAAAAGAGAAGCAAGAGAAGGAGCAGGAAAAAAGGAAGAGAAAAGCTATGGAGGAGTTAAAGTCCAAAGAGCAGCACTTGGCATTATCTTCTTGTAAAAAAGGGGAAAACAAGAAGCAGACAAGAGTTAAGTGATAGGCCAACAAGTTCCTCCGAGAAAGAAGAATGGATGGACAGTGGAAGCAGTTTAGATGACTACGTAGAAGGAGATGAAGATGATATACCAGAGTGAGAATTTGAAAGTAGGGGACTTTATTTTGGGAAAATTTAGTTTAACAGGAAATAGAACAACAAGACCTGCAATTTTTAAGTATGTATCTGTAATTTTGAAAGTGCTTTCTGATTCTGAATATGAAATTCAGTGCCTAAAAAGTTCTAATGTTCAGAAAACTTGTTTCGAATACATTGAAAATGATGTTTCGACTATAACGGGTGAAGATATTACAGGGAAACTGCCAGATCCAGTCTTGATGCAAGAAGGACGTTCATTAAAAACAAAGTTTCCTGGTTCCATTGATACTCGTAAGAAATAAACTTGTCTGGAAGTTAATTTAAGTAATGACTGGGACAATACTTTGCCTAATGATTTTTTTTTTCTGTTCATTCAGTTGCTGTACCTTTTACCTATTTCATGTATGTTTGTTGTCTTATATACTTGTATAAAGCACAAATTACCCTCTGGCACATGGATTAACAGTTATTTTAGCCATAGTTTTATTATAATATGAAGTGGCCATAAGTGGGGAAACAACTGGCCACAGGTAGGGTTTATATGGCCAAAACCGTGGAAATGCACCATTTATTTTCAATATTTTTTTCTGCTTTTGTTATACAACTTAGAATATTTGTTTTTACATGGTTGTAATGTGTAGACTTTGAAGCAATAGATACGATTTTTTGAAGTAATTTGTATACTTTCTTCCTATAGTAAAAATGTGATGTATCTCAAATTGCCCTTAATGTGGCCATAACTGGGGCCTCGACCCTAATGCTTTAGAATGCTCATCCTGACAATTGACTAGCATCAAAAGAGAAAACCCAGTTCCATTTAGTATCAGAACTGTTACATTTGGTGTCAGAGAAAAAACCCTTGGCTCAATATGAGGTGTGAATGATGGTCACTAACGGTCCACATTTAGTATTGTTTAATGTGTGAAAGGATAGGGGTTTGCATAGCAGTCGTAATATTTTTTTTATTTAGAAGTTTATTCTCTCTCATAATTATAAGAGTTTGTCGAAAATATTTAAACATCCTTTTCATTCAGTGTGGTAAGATTGTGTAACTAACAGTTTGTAAAATGATGACATGAAATCGTACAAAGTCAGAGTCAGCACCATAAGCGGTTTCTACTGATGAAGCTATTCAGATCTTAGTTAATCAGATAGCACAGCTTAAAAATGATAATAATGCATTATTTAAACAGTTGAGTAAGGTTAGGCAAACCAGTTCAATCCCTCCCACCCTAGATTCCTCAGCAGCAGCCTTGGTAACTCCTTTTTCAGGTAAACCTGGTGAAGACGTAACAGCCTTTTTTGATGACTTACTAGCAGCTGCAAAGTTAGGATCATGGTCAGATGAACAGCTCTTACAAATGACAAAGTTAAGATTGCTAGGAGAGGCTAAAGCACACGTATTATATCATGAAGAATTACGGAATGCTCCAACATTTGAGGAATTGAAGAAAGGATTGCTTAAACGTTTTCAAAAACAGAACAGCTGTAGATTTTATAGGGAACAGTTAAACACTATCACTCAGAGGCAAAACGAGTCGTTAGAAAGCTTTGTAGATAGGATTAGAAAAGTTAATATTAACACCTATCAGTTGACAACTAGTGATGAAGCAAATAAAGTTATTTTACAAGAGGCAGAAGATAGAGCTCTGGATACATTTTTACGTGGGTTACCTCCTGAAACATCCCGTCGTGTCAGGGCAGAGTTTCCTAAAAATTTAGAGGAAGCTGTATCTGTGGCGACGGCTTTCGAAGAAATAGACATTGCCACCAGATACAAGGAGAAGCGAAATGTATTTTCAGCAGGAGTACGATGTTTTAGGTGCGATCGACAGGGACATACAGCAAAAAATTGCAGACAACCTAAATGCACTAATTGTCAAAGAATAGGTCACACATTCAAGGAATGCAGGTCTAAGAAAGTTTTTGGAAATAGAAATCAGTTAAACTCAAACGGGAATGTCGGAGCCGCCGCCAAGCGTTCTCAATAAAATTTCATGCCATTAAGGCGAATGTGAACGCGGAATGCTGGTTATCTGCTACCATACAGGATAAAGAGGCAAGGATACTAGTGGATACAGGCGCAAACATATCAATAGTAAGTAATGGATGTATTGGAGAAAAGAAATATGACCCTCCAAGGTATAGATTGAGTGGAGTAGGAGGAGGTACAGTGAAGTCATTAGGATGTACATCACTGATTTTCTATATTCACGGTGTACAATTTCAAGAAGATGTAGAAGTGGTAACAAAGGTAACTGAAGGATACGACGCGATCCTAGGGTTGGATTTCCTGAATAAACATCACGCTAAAATCGACCTCAGACAGCAAACTGTAGAACTTAGCGGAATAGTGTTTCAGCTAGGTGACACCGCTGCAAAGGGCCCGCTGCCGCAAGATTTCCCCAACCGGAAGGCGAAATCAACTACACTGCGTGCAACGTCCTTGAAGGGTGATTTGCGGGTTCAGATACCATCTGGCTCAGGAAAACTTTTCTGGATGACCGTTGACCCCGAAGTACCTACAGATACAGTGTGTCTAATAGAGCCTTTAGAGGAAAATGAGGAATTAGATGTATCACATTGTTTTGTACGTAGGAGTGTTGTACGGGTTCAAGACGTTGAGGGAGAAAGAAAAGTACCAGTACATATTGACAATTTCGGAGTGGAGGACAAAGAGTTGCATAAGGGAATATTAGTAGCTACAGTCAGTACTTTTGAAGAAGAAGATTTCATTTGGTCAGATATTACTGATGGTCAGGAACCAGACGCCTATAAAACCGCATTATGCCAGAAGATTGAGCATTTGAAAGGAAATGATAGAGACACGATATAAGCTGTTTTAGTTGAGTTCCAAGATTTATTTAATGCAGAAGGTCCACTGCCAGCAACAGATATCACACAGCATAGGATCCCAACAGGAAATTGCCCCCCAGTTTATAGGGAGCCTTATAGAGTTCCGCATCACTTACAGCCAGTACTGGATGAATTTTTAGAACAGCATCTAAAAGATGGAATTATAGAATATTCTGATTCGCCTTATAATTCAAATATCGTAATTATTCCAAAGAAGTCTCCCGACGGTACGAAACGGTATAGATTTTGTTGTGACTACAGACCCCTTAACAAACAAACTATCTCAGATGTTTACCCTCTTCCAAACATTACAGATGTCATTGACAGTTTGGGTAACAGTAAATACTTTTCAACAATCGATCTACGTAGCGGATATCATCAATTGGAAGTTACACCTTAAGATAGGCATAAAACAGCATTTTCTAACCCTGGAGGCCACTGGCAATTTAAAAGAATGCCTTTCGGTTTGAAAAATGCACCAACAACTTTTCAAAAACTACTCGATGGAGTATTGCGAGGACTCAAAACTCAACAATGTTGTGTATATCTAGACGATATTATTGTATTCTCCAAAGACATTAATGAACATGCTGTGCATCTGCGTAATGTTTTTCAGCAGAAAAGCTAAATTAACATTAAATATGGAAAAATGTAGTTTTGCATTGACAGAGGTTACATACCTTGGGCATGTCATTAGTAAAAAAAGAATTAAAACAGATCCTCAATTAATTTCGGCAGTTAAGGACTTCCCAACACCACAATGCATTAAGGAGGTACAAAGTTTCATTGGTCTCGCATCGTATTACTGAAAATATGTTCAAAATTTTGCTGAGATTGCCTGACCCTTAACCCAATTATTGAAAAAGGGTGCAAAATTTCATTGGTCTGAAGATTGTGAATCAGCATTTCAAACCCTTAAAGATAAGTTAACACACAGTCCAGTATTAGCCTACCCAGATTATAATAAAGAATTTATTTTATCCTGTGACGCAAGTGGTCATTCAGTAGGAATTGTTTTGAGTCAGAATATTAATGGCGCGGAACACCACATAGCCTACGCTTCGAGACAACTAACAACGGCAGAAAGAAATTATTCCACAACGGAGAAAGAATTGTTAAGTGTTATTTATGGCATCAAATACTTTAAATGCTACTTGTATGGTAGGAAATTCAAGGTTATTACAGACCACGCAGCTTTAAAATGGTTGCTTGGGTTAAAGGATCCATCTAGTCGTCTCTCCCGTTGCGCCCTATGTCTTTCCGAAATGGATTTCGAAGTTATCCATAAACCAGGCAAAAAACACACAAATGCAGATTGTCTAAGTTGGAAAATAGCACTTTTGGAAGCAACAGGCCGAGATACTGAGGACTGGAGAAAGGCACAAGATGAGGATACAGAATGCAAAAAATACGCAACTCAAAAACAATTTTGCTTTGAAGATGGTGTATTATGCCGTAAAACAAAACTTGGACCGCGAATTGTTGTTCCCCATCACCTTAGACAAGAAATAATGGCAGAGGCCCACGATCATATCCTTGCAGGACACGGTGGACAGCGGACAACCGAAAGACGTGTAGCAGAGCGATTTTGGTGGCAAACCAGAAAGCAGGATGTTGCGCAGTACGTTCGGAATTGCATTGCGTGCGCACAACGAGCTGAACTTTCTCGTTTAAAAATACCGTTACAGAGGCTCCCCGAGGCTTCCTGTCCATTTCAAATCTGTGGACTGGATCTCTATGGGCCATTTCATAAAACACCTGCTGGTAATAAGTATGTTCTTACAATTATAGATCACTTTTCACGCTATCTCGCTATGGTGAGTCTCCCAGATCAGCAAGCAAATACAGTTGCCCAAGCTTTAGTTAACAACTGGATACTTAAATTTGGCGTACCTGAAGCTATTATCACAGATCAGGGATCTAATTTTATGTCTGAATTAATGAAACAGCTATGCCACTTACTAAAAATACGTAAATTACGCACAACTCCATTACACCCTCAGTGCAACGGATGCACAGAAAGAGTTCATCTGACAATTGGCAAGATGCTTAGTTATTATATTAATGAACAACATTCTAATTGGGATATGTATTTACCAACAATCGTGTCGGTATACAACGCCAAAACGCATGAAGCAACTGGCATGTCACCTTATGAAGTGGTCTATGGGAGAAAAATGCCGTCCCCTTTTGATGCAATCAGGTAGAAAAATGGAAAAGTCGGAGAAACAGTAAGAGATTTCAGTCAAATGATGAAGGATGTATGGAAAAAGGTTCAAAAATCTAATACAAAGGCTTTGGAACGACAGGAAAGATTAGGTAATGCCCAAGCTAAATATCCAAATTACAAAATCAGTCAGTGGGTGATGCTGTCAACTCTATACACTGCGAAAGGAAAAACGAAAAAATTTGTAACAAACTACAGAGGTCCTTATCAAATTATTGAGATCACGTCACCAGTCAACGTTAAACTGCAACTGCCCACCCGAACTACTATTGTCCATGCAAGTCATTTAAAACCTTTTAAGGGTGCTCCAGATGTAATTCCTTCAACAATAGTGTCTGCTTTTCCGAAGGGTGGAGGAAGTTCCCGAAAAGGAAAAAGAGTGGCCATGCCAGCACAACATACAGACATGGCACCATACAATCTTCGACCAAGAGTGCGAATGTCCTAGTTGAATCTTAGTAGACTGTGGATAATATACAAATGTAAATAATTAATAAATGATAATGGTTTTTTTTTTAAGAAAACAAGTGAACATAGAACCATGTAGATCTTGTAGTTAACAATGTATTCCTTCTTTTCTTTGTTTTTGTTTTTACTAGGTTGGTAGGCCCATAAACATCTTGTTTGCTTTTTTCAGAAAACGCCATGGAACCATTTCCTACATAAAACCTATCCTACCTCAATTACTCCCTTGACAGTTCCCTTCTGAAGTCATTAGATACGTTCATAAACTCACAGCAAGGCAAAATTGATGCCAATGTTATGATGCAACATGTCTTAAAATTAAAAATTGAACACAAAACTAAAATTATAATGCTAGGAACGGGTAATCTGGAACCTTTGTGTTGGTGTTTCTGCTTTGTACAGTTTCGTTTTATTTAAGATGAAAAAAAAAGCCAAATAATAATATACCACTTCATCAAATCCCTGTTAACTGGATACCACACTCTTAACTGGTATACTTCAGTGGTTACTTTTGAGCATTAGTGTATAATTCTGTTTATTGTACTTCACTCTTTACTAAACAGTCTTATGTTAAAGTAAACAATACTGTAGAATAGATATTCTTGCATTAATATAGGGTAGATTAAACAAGTGTTGCTATGTAACTTTCTAAATGAATAATCTATTTTTGTTTATTCATTGTCATCAAGATTTGTTACACTTATTACAACGATTTATGTGTACACTATGTGATTCATGACCATACAGTGCTTTAGTAAAGTGATAAAGTATTTTCAACATACTTAATGTGAAGCATGAGTAATCTTCTAAGTCGAGAGTTTTCATTGCTTGTGTTAGTGCTTTTGCCGTGTGAAGAGTGGAGGAATGTTGAGTGGTAAATTCGAGGGTGAATTTCTCCGAAGGGTGGAGGAATGTTGAGTGGTACTTAAGTAAATAAATTAGTGAAATCAAAGTGAAATAGAAATTAGAATATAAATGAAACACTTGGTTTAGTTTAGAGAGTTACATACTGGCAAACAGCTGGCAGAACAGCAGAGCAGAAGAGACAATGACCGTGAAGTCAGCAAGTTCCACATAATCGGGCCCTGTTGATTCAGCCGTCAGGGCATCGCCCGACCGGCTCACGTGTTTCTCAGTTGTCGCATGTGAGCAAAGGCCCTCGCCTACATTCCAAGAGCCAATGACCAATATTAAGAAGATTCTTCGAGAAGCTTTTCTACGTGACAGAAGAGGCAATGACCGGCTCACGTGTTTCTCAGTCATCACATGTGATCAAAGGCCCTTGCCTACATTCCAAGAGACAATGACCGACGTTAAGAAGATTCTTCGAGAAGCTTCTCAATGTGACAGAAGAGGCAATGACTGTGAAGTCGTTCACCTCCAGTAAACTGAAGTGAGTAAATACGCGAGACGCAGTGGGCCCGAGAGAGGAGAGATGAAGAAGACGAAGAAGTGAAGAAGCATAGCAGTTGTTTTCAGTCAGTTTAGGTGCTGAAGACCGTCATGCAAGAAGAGACTGCTCTTCTTGCTGTAATGGAATAGCAAGCAGCAGCCGCAGCGCCAGAAGACAGAAGTTAAAAGGTATTTGAAGTCTGATTTTTACATACCCGCGTGACTCGTGGGGACAGGAAGGAGACGGCCTCACATCAGCAGTCACCTGTGAGCTGGGATGAAGATCTGACAGCCGAAGACTGGCAAGCGGGAGTCCGTTGCTCGAGTCCAGGACACTGGCCTTCCCCCGCCGCGCCGCTCTGCTGGCCAACACACAACACACGCGGCTACTTAGAGAAGAGAAACACTGGGACGCCACATCCAAGGTATCACCATCTGATGCACGACTTCGCTCGCAATAACTAAACGGGCCACCTCGCGCTGCGCGTCTCCAGTCAGCTGGGTGAGACGGCGACACGAGATACACACTGCCACGCATAATCAGACGCCGCCACTGCCGCAGCAGGAGAATTCGCAAACGACACAGCTGCCGCTCTCCGAGCCAGAACATCGAGTAAGAAACAGTTGTACAAATCTTCAATAAAATTTAACTTATGTAAAAATGATGTTTCATTCGACCTCATAACCGAGCCAAGGAAGAACCCACCCTGCCCACATGTTGTTAAGAGAGAAAAATTAATTAATTTAGTATTTTCACCCTGACATAATGCTTTAGAATGCTCATCCTGACAATTGACTAGCATCAAAAGAGAAAAACCCAGTTACATTTAGTATCAGAACTGTTACAGTTGTGTGTGTATACTCCCACTAGAAAGAGAGAGGGGTGTGTGTGTGTGTGTGTGTGTGTGTGTGTGTGTGTGTGTGTGACAAGGATTTTCTGTAGGTCGGGTGGGCAGTAGAACACTGCAGTGTGTTATGCTTGTAGGATTTTGGGAAGGGCAATCCTCATCTCAGGGCACAACAAGAGGTAGTTAAAGCCCTGGTGAAGGATTGATTGATCTTTTCAAGACCAGGGTGATATGGTGTATGAGAAGAACACTGGTCAGTGGTTGGTTAATAGGGTTATTGGTGTCATAGGGGGAGATGGCACGGGAGATCTGTTTATGGATGTGCTGAGCAGCATACTGCCTCTCAACAAAGGCTCTGGTAAGCTTATTGGTATACTTTGACAGCTCCTGCTTCCCACTGCAGATGTGGCACAGAGTGACAGCTGTCAAAATGGAGGGACTATCGGGGTGATCGGTGCATTTGATGTGAACAGATGTACGTATGGAGCCATCTGATTGTGAGAGGTGAAGACTGACATCTATGAAGGTGGGTCACAGTTGAGAAAAACAATGAAGTGGATTTGGGAATAGATATTAGGTTGTGGAGGGAACAGCTAAGGTTATCCCCGCTGTGAACTGACATCATAAAAATGTCATCAGTTTATCTGAAAAAGGCAAGGGTTCTTAGGTGATGACTGAATACAAAGGATTCCTCGAGATGGTTCACAATAAGGTGGCATAAGATGGTGCCAAATGAGTGCCTATGGCAGTATCATGGATTTATTTTTAGATTTGGTCTTCAGAAGTGAAATAATTGTGGGTCAGCATGTGAGTGGCCAGAAGGACTAGGAAAAAGTGGTGGGTTTGTTACCATGAGGACAATGACTTAGGTAACTTTGGTGTACAAGTATGACGCACCTGCAGTCACCAACAAGAAGTAGAGTGGTAATGGGACAGGAACTGTGCAAAGGCATTGAAGAAAGTGAGCCTTGTCTTGGATACAGGATGGGAGTTTTTTAAAACTGTCATCATCACTTTTGATTGTTAGATTTACTTTATTTGTATGGTCTGTGACTGTAGTTTCTGCCTTTGACTTGTTTGAAGTGGAAGTATTTCGTGTTTTAGTGCATGTCAAAAATAAAAAATAATAAGAAATAAAAAATATTAAAAGCATTGAAATGAAATTAATGGATTGAGGTACATCATCTGAGCAAATTCCTTAGATTTGCTGAATCTGTAGTGTATGTTGTTGTGGTCTTCAGTCCTGAGACTGGTTTGATGCAGCTCTCCATGCTAATCTATCCTGTGCAAGCTCCTTCATCTCCCAGTACCTACTGCAACCTACATCCTTCTGAATCTGCTTAGTGTACTCATCTCTTGGTCTCCCTCTATGATTTTTACCCTCCACACTGCCCTCCAATGCTAAATTTGTGATCCCTTGATGCCTCAGGACATGTCCTACCAACCGATCCCTTCTTCTAGTCAAGTTGTGCCACAAACTTCTCTTCTCCCCAATCCTATTCAATACCTCCTCTTTATTGTAATGAATGTGAAGTAATAATTGAAAATTTGTGCCAGACCAGAACTCAGACTAAGATCTCACACAAACTGCAAGCAGTCACCCTCGGACTATTGGAGCTTGCTTTCAGGCTCAACTCTAACTTTTAATGTTGCTGTTGTTTCCACCTATGATTTGGAGGTTCTTCTATGTGGCATGTTGGAACAAAAACATCAGGTGAATGGAACTGGTGTGTCTTTGACACACTTGTTCATGAACTGGACCTGTTAAACCATTTCCTTTACAGCTTTGTCAGTTTTTCTCCAGTCCTCAATTTTTTTGTCTCGATTTTGACACTACTGTTTTCTGTACCATCTGATTAGACGCATTGTCCACCTTCCTTTAAAACTTTTGTTTTGTTTTTACAGATATCAACATGGGGCACATATTTCCTTTATGATATTTTCTCAAGTCTTTGGTAATTTCCTTGCCTGTTGATAGATTTCCTTTCATTCCTGTCTTGTTCATCTTCCCTTTATGCTGCATAATCCCATTCTTTGCTGATTTGTGACTCTTCTTAGAGATAATGCTGCTTTTGATCTATCATGCTCTGGTGACCTTCGTAGCTGCTAATGTCATCCCTTTGTCACCAAGTCTCAGATATGAACTTCCCTTGATGAGACTCCCTAATATCAATATAATGTCAAAGTTCAGGTATGATTTTTGACATTCAAATTAGTACAACCTGTAGCTTCAACATTTAACTTTATTCACAAACATAGATGTAACTAAGCTCTGAGTGTGATAACATGAATTCCCAGTTTGAAAAGCAGAACACTTATTTTCACAGTCAGTTTATATTAACTTGTGCACCACATCTTTTAGGTTCCAGTACGTTACACAGACCTTATGAAACATTGTCACTTTGTAACACACACCACTATATGCTATCTCAAAATATTTCTTTCCACTAACTTGTAGCTATTAATACATATCATATCCTTGCAATGTTGTAGTGGTCTTCAGTCCAAAGACTGGTTTGATGCAGCTCACCATGCTAACCTATCCTGTGTAAGCCTCTTCATCTCCAAGTAACTACTGTAACCTACATCCTTCTGAACCTGATTACTATATTTATCTCTTGGTTTCCCTCTATGATTTTTACCCTCCACACTTCCCACCAACAATAAATTGGTGATTCCTTGATGTCTCAGAATGTGTCTCACCAACCGATCTCTTCTTCTAGTCAGATTGTGCCCAAATATTTTTCTCCCCAATTCTATTCAGTACCTCCTCATTAGTTATGTGATCTACCCATCTTATCTTCAGCATTCTTCATAGCACCACATTTCAAAAGCTTCAATTCTCTTCCTGTATAAACTGTTTATTGTCCATGCTTCACTTCCATACATTGCTACACTCCACACAAATACTTCCAGAAAAGATTCCCTGACATTGATGCTAATAAATTTCTCTTCTTCAGAAACATACTTCTTTCCATTGCCAGTCTGCATTTCATATCCTCTCTACTTTGACCATTATCAGTTATTTTGCTGCCAAACTGGCAAAACTCATTTATTACTTTAAGTGTCTCATTTCCTAACCCTCATCATCACCTGATTTGATTCTACTACATCCCATTATTCTCATTTTGCTTTTGTTGATGTTCATCTTATATCCTCCTTTCAAGACACTGTCCATTCAGTTCAGCCGCTGGCAAACCTCAAAGTTCTTACTTTTCTCTGGACTTTAATTCCTACTCCAAATTTCTCTTGTTTCCTTTAATGCTTGCTCAACATACATATTGAATAACAGCCTTGCATTTTCAATGGAAATTTTAGCCTTTGCCACTGACATGGCCACCATGAAAATCGCATACTATAGCTACTTTGAATCTGTTATTCAACATGGCATTATTTTTTGGGGAAACTCAGGCACAATTGCACGAATTTTAAAGTTGCAAAAAACAATCATCTGCAACATGTGCACTGCACAGTTGAGGGCATCATGTCAACCATTATTTAAAAACGTAAAAATTTTAACTGTCCCCTCTTTATACATCTTTGAGGTGGTTCTTTTCCTATGCAGCCAAGCTGGTCTACTAAAAAAAAATCATTTTGAATACTCATACAACACAAGACATAAAGAAAACTTTATGCTCACCTCACATCACTTAAAACTGCATGCTCAGACTCCTCAATATATAGCCATGGAAATTCACAAAACAATAAAGGAGTGTGACATAATGAATATGAAAAAAATATTTTAAAAATCAAGTTACATGATTTTCTAACTGAATGATACCATTACTCAGTGGAAGATTTAATGAAGGACAAAGTGATACTTTGAACTGGATCCTTAAAATGATATAACAACTTATGATAGTTATAATAGATGTAAATACTGTAAGTTTGACAAATCTTAAATAAGTAAATTCTCCACAAAGTATTATTGTAAGTATGACAAAATTTCAAATAAGCTAATTGCAACCTTGACATGTATCCTGTACATCAGACATATGTTCTGAAATTGTATACTTTATGATATGAATAAAACACGTTTCAGAACCAAGTCTCACTCCCCTCTCAACCACTGCTTCCCTTTTGTGCCCCTTGATCCTTATAACTGCCATCTGGTTTCTCACGAATTGTAAGTAGCCTTCTTCTCTCTTTATTTTACCCCTGCCACCTTCACAATTTGGAAGGGAGCATTCCGTCAATGTTGTCAAAAGCTTTCTCTAAGGCCACAAATGCTTTAAACATACATCTGCCTTTCCTTAAACCATCTTCTATGACATGTCATAGAGTCAGTATTGCCTCGTGTGTTCCTACATTTCTCTGTAATCCAAACTGATCTTCCTCAACGTCAGCTTCTACCAGTTTTTCAATTCTTTTGTAAGGAATTCATGTTAGTATTTTGCAACTCTGACTTATTAAACTGATAGTTCAGTAATTTTCATATCTTTCAGCACCTGCTTTCTTTGGAATGGGAATTATTATATTCTTCTTGAAGTCTGAGGCATTTTGCCTGTCTCATCACCTTGTTCACTAGATGTAAGAAATTTATCATGACTGGCTCTCACATGGCCTTGTCTCAACTTAGGTCTTTCAGCACTCTGTCAAATTCTTCTCACAGTGTGGTGTGCGTACTGTAAGACCTTTAGTACACACACCATCAGATTATTTGACTTGTTGCTCTAATGAAGTAGGCGACTGTCAGCAATATGTCTCGTGGTCTTATCGTGGCATGTTTATCTTCTGCCGTTAGGTCAGACGATAGAAATGCCACTTGCACACTTAGAGTAGCAGATTGACATTCACCAACTTTAAACAGAACTTGATTAATTTTCACACACATTTATTAAAATAATAACAAGCATAAAAATTACTTAACTTGGTTCTGGATGCTATTTACAATTGACAATCTGAAGTTCCTTTGGTATTGGTACGTTAATCTTATTCTCACATATATCTCTGATACTTGACAAGAGTATCTATACATTTATATTCATGGCTATGTACAGGAATACGGTAATCTTATTAGGCGCAGACTGAAACTTGACTATAGACTGGTACAGACAAATGTAGAACTCGTACAGACTGGTACAGACTAATGCAGACTGGTACAGACTGGTGCAGACAAATGCAGACTGGTACAGACTGGTGCAGATAAATGCAGACTGACTAATCGGAGGTCTGTACACTCATTATAATACCTGGCGTGTTCATGTATCACTGCGCGAGTGTGATCCACGAGGAGAAAAGGTTCTACGTTAGCAGCAATCTCATTGTCTGCATTACATATTAATACGCGGATCGGCAGATGCAGAATTTGGTCCATCTCTATGGCAGCGCCATCTCGTAGTGTGGAGACAGACGAGCACTGCGCCTGCACTGTTGTGCTTAGCGGGGCGCGCTCTAGTGGGAAAGTTGTGTATGCGCTGACTACGCAGAACTATCTACACAACACACAGTATCATATTTTCCACCTCATCTATATCTAAGTCCTCTTCCATATCCATATTACCGCCTTCAAATACATCTGTCAACATACAGATGCTGTACATAGTCCTTCCACCTTTCTGCTTTTCCTTCTTTGCTTAGGACTGGTTTTCCGTCTGAGCTCTTGACCTTCATGCAGGTGGTTCTCTTCTCTCCAAAGGTCTCTTTAATTTTCCTGTAGGCAGCATCTATCTTTTCCCTACTGATATATGCTTCTAAATCTTTGCATTTGTCCTCTAGCCATTTCCACTTAGCCATTTTGCACTTCTTGCCTATCTCATTTTTTTTTTTTTTTTTTTTTTTTGACATTTGTATTCCCTTTCTCCTGCTTCACTTACTGCATTTTTATATTTTCTCCTTTCATAAATTAAATTCAATATCTCTTGCATTACTGAAGAATTTCTACAAGCCTTCATGTCTTTACCTACTTGATCCTCTGCTACCTTCACTATTTCATTTCTCTTCTACTGTATTCCTTTCCCCAATTTTTATCACTCTTTCCCTAAAGCTCTCTCTGAAACTCTCTACAATCTCTGGTTCTTTATGTTTACCCAGGTCCCGTCCCCATAAATTTCTGCCTTTTTGCAGTTTCTTCACTTTTACTCTGCTGTTCAAAACCAATACATTGTGGTCAGAGCCCACATCTACCCCTGGAAATGTTTTACAACTTAAAATATGGTTCTGAAATCTCTGTGTTGCCATTATATAATCAGTTTGAAACCTTTCAGTGTCTCCAGGTCTCTTCTATTTATACAACCTTATTTCATGAGTCTTAAACCCGGTTTTAGCTATCATTGAATTATCCTCTGTGCAAAATTCTGTCAGATGTTTTCTTCTTTCATTGCTTTCCCCCAATCTATATTCACCTCCTATTTTTCCTTCTCTTCCTTTTCCTACTATCAAATTCTAGCCCCTCTTGACTATTAAATTTTTCATCTTCCTTAACTATCTGAATAATTTATTTTATCATAAATTCCTTGAATCTCTTCACCATCTGTGGCGCTAGGTGGCATTTAAACATGTGCTACTGTGGTGTATACAGGTTTTGTGTTTTGTCTTAGCCACAATAAGGCATTCACTATGCTGTCCATAGTAACTTATCCGTGTTTCTAATTTTTTATTCATTATTAAACCTACTCCTGTATTATCACTGTTTGTTTTGTATTTATAACCCTGTATTCACCTGACCAGAAGTTCTGTTCCTCCTGCCACCGAACTTCACTAACTCCCACGCCTTTTAAATTTTTTAACATATCTGTCCGAATAAGGGATCTGGCATTCCATGCTCTGATTCATAGAACGCTAGTGTTGTCCCCACTCAGAGATCTAAATGGGAGCTGTTTTACCTATGGAATATTTTACCCAAGAGGGTGCCATCATCATTTAACCATATAGCAAAGCTGCATGCCCTCAGGAGAAATTACAGCTGTAATTTCGCCTTGCTTTCAGCCATTCTCAGATCTGGCATAGCAATACCATTTTTGTTCATGTTACAAGGCCAGATCAGTCAATCATTCACACTGTATTCCCTGCAACCACTGAAAAGACTGCTGCTTCTCTTCAGGAACCAAACATTTGTTTGACCTCTCAGTAGATACCCCTTCTTTGTGATTGCACCTATAGTATGGCTATCTGTGTCACTGAGGCATGCAAGCCTACCCCCCAACAGTAAGGTCCTGGGAGGAGCAGGGGGGGGGGGGGGATCTTTACAAAAGCTGTAAATAATGGAAGAAGCAAAGGTAGCCAGGCACTGAGCAGATGAGGCATTGGGCTGTCAACAGGCCCCTGAAGAAGATAGTTGAAAGTCTGACCAAAAAATCCAGCCTTGTTTATGTGCCTGTTGACCATTCAATGCCTCAGCTATATGGTGATAAGTTATCTTCACTTCTTTGATTATTTGTATTCAACCCAAAATGCTGAAGGTTAAATATGTTGTGAAGGAAAGGTCATTTGTACTTAACTGATATTAAAAGGTGACAATAGTACCAAAATTAAACACCTGTCAGATGTGACAGCTCTGTAAAGTGTGGATATCAAGCAGATGATTTTCATCTTCTGTTTGGCAAGTTTCAGCAGCTAACATATTTTCTTGGCTTATGAGAACACCAATCAGCATTCAAGATAAAGAGGTGGAGATGACTTTGTAATTGGCTGTGATCTCCAAATGGTGAGAGATTTCATCTTGTAAGCTTTGTCTCCTATTTTTCATAATACTATAGTTCTTTAATTTGGAAGCAGTCTGACCTCTTGAAGGGAGACATCTTACAAACACATAATACCCAGCAAAACGATGAAACCATGCGCTTACTGTCCACAACATTCTTGTAATTAACTATGTTAGCTTGGACTCCCTGATGTGGATAACATCTCTTCCTTTGGAGGGGAACATAAGTGTAGAATTGAATTTTACCTAAATTTGGGATTGTCAGTTATTGTCTAGTGACCAATAACACACCACTATAAAACAACTGATATCACGTATTTATAATTTCCTGCAAACTTATTAGTTGTGTTTTAGTTAAAAGCATCTCACTGGAGTTGTTTTGCTAAAGTAAGCTAGGCAACAAAATGAATGTGTTTAAATTGAAGAATATATTTGAATCACCATCAGTTGTTGGTAGCAACCCTTTCCCTTTACACAGGGTGTTCATTTTAACTGAAGACATTGAAATATCTCGAAAACTACAGATCAGATCAAAAACAGTTATAATTCCAATATGTTTGTCTCAGAGGGAGACATCCAAGGAGACCACACTTGACTCCCCCCCACTCCACTCCATGCATGGGTGGTGGGGGAGGAGGTGGGGGTGAGAGGGGGGGGCAACTTTGAAATCTTCAATGGGAACCCCGTTTTTTATTGCAGATTATGATTCTATTCCCCCCATGAACCATGGACCTTGCCGTTGGTGGGGAGGCTTGCGTGCCTCAGTGATACAGATGGCCGTACCGTAGGTGCAACCACAATGGAGGGGTATCTGTTGAGAGGCCAGACAAACATGTGGTTCCTGAATTTCAGTAGTTGCAGGGGCAACAGTCTGGATGATTGACTGATCTGGCCTTGAAACATTAACCAAAACGGCCTTGCTGTGCTGGTACTGCAAACGGCTGAAAGCAAGGGGAAACTACAGCCGTAATTTTTCCCAAGGACATGCAGCTTTACTGTATGATTAAATGATGATGGCGTCCTCTTGGGTAAAATATTCCGGAGGTAAAATAGTCCCCCATTCGGATCTCCGGGCGGGGACTACTCAAGAGGACGTCGTTATCAGGAGAAAGAAAACTGGCATTCTACGGATCGGAGCGTGGAATGTCAGATCCCTTAATCGGGCAGGTAGGTTAGAAAATTTAAAAAGGGAAATGGATAGGTTAAAGTTAGATATAGTGGGAATTAGTGAAGTTCGGTGGCAGGAGGAACAAGACTTTTGGTCAGGTGATTACAGGGTTCTAAATACAAAATCAAATAGGGGTAATGCAGGAGTAGGTTTAATAATGAATAAAAAAATAGGAGTGCGGGTTAGCTACTACAAACAGCATAGTGAACACATTATTGTGACCAAGATAGACACAAAGCCCATGCCTACTACAGTAGTACAAGTTTATATGCCAACTAGCTCTGCAGATGATGAAGAAATTGATGAAATGTATGACGAGATAAAAGAAATTATTCAGGTAGTGAAGGGAGACGAAAATTTAATAGTCATGGGTGACTGGAATTTGTCAGTAGGAAAAGGGAGAGAAGGAAACATAGTAGGTGAATATGGATTGGGGGGAAGAAATGAAATAGGAAGCCGCCTTGTAGAATTTTGCACAGAGCATAACTTAATCATAGCTAACATTTGGTTCAAGAATCATAAAAGAAGGTTGTATACCTGGAAGAATCCTGGAGATACTAAAAGGTGTCAGATAGATTATATAATGGTAAGACAGAGATTTAGGAACCAGGTTTTAAATTGTAAGACATTTCCAGAGGCAGATGTGGATTCTGACCACAATCTATTGGTTATGAACTGCAGATTGAAACTGAAGAAACTGCAAAAAGGTGGGAATTTAAGGAGATGGGACCTGGATAAACTGAAAGAACCAGAGGTTGTAGAGAGTTTCAGGGAGAGCATAAGGGAACAATCGACAGGAATGGGGGAAAGAAATACAGTAGAAGAAGAATGGGTAGCTCTGAGGGATGAAGTAGTGAAGGCAGCAGAGGATCAAGTAGGTAAAAAGACGAGGGCTAATAGAAATCCTTGGGTAACAGAAGAAATATTGAATTTAATTGATGAAAGGAGAAAATATAAAAATGCAGTAAATGAAGCAGGCAAAAAGGAATACAAACGTCTCAAAAATGAGATCGACAGGAAGTGCAAAATGGCTAAGCAGGGATGGATAGAGGACAAATGTAAGGATGTAGAGGCTTGTCTCACTAGGGGTAAGATAGATACTGCCTACAGGAAAATTAAAGAGACCTTTGGAGAGAAGAGAACCACTTGTATGAATATCAAGAGCTCAGATGGCAAACCAGTTCTAAGCAAAGATGGGAAGGCAGGAAGGTGGAAGGAGTATATAGAGGGTTTATACAAGGGCGATGTACTTGAGGACAATATTATGGAAATGGAAGAGGATGTAGATGAAGATGAAATGGGAGATAAGATACTGCGTGAAGAGTTTGACAGAGTACTGAAAGACCTGAGTCGAAACAAGGCCCCGGGAGTAGACAACATTCCATTAGAACTACTGATGGCCTTGGGAGAGCCAGTCCTGACAAAACTCTACCATCTGGTGAGCAAGATGTATGAGACAGGCAAAATACCCACAGACTTCAAGAAGAATATAATAATTCCAATCCCAAAGAAAGCAGGTGTTGACAGATGTGAAAATTACCGAACTATCAGTTTAATAAGTCACAGCTGCAAAATGCTAATGCAAATTCTTTACAGATGAATGGAAAAACTGGTAGAAGCGGACCTCGGTGAAGATCAGTTTGGATTCCGTAGAAATGTTGGAACACGTGAGGCAATACTAACCTTACGACTTATCTTAGAAGAAAGATTAAGAAAAGGCAAACCTAGGTTTCTAGCATTTGTAGAGTTAGAGAAAGCTTTTGACAACGGTAACTGTAATACTCTCTTTCAAATTCTGAAGGTGGCAGGGGTAAAATACAGGGAGCGAAAGGCTATTTACAATTTGTACAGAAACCAGATGGCAATTATAAGAGTCGAGGGGCATGAAAGGGAAGCAGTGGTTGGGAAAGGAGTGAGACAGGGTTGTAGCCTCTCCCCGATGTTATTTAATCTGTATATTGAGCAAGCAGTAAAGGAAACAAAAGAAAAATTCGGAGTAGGTATTAAAATTCATGGAGAAGAAGTAAAAACTTTGAGGTTCACCGATGACATTGTAATTCTGTCAGAGACAGCAAAGGACTTGGAAGAGCAGTTGAACGGAATGGACAGTGTCTTGAAAGGAGGATATAAGATGAACATCAACAAAAGCAAAACGAGGATAATGGAATGTAGTCAAATTAAATCGGGTGATGCTGAGGGGATTAGATTAGGAAATGAGACACTTAAAGTAGTAAAGGAGTTTTGCTATGTGGGGAGCAAAATAACTGATGATGGTCGAAGTAGAGAGGATATAAAATGTAGACTGGCAATGGCAAGGAAATCGTTTTTGAAGAAGAGAAATTTGTTAACATTGAGTATAGATTTAAGTGTCAGGAAGTCATTTCTGAAAGTATTTGTATGGAGTGTAGCCATATATGGAAGTGAAATATGGACGATAACCAGTTTGGACAAGAAGAGAATAGAAGCTTTCGAAATGTGGTGCTACAGAAGAATGCTGAAGATAAGGTGGATAGATCACATAACTAATGAGGAGGTATTGAATAGGATTGGGGAGAAGAGAAGTTTGTGGCACAACTTGACTAGAAGAAGGGATCGGTTGGTAGGACATGTTTTAATGCATCAAGGGATCACAAATTTAGCATTGGAGGGCAGCGTGGAGGGTAAAAATCATAGAGGGAGACCAAGAGATCAATACACTAAGCATATTTAGAAGGATGTAGGTTGCCGTAGGTACTGGGAGATGAAGAAGCTTGCACAGGATAGAGTAGCATGGAGAGCTGCATCAAACCAGTCTCAGAACTGAAGACCACAACAACAACAACATGATTCTATTGCAAAATCTAGATATGATTTGGGGCTTAGGAGACCCGGGGTTTACAAAATTCCATGTCAATGTGGGAAAGCTTACATTGGCCATTCGATTTGCACAGTGCATGACAGGTGTGTGGAACATCGCCGTCATATGAGGCTACAACAGCCGGAAAAATCGGCAGTAGCAGAACACTGCTTAAATGAGGGACACAGTATGAAATTTGATGAAACTGTGGTAGTTTCCAACATTTCTGGTTTCTGAAACAGTATCTATAAAGAGGTGATTGAAATTAGGTTGGTGGATAATTTAATCAACAGAGACAATGGGTTTCCTCTTAGCAAGACATGAAATCCTGTATTATCTTGCATCAAAATTGAACATTCTTCAGTGCAGCCCTGAGTGCGATGTATCGTTGCCAGCAGTGTTCCACTAAGGGCGGTGCCACCTCCCTGTTTTGGGTGAACAGTGGCCTATATAGGACGTCGATTTGCAGCCTGGCATCAGTTCTCAGTGGGACTCATCAGCAGAAGCAGCATTTTTCTGAAGATGGCGAACAGTTGGATCACCGAAATATCGATTCAAGTTGACTTTAGGAGCTGGCAGCAAACTTGAAGAGACTTTCAAGAAAGTCTAGATATGTTTTGTCTGAAGCATTTTCTTCGTTTCACCATAGATAGTGTTGTAATCGGAGGAATAGAAATGGGTACACAATCATAATTTACAACATGTTACTAAACGTCCCTCGAATATCCAATGGCACGTGGGACCCCACCTCCATGATGCAAGGGTTGGACAGGCCAGTATTTCATCACTTCTAATAATTCACGATGTTGTATACCTCCAACATATCAAACAGCGGACTACTTGAAGTGGCACTGTGGCCCATAGTGGACCACAGTGTATCAGAACAGGCAGTACACTGCAACTGGAGCTCATGTATTGTGCAGATGTGCAACAGATAGTGGATCTAAACATTCCAATGCTTGCACATTGTTTATTGCCTGCAACCCTATCTATCATTTGGAGAACAGATGTCCAAATGGACGATGAGTGTTGCAACCACAGAAGAAAAAATTAAAATGATCCTGATTTACAGAGAATGTAGAAGAAATGTTGAGGCTGATGTTGCCTTGTATGCTGAGTATTTTCCAGAAAAAGCTCACTCTCATTCATTCTTTTACAGGGTTGTGAATGCCTTTATGTCTGATAGCAGCATACAGACTGGCAAAAGGGAACAAAGCAAACATGACACAGGAGAAGCTAATGAAATAGCTGTACTAGCAGCAGTGCACCACAATTTACGGATAAGCGCCTGGCAATTACACCACAATTCCAATATCTCTGTAGATAGTACTGTCACAATACTGCATCATCATAAGTATCATTCATACCATATGTCACTGCATCGAGAACTTAATGGCACCAGTTTCCATAACTGGGTAGTGTTTTGTGAATGGGCATATCAACAAATGCAAACAACCCCCACATTCTTTGCCAAGGTACTATTTTCTGACGAGTCTTCATTCACAAGCCATTGCAGCATTAACCAGCACAATATGCATTACTGGAGTGCAGGCAATCCCCACTGGTTACAGCAAGTTGACCATCAATGTCCTTGGTCAGTCAGCGTACAGTGTGGGATCATGGGGAACAAACTCACTGGTCTGTATTTTATCAATGGTATGTTGAATGGATGCAAATATCGAACGTTTTTGGAAAATGAGCTATTGGCACTACTGTGGGATAGTGCTCTGATCGTTTGACAGTGTAAGTGGTTTCATCATGACTGTTGTCCAGCACATTATGCAATTGAAGCACGGGAGGTATTAGACAGTGTCTACACCAGTCGTTGGACCAGCGGAGGTGGCCCTATTAATTGGCCCACTAGGTCACTGGATTTGACATTGCTAAGTTTCTTTCTATGGGGATATTTACAAGATAAGATGTACCAGCAAGTGCCAACAGGCCCTGAAGACATAGTCAACCGCATCAGAAAAGCCTGTGCTGACATTCCCACAGATATGCTTGTATCCTGTGTACTTTCATTTGAAAAATAGGTCAGTAAGTGTATTGAAAATGGTAGTACTATGTTTGAACACTTATTCTAATTTGGAAAGTGGAGTAGTATTCACTTCGAGCCATGGCCACAGTTGGCACATTGAGTAGCCTCCTGTTCAATATATTGGAGGAATACAACATTGTGAATGTTGTTCCAATTAGAAGATACAAAACAGAGGTCTGTCTTACCCTCACTGCATGGAGGTGGGGTCCCATGTGCCCTTGGACATTCAAGTGCCATTGAGTAGCATGTCATAAATTGTGATTGTTTACCTATTTCTATCCCTCTGATTACAGTGCCATCTGTGATGAAATGAAGAAAATGCTTCAGACGAAACATATGTAGATTTTGCCATAGAATCACAATCTGCGATAAAAAAATGGGAGTTCCCATTGAAGACTTCAAAGTTGCCCCCCCCCCCCTTTCTGCCACCCATGCTCAGGGTGGGATGAAGGGCTGAGTGTGGTACCATTTGAGTCCCCCTCCAAGACCAAAAAATTGGAATTTTACCTGTTTTTGATCTGATTTGCAGTTTTCTAGATATTTCAATGTCTTCAGTTACAATGAACATCCTGTATATTCCATACACATACCGTGATCAGCCAGAATATTATGACTACTAACATAGTAGTGTGCATGTCCACTTTTCACACAGATAACAGTGGCACCGCATCATGGCACAAAAGCAATGAGGTCTTGGTAGGTTGCTGGAGGGAGCTGGCACCATGTCTGCACACACAAGTCACCTAATTCTACAAATTCTGTGGAAGAGGGTGATGAGCTCTGATACCATTTTCAATCACATCCCAGATACGTCTGACCGGGTTCAAATCTCTAGAGTTGGGGAGCCAGCATATCAATTGAAGCTCATCACTGTGATCCTCAAACCACTCTATCACACTTCTGGCCTTGTTACATTGAATATTATCTTGTTGAAAAATACCATTGCTGTCAGGAAACATGACATCATGAAGGCTGGCTAGTTGATTGATTCAGGGGAGGGGACCAAACAGCGAGGTCATAATCCCATCAGATTAGGGAAGGATGAGGAAGGATGTCAGCCATGCCCTTTCACAGGAACCATCCCAGTATTTACCTTAAGCAGTTTAGGGAAAGCACACGAAACCTAAATCAGGATGGCCAGATGCGTCCTCCTGGATGCAAGTCTCATGTGCTAACCACTGAGCCACCTCACTCAGTTGTCATGAAGGGGTGTACATAGTCTGCATCCAGTGTACAATACTTCTTGGCCATCATGTTGCCTTGCACATGCTCCACTGAACTCATGGATGTCCAGGTCAGTTTTCCCCAGAGCATATGGAGCCATGAAACATAACAGCTAGCAGGTTCTCACCCACTTTAAATTAAAAATATGCACTGAGTCTTGTTGTGATAATTGCAAACTGAGCAGTATAATCAATAGGTCAAGTAAAATATCATACATGTACATTTTGTGAATTTACTATGAAGAAGGCAATTTCATGTTTAAGTTGACCTGCTACCTGGTGTCACTATATTTTGTGATTGACACTGTCAAAATCAAATGTATTTCATTGCTCTACTGTGTTAAAAAGAAAGATGAATGACATTATAGCAATCCATATATATACAGACCATGTGAGGTCACTGACTTAAGCCAGTTTTTCGATAGATTTCAAAGAGGGCACTTTGCCAATGAGTTTAGTAAAAGAAAGAGGATGTTCTCTTTCAGTTGGAGATCTTTAAAGGTGGCAGAGGAAGACTTGGTTCTTTGTTTTGGTGTGGAGATATAATGGCCAAACAGTGGTGTGATGGCTTTTCTTTGTTCAGTTGTAACAATTTCAAGATATGAATAAAACATTTTTGAAACTACAAAAATAATATGTGTAGCTCAAATTAATGGTATATAACTGGTCGTATCACCAGGAAATTTCAATTCTCTTTTACACAACAGTGGAAGCAGATCGACTCACAGTGCCAAGTATGCAGAAAGTGGAGAGAAACTTTTCATCTGGTGAAGGAGCTGGGCCAAAAAAGTGCTTACATAATTAAGTTTCAGGTGTATTCCAACAAACCAAAAAAAAATACATAAAAAAATGGAAAACGTGAATGAAGAAAATGTTGTCCAGAGGAGGAGAAGGTACTACAGATACAGCAAGCAATTAATGGTATCAATAGTATTCAGGATGACCATGTTGACAAAAGTGAATCAACAAGGGAAGCAGAAGAAAAAATACTATTTGTTCATCATTTTGAGAGATGGATGAACATGAGGCAACTAACAGTAGGGATGAAAGCATATTCAATAAACTTGACAATTTAATCAAACTCATTTCAATACAAAAAGTAGAGGAATAAGTAAATTAGATAAAAAAACTAGATAAACAAGGGCAAAAGCTGGGTCAGTTAGAAAACATGTACAGGAGCAAAGGGAAGCCCTAATGCTTGTTCATAAAGATGTTTACCAAATTCAGATCACTGTCAACATCAATGTAGAGAAAACTAAAATTGTTGTAAATGTGATTACTAATTTGAAAGCAGATCATAAAGAGTTCAGTATGAGGTTAGAGCAACTTGAAAATAGAAATATAGAAACTGAAAATAGCTTATTAGATGAGATTAATAGAAATTAAAAAAATCAGTTATGTCCTGCAAACTATGATTAAAAATGAGAGCTTAGTTTTAAACCAAAGGGTAGATGACCTTACTAAATCAGTTAACAATTTTTTTTCAGTGGTCGAAAGCAATGTAGATACATGTTTCAGTAATAGTTCCAATGTAAGATCAAAGCTTGCTGAAATAGAAGAAAATTTAATCACTAAGAACTTTCACCATAGCGGTGTTAGTGTTTGGAGTAACATACATGTTAAAAATTTTCCAGGAGACAACAAAATTTATTTGCCAACATAAAGATAATATGTCAGATAACTTAAACATTAAATTGGTGAAAACGTTTTTACATGGTGAGGCCTTACCATGGGCAAATCAGATCATACCTTGGAGATGCTGTGTCTCATCTCAGAAGATGAGTTTTACACAGTTTGAAAAATATTTTATCTGTAAGTTTCGGTCAGATATTAAACAGTCAAGAATAAAATCAGAATACATAAATGGACCACACTTTAGGTATGGTATTGAACATATCAAAACCTTTTGTGAAGAACAAATTAGAATGTTAGTACACCATGACAAAGCATTGGATTAAATGAACCAGATAGATGACTGTGGAAGATGTTTACCACATAAATTGCAATAAGGATTGGTCTATGGACCAGACGATTCTACAGAGGAACTTTTAAGATCTATAGATAAGTTAGACATGGTGTGGGAGAGAAATTAAAGACAGGAAGATAGACCAACAGACAATGAATATTACCGAAATGGCAATTTTTCTAATGATCACCATGTAAACAAAGATAGGAGAAGGAATAATAGCAACGATTATCAGGATAATTATGTTAACTGAAGAGATAATTGCTAAAATGATGGTGCAGAGATGATGACAGGAGAGGCTACAGTATAACAGTAATCACAACAGGAATTTGAGTAACAGGAGCTCCAAAAATAGAAGGTATCAGAAAATTAAAATTTGCCCTGAGGGCGACCTGTCAGCTTTAGGCAAGGAGAAGTAATTATCGAAATCAGCAATTTCAGAAGAGAGAAAGATAGTTTTAATAGGCCATGTCTCAATGGAAGTACCAGAAAACCACATACAATGAATAAAATAGCATTTAGTGGAGAATTTAAGGAAAGTATTCTGGGCGAAATGAAAGAAGAAGAGAACAGTAAGAAGAAATTTGAATCAGAGCCGAGTAGAGATATTTCGACAAATTTGTTGGCTGAATGTATTAACAGCACTGAAGTGACATGAAATGATCTAATGAAGTGAATTTTGTTGAATACGGTTTAGTGGGATTAATGGATAATTCTGAAGTAGGTATGCTAAGTGAACCTGTTGATGCTGAAGTTGAAGGTGTAGAATCAAAGAGTCATGTACTTAGAAGGGGAGAAGAGAGTATATGCGATTGCCTAAATCATGATGATGTTAATGATATTTTTACTGAGAATATTAATGGGTATGCTGATGATTTATGTGATTATGATGCTAATGATAATTTTTCTGGTGTTGATAATACTTCACTTGTGACGAATTAAAGGGAATGATTTATGTGGAGATTAAAAGTGAAAGTTTGATGGAAAATGATGACAGGAGCTCAATTGTGGGTTCACATCAAGGTGTTATGTTAATGGGGAAGTCCATGATAGTTTGCCCTTGCCAGTAGATGTCAGTCTTATTGTGTTCACTTGCTTTAATAAAAATAAGAGGAAGGTCTTAATTAGTGATGAAATATTGAAGGTAGCTAGTGATCACAGTGATAATGTTAGCAATGACAGTCAAATACAAGGAGTTTTAAGGAAGATTAGTCAAACATGCACTCAGGCAATGAGGTGAATGTTACTTCTAGTAAAAAGCCATGTAGATGTAATGTAGTTTTGGAACATTTGCAGTCAGTAGGGAGTGAAAAAGTTGCAGACAGAGAGGAAGGAATGAGTCTTAAAAAAATTGAGGTAGGTCTTTTATATGAGAATGAAAAAGATGAAAAGCAGGATGAACCAGGTAGCCCTCGTACATTCAAGTGCCAAAGGAACTGGTATAGGCATGCATATTCCAATACAGAGATATGTAAACAGACTGAATATGGGGCTGTGGTTTGCTAATGCCTATATAAGACAACAAGTGTCTGGTGGAGTTGTTAGATCAGTTACTGCTACTACAATCGCAGGTTATGAAGATTTAAGTGATTTTCAATGTGGTGTTATAGTCAGCACATGAGCGATGGGACACAGCATCTCCAAAGTAGTGATGAAGTGGGAATCCCATAAGACCATTTCACGAGTGCACCGCGAATATCAGGAATCCAATAAAACATCAAAGCTCTGACATCGCTGCGGCCAGAAAAAGATCCTGCAAGAATGGGACCAGCGACAACTGAAGAGAATCGTTCAATGTGACAGAAGTGCAACCTTTCCACAAATTGCTGCAGATTTCTATGCTGGGCCATCAACAAGTGCCAGCATGCAAACCAGTCAATGAAACACCAGTGATACAGGCTTTCGGAACTGAAGGCTCACTCATACACTCTTGATTACTGCATGACACAAAGCTTTACACCCTCACCTGGGCCCGTCAACACTGATATTGGGCTGTTGATGATTGGAAACATGTTGCCTGGTTGGACGAGTCTCATTTCAAATTGTATCGCGTGGATGATTGTGTACAGGTATGGGTACAACCTCATGAATCCATAGACCCTGCATATCAGCAGGAGACTGTTCAAGCTGGTGGAGGCCCTGTAATGGTGTGGGGCATGTGAAGTTTGAGTGATATGGGACCCCTGATAAGTCTATATATGACTCAGACAGGTGACACGTATGTAAGCATCACCAGCATCCATTCATGTCCATTGTGCATTCCGGTGGACTTGGGCAACTCCAGCAGGCCAATGCAACACCCCTCGCATTCAGAACTGCTACAGAGTAGCTCAGGAACACTCTTCTGAATTTCATCATTTCCACTGGCCACCAAATTCCCCATCATGAACATTTTGAGAATATATGGAATGCGTTGCAACATGCTGATTAGAAGAGAACTCCACCCCCTCGTACTCTTATGGATTTATGAACAGCCCTGCAGGATTTATGGTGTCAGTCCCCTCCAGC
This sequence comes from Schistocerca nitens, assembly GCF_023898315.1. Lineage (NCBI taxonomy): Eukaryota > Metazoa > Arthropoda > Insecta > Orthoptera > Acrididae > Schistocerca > Schistocerca nitens. The sequence goes on along the minus strand of NC_064621.1, from coordinate 154,315,073 downwards.
ACTACTTCAGAAATTAGTCAAGTCCATGCCACATCGTGTTGCAGCACTTCTGTGTGCTCGTGGGGACCCTACACAATATTAGGTAGGTGTACCAATTTCTTTGTCTTTTCAGTTTATTACTGTACAGATTGATAATTGGAGAGGTAACTTTATTCTGCACTCTGGGAGTCCCAGTACTGCTATGTCAAAAAAACTGAGAAACAGACTAAGGAATAGTGAAAACTTTACTGAATTTCCTGTCACAGAAGTTATAGTAAAAGGAGCCACTAGGAAGAGGAGCAAATTAATCACCAGACAGGTTTTACTAGAGTTCAAAATCAATAATATTAGCTTTGCTCAAGAATGCTTGGTAACTGAGGAGTTTAATGAAAATCTGATAGTTGTTATGAACTCAATAGTAAAAGCAAAAGTGAATTTTATTTGGTGCAACATGAAAATAACTTTTACTGACCCTTAAAGTGGGCTCTGTGGAGTAGCTAGTACTGTAATGTTAAATAATGACCACAATAATCAGAACAGGAGGGTAGAAGAATCTGGAGATAAAGGTTATTTTGAGGAAAATGAGGATAATAATAATGATGAAATAAGTAGTAATTCATACAGGGAACTTGTAGCACAAAAATTGACTGAAGCAGAAACTTTAATCCCAGAAAACAGAGAAGAACTAGGAGATTTTCTATGGGAATATAAAGATATTTTTAATGTTAAACCAGGAAGAGTTAAAGGTTATCACTTATCACTGTAGACTTAAATTTTTTGTTAACCCTTAAGCCATCCCAATTTGTAAAATGAAAGAAGTGGAAAGGGAGTAGGAACAACGCGAAGATGGAAAATGGTAAAAAGAAGCAGCAATCAGTAAAACAAACCATTAGACACAGTGTCCAAATGAGATGGTGGCATAAGAACTGTACTTGACTCGAGGCATGTGAATAAATATGTTGAGAAGAAAAGAATGTTTTGGTATGAACACATTTTTTTGGTGAAAGATGAAATACTACACTAAGATATTGAAAACAATTTGCATTTTTAGAAAGCTTGCACCTTTTGAATTTACCTGTGACAGAAGGTTTGCTTGAAAGGCTTTACTTGTTGTCTGTACTACATATATAATCTGATGCCTTATGCTGATGGTACTACTTACATCTGACACATATTTTATTAAAAATGTCATTGTGCTTTAAAAGGTTTCATTGCACCTAGAGAATGTTTAACACTTTATAGAGACAGGAATATTAAGTTTGATTTATGTGTGTGTGTTGATTGAAATAGTAATTATGATGATAAATATACTGAGATTACTGACCAAAATATTACTCATAACCAAGATAGAAACATGTGTACAGTTTTGAAGTTTCCTTTTTGCCCATGATAAGAGAATTTTGCCTAAAATGAAACAGACCATGCAGCTGCATCACTTTTAACAAAAGAGACAAAGAGACGTGAAATCAAGAGCAGTTAGGCCATAATTGTATAGATATGTAATTTGAGTGGACACAAATACGAGTAATGTAATGATGAAGTATTCATGAATGTGAAATGTATAACTGAAAGCCATGTCAGCTAAATGTGTAGGTCAATTTATTCAACATTGATTAGCCAGTGACTGTTTTACTATGAGGTAGGAAAGAGAAGTGATTTTAAAGTTTAAATTTTTCTGGCAGTTATGAGAGGGTGCAATGTAATATTGACATGTTCAGTGAAACTTAAAAAGTTGCAAAATGTAATTAGCAGATTCTTATTTAAATATATGGAATAACCAGAGACTGTTTACAGACATACAATTGTCTCCCTTGCATTGTGAACTTATGAGAGGAAGACAAACTCAATAAGTGAAATGATGGTAGAAAGAAGGATTTATGCAATGAAATAAATGTAAGAGCACATAGAAACTGGAAGTTAGTGTTAGTTGTTTCCTCCTCCATCCTCAGATTTTTAATGGTAAGGGATGTAAAATTAGGTTTATTAAGAGTGGTTACTCAATCAGCAGTGTGTCAACTGTATTATATGAGAAGAAATGTACTTTTATAGCATATGGGCTGCAATCATCAGTTTTATGTTATGTAAACTGTGGCACTAGGACTACCATTGTAGTTATAGATCATCTGAATAGCAGTGTGTGAACAGCATCACTCTAAAATTTGTTTTGTATATATTATTTCATAATATAAAGATTTATTATGTATGTCATAACTTATAAGCTGAATCACTATGAATAATTTATTTTACACTTGTTATTTGTATATGTAAGAATATTGAAATATTTTGCCACCTGAACAACAGTAACAGTTGCTGCTTCTGTACCACTCAGCAGTTGACTGACTGCACATGTAAATACTTTGTGAAACAACTGTGTCCTATTATTTGAAAATATGAATACACAAACAGTACATGCAACCAAATTTAATTATTTCCTTCTGTCAGATACTGCTTTTACTTGTTTCAGCCTCATTTCATATTTTTTTTTACTAAAAATGCAAAAAGTTTACTTAGCTTTGTCTTAAAATACCAAGATTTTTACCTGTTGACAAGAATTAGATAAGAACGGATGATACAAGTGATTAAATATTTACTGTTATGTACACCTGTTCACCTTGGAATTCTGTGAAAAGATAAGGAACTTTGCAATGCATCTTTGTCTTAGTCAAGTTTTACAGAAACTATATATAGACCATGCAAGTTTTTCAAGACACTGTGCCAATGAGTTTATTAGAAGTAAGAGGATGTTCTCTTTCAGATGGAGATCTTTAGAGGTGGCAGAGGAAGACTTTGTTCTTGGTTTTGATGTGGTGATATAACAGCCACACAGTGGTGTCATGGCTTTTCTTTGTTCAGTTGCAACACTCTCAAGATACAAATAAATCAATTACTTTTGAATACATTATGGGCACAGCAGTGATCAATGTCTTATAAATAATTACTATTAAAAACAGTCTTGATCACGATTTATTTAACAAGGTGACCGGTTTCAACTACTACTGTGGTCATCTTCAGACCTATAAGTTGTATACAAAGCTCTAATTAGAGGGCTACATACATTAAACAAAATACATAAAGTTATAAAGCTATAAAACGTTGAATTACCATTGAGTAGGAACCTCTTTCTGTTGAAGAATCACTACTGGAGAAACCAGTGCACGTCTTACTATATATAATGGAGGCTCCACCCACTTCTGACTGCATGATGTCATTATTAACCAATGAGTTATAAGTCGAATTACAATTTAAAAATTTCTTAGTTAAAAGAACATTGTCAAGAATTAGAAATAAATACACACTAAACTTAGCTTATTAAACAACTATTGTCAATTAAGAAGCGTTAAAAATATTTAAATATGTAGGAAAATGAACTTCGGTTTGGCAGTACATGGGTTGCCCTCTCAAGGCCTGTCAGTGAACCATTTGGAACCACTGGTTGCTATGGTGAAGTTAGACGCCGTTGCAAAGATGAAGCAGCATGCTTTTTTCACTGAAGTTATTGTAAGGTCGATAGTCGAACTAGTGGTTGCCATGGTGAGGACAAACACCAGTGCAAAGATGTGGCAGCAGGCTTCTTTCCAACGAAGTTGTTGCGAAGTAGAATGGCAAAGACTGTGGCGTCAGACGATGTATTATTGAGCAGCAACTTGACTTTATTGAAATGAAAAGAGTAAGCTACAATAATCTGTAGCTGACATGTATACTACATACTGTCCAAAACACTTAGAGTTATGAACCCCACTTTACCTAAGTTGAGATCGCAAATCAAATTACACAAACCAAATTTACCAATTCATCCAATTGTTAACAATACCAACAGTCCCTCTTATAACCTGAACAAAAAGCTCAATCAAATCTTAAAATCCTTCTACGTTTATGAAGAAAATTATAGTATTAAAAACAGTTTCGAATTAACTAAGTTAATTTATGATGTGGATATTCCAAAAAACGCAAGGTTCGCATCGTTGGACATCACAAATCTTTACACGAATATACCTATTCAAGAGACTATCTCTATCATTAATGATAACTTAACGCATCACAAAATCATGAGCCCCAAAGAAATAGTAGAATTCATCGAACTGTTAAGAATTACTCTAGATTTTAATTATTTTTCATTTAATAATAAAATATACATACAGGAAGATGGACTTGCAATGGGGAATTCCCTGGCTAGCACTATAGCAGATATCTTCGTCAACTACGTTGAAATCCAATTTTTTACAAATAATCCAGAAATAACAAATAAAATTATATACTACAAAAGATATGTTGACGACACACTGCTATTATATAACGGCTCTAAGGAAGAAATTGACGCTTTCGCTAACAACTTAAATAATTTACATCCAAAACTTGTATTTACAGTAGAACACGAAAGTAACAATAGTATTAATTTCCTTGACCTCACAATTACAAATCAGAATGGAAAACATAATATTTCTATTTATAGAAAACCCACATCAACCGATGCAATAATAAATGCTACATCATGCCATCCATTAAGATACAAAATGGCATTTTTTAAAACTATGATACATAGGATACTGAAATTACCTCTCCAACATGATGCAATCCAAAAGGAAATTGATACATTAAAACAGATAGCAGTTGCTAACAATTATAATTCCCTTCAGGTTGATCTGTTATATCAAAAATTACAAGAAAAAAAAATGATGCTGTTATAAATTCCAAGAAGAGATTTACACAAATGACATACATGGGACCTATCTCAGATAAAATAAATAAATTATTTAAGAACACTAGCGTGACAATAGTGTTTAAAACTACTAACCCCCTACAGATGAAACTGAAACACACAATTGGAGACTCAAATAGATACCAAAAGTCAGGCGTTTATAAAATAATATGTAATGACTGTGAGAAACAGTATATTGGCCAAACTGGCCGTAACTTTTTAACACGTTTCAAAGAACATACTACTGGTACTGCATGTATCAAATCAATATTTGGTCAACATCTTGATGGATACAATCATTCTGAGGGTTGCATTTCTAGCAATTTGAAAATATTACATACTGTGCCAAAAGGACCACTGCTAAATACCTTAGAAGAAATTGAAATTTTTTCACTTCACAAAAGTAATCCATTATCTGTTTTAAACGAAACAACTTCAGTTCAAAGAAAAACATTTCTTTGAGCTTTTCGATGATCTGATTTAGAATGTTTACTCTTCTGTCCTTTGTCTTGAAAGGTATATATTCTTTTAATTATAAAGACTTTTAGCAAATATTTTATCTTTACATTGTAATTGTCTTTTACCAAACGTTATTTTATGATTGACTATCTGTTTTAGAATTTTGCTTTTATGCTTTTAGACTGAATATTGCTAATTCACATAGTTTTATTTTTGACACTGGCTCATAATTTTATAACTTTAAATTCTTTCATTTTTATTTGCTTATATTACTGGCATATAACTTGAGGAATAGCAATGCCTTAAAAAAGCACATGTAATCTACATATCAACTTCATAGATAATATTTCATACATACGGACAACTACTTCGTATCGTATTTGGACAGTATGTAGTATACATGTCAGCTACAGATTATTGTAGCTTACTCTTTTTGTTTCAATAAAGTCAAGTTGCTGCTCAATAATACATCGTCTGACGCCACAGTCTTTGCCATTCTACTTTGCAACAACTTCGTTGGAAAGAAGCCTGCTGCCACATCTTTGCACTGGTGTTTGTCCTCACCATGGCAACCACTAGTTCGACTATCGACCTTACAATAACTTCAGTGAAAAAAGCATGCTGCTTCATCTTTGCAACGGCATCTAACTTCACCATAGCAACCAGTGGTTCCAAATGGTTCACTGACAAGCCTTGAGAGGGCAACCCATGTACTGCCAAACCGAAGTTCATTTTCCTACATATTTAAATATTTTTAACGCTTCTTAATTGACAATAGTTGTTTAATATGCTAAGTTTAGTGTGTATTTATTTCTAATTCTTGACAATGTTCTTTTAACTAAGAAATTTTTAAATTGTAATTCGACTTATAACTCATTGGTTAATAATGACATCATGCAGTCAGAAGTGGGTGGAGCCTCCATTATATATAGTAAGACGTGCACTGGTTTCTCCAGTAGTGATTCTTCAACAGAAAGAGGTTCCTACTCAATGGTAATTCAACGTTTTATAGCTTTATAACTTTATGTATTTTGTTTAATGTATGTAGCCCTCTAATTAGAGCTTTGTATACAACTTATGGGTCTGAAGATGACCACAGTAGTGGTTGAAACCGGTCACCTTGTTAAATAAATCGTGATCAAGACTGTTTTTAATAGTAATTACAAATAAATCATTTTTGAAACTATAAAAACAATATGTGTAACACAAATTAATGTCATATAATTGACTGCCTGGCCAGTGGTTGTATCACCAGGAAATCTCAATTATCTTTTACACAGAGGTGGAAGCTATTTGACTCGCAGCACCAAAGATACAGAAACTGGAAAGACTTTTCGGCTGCCACCAGCTTGTCTCCATCCCGCAGTACAGTTGTCAAGAGCAGTTACACTGGAAGACAACAGATTTATATCCTCCCATCAGCATGATGAAGAAGATAGTGGGACTCATCAGACCTTGCAATGCTCTGCCATGCTCCATTGTCCAATGTTGATGATCATGTGCCCATTTCAGTTGTAGTTGCCAACGTTGTGATGTTAAGATTGGCACATGCATGGGTCAATGGCTGTAGAGACCCATCATTAGGACTGTTTGGTGCACTGTCTGTTAAGCCACTTGTACTCTGCCCTGCATTAAAGTCTGATGTTAATTCAACCACAGTTCGCCGCCTGTCCTGTTTAACCAGTATGCCCAGCCTATGACGTCCAACATCTGCAATGAAGTGTGGCTGTCCAACCCCATATGTCTGAATGTGTTTTCACCTTGGTTTCACCACATATTGAAGACACTCACCATAGCACTCCTCAAACACCTGACAAGTTGTACAGTTTCCAAAATGCTTGTGCCGAGCCTCCAGATCATCACAACCTGCTCTTGGTCAAACTCAGATAGATCGCATTCCTTGCCCTTTCTACACACAGACCATGCACTCACTAATACAACATGCACCAAGCATGTATTTGACTAGCAGTCATTCCTCACCAGGTGAGACTGCTATTTCCTGGATGGGTTTATATTGATAGTAGATCAGCGATCATTAAGTTCTGGCTGATCAGTATATGTTTCAAGTCAGATTACAAAATCTTACACAGGAAGTGATTTTCCTCTTGTCTTGAAGGTCAAGTGTACAAAATTTCATCAAGATTGAAATAAAACTGTAGATTTGTATGAATTACAAACACTCTTCTTTGTTATTTGGAGATTATCATGAAACAAAGGTTATATCACAAAGTACACTTAACTGCTGATTTCATTGATACTAGACACTATATATTTACTTTGCCTAATACCTCATAAAAAGCTTATCTTGCCATGAATTATGCTATAATAAGAAAGGGGGAGGTGATATGAAGGAGATGGATCAGAGGATGAGTGTATGATCTGCAGTGCAATTTCACCATGCAGTTGTCAATGATAGTAAAAAGGAGACATGCCATGACCATGGCATAAAGTCTTCATGAATTTCATTCTGTGTACTCAGTTGGACAGTAACTATGCCTCACTAACAGGCACATGAACAACATATGCAGATGCCAGCTTTAAGAGAGAACATATAGTTAGGCTTGAAGGAGCTGGTTGGAGTAATTGGCTAATTCCTCAACATTTGAATAGAACCAATGCCACTATTCAGTGATATTGTCAAGAATGTGTAAACCAAGGCCAAACACAACATCAAGAAGGAAGTGGTTGACCTAGATAGAGACAGAACAACAGGACCAAGCAATCATGAGAGAGATAGGCACTCACAGTCATGAATTTATCACTATCATCAACTGAATGTACAACTGGTGCTTCAGTGACAACAAGGAGCATCAATAGGTGGCCCACAGAAAGGGGGTTGCATCCACACCACCCCTTGCACTAACTACCAGTGGCCTCTATACATAAATAAGCCCGTTTGCAGTGGTATTGGGCACATTTGGCCTGGAATCTCATTGACTAGGGCAGAATTGTCTTCAGTGATGAGTCCTGCTTGGAACTGAGCCATGATGGCCAATGAGGACATGTTTTGAGACACTCCAGACAACGATAGGATACCAACCAGACTACTGGCCACCATATGCCCAACAGTCAGGAGTGGGAATCTGGGGAGCCATTTGTTTTCGTAGCAGGACCCTTCTTGTTGTTGTCTGTAACACCCTTACAGCACAGTGGTACACTGACAGTATTCTACACCCTATTTTGTTGCCCTTCATGGCAAGCCATCCTGGGCTTACATTTCAGCAAGACAAAGTTCACCTGCACCTTGCTGAGAGTTTCTATTGCTCGTCTTCAAGCTTTCCAAGCCCTACCTTGGCAAACAAGATTGCCAGATCTCTCCACAACTGAGAATGCTTGGAGAAGGACTCTCTAACTAGGACCAGAGTCTGGTGATCTAACATGCCAATTGGACAGAATTTGGCATGACATCACTCAAAAGGACATCCAACAACTCTATCAATCAGTGCCAAGCCAAATAACTGCTTCCATAAGAGCCAGAGGTGGACGAATACATTACTGACTTGCTCAATTTGTGAAGTTCTTTATCTTGAATAAATCATCCAATTTCTCTGAAATTGTAGCTATTTGTTTGTCTGTACATGTACACTACATCTACTGATTTCCACTCCATTAGGATAATTCCTTTATGATGCATCTCTTTTTGTGTTAGAGTTTATTTCATTAACATGTACAGCAGACTGATGCACGGAGCACAGAGATACATAACAGACAACAGCATTCATTCTAGCTTGTGAGCTGTTGCTCTTTTTCCAGCAGAAGTACACACATTCACACACACAACCACACAGACATCCCAAATGCACACTCTTGTGGCCACAATGAGGCTGATCATTGATATTCAATTACTGAAAGCAGTTGCCTGGAGGTGGGGCAGTGGTAGGGAATGATAGCAGGATTTGGTCCAGTAACAAAAATCTGCAACAAGTAATTAATACACAAATGAAAGTTCACTCAAACAGCAATACAATTAAAGACAAACAAAAGTTAACAGTGTTTCATCAGAACATAAGAGGCCTATACTGCAAGCTGGATCAGTTCACAGCAAATATAGAAGACACAAAAGGTATAAACAGTGCCCACATTCTGTGTCTAACAGAACACCACATCACTGCTGGTATTGAAGTGATCCCTATTCCCAACTATGTTTTGGCAACGTCTTATTGCAGGAACTATATGGACAAAGGAGGAGTAGCTGTATATGTAAAAAACAATGTCTTGTTCACGGCAATAGATGTACATAGATTCTGCTTTGAGCAACATTTTGAAGTATGTGCTATAGAGGTGCCAGACACTGTCTCCAGATTAACAGTTGTGGCAGTTTACAGGGCACCATCTGGTAATTTTAAAGTGTTTGTTAAACAATTAGATACTCTTTTGTTGTACTTAAGTAGAAAAAATAGGGGCATAGTAGTTGTTGGGGATTGTAACATAGATTTCTTGGTTCATTCTTCCTGCAAGGTGGAGTTTGAAAATCTCATGTGCACGTACAACCTTGTTCCCGTGGTTAGCTCGCCCACCAGAACCACAACCTCTTCCAGTACTCTCATTGATAATGTTTTTGTTGATCAGAGTAAAGTCAACCATATTAATATTGAAATGGTTATAAATGGCCTGTCTGACCATGACGGACAACGAGTTACTTTCAACAGTTTGGGAATTCCTCTGAGTGACTCCTCACCTAGATGGAAAACAGTAAGGAAAATAAGTGAGGAAGCTATTCAAACGTTCAGATCATGTCTTCAGCATACTGACTGGTCACCTGTTTATCTAGCAGAAACTGCTAATTCAAAATACAATTTATTCACAAATGAGATAGCAGGTACCTTTGAAAGTGTATTTCCAAAAAAGTCATACAGAGTCCAACCTGCTAGGTCTCCAAAAAAACCATGGCTCACTAAGGGCATCATAGCTTCCTGTCAGAGAAAAAGGCAACTCTACATAGCATCAAAGACTTCTAACAACCCTGCTCAGCTAAAACATTATAAACTCTACTGTAAAATTCTTGCCAAAGTAATTAAAAACTCTAAAAGTATGTGTATAGCATCTGAAATTACTAATTCTGAAAATAAAATTAAAACAATCTGGAATGTGATAAAGAGAGAAACAGGGACTGTAAACTACACCAAAGACAAAAATATTGTTTTAACTGTTGACAACTCAGAGATAACTAATAGTGAGGAAATTGCTGAAATCTTTAACCAACATTTTTTAACTGTCCCAACACAGATAGGTTGTCATGGTTCTGTAGATAAAGCTGCCTGTATAATGAAAAATAATTTTCCAGAACCTTTCAGTCAAATAAGTGTGCCTCCCATTACTGCCAATGAAATAAAAAAAATCATACAGTCTTTGAAAAATAAACATTCTGCTGGTATCGACGATATTTCAAGCAAGCTGTTGAAGGCTTGCTGTAGTGAAGTGACCGAAGTCTTGGCTCACATCTTCAACACATCCATGCAACAAGGAGTGTTTCCAGACAGAATGAAATACGCTGTTGTCAGGCCCCTGTACAAAGCAGGGGATGCTACAAATGTGTCAAACTATCGCCCTATCTCTCTATTAACAACATTTTCAAAAGTCCTAGAAAAAGCTCTGTACAACAGGATTGTGGCACACCTTGGTGACCTGAACATCATTAACAGTCAGCAGTTTGGTTTTCAAAAGGGAGTTTCAATAGATAACGCAATTTTCTCATTCACAAATGATGTTCTAGAGTCTATAAACAGAAAGAGGCTGCCAATTGGTGTCTTATGCGACCTATCAAAGGCGTTCGACTGTGTAGATCACCAGATACTCCTCAAGAAGGCCTGTCATTATGGAATTACTGGACCTGTAGGGAACTGGTTAAAATCGTACCTCGAAAATAGGAAGCAGAAGATTACTCTAGATGTTTCAGATAGTGTATCACAATATATAGTGGACTCTGAGTGGGGAATTGTGCAGCAGGGAGTGCCACAGGGATCAGTGCTTGGGCCCTTGCTGTTCCTCATATATGTTAATGACCTGCCCTTATCCATCAATAAGCAGTGTAAATTTACAATGTTCGCTGATGATACGAGCATTGTGGTGGATAATGTGTCAACTACTGACTTAAAGTCCAAGGTCAATGATATCCTTAAAGAAGTTCTGGGTTGGTTTAGTATTAACTCCCTTTCAATAAACCTGAAAAAAAACAATTTTATCCAGTTCCAGACAACCCACAAAAACCCAAAAGAAATAGTTATCACACAGAATGATCAGATGATAAAGCAAGTGTACTTATCAAAATTCCTAGGCGTATACGTGGACAGTAGGCTGAACTGGGAACATCATGTTCTACAAACACTAAAACGGCTGACGTCGGCAACATTTGCTTTACGAATTTTGTCACGCTTCAACGACATTACCATCTCAAAGTCAGCTTACTTTGGCTATTTTCATTCAGTCATGTGTTGTGGCATCATCTTCTGGGGCAATACACCTGCCGCAAAGAAAATCCTCACAGCACAAAAAAGGGCAATAAGAATCATTTGTGGTGTACCCCCACGAACCTCATGTCGAAATCTGTTTAAACGACTTGAAATACTGACAGCAACATCTCAGTACATATATTCACTGATGTGCTTCATAATAAATAACCCCACTCTGTATGAAACGAATTGCCTACATCATGAACATAACACCAGAAGAAAAGAGGATTTCCACTGTGAGTTAAAGAGCTTGACACTTATTCAGAAAGGGGTAAAGTACGCTGGAACGAAAATTTTCAATTCCCTACCCAACAGCATCAAAAGTATAAGGAGTAGTACATCAGTATTTAAACGTAGCTTGAAAAATTATTTACTTGAGACCTCACTTTATTCACTAGAGGAATTCTTTCAGAGAAATAAGTAAAACCCAGATTGGAAAGATGTTTTTAAATTTTTTGACACTGTTTACTGTTAAACTAATGTAATAATGCCCTAATGTAAAAATTCCTGTTTTTCTCATTTCCATTTTTGGGTCACTTTTAAACCCAAAGTGGGAAGTTTTGATTACTGTTCAAGGTTAAAATAGATGCAATAATGCCCTAAATATGAAACTGCTATCTTCACATTTATGTTGACTAGTTTTAAGCTAATAAGTATGACTTTTGTGCACTGTTATTAATACTATAACAATGTCTTTATTCTATGTATTTTATTATGTACATTGACACGTTCCACATCTGAGTGACTTGCTCACATGTACAGATCTATGGAACAAGTATATAAATAAATAAATAAATAAATAAATAAAATCAAAGAGAGGGTAGTAGTGCCTTAAGATACTATACAAAAGGGCCATTGTATGGTTTGATAGGCACTTGCAGGTCATACACTTTTGAGCACAGAGAGTTGAAACTGGTTGTGTATAGACATGCAATTTCAGAGAACGCGCGTCCTTGCAGTTCACAGACTCGCTTATAGAGGCCAGCTGGGTAAGCCCCCAGGTGCGCTCTGGTAAGCTGCCAAAGAAACAGTATTATTTAAGTGATCGCATATGAGTGCTCAGCATATCCTGTAATCTGTATTATTATTGTCCATCCAATTTGTTCAGTGCTACGCGCAACCTGTACTTCATTGCATTGGTTCGATAAAGTACTATGTTCCATAAATCATGTCTGTTCTTGCTATAACATATATTACTAATCAGTTTTGTTGGACTGCGACCAAACAGCCAGTGTTTATTAAACACTGCAGGCATCACTGATGCCATCAAGTCATTTGTCTCAAAGAGTCCATAAAGGGGACACTGTCTCCTTTCATATGCACTTTTGCTGCACGAGGTTCTGAAGCTGGTAGTGTCTGTTGGTCACCTGTTTCATTGCACACGATCAAACTGCCCATATTTGTTAAATGTTCTGGAAAAAGTAGGTGACAGAGAGACAGCATGTCATGTGACACTTGTCTGTTTTCCTTAACTCTACTAGAGACAGTTGACTGACTGTCATTTTTAATCAACTGTCTTGTTTATCATTAAAATGTGCAGAACTCTTATATGCTTGGCTTAGTGACAAAATTAACACATTTAGTGAAACAAGCACACAGATCTTGCAAGGCCAATTGAGGAGCTAAGTGACTGAGAAGTAGTGGCTCCTGTCGCAAAAGTTGGTAATGACTGGGAGAGTGGTGTGCTGATCATATGCCTTTCCATATCCACATCCAATGGTGCCTATTGGCTGAGAGTGACAAGGCAGTTGGTCAGTAATGTTGGGCCTTCTGCAACCTATTAAGACAGAATTTAGTTTTGGTTGTGTGTGAAACAATAATGGAAATTCCTGGATGGAACAATACTTAAAATAAGAGAAAAGCAGCCACTCGCCTATAGTGGAATGATGTGTGGAGCACAGAAACTGGCAACAGGAAACAGAAACTTTCGAGCCTTGCTCTTTTTCTAGTAGGATTACACACATTTATGCACACAACCACACAGACATCCAAACACGCACTCATGTGGCCACAGTGAGACTGATTATTGATACTTGATTATTGAAAGCAGATGCTTGAGCTGATGGAGGTTGGAAGGAGGTAGGGAAGGATGCAAAGAGATGGTAACAGGAAAGAGGCAGGTCTTTGAAAGGATGACTCTGCGGCCACACAAGAGAAAAACAGTACAGAGAGTAAAGAAAAAAAGTGATATAGGAAGAGGGAGAAGGGGGAAGGGGGTAGGAGGAGAAGGAGAGGAAGGTTGAGATGAAGAGGGAGAAAGACAGGGGATAGAGAAGGGAGGGGATATAATTTTGTTATACACTCCATATTCCATTCATCTTGTGCGGCTGCGGAATCATTAGTCCAAAATCCTGCCTCTATTCCACTACCCTTAATTGTGTCCTTCCCTAGCCCCTCCCAACCTCCGTCAGCTCAGGCAACTGCTTTCAATAATCAATCATCAATAATCAGTCTCACCATGGCCACATGTGTGCATATTTGGATATCTGTGTGGTTGTGTGTGTGAATGTATATACTCCTTCTAGAAAAAGAGCAACAGCTTGAAAGTAGTGTGAATGCTGTTTGCTGTTACATGACTCTGAGCTCCAGATATCAATCTGCTATAGGTGAGTGAATGCTTTTCCTTTATTTTAAGTATTGTTCCATCCAGGAATTTCCATTATTGTCTCACTCTAAACCAAAACTAAACTCTATCTGAAGAGGCCTCAGAAGACCCAGCAGTATTGGCCACCATGTCATCCTCAGCCAGTAGACATCTCTGGATGGGAAAATGGAAGGGCATGTGATCGGCACACATCTCCCCCAGCCATTGTCAGCTTTTGTGACCAGAGCCACTACTTCTCAATCAATTAGCTCCTCAATTGGCCTCACAAGGGCTGTGAGCTGGTTTCAGTAAATGTATTAAGTTTGACAGTAAAACAAACATTTAAGTATTCTGCACATTTTAATGATAAACAAGACAGTTGATTAAAAATGACAGCCAATCTAACGCTGTGTGTACCTACATTATTTAAACCTGTGTATATGCATCTGCCTCAAGTAGAAGATACAAAAACAGACAAGTGTTACAAGACATGCTGTCTCTCTGACACCTGTTATTTCTGCAACATTTAACAAATGGCTCAAATGGCTCTGAGCACTATGGAACTTAACTGCTGAGGTCATCAGTCCCCTAGAACTTAGAACTACTTAAGCCTAACCAACCTAAGGACATCACACACATCCATGCCCGAGGCAGGATTTGAACCTGCAACCGTAGCGGTCGCGCGGTTCCAGACTGTAGTGCCTAGAACCGCTCGGCCACCCCAGGCTGCCATTTAACAAATACAGGCAATTTTGGTCATATGCAATGAAACAGGTGACTGATAGACACTACCAGCTTCAGACTCTTGCGCAGCAAAAGAGCATATGAAAAGAGACTGTTCTGGCATAACATCAAGCACCAGCACGGCCTGGAACGTTAAAGCAGACAGGACTGTGAGATGATGTCAGCCAATAGTATGCTCTCTAGGACAACACCAAGACAGGAGCAGCATCTACATGAAGGGAATATAAATGCTGTGCCACCTTGCGATGGTGGGAGTGGACAGTGAGCCATCATACAAATGCTACATCAGTGACTTATGAACTGAACTGTTTTGCTTGCATTGAAATTGTATATACCGAAGGACATTGATTATTTGCATGTTGCCATTTGCTTGCGACACACCTTTGTGAATACACAAAGTTAAGTATTGTCAATTTAACTTACTGTAACAAACTTCATTAATACAATTTGCTTGAACTGTTGTTTAGTGATCCAAGAAAACAGCTTCCTAGGCACCCAATATTAGACGAGCAGGCAATATACAAAAACTTACGATGAGGATTCAAAACAAAACCCAACGCCTCATGGCCATGGTTTCTTCTGTGTTTTGCTGGCACTTTAATTCTCTCTTTTCTTTTCTTTGCAGGGGTGTTTACTTGCTTTAACAGTCTCTTATCATGCTGCCAATCAGTGTTTTCAAGTGGGCGTTGCAGAAATTTTCTTTGCTTTTGTTCTCATTTTTCTTGCTCGCCTTGTCTGTTTCTTGCATTTCTCTCTTCCAACATGCCCACCCCACCTATCCCACCCCATTCTCAGGCGCCACAGCTGCCAGCATTAGATGCAACACAGCTAATGCAGATGTTTCAGTTTCAGAGCCAGCAAATATCCTCACTGCTAAACACAGTACAGCAGCTCCTGGAGAACGAAATTACTAACGCAGCACAAGCAACACCAGCTCCAAGTGCTATTCTGCCTTTTTGCCAGTTTCATGAACAAGAAGAGGACTGGCTCGAGTGGTTGCAACAGTTTGTAGCCCACGTAACTGCTCACATCGTACCAGGTACTGTGAAAAACCGTTATTTTCTCTCAACAGTAGGAAGTGCAGTGATTTGATTCATCCAAAAACTGTTCCCTATTGTCACTCCAAGTGAACTTTCATATGATCAGGTTGTAGATTCGCTAACTAACTATTATGGCCAACAAGTGAATGTGATAGTAGCTAGGTATCAATTCTTCAACTGTAAAACATGGCCAGAATAAACTTATCGTGATTGGGTAACAGATTTGCAGGGCATGATGAGGAAATGCAAATTCAAATGTGCTTGATGTGCTTTATATTCAGATGTTATGTTGCATGATGTGATTGTGTATAATGAGCAGCCATCAGTTTGTTGGATTGAGTCCCTTGTTTGCAATCAGCCCATTCTGCAGCAGCAGCTTGTGCTCGCCACACCACATAAACAACTCTCCACACCATGTAAGCAGCTCGCTAAAGAGACAGCTACGCAGGCAAATAGAATTAAGTTATGTTCTTGATGTTATTCATGGCACAAACACCAAGACTGCCCCTGCCAACAGACACAGTGTTACGCTTGTGGCAAGAAAGGACATGTACAATCAGTATGTCTGCAATGGAACAAACATAAAAAATCTAGTTACAAGGCCCATGTCATTAATGCAGTATATTCAAAGTCTTCAACAGGCATTAGCAAAACTAGAAAGTGAGCAGTTTCTACTGTGCTATGCCAGTGCAACAAATATTTTGTTCATTTGCTTCTTTGTGGGAAACATGGGAAATTTCAGTTGGACATGAGTGCCTCTGTTACATTGCTGAATCATCGCACATATGAAATGTTAGGCTCCCCACACCTGTCTAAAACTAGCATGCACCTGATAGCTTATAATGGAAAAGACATTCCCATTCCCAGAAAATGTACTCTGCCTGCCATGTATTGCTTGCATACATGAACAGTGACTTTTACGGTGCTACAATCATGTGATTGTGAGAACACATTTGGTCTTGATACATTTGATCTGTTTGGCTATCAAATTCAGGATAATGTGTTATCAGTGTCTATATTCCATGTAAAAGACAGTGTAGCTAGCTTGCTGAAAGAAATCCTGGAACTCTTTTTCTGGAGTTTTAGACAAGGTTAACAATTTTGTTGCACATATTACTCTAAAAGACAATGATCAACCGAAATTTTGCTCCACTGGAACTGTTCCCATTGCATTACATGAGAAGGTAGCAGCTGAACTTTAAGAACTTCAAGATAGCAGAGCATACAAGCTAATCAATGGGCAAGTCTGTTGGCTTTGCTCCCCAAACCTTCAGGTCGAATTCGCCTCTGTGTTGACTTTAAGTTTAGTCAGCCCACAGATTGTGATTGGTACTTACCCCTTGTCACGCCTAGGGGATCTCATGAAAAGATTAGGCACTGGTCACTACTTTTCAAAAATTGATTTGTGCAACACCTATCTTCAAATACTGCTCGATGAAGAATCTCAAAAAGTATGTGTAGTGAATACTCATTTGGGCTTGTTTAAATATTTGTGTTTGCCTTTTGGCAGTGCTTCCACGCCCGTCATTTTCCAATGGTGTTTGGAACAGCTGACTGCTCAAGTGCCAAACTGTTCAAACTATTTGTACGATATTGTCTTAGCAGGTCATACAACTGAAGAACATTGCAAATTTGTGTGCTTTCTTTTGTGTGTTATCTGATGCAGGACTAAAGTGTAGACTGGACAAGTGTGATTTTTTTAAAACCTGAGGTGCAGTATCTTGGTCATATCATAAACAGTCAAGGTGTACATCCCCTTCAGTCGCATTTGTTAGCCATATGAGATTTGCCAGTCCCTTTCAAATGTCACAGAATTTCAGTCAGTCTTACGGAAAATTAACTCTTATATTCAGTTCATAACAAATGCTGTACAAATTGCAGCTCCATTGCATCACTTGCTTCACAAGAACCCCCTTTGTTTGGACAGATGAGTGCCAAGTAGTTTTTCAATAACTTAAAGATGCATTGCTCAATGATCAATGCTTAGTTCACTTTGATCCTGACAAGCCAGTTGTATTGCAAGTTGATGCTTCCTCTTACAGAATCGGTGCAGTGCTTTCACACAGAATTGGTGATAAAGGTAGGCCTATCACTTTCACATCAAAAGTGTTGCACAAAGTTCAGTGTAACTATTCACAAATTGAGGAAGAGTCTTTGGCTATTGTGTATGGTGTCACTGAATTCCACCACCATTTGTATGGCAGAAAATTCTACTTACTAATGGATCACAAGCCTTTGCAGTCCTTGTTTCATCCAATTCCTGTACGAACTTCCCAAAAATTGCAAAGTTGAGTTTTTTTGTTGTCTCAATACCAGTACAAGATTGTGTATTGTCTGACAGCTCAACATGGTAATGCAGAATCACTTTCACATCTTCTGATTGGCCCTGATACAGACTTTGATGCTTCTGCTGCATCTTGTTGTCACATTCCTTGCATATCATAAAGAAGTCAGTAGTGCACCGATACTTTGCATGTTGGCATGGCCTCACTATACAGAAAGGTGTGATTATTGTACAAAATGCCAGTGGACAGTCACATGTGTTGATCCCTAAAGTTTTGCAAAAAGAAGTGTTACAATTACTTCACTAAGGACACTGGGGGATTGTCTGTACGAAACAGCTAATGCATCAACACTGTATTTGGTAGGGTATGGACACCCAAACACAACAGATGACGTCACAGTGTCACGCATGTTCAGAAAATCAGTCCACGTTGCCACAAAAATTCTTTGCTTGGCCTAAGTTGCAATCTCCATGGCAACATGTGCACATAGACTTTGCGGGTCCTTTTTGGAACACTCTTGGGTTGATTGTGGTTGACTTGTATAACAAGATTCCTTTTGCTGTGCCAATGAACTTGACAAGGCCATGTAGCACAATTCAGGTGTTTTCCTCTATTTTTTGCCTTAAAGGTTTACCTGAAGACATAATGTCAGACAATGGCCCTCAGTTCATGTCAAATGAATCTGAAACATTCTGTGAACACAATGGCATACAGCATCTAACTAGTGCACCATTCCATCCACAGCCAAACACCAAAGTGGAATGTTTTGTCAGGACATTCAAGCAGCAGATGGCCAAACTTCACTCCACACTCCAGGGATCAAGCATTACACCTGTTTCTCACCTCCCATCATTCACATGCACTAGATGGACCATCGCTGGCAGAATTGCTTCACGGCCACTACCATTGGACATTGCTCCACCTTCTTCACCCTCCTCAGCATCTGGTGCCAAAGGAAGGTCACAAGTATTGCTTCACACCACATGATATTGTGTTTTACAGGGGTTTAGTGGCAGCAGATGGTGGATGCAAGGTGAGATCATCCGTCAACTTGGCGCTTTCATGTATCTCATTATAGGTTCAGACAGATTGCAGCACTAACATCACAATCAGCTTCGCCACTGTCATGAGCAAGGTAATCCTTCTGTGTCTCTTCCCCCAGATTCATGGATCCAGAGGACACATGGGCCACAGCAGCTGCCAGAGGGTGTCATCACGAGACCACAGGACAACCCCATGGAGATGGAGCCTTCACCTTCTCCACCTCCTCTCGCTCTATCGATGAAGCTGGACCTGCCCACACTGCAGCAGCGGATGCCTTCTACATCTAGTTATTGGACTCAGGAAGTGGAAGCGTACCCTTCTGGTCGTTTTCCGGGGGATGTTTCGGCCAGAGAGAAAGCCGGATGGTAAGGTACAACTGGAAGCTTGATGTCCTCTGCAGCCACAGCTTCCAGTCCAGTGAAGCATTCACCCTCCTGCTTCCCCTGCCATTGTTTCACTCCCTACACAACGATGTTTCATCACTTTGGGGGGAAGGAATGTTCTGGTGTAACATCAAGTGCCGGCATGTTGGCCAGGAACATTACAGCAGAGAGGGTTGTGAGACAACATCAGTCAATAGTATGCTCTCTAGGACAACACCAAGACGGAGTGGCACCTACAGGAAAAGAAAATATGTGCCACATGGCCTAGCTGCGGTGGGAGTGGGTAATGACCTGTGATACAAACACTACAGCAGTGAGTTGTGAACTGAATTGTTTTGCTTGCATTGAAATTGTGTACACCAAAGGACATTGATTACTTGCATGTCGCCATTTGCTTGTGACACACCTTTGTGAACATGCAAAGTTAAGTATTATCAATTTAACTTACTGTAATAAACTCGATTAATTCGACTTGCTTGAATTGTTGTCTAGTGATCTGACAAACCAGTTTCTTAGACACCCAATATTAGACGAGTGGGCAGGATAGAAAATAGATAATGTCCTCTTTGTGGAACCTTGTGAGACAAATGACTTGATGGCATCAGTGCAGCCTGCAGTGCTTAATAAACACTGGCTATTTGGTTACAGTCCAACCAAATAGGCAACTAATATACACCACCAGCTCAACTCCTTGTGCTCCGAAGTGTACAACCTGCAAGTAACTATCAAAGCATACAGTGGCTCTTTTGGATAGTATCTTAAGGCATTTTGGCGGCCAGTGTGACCGAGCTGTTCTAAGCGCTTCAGTCTGGAAACGCGCGACGACTACGGTCGCAGGTTCGAATCCTGCCTCGGGCATGGATGTGTGTGACATCCTTAGGTTAGTTAGGTTTAAGTAGTTCTGAGTTCTAGGGGACTGATGACCTCAGATGTTAAGTCCTAAAGTGCTCAGAGCCATTTTTCTTAAGGCATTTGAACAACTGGCACTGGTGCATCTCCAGCATTCTCAGCCTTTTGGACAGTTCACCCTAAGCAGCGTGTGTAAAGAAGCAATCCTCTAGTGCTGCAGCACCCACAGAGCTTTAGGAAAGTTGACAAACATTACTTTGGGCCTCCTGCCCTGCATCCTTTTACACTGATTATGAGTGGCACAAATCTCTCGTAGGTGCTCATTCTGCAGTCTTTCAACTACAACACAAAATTAATAATTAGTGATGACAATGATCCTCTGCAATAAAAGATTATGTCCATTGACTTAATTTCATCTTCAAATGAAGAAAAACACTGAACTATGTCTGTCCCATTCACAATGATATAATTCACAAATCAAAGTTCATTTATTCTAGAGAAGATGCAGTTTGTTCATGTTGGTTTAGTATAAATGTGATAGTAAGTATCATAAGGACATCTGTAAGTTATTCAATGAGCCAGTATCTACACTAACAATTGCAGTCACACAAATTGACATTTGGTCCTATAAAATTGTTTCTGCTCAATGTGAAAGATTATCCAGTTTACATTTTCTCATTATTCCATGAGGTGACATCCACACCAACAATTGCAGTCAAACAAATTGCGCAAGTTGAAATTTGGTCCCATAAAATTATTTCTGCTCAAGGTGAAAGATTATCCAATTTACGATTTCTCATACAGGGTGTCCATAAAGTCCCGATATAATTTCAAAATATCATAATTTGAAAACTATTATAGACAGACAATTGTGGGGTGTTGTAAAACATTTAGCAGCTCTCAAAGTTTTCTTCATTTAGCCCTTGTTGTAGATTCAACTTGGACTTCAACAAAATGGTGACATACCAGCAGAAGGTGCACTGTATGAAACCGATATGCAGACTCCAAATCTGTGACAATGGTACTGCGGAATTAAAATCCATGCTCAACCATCCTGACATAAGTTTTCCATGTGATTTCCCCAAACTGCTCAAAAAAATGCCAGGATGGTTTCTCTGAAAGGTGTAATTTCCCCCTTCCTTCAATTTGTTGTTGTCACTGTCTTTATGGTTAACTCTTTTAATAAGTTTCGAGAGGAGTAAGATTTACGATAAACTTTTTACTTATCTTCCTTTCTTGTAGTTGGCTCCAGTTCTTCACATCTAGAGGCTGATTCTTGAAGTTAAAATTTTCATGTTATAGGATTTCATGGTTCCAATTGACATAATTAACTCTGAAGTAAGCCTGTGCAAACTTTTTGTTTTCTCGAATATTTTATTCATTCACATTTTTCTATACACACTGTCTTTAGAATTTTCACATTAACAAAGCCAAAATCACATTGTTCTTCCCAAATATAAAAAACACATCCGATCACATCAGAGGCATGCCCACTACTACTTCACACTGCGATAATAACTATATTCCATAGAGTTTACAAATTAATTTCTATTAATTTATATTATTATTTTATAAATGAATCCAGAAATAAACATAATAAATAGTATCAGATTGTGTAGTTAATAATATAAATTTTGAGTGTGCCAAATATTTTGTAATTTCAAATTTTTCTAAAAAAAAAAATAATTTCAACTTTACAATCGATACATATCGATTGTAACAAAGGAAAGAAAATAATTTCTTTTTACAACTTTTAGTCTGAAATATAACATATTGTGTACAAAATCATATGAATTTTGTTTAGAAAAACAGCTGAATTAATCTTTTAAAAATTCGAAAATATTTCTGGTGTCGACTACTTCTGTTGAGGAAAAGTAATGCTAGAGAAGGGTGTCCCTTGACAATATCTCCCTCACAAAATTTGGAAACAATGTGTTTACAATATTTTGTGACGTACTATAAAGTTTGCCAAATGGTGTACAAAATGATGCCAAAAGATGGAATACAGATGTATAGAAGCACCTGATACGTAACATATTACAAAAAAAAAAAACATGTGAAAAATATCTACTATACAAGTCATAATTTATGCATGTATCGGGACATGGCATTCAGATTTTCAGATCTGTGGAACATTCTGTCACAAGACAAATTATACAAAATCAAAACTACAGTATAACATTACAACACTAAACTGTAGAAATAAATGCAGAGACAATGTAAATTACTAGAATTACAAATTGCAAGTTTATATCTATAAAGACGCACCTTCAAGAACTTCAATAGAGAAGATAAAAAATTCTGAGCCTAAATGTATGATGAGAGAGCTGACCTGAAAACTTAAAACAAAAGGTACAGACCAGAAGAATATACTCAATCATGAGTAGGAATCTAACACAAAATCAATCAGCCACATAAACCATAGTATTTAAGGATATGTTGACTCATGGAAGGAGAAAATAATGAAAAATATTAGGGCCTAAGCTTACGATGTGGGAAGCAACCCATGAATCCAAACCGCACCAGGTACACACCTGCAAAAATATTTCAACACAGCAAAATGAATAAAATTCATAATCATATCAATAAGTTCAATCATATGTAAAGAGTAATTATAGAAAGCATTTAGCCACAATCAACAATTGCACGTTCTCCTCGAGTACACACACACAGTCACAATGACTAGGGATACCCAAAACAGAGTTACCCATGAGCTTGCCCACAACTCATGTTCCAATGAGAAACAATATTGCAGTGCTCAGGATAAATACAGGTAATCAGAGTCATAAATAGCTTTGAATGATGACAAAGTTGAGTAACTTGAGGATCAAAATCAGTGTGCAAAATCAGAAATGTATACATCTTGTTATACTGTCTAAACTAGTAAATGTCTTCCACACCATTTGCTAATTGTTCGTACAAACTAACCTATCTACCTAGTGGCCTAGAAGATTCATTTACAAGTGATAAAGAAATACATACTAATTTAAAGTTACACAATGTAATGGGAAGTTAATCGCCCTACTAAAAGAAAACATACATTTATGTGGAATAACACTGTCCATACCAGTGATGTCTTGTTTTAAACAAATAGTTCCATGAATTTTCCATATAGGATAATTTCTTACCTACCAATTTACAAATCTCAGTCACAACACTGGTGTAGTTGGCAGATGCTCGAGTACATTACCCAGTGCCTATGATCTCTTGTAAGTCAACTGCACTAGAAGGGTACAGCCACACAGCAGTGTGGGAGTAGATCCATCCACATCTTTCAGTTTCCTCCCTATATTTCTCATCACACAGTCCAATGTATAGATTACTTACTCTCTAGTATTCAAATCAAATCCAGAAACATTGTTTTGTGTACTGATTATGCTGTTCAATACCTCCCTCACATCACACTGCCTATGTCAGATAGGATTAAAAGGTGTTCACATATGAAACTTTAATAAACAGAGTTAAATGCAATGAAAAATGAACTAGCAAGGTGATACACAGAGTTATATTAAGTTACTATTCCTAATTTTTACAGTACAGGATATGGAAGTCCATTACTAGATATTTAATGATATTGTTTCATTTCAAAATTGTAATAGGATCTACACATTTGGTATCATGGGACAGTTGTATCAAATTCTAAAGCACAAATCTATTACAAAACATAAATGAACAATGGAAAATCCAGGATGGAATGTAACAATGTTGTGAAAAGTAAAGTTATCACTCACCATATAGTGGAGATGCTGAGCCACAGACAGGCACAATAAAAAGACTGTCGCAAATATAGCTTTCTCCCAGTAAAGCCTTTGTCAAAATTAGATAGCAAACACACACATACATACTCACACAGCGTAACTCACAAACACGTCTGCAGTCCCAGGCAACTAAGGCCACACTGTGAGCAGCAGCACCAGTGCATGATGGAAGTGGCGACTGGGTGGGTATAAGGAGGAGGCTGAGTAGGGAGGGGGAGGGTTAGTAGGATAGGGGTGGCGGACAGTGATGTGCTGCTGGGGAGTGTGCAGGCATGAGGTGGAAAGAGGGTAGGGCAACTATGTGCAGTCGGGAGGTTAGATGGAGGGCAGCAGAGAGGTGGGCGGATAGTGGAAAAGGAGAGAAGTAAAAAGACTGAGTGTGATGGAAGAAAGAGGGCTGTGTTGTGCTGGAAAGGGAACAAAGAAGGGCTGGTTGGAAGGGGACAATGACTGATGAAGTATGAGGCCAGGAGGGTTACAGGAGTGTAGGATATATATCAGGGAAAGTTCCCACCTTCACAATTCAGAACAGCTGGTGATGGTGGAGGGATCCATATGGCATAAGCTGTGAAGCAGTCATTAAAATGGAGGCTGTCATGTTTGGTAGTGTGCTCAGTGACAGGGTGGTCCACTGTTTCTTGGCCACAGTTTGTCAGTGGCCATTCATGAGGACAGACAATTTGTTGGTTGTCATGCTCAGATAGAATGCAGCACAGAGGTTGCAGCTTAGCTTGTAGATCACGTGACTGGTTTCACAGGTAGCCCTGCCTTTGATGGAATAGATGCGGTTTTCGTTTGTTACTATTTTCTAATGCAATACTATACTCAATGTCAGTCCTTCGTTCTCTTCTTTCCTGTGTTTCTCTTGTTGCCTTAAAACCATACTTCATGTTCTGCTTATGAGCCACACTGTATCAACCATCTGGACTGCATACAACAGATAGATACAAGACCATACTGACTGTTGATGTAACATCTTATGTCCCACATCACTCCCACCAATATCATTAATCCATACCTTCTAATTGATCACTCTCCATGCATCACTCTCCATGCATCACTCTCCATGCATCACTCTCCATGCATCACTCTCCATGCATCACTCTCCCGTATTTTCGTGTGTTATTTCCCACACCTTTCCGATGCCACATGATCCTGTATCTTATCCTATGAACCCCTCCCCACCCCCCACTCTTTCTCCATTATATCCCAGTTCAACCACTAATTCCACCTCATCCAGTCACATCTGCCATCAGACTTGCTACCCACAGTAAAATATATATTTACATTTATATCTTTTCTTTGATCTCATTGTGACTTCTCGCCAATTTTAGTGCGTTTTCACCTTCTGCTATCGCCAATGCCCTCAAATTTCACCTTGTTTCCCACTTTTACCTCTGTTTCATCCTTCTCATGATTTTTCACACATATCTGAGTGTATTTTTGTGAATTTATCAGATGTAATTCTACATTATTTACATTTTTTTTTTTTTTTTTTTTTTTTTTTTTTTTTTTTTTTTCATTTTCTTCCACCACCATGGATCTTTGCTCCTTCCATCTGCACCAATACAGAAAAGTTTCCTTATCCCTTGCCAGAACCCAGCCCTACATATTGTTCATACATCGTTGCTGACTCATGGAATCTCCCCAAATGGCTTTACCATCAAATTACCCATCTCTGGCTGCCACCCCTCCTTCCACGATGACCTCCACCTGTTCAGATTCCACCAGCCCTTACCCCTCACCAACATAGTCCTGCAAAACCATATCAACCAAGCTCAAACCTCCTTGCAATACCTTCTCTCCATTGACAAAATTCCTCTGCTATGCAGTCTCACATTCCTGGAATCCACAACACTTACTGAAACTCTTGCCCTCCAGGAACTAGAGCAACGTGCACAATGCCACCTCAAAATGCTCCACACTGAATCCAGAACCTAAACAGACCCAAAACACAGTCATGAACCTTTCCTCCAGAAGCCATAGCCCCACAGAAATATTAGTCCTTTCCAAAGGCCTCACCTTTTGCCTCACTCCCAAATTCAATCATACAGGACTCGTTAAAGACCTTCTCTCCTTCTCTCGGTCCCAACAGTGGAAACACTTTTTTGCCAGCAACCCCACCAATCAGACTCAACCAAAGACCAATGTTGAACCCTACCTAACTCAGTTCACTCCTCCATCCAACCATGATCCACCCCCACTGTTCCCAAATCACCCCCTGTGAACTTTCCAGAATTTCATAACCTCGAACCTTGCCTCACCATCATTCCCCAAATCCCTCAACACACAAACTAACCTTACAATTGCAGAAAGAACCACAGTCCACCATCTAAAAACTGATCCCAACCTTATAATCCTTCCTGCAAATTAAGCTCCACCACGGTTGTTTTGAACTGCAAGGATTACCTGGCAGAAGGACTCTGCCGGCTGTCAGATACATCCACCTACAAACCTTGCCACAGTGACCCCAGACCAAACAATCCAGCAGGATCTCCAGTCACTCCTCAAATCCTTAGGCTCATCCCAGAACCTCTCCCCAGAGTCCATCTCTCTGCTCTCCCCTGCAACTTTCTGCACTCCTACCTTCTACATGCTTCCTAAAGCCCATAAACCCAACCACCTAGGATGCCCCATTGTGGCCAGTTACTGTGCCTTCACTGAGAGAATCTCTGCTCTTGTAGACCAACTCCTTCAACCTACCCGCCTATAAAAACAAACCAACCATTCTCTTCACTGACTCTCCGCAGTTCCTGTCCCCTTTACCATGTGGTGCCCAGCTCGTCACTATTGACGCCACCTCCCTTTACACTAACATCCTGAATGCCCATGGCCTTACTGCTATTGAACTCTACCTTTCCCAAAACCTGACAGATTCCAAACCAACAACCTCCTTCCTTGTCGCCATGACCAACTATATCCTCACCCACAATTACTTCTGCTTTGAAGGCATTACACACAAACAAATCTGGAGTACGGCTAAGGGTACCTGCATGGCACCATCCTATGCTAACCGATTCATGGGCTATCTACAGGAATCATTCCTAAACACCCAGAATCCCAAACCCCTCACTGGTTCAGTTTCATTGATGACATCTATGAGATTTGGATCAAGGGTGAGGACACCCTACCCACGGATCAAGGGTGAGGACACCCTATCCATATTCTTCCAGAACCTCGACTTCTCCACTGGTCCTACTCAACGCAACAAGCCACCTTCCTAAATGTTGACCTCCACCTCAAAGATGGATACATCATTACCTCCATCCATATCTGTTAACCACCAGGAATACCTCCACCTTGGCAGCTGCCACCCGTTCCATACCAAGAAGTCCCTTCCATACAGCCTAGCCACCTGTGGTTGTCACATCTGCAGTGATGAGCAGTCACTCTCAAAATATACTGAGGGTCTCACTGAAGCCTCCACAAACTGTAATTATCCTACTACCTTTACCTTGTACAAAAACAAATCTCCCATGCCTTATCTTTCCAGTCTCCCACCACCTCACTAAGTCCCACTGTCCAGCCACAGAGGAGCATTCTCCATGTAACTCAGTACCACCCAGGCCTGGAGCAACTGAATTACATTCTCTGGCAGGGTTTTGCTACCTCTCGTCATGCCCTGAAATGAGAAATGTCCTGCCCACTATCCTTCCCGCCCTCCCACATTGGTATTCCATTGTCCACCAAACCCACACAATATACTTGTCTGTCCCTACAGAGACCCTGCTCCCAAACCCTTACCACATGGCTCTTACCTGTGTAACAGACCTAGAAGCAAGACATGTCATATATATATGAGATTTGGAACTTTAATAGTGACAACTATTTATTTACAGCTCGTACGAGATAGATACATGTTTCAAAGTTTTACTGACCTTTAAAGTAGTCACCAGCATTGTGTATAACTCTCTACCAGCAATGTGGAAGCAGTGCCAGTTGTGTTGACAGTTTGAGCGGTGCGGTCTATTGCCCAACGAATTTGTAGCAGTTCTGAAGCAAATGCCATGATGTGTTTCCTTCAGTCTAGGTATCAAGTTGAACTTACGAGGGCTTAAGTCAGGGGAGTGCTGTAGGTGGTATAGCACTTAGCAGCCCAATCAGTCAAAGAAATCAGTAACAGCTTGCACTGTACGTGCTCGAGCATTGTCCTGCAAAATGACGGTCAGGTCCAGCAGAAAGTGTCATCACATATGTCTCTATGCTGTTCATTTTTGGAACACAACCTACTACCAGCTTATAGACAGAAGTGACGACACTTTCTGCAGGACCTGACCATCATTTTGCTGGACAATGCTCAAGCACGTACAGTGCAAGCTGTTACCGATTTGTTTGACTGAAGGGGCTGTTAAGTGCTATACCACCTACTGCACTCTCCTGACTTAAGCCCTCGTGAGTTCAACTTGATTTATAAACTGAAGGAAACACTTCATGGCATTCGCTTCAGAACTGCTACAGATTCGTTGGGCAATAGACTGCACCACTCGAACTGTCAACACAACTGGCACTGCTAAGAGTATCCTATGACTTCCACATCGCTGGCAGAGAACCCTCGTACCTTCCCACCACCACCACCACCACCACCACCACCACCACCACCACCACCTACTCCAGTCCAGTCACAAACATCAGCTATCCCATCAAAGGCAGGAACACCTGTGAAACTAGTCATGTGATCTACAAGCTAAGCTGCAACCACCGTGCTGCATTATATGTGGGCATGAAAATCAACAAGGTGTCTGTCCACAGGAATGGCCACCGACAAACTGTGGCCAAGAAACAAGTGGACCACTCTATTGCTGAGCACGCTGCCAAACGTGACATCCTTCATTTCAATGACTGCTTCACAGCTTATTTCATATGAATCCCTCCACCATCACCAGCTTTTCTGAATTGTGCAGGTGGGAACTTTCCCTGCAATATATCCTACACTCCTGTAACCCTCCTGGCCTCATACTTCATCAGTCATTGTCCCCTCACAACCAGCCCCTTCTCTGTTCCCATTCCAACACTACATAGCCCTCATTCCTCCATGGCACTCAGTCTTTTTACTTCTCTCCTTTTCCACTATGCCCCGCCCCCTCCTCCCCACCTCTCCGCTGACCTCCGTCTCTAACCTAACGACTGCACATAGCCGCCCTACCCTCTCTCCACTTCGCCCCTGCGCGCTCCCCAACAGCACATCACTGTCCTTTACTCCTACCCTACAATACCTCACCCCCCCCCCCCCCCCAAGCCGCCTCCTTATCCCCACCCAGTCACCACTCTGTGTATGTGGGTGTTTGCTGTCTAATTTTGATGAAGGCCTTACTGGTCAAAAGCTTTATTTGTGACAGTCTTTTTATTGTGCCTATTTGCGACTCAGCATCTCCACTATATGGGAGTGGCTACTTTCCTTTTCACAATATTGTTACAAAACCTAATTATATAATTCTATGAACCTGTAAATATAGTATGTCATAGATTAAAAATCAGTCAATAGATAAGACAGAACTTTAGAAATCACATGATCTTGCATACTACATTCCTGACAAATAAAATGCAATTGTAAGTCATATGAATCTGAAAACATAGTGTATATTTTCTTCCAGAACAGGGATCATTACACATCCAAGTTCAAAGGTTTTGTCTTCTACATTAAATGTTAAAAGTACCTGAGGTTTTACCAGTTTGTTTTGCTTACCAGTAGCTGCTCTTATCTTTCCACAATATTCTTACTATACTGGATCTTGTCACTAAATTGTTGGGATATACCATAAATCAGGCTTCCTGTATCAATCAAACAGTTCCCTCCCCACTGATAAATCTTAATGTAAGGCCACCCAAAATCTGAATTATCTTCTCTGTTGTTAGACATTTCATGTAAAAGATCACTTTCAATTTCATCAAATTCTACATCCACACTTTCTTTACAGAGTTTTATCAACTGTGTTGGCATCATAGCATTACTCTGATTACTCGTGTTGTCAGGTAAAGACTGAACACAATGAATGGATTCCATGGCACAACTAACACCACTTGTTACAGAAGGGACACTAAACACATTACCGTAAAAATTACACTTCCTGCTTTGATCTTCTTTCACTTCATTTCACCAATTGGGATACAAATTTTGATTAACCACAGCAAACTTATTCCAGAATTCACATTTATCTATGTTATCAACAATCTGGTCCCAAGCAAACTTCAAAAAATTTTCAGCTTTATGCCCTAGACTTACAGATAAATCACCTTTATTGTTTGGGTCATTACTCTGCATGACATTAATGAAAACTGTTTTGATTGGTCTGGTATTCCATGACCCTCACTTACAATATCACATACATCACATATCTTACCTATATTGCCAACATCATTCACAAATAACTCTGAAACGTCATTATTCTTAAACTCAACAAATACCTGATACTCATCATCATCATACACCTCCAAAGTTACCTCATCAACAAATCAATAACTATGCAAGTCTCATCTCCATCAAAGTCACTTACCTCACCTACGTCCATTTGCAATAAGCCACCAGTCTCAGACTTACCAACCACAGTCACTTCACTGCTCTCATTCACATCTACATCAAAAATATCACCTAGTTCAGATCCAATACAGTCATCACCTGATTTACATACATGAATAACACTGTTTTCCAACCAAGAGAAGAAATCATTAGTACATCATCATCATCATTTAAGACTGATTATGCCTTTCAGCATTCAGTCTGGAGCATAGTCCCCCTTATAAAATTCCTCCATGATCCCCTATTCAGTGCTAACATTGGTGCCTCTTCTGATGCTAAGCCTATTACTTCAAAGTCATTCTTAACCGAATCCAGGTACCTTCTCCTTGGTCTACCCCGACTCCTCCTACCCTCTACTGCTGAACCCATGAGTCTCTTGGGTAACCTTGCTTCTCCCATGCGTGTAACATGACCCCACCATCTAAGCCTGTTCGCCCTGACTGCTACACCTATAGAGTTCATTCCCAGTTTTTCTTTGATTTCCTCATTGTGGACACCCTCCTGCCATTGTTCCCATCTACTAGTACTTGCAATCATCCTAGCTACTTTCATATCCGTAACCTCAACCTTATTGATAAGGTAACCTGAATCCACCCAGCTTTCGCTCCCATACAACAAAGTTGGTTGAAAGATTGAACGGTGCACAGATAACTTAGTCTTGGTACTGTCTTCCTTCTTGCAGAAGAGAGTAGATCGTAGCTGAGCGCTCACTGCATTAGCTTTGCTAAACCTTGCTTCCAGTTCTTTCACTATGTTGCCATCCTGTGAGAATATGCATCCTAAGTACTTGAAACTGTCCACCTGTTCTAACTTTGTTCCTCCTATTTGGCACTCAATCCGTTTATATCTCTTTCCCACTGACATTACTTTTGTTTTGGAGATGCTAATCTTCATACCATAGTCCTTACATTTCTGATCTAGCTCTGAAATATTACTTTGCAAACTTTCAATAGAATCTGCCATCACAACTAAGTCATCTGCATATGCGAGACTGCTTATTTTGTGTTCACCTATCTTAATCCCACCCAGCCAGTCTATTGTTTTCAACATATGATCCATAAATAATATGAACAACAGAGGAGACAGGTTGCAGCCTTGTCTTACCCCTGAAACTACTCTGAACCATGGACTCAATTTATCGTCAACTCTAACTGCTGCCTGACTATCTATGTAAAGACCTTTAATTGCTTGCAAAAGTTTGGCTCCTATTCCATAATCACGTAGAACAGACAATAACTTCCTCCTAGGAACCCTGTCATATGCCTTTTCTAGATCTATAAAACATAGATACAGTTCCCTGTTCCACTCGTAACACTTCTCCATTATTTGCTGTAAGCTAAAGATCTGGTCCCGACAACCTCTAAGAGGCCTAAATCCACACTGATTTTCATCCAATTTGTCCTCAACTAATACTCGCACTTTCCTTTCAACAATACCTGAGAAGATTTTACCCACAACGCTAATCAATACCTCTGTAGTTGTTACAGTCTTTTCTGTTTCCATGTTTAAAGATTGGTGTGATTACTGCTTTCGTCCAGTCTGATGGAACTTGTCCCGACTCCCACGCCATTTCAGTTATCCTGTGTAGCCATTTAAGACCTGACATTCCACTGTATTTGATGAGTTCCGACTTAATTTCATACACCCCAGCCGCTTTATTGCACTGCAATCTATTGACCATTTTCTCCACTTCCTCAAATGTGATCCTATTTCCATCATCATTCCTGTCCCAGTGTACATCGAAATCTGAAACATTACTGCTCGTATTTTCACCTACATTGAGCAACTCTTCAAAATATTCCCTCCATCTGCCCAAGGCATCAACAGGATTCACCAGCAGTTTTCCTGACTTGTCCAAAATACTTGTCATTTCCTTCTTACCTCCCTTTCGAAGACTGCTTATTACGCTCCAGAATGGTTTTCCAGCAGCTTGACCCAAGGTCTCCAACCTGTTTCCAAAGTCTTCCCAAGATTTCTTCTAGGATGCTGCAATTATCTGTTTGGCTTTGTTTCTTTCTTCAACATAACTTTCTCTGTCTACCTGAGTTCTAGTATGTAGCCATTTTTGATATGCCTTCTCTTTCCTTTTACAGGCTGCCTTGACTGTATCATTCCACCAAGCTGTTTGCTTCATCCTACCTTTACACACCAGAAGAAAAGAGGATTTCCACTGTGAGTTAAAGAGCTTGACACTTATTCAGAAAGGGGTAAAGTACGCTGGAACGAAAATTTTCAATTCCCTACCCAACAGCATCAAAAGTATAAGGAGTAGTACATCAGTATTTAAACGTAGCTTGAAAAATTATTTACTTGAGACCTCACTTTATTCACTAGAGGAATTCTTTCAGAGAAATAAGTAAAACCCAGATTGGAAAGATGTTTTTAAATTTTTTGACACTGTTTACTGTTAAACTAATGTAATAATGCCCTAATGTAAAAATTCCTGTTTTTCTCATTTCCATTTTTGGGTCACTTTTAAACCCAAAGTGGGAAGTTTTGATTACTGTTCAAGGTTAAAATAGATGCAATAATGCCCTAAATATGAAACTGCTATCTTCACATTTATGTTGACTAGTTTTAAGCTAATAAGTATGACTTTTGTGCACTGTTATTAATACTATAACAATGTCTTTATTCTATGTATTTTATTATGTACATTGACACGTTCCACATCTGAGTGACTTGCTCACATGTACAGATCTATGGAACAAGTATATAAATAAATAAATAAATAAACTGTTCCAAGACTTTGGCCACTTCTAGTACTGTGTCCCTGTACCTTGTCCATTCCTTTTCCAGTGACTGCAATTGAATACATTCAACTAACTGGTACCTTTCTGAGATCACTGTTATGTACTTGTGTCTGATTTCCTTATCCTGATGTTTCTCCACTCTTATCCTCCTACACATGGACCTGACCTCCTGCACTTTTGGCCTCTCAATACCAATTTCACTGCAGATTAAATAGTGATCAGTGTCATCAAAGAATCCCCTGAATACATGTGTGTCCCTCACAGCCTTCCTGAATTCCTGATCTGTTATTATATAGTCAATGACAGATCTGGTTCCCTTGCCTTCCCAAGTATATCGGTGAATGTTCTTATGTTTAAAAAAGGAGTTTGTGATTACTAAGCCCATACCGGCACAAAAATCCAAGAGTTGTTTCCCGTTCCTGTTGGCCTCCATATCCTCTCCAAATTTACCCATAACCTTTTCATACCCTTCTGTTCGATTTCCAATCCTGGCATTAAAATCACCCATGAGCAGAACACTGTCCTTGTCTTTTACTCTAACAACTACATCACTGAGTGCGTCATAAAAACTATCCATCTTATCTTGATCTGTCCCTTCACAATGCGAATATACTGACACAATCCTAATTTTCTTGCTAGACACTGTCAAATGTATCCACATCAGTCGTTCGTTTACATACCTTATTGCAACTACGCTGGGTTCCATTTCTTTCCTGATGAAAAGCTCTACACCCCATTGTGCTATTCCTGCTTCGACTACTGACAGGTAGACCTTGTATTCTCCCACTTCCTCTTCTTTCTCACCCCTTACCCGAATGTCACTAACAGCTAAAACGTCCAACTCCATCTTACTTGCAACCTCTGCCAGCTCTACCTTCTTCCCAGAGTAGCCCCCATTGATATTAATAGCTCCCCATCTCGTTACCATTCGTTTGCCGAGTCGTATCTTAGCAGTCCCTGGTTTGTCAATTAGAGATGGAACTCCGTCACCTCCAAAGGTCCGAGGCATTTTGCTCTGATTGTTGCCAGCATCATATTTATAGTACCAGGGAAGCAGGTTGCTAGCCTTACTTGCCCCAGGTCCCATTGAGTTTTACCCCTAACGGTTGAGGGACTAACCGGTGGATTTGGTAGTCTTTGCCATCTGAGCACAAAGGTGGCCACGACTCGGAATATGTCCGAGATGCCTAGCCTTATTCCAAAGTAACTGGTATCCCGACTGTCAGGACCACTTACTTGGTCACTCATACGTTGCCCGTGGTTCATGAACTAGGACATGATACCAGGAACCCACACCATGAACCATCATTAGTACATACTAAATCAATATTCTCACTACTCTCACATTCTTGTTTGTGATTAGCACCAACATCACCATGATTAAACATAGTATACCAAAACTTTTGATCAAAACATAAATGAGAAATTTGATATTCCTTATGTTTAATTTCAGATACATGTGACATATTATTAACAGTGTTATTATTGTCTAATTGCAAGTGTAACTTGGGGGTCCTGTGCTTGTTATGTTTCCTGACCCCAAAACTGTGGACCTTCACTGAGGCGAACTGCCGTTACCCAAGTAGTTACTTCTATTATTGTTTCTTATATAGTTATCCCCATTATTCCTATCCTACTGATGCTCAAAATTTCTGTCTCTATTGACACTTTGATCCTGATAGATGTTACCATTATCTCTGTTTCTGTAATTATTCCAATTGTGATTTCTATCATTCCGATTATCACGGTACATATGTCTTTCCACTGCCCTATCCAGCCCATCAACATATCGTAAAAACTGTTCAAGACAATCATCAAGTCCATGAACTAAATCCCACTGTAATCTTTCTGGTAATCTCCTTGTAAGTGCATCAATCAAGATCATTTCATCAAATAGTTTGCCAACATGTGTTAATTTTGTAAGTTAGTTCTTACAAAACTCTTTCAAAGTACTGTACATATCCCTATAACTAGGATAAGTCAAAAATTGACTTTTAGTTCCCCCTATTCAGCTTCCAACGAAACTTTACTTAAAAAAACTTTTCTTGAAATGTTGATATGTTTCCCACTGGCTTACATTTAAATGTACTCATGACAGAGCTTCGCCTTCAAGACATCTTTTAACAGATTTAATTTTTTGATTGTCATTCATGCCTGACACAAAACTCTCTCTACAGTGGCACAGAAAATCCACTGGCTGTAAATTGTGTGATGGAAAACGTTTGATTGGAGTGCTGGACCACACAATACCATTGTTTGCACATAGACTTTGGTTTGCACGTTTTCTGAACTACTGAAATTTTTTGATCTAAAACAGTTACATTAGTTTGCATATTGTTTTCAACATTTAAAAATGTTTAGTCTAAACTGGTGATGTTTTGTTCCATTTTTTCCACCTATGGCCTTCTGTTCAACTCCAACATCATTAACTTTCATCTATTGTCTTGTCAATTCAACAATCAACTAATTTTCCAAAACAATAAATTTATTTTCTGAAACATCATCTTTTTCATTTACACTTTTTAACCCTTCTGACAGCTGTTTTTTTTTTTTAGCTCTGAAACTTGATTACTAAGTTGGTCCCCTCTCCGTTTTACTGTTTTTTCAGTCTTCAGGTCATTTAATTGTCCTTGTAGTAAAGTAAATTTTCTATCGTTCACTGTTCTTATTTCAGATGACTGATCACCACCTGCACTAAATTTGCTATAGTTATCTGTCTTCATTTACTCTAGTTTTGCCAAAATTAACTCCAAAATATCAGTTTTTACTGTTTCTTTGCTGACTATGATTTCACTTAGCTCAGACATCTCCTGACTGAATCCTACAGCTTTCACTTCTACCTCATTCCCTACCCTCATCTCTATCCATTTTGTTAACAAACACGCGAGTCCACAAACAAATTAATTTCACAAATAGTTTGTACTTATCTTTCCTTTTTTTGATGTCCCCAGTTGTAGTTGTAATGTCCTCTATCATTCTCTCCAGTTCGTCATTTTTGGTAGTATATTGTCACTGACATGATTTACTTTGTTGGGCAGTCCTCAGTCTTCTTTCTTTGTGTGATCAGAAATCGATTCATATATAAACTGCAAATCTACATCTACATCTACATCCATACTCCGCAAGCCACCTGACGGTGTGTGGCGGAGGGTACCCTGAGTACCTCTATCGGTTCTCCCTTCTATTCCAGTCTCGTATTGTTCATGGAAAGAAAGATTGTTGGTATGCTTCTGTGTGGGCTCTAATCTCTCTGATTTTATCCTCACGGTCTCTTCGCGAGATATACGTAGGAGGGAGCAATATACTGCTTGACTCCTCGGTGAAGGTATGTTCTCAAAACTTTAACAAAAGCCCGTACCGAGCTACTGAGCGTCTCTCCTGAAGAGTCTTCCACTGGAGTTTATCTGTCATCTCCGTAATGCTTTCGCGATTACGAAATGATCCTGTAACGAAGCGCGCTGCTCTCCGTTGGATCTTCTCTAACTCCACTATCAACCCTATCTGGTATGGATCCCACACTGCTGAGCAGTATTCAAGCAGTGGGCGAACAAGCGTACTGTAACCTACTTCCTTTGTTTTCGGATTGCATTTCCTTAGGATTCTTCCAATGAATCTCAGTCTGGCATCTGCTTTACCGACGATCAACTTTATATGATCATTCCATTTTAAATCACTCCTAATGTGTACACCCAGATAATTTATGTAATTAACTGCTTCCAGTTGCTGACCTGCTATTTTGTAGCTAAATGATAGGGGATCTATCTTTCTATGTATTCGCAGCACATTACACTTGTCTACATTGAGATTCAATTGCCATTCCCTGCACCATGCGTCAATTCACTGCAGATCCTCCTGCATTTCAGTACAATTTTCCATTGTTACAACCTCTCGATACACCACAGCATCATCTGCAAAAAGCCTCAGTGAACTTCTGACGTCATCCAAAAGGTCATTTATGTATATTGTGAATAGCAACGGTCCTATGACACTCCCCTCCGGCACTCCTGAAATCACTCTTACTTCGGAAGACTTCTCTCCATTGAGAATGACATGCTGCGATCTGTTATCTAGGAACTCTTCAATCCAATCACACATTTGGTCTGATAGTCCATATGCTATTACTTTGTTCATTAAACGACTGTGGGTAACTGTATCGAACGCCTTGCGGAAGTCAAGAAACACGGCATCTAGCTGTGAACCCGTGTCTATGGCCCTCTGAGTCTCGTGGACGAATAGCGTGAGCTGGGTTTCACGCGACCGTCTTTTTCGAAACCCATGCTGATTCCTACAGAGTAGATTTCTAGTCTCCAGAAAAGTCATTATACTCCAACATAATACGTGTTCCAAAATTCTACCACTGATCGACGTTAGAGATATAGGTCTATAGTTCTGCACATCTGTTTGACATCCCTTCTTGAAAACTGGGATGACCTGTGCCCTTTTCCAATCCTTTGGAATGCTACGCTCTTCTAGAGACCTACGGTATACCGCTGCAAGAACGGGGGCAAGTTCCTTCGCGTACTCTGTGTAAAATCGAACTGGTATCCCATCAGGTCCAGCGGCCTTTCCTCTTTTGAGCGATTTTAATTGTTTCTCTATCCCTCTGTCATCTATTTCGATATCTACCATTTTGTCATCTGTGCGACAATCTAGAGAAGGAACTACAGTGCAGTCTTCCTCTGTGAAACAGCTTTGGAAAAAGACATTTAGCATTTCGGCCTTTAGTCTGTCATCCTCTGTTTCAGTACCATTTTGATCACAGAGTGTCTGGACATTTTGTTTTGATCCACCTACTGCTTTGACATAAGACCAAAATTTCTTAGGATTTTCTGCCAAGTCAGTACATATAACTTTACTTTCGAATTCATTGAACGGCTCTCGCATAGCCCTCCTCACACTACATTTCGCTTCACGTAATTTTTGTTTGTCTGCAAGGCTTTGGCTATGTTTATGTTTGCTGTAAAGTTCCCTTTGCTTCCGCAGCAGTTTTATAACTCGGTTGTCGTACCACGGTGGCTCTTTTCCATCTCTTACGATCTTGCTTGGCACATACTCATCTAACGCATATTGTATGAAGGTTTTGAACTTTGTCCACTGATCCTCAACACCATCTGTAATTGAGACAAAACTTTTGTGTTGAGCCATCAGGCACTCTGTAATCTGCTTTTTGTCACTTTCGCTAGACAGAAAAATCTTCCTACCTTTTTTAATATTTCTATTTACAGCTGAAATCATCAATGCAGTAACTGCTTTATGATTGCTGATTCCCTGTTCTGTGTTAACTGTTTCAAATAGTTCTGATCTGTTTGTCACCAGAAGGTCTAATATGTTATCGCCACAAGTCGGTTCTCTGTTCAACTGCTCAAGGTAGTTCTCAGATGAAGCACTTAAAAAAAATTTCACTGGATTCTTTGTCCCTGCCACCCGTTATGAACATTTGAGTCTCCCAGTCTATATCCGGCAAATTAAAATCTCCACCCAGAACTATAACATGAAGATGACACAAATCACTCTCCCTTCTTTTGCAACAGACAAAACTTCATCATTAGTCAACTGATCCTGGATGATACCACCACTTGTAATCTCCCCCTCCCTTCAATTTGTTGTTCTTGCTGTCATTATGGTTAACTCTTTTAATAATTTTTGAGAGGAGAAGATTTACAATAAACTTTTTACTTATCTGCTTTTCTTGTAGTTGTCTCCAGTTCTTCATGTCCAGGGGTTGATTCTGGAAGCTGAAATTTTCATATTTTAGGATCTCATGGTTCCAATTGACATAATTAACTCTGAAGTAAGCAATGAGTTAGCATTTCTTCAAATGGCAAATATTATTTTTGTGACTGGAAAAAAATATCTCAGGGTGTTCCACAAGACCCCATATTAGGCCCAGTCCTATTTCTCTTTTATGTTAATGACTTAACCACTAAATATCAGCACCCCATCAGTTCTGATCGCAGATGATACTTCTGTCTTAGTTGAAGATCAGGACTCGGAAAAAATTCCCAAATCTGTGATCAGTACCCTCAGTACCTTAGAAACATGGTTTCGGCTAAATGGGTTGAATCTAAACATATCTAAGATTCACGGGATGCAGTTCTGAACCAAACAGTCAAAAGGTGAGCAGATTAAGATTGTACACAACAACCCAGGTATAGAAGAAGTTGACTCAGTCAAATTCTTAGGTTTAAATGTAGATAAAAATTTGAGCTGGCAGGCACACATTGAATACCTGGCAAACAAACTGAGCAGCTTTGCATTTGCAATGCAAATACTGCCAACTGCAACTGGCATAGACACACGAAAAGTAGCATACACAAGCTACTTCAAATCCATTATTAGGTATGGTATTGTTTTTTGGGCTAACTTGACAAACATAGTGCGGATACTAAAAATACAGAAAAAAATCATATGAAATATAAGCACTGCAAATCACAAAGAACCATGTCGACCATTATTTAGAAAACTTAAAATATTAACTCTGCCATCCTTTTACATATATGAGTTTATTATATTTTTGTACACCAGACATGAATTATTTGAGGGAAACCATTTTGTCCATTCATATGATACTAGAAACCAAGAAAATTTTATGCTCCCCACCCACCGCCTCAGTCTGTATGCCCAGGGACCTCAATACATGGGAATGAAAATTTGTAATAAATTAAAAGGGAAAAAGCTGATGCAGATGAATTTAGGTTCACTTAAAAGAAAGCTATATGAGGTAGTGACACTGAAGTGTTATTACTCAGAGGATGAATTCATGCAGGACAAACTGGAAATTTGAGCTGGGTACAATGTGTTATCCTTATAGTGTTGTTATTTAATATAGCACTATTATTTATTAATGTAAAAATCATTGTAACTGTTTTATAAATTTTTGACATGTCTCCTGTACGCAAACCAAATGGATTGCAAATGTACGTCATGAGATGAATAAAACACAATTCACACAATTCACAAAATCCTTGTGTTATTGACACTACTGTTGAATATTTGGTATAACCTTTACTGCTGTCATGATCAATGTATCTTTACCTTTCACTGAAACCACTGGAGCAGTTATAACTGAAGAAGCTGCTTCCTCAGTAAGTTCTCTTTACATTGCAAAGACTTTATTCATTCATACTTTCATTCATCCATACAAATTCTCTACAGAAACACTGGACAAACTTGTAACACTTTTTAATTGTGTGAGAATAGTGGCAGTAAATGCAAGCATGAAAAGAGAAACAGAAACTATGGGGTCTGAAGTTATGTTATCAAATTTAATGTTTCAAAAGATTAATCTCCCAAACAGGTGTGAATTTTAACCGAAGTTATATAGACCTACTGGTATGACCAGTTTTCCCAAGCAAGTAAACCTTCAGTTCTCCTGTATCAGAGCAAATGTTTAAGAAAGTTATATTTTTGATACCTTCCTAAATAGTTGTATTGTACACTACAGCACATCAGATATTGGGCAGATCAATGTAAATATATCTTCATGTTTATAATAATAAATACATTTTTTCAGCTCTGACTTTTAATTAAACTACTTCAGTTAGAAGATTAAAACTGAAAATACGAATAAACTAATATTAATGATTACAGTCTTTGCATGCTACAAGTAGATAGCCATATTTACACAATATTTTTGTAAAGAATGTGACTTATACATGTAATATCAACTTTCTTAGGACAAAGATTTTGGAGAAACTCTTCCAGACTATATAAGTAATGCATTAAGAGATATTCTTTTAAGACTGCTTTAATTTTTTTAGATAATTTATTACTTTAATTTTTTTGGAAACTTATTGTAAATAAGTTTAACATAGAGTAATGTTCCTTTTTTGGTACAAACTGGTTTTTATTTGAAGCATATGAAAGTAAGTTTTCCATCTTGTGTTACTTTGATCCAGATATTCATTTTTGAGTAGGACACTTTAATTTGTTATTGCAGATTTTGTAATAAACATTCCACTTCCAAAGATGTAAATACAAGGAAGAGGAAGATTCCCCGTCCTTTTAAATAGTGGTACGAAGATTATCTTACACATGGCTTTCATTTTATTCCTGGTCATTACTGTCTGTTGACCATTTGCCATTCTTTTAGCTTCTTTTATAACTTTGCGAAGCACTCATATAATTCTTTAAACACACCAGAAATTCTTCAGTAACATTTTGTGTTTTTGAAATTTCATAAAGTATCCTCCTTTCAACACAAGATATTTTAATGCTTGTTGTCATTTACGAGTTTTGTATTTTTAGTTTTAACTGAGAAATAAATATTGCAATAATGTGACAATATTTCCATGAACATTTCAAATTTTTTATGGATAATTAAATAAACATGTGTCCACACAGTTGTATATGTCGTACCATGTTTCTTTGTTAAGTAAGTTCTTGAGACGTTTTAAGTTTTGCTTGCTAAAATTTCTAAATTTTCTTGTTATTTGTGGTCTCCATTGGGAATTCAAGACACTGTGCATTTTAATTACTGAAACCTGTATTCATATTTCCAGTTTTGTATAAATATTTATCTGTGTTTATTAGTATGTGATCTATAGTACTGCTGGATGATTTGGTGGCTCTGGTAGGGGATTTAATGGTTGTGTTTATGTTATAAGTCTTTAATAAAACCTCGAAGTTTCATCTGTATTTTGAGTTCTTGTTGAAATCTACGTTAAAATCGCCAACATGATAGTTGTTTTTGTGGTGTCACCGCCAGACACCACACTTGCTAGGTGGTAGCTTTAAATCAGCCGCGGTCCATTAGTATATGTCGGACCCGCGTGTCGCCACTGACAGTGATCGCAGACTGAGCGCCACCACACGGCAGGTCTCAAGAGACTTACTAGCACTCGCCCCAGTTGTACGCACGACATTGCTAGCGACTACACGTACGAAGCCTTTCTCTCAATTGCCGAGAGACAGTTAGAATAGCCTTCAGCTGAGTCCATGGCTACGACCTAGCAAGGCGCCATTAACCATATCTGGAGAGAGTCTCACTTGTATTATCAAGAACGATGTACCGCAGAAGTGAATAAAAGTTAAGTATACGAGAAGCTCCGTTCTTTTCTTTATAGCTTTCATCACGTATCCTGTTTCAGACTTAACGCAAGACGGCGAGAGTTGACGCGTGCCCTTCCGGCTACTTCTCAGTGTGGCGTAGCTAGCTTGTTACGCCACAACAGTTTTACTAAATACTTACATACCATTAACTGCCTTCTTAAGATTTTCAAGGAAAGTTGTTATGTTTCCATCTGGTCTTCTATATATAAAATAACAATTACATTTTAAAAAATAGTTCAAATGGCTCTGAGCACTATGTGACTTAACATCTGAGGACATCAGTCCCCTAGACTTAGAACTACTTAAACCTAACTAACCTAAGGACATCACACACATCCATGCCTGAGGCAGGATTCGAACCAGCGACCATAGCAGCAGCGCAGTTCCAGACTGAAACGCCTAGAACTGCTCGGCCACAATGGGTGGCAATTACATTTAAATTATTCAGTTCAGGAACAGAAATTCTGCTGGCATGCTCTTTCCCTTGTTGATCAAAGAACTTTAATCAACACGTCTGCTGGCTTCCCTAACATTCATGCATGTTCCTCTATGCATAGAGGTTTCTCTACGAAAAAATAATGAAAGGGTAAAGCTCTTTATCCTTGTAAATGATAACATATTTCCTGTTAACCAAAGTTCACTAACACATATAACTGACACTTCTTTTAATTTCACTGATTTCGTTAAATATCTTTTTAGCATACAGTCAATTCAGAATTCTAATAGGTCAATAGTAATTCTCAAAAGGAAAGTTAATGGTAGTGTTTTTTATAAGTAGTGCAACAAGTGGTTTTTCACATGCACTGTTTTTGTTATTTGTTTCGATCTTGTAATCAGGAATGTATCTCTCTACCTCATTGTTGACACCATTTGCTTCCACAGTGGCATACCTCCATGGTTGCTGCATTGAGATGCTGTGAGATCTTTGCCCATCTCCCACAGTAGATGAAAGATGTTGTCAATGCAAAGGCAGCCCTCGCCTTTATTTTAGAATAGATTTGTTGAAAACTATTACTCTATAAACTCAGGGTCCAGATCTTCAACAGGTGCAATGTAAAAGGTTTAAAATAATCTACAGGAAACCATTGGATGGGATTAGATGGTATGTTGCACGAAAAATACCAAGTTATCGTAACAAAAGGTACATGCCTGCCTGAAATGCACTTGTTAGAAGATATGCACATTTATTGGTAGTCACTCCATTGAAAGTTTATGCCAATGCCAAGCCTGATAGCTCTGATTATATTGCCAGTCTGAAGGTTCATATAAAAATTTCAATTTTCTGTGTAAGTGAGTGGTGGAGATGCATTACAGGATACTGCACGGCACCAATTAAACATTCCATAATTCCAAATGCTTTATTATGGCTCCTCATAGTAGCTCCATATTGGAAGCAGCAGCTTGGCAACAGTGTTCAGCGGCCGTCTATGTGTTGTCACTATGCATTGCAGACAAAGTGCAGCTTCAGCCAGGCAGTGCCCTGTGACACAACTGCCCTTGTCAGCTGTGGTTGACTCCAGCTCAGTGTGGCTCCTACCATGTGCTTTCTAGAAGGCAGCAGGCTGGTGACGTAATGGCAATGAACTGCTGCCCCTGGCTCGATAACTAGTAAGCTGCTTCCCACAGCCAGTGCTGGCCCAATGTGTTGATGGCTCCAGGCCCTGCAGTCTCAGGGCAGACTGCCCTGATGCAGAATCAAACTGTGGTCCAGATACAGCATTCCAGAGGGCGGTCAAGCAGCACAGCCCTGTGGTGGTAAAGCTGTGCTACAGAAAGAGGAGACTTTACTATAAAATGGCTAGATATTTATATGCTTTCCAGCTGTGCTTGTTTGAACTGTGCTATGCCTTGTAGCACTTATACTAAACATTTTGACAACCACCAGTGTGGAAAGGCAAATGGCATCTACCACTTGGGTACTGCTGTGTCAACTGTTTCCACACACTGCCAGGCCAGCTTGCCTCACAACATTATGAAGACTGTGTTATATTTTGTAAAGCATAGCATGCCACTGGTGCTACTGTAATTAACTTCCAACTTCATGCTTTTATGGCCAAATATGACTGTGTGATACATTGCCCACTCCATCAACAAGACCTGGTTCCTCAGGTCACCTTAAAGTGTATTATCCGTATGCAAACTAGAGTGACACGTTACCTTAAGGGTGAACTAGTCAGCTATTTACTAAAAATAACTCATTCTACAACATGTTCTTATGTGATACTTATTCTATACTCCAACAGTCCCTTTTTAGCTGAACTTAAGGGTATAGCTTCCTCTGTGGCCTCTTGTTGTTGTTGTTGTTGTTGT
This sequence comes from Schistocerca nitens, assembly GCF_023898315.1. Classification (NCBI taxonomy): domain Eukaryota; kingdom Metazoa; phylum Arthropoda; class Insecta; order Orthoptera; family Acrididae; genus Schistocerca; species Schistocerca nitens. Next base: position 154,270,175 of record NC_064621.1, on the reverse strand, counting down.
TGTCTTCAGTCCAGAGACTGGTTTGATGCAGCTCTTCATGCTACTCTGTACTGTAAAGGCTTCTTCATCTCCAAGTACCTACCACAACATACATCCTCTTAGGCTCTGGGGTTCCAGTCCACCAGGATTTGAACAGTGGCTGGGTCCAAACTTCGCCTCACGTTCTGTTTCTTGTACATGTAAACAAGGACCGTGCTTAGCAGAGAAAGTGTCGCTGCTTCGTATGACAGTAGTCAATGTTGTTTCTTTCTGATACTAGTTCTCCATGTACTGACTCATATACTGCATTAACGTCTCCATGGAGATTTGTCCCTCCTGCTCGTTAATGTGCTTGTCTATGGAATGAATTAACTCAGTTTCTGTAGTATGGTTCAATAGAGTCAGATTTGTGGCTAATAACACTTCTGTAGATCCCTCTGGCCAATGCAACCAAGGCTGCCAAATGTTCAGATGTGCTATTCCCGAAATTGTGGCACGTAGACAAAGTAGACCCCACTATTTCACATGATGTCCCATTTATTAACAATCCACTCCTGTCCAGTTCCATACTTTTTGTTGGCACGAGCTTCCCCCTGTTCATAGCAGCTACCTACTACTATCACTTTATCAAAAACAGAGTACAACCAATGTGCCTCAACCTGCTGGAAGTGCAACTAAGGCCTAATCACCTCTTTCATGTAATTTTTTCCTGTTTACTGACCAGACAGTAACTTAAATGTGCAGGAGTTCTGACCCTCTCTCACTACCATTTGGACAAACCATAACTTCACCACAGTAACACTTCTGTAACTCCACTTCCCCATTTCTGAATGCCCACTCTTGTCCTCTGTAATTAGCAACAATCACCACAACCATACCCTGAACAACTTCTCAAGCATCCTCCACCTGATGAGATATGCATGAACTACTTGACATTGGTACTGTGCCTGCTTTCCTGCTGCTGGAAAAGAGACTGAAATGTACACCTTCACTCTATCAGTCCGTGCTTCCATTGTGGCTAGGTGGAAATGGAAGTTCTTATGGCTAGGTTCCATGACCAACTTTAATTCAGGTGGTAGTTCTTTTTGCACTTTCCATGGACCCTCCAGGCACTAATCCAGTGACAATATCTTCATTCCCAATCGTTCTCACAAAAGCATGCTCCATGGCTAATCACAATTCTGATAATTCTCTGTGTGCTTCCCACATGCTGTTTCAGAGGACTGCTACCACTTTATTATCATTACTTCCCTATCCAGTACCTCCACTTTGACTTGCAATATCTTAACATTCCATTTAACTGATTCTTACACAGTTCATGTGTAGCTCATTACTTCTCCAGTCAGCTGGTGTAATAACTGAGTATTGTTTAAAATATCTTTCTTTAAATTTGTGATCGGCATTATGTGCCAATCACATGCTAGCTTGTTCTCTTTTACCCATTGTGAACTCCTTTGAGTACTCAATGATTCTTTGCACTTTACCAGAAAGTGTAAAATGCTTCCTCTAGTCTTCTCACCTGATTGCATAATTTGCATGCACTAAATACCACCTGTATCACCCAGCAGTGACTGGTTAGTACCAAATAGATCTTGTGTCATGAACACGCTCCCCCTTCTAGGTGCTGGCAATGCAATGCAATGCAATGACGATGACCAGCAGCATGACTATGGTCCGCACCTTCTTCATCTTGTGTCTTGACATACCCAACCTTAGGACAGGGACTTCAATTACCCTTTCCTCCCCCTAAAGCCTCCTACTATCCCACAGCTGTTTATCTTGCATACACTACACATTATGCTGTACTTACACCTAACAAACACAAAAACACAAATCTTCCTTATCTCTCATTGGTTCCTCCATAACTACTGCTCACTAGTCTGGGCCTTCTTTTTTGGTTTTTCTTTTGTTTCAGCCCCACAACTCCTGGAATAACCTTTTGACTCTCCCAAAATGGTTTCAGATCTCCCACATTTACAACTGTTGTCCTTGTCAGCAATTAGATCTTGATGCTTACCATTTATGTAGTTTCCACAACTTGATATGCCCCTGATATTTTGCAAAAAAGTTTCTTCATATTCCACTTTGTAGTATAGGAAGTTGACAACATTACCCACTGGCCAAAATAGTACTGTGACATTCTTGCTTTTCTAGTGTCTTCATATTAACTCTGCACATCCTGTTCAATATTTCTTTATCACTCTCGCAAACCCTTTAACAGGCTGTCCTATCTTACCCTTCTTGGCTTTTTACATGTTGAATGGTGATGCCGTCTTATGACCATATACTACCTCATATGGTAATAATCCTGTATTTGTGTGCTGCTTGGAGTTGTACAATGAGATGACATACACTAAACAGAGGTCCCAATTGGTATGGTGTGCATCCACATAGTATCCTAGCATCTTCCCTGGAGTTCTAGGAACCCTTTCCATTCTTCCATCAGCTTGAGGGTGTAGAGGACTAGTTCTCAATTTCTTCACACAGAACAGCTGACACAATTATTTGAGCAAATCTGACACAAATTGGTTCCTGATCTGTCACTATCATCTCGGGTATCACAAACTTCAGTATCCTGTTGTTTACTAGTGCTTGTGCCTCTGTTGCTGGCTGTTAGTTCCCATCACAACCATTTCCAAATATCTTGAAAAATGGTCTATAATTATGAGTACACATTTGTTTCCTGAAGGTGTTTTGTTGAAAGAACCTAAGGCATCAATCCCAAGCAACTGAAATGGTGCTAATGCTTCAGGTAAACTCCGCAATGGTACTCTTGTCCAACACAAATCCACTCTCTTTGCATGCTGTATGCAATTCTGCATGTATTGTCCCCAAGTCCACCTTCCTATTCCTTGTACCTTTTTGCTACTCTCCTGTTGGTAGGCCTACATCCACCGTGACCCACTAGAAAGTTATGATGCATCTCCTTTAATATTTGATCTCTCAACTTTGCTGACACAACCACTCGTATCCCAACTTAGTTTCTCTGCACAGCAACCCATCCCGCACACAAAACTGTGACTATTTACAAAAATGGTTTACATTTGTCATTCATATTCTGTGATGTCTGACTTACCTTAAGCTCATTATCTCCTATCTGCAATACCGCTACTTTTCTACTCAAAGCGTTTGTGTTTCCATGTTTATTTCCCGGTTCATGTATGATTTCAAAATCAAATTCACTCAACCTTACTGCCCAATGTGTCAACCTACTAGATGGATACCAACCCCAAGCAACAATTTCAATGCTGCATGATCCATTATTACTCGACACTTCTTTCCACAGAGATAACACTTGAAGTAGGAGGTTCCATAGATAAGGCTCAATATTTCCTTTCCCATTGTGGAGTAATTCTTCTTCCGGCATCATCTGACTTGATTCATAGCACACCCGATGTTCCATGCCCTCAGCCTCCTGACACAGCACACAACCGAGTGCATGGCTGGAAACATCACATGGCAGAAAGAATTCTTTATTGAGATTTGGAAATGCTAAGACTGAACACACTGTCAAAGCTTCTTTCAGTTTCTCAAAAGCATGCTGACAGTCCTCCAGCCATACAAACTTTGAGCCTTTCTTCAGAAATTGTGCTAATGGTCTGGAAATATCTGCAAATCCTTTTATGAACCTTCTATAATAATCTGTGATGCTCACAATTGCAGTTCCTTTTCCAATTCAGGTACAAGAAATTCATGTACGGCTTTAGTTAACCTTGGGTGCATCTTAACCCGAACCTTACTAATTATGTGACCAAAGTATACCATCTCTTCTGACACAAAATTCACTTCTCTGTACTCAACATTAAACTTGTGGTCCTTAGTCTCAGGAATACCTCCTTTGGGCGCTGTATGTGCTGCTCCATGTTACTCACATAGACAGTTATACCTGGAAACACCATGCACCGATATGGTTTTAAAACTCTGCGAAACCTGTCCAACAATCTCTGAAATGTCGCAGGTGTATTTTCCAATTCAAAAGGCATCCTCTTGATCTGATGATGTCTACATGGTGGAGAAAATGCTGGTTTCAGTCATTCCTCCACTTCTAGCTGATAGTAACCACTTTTTAAGTCCACTGTCGAAAAATGCTTGCACTGGCTGAAATAGTCTATGGTTTCTGTAATGTTGGGCAAAAGGCAGTAGCGGTCTGAGTGGAACAACAAGATTTCTGATGTGAAGAAATAGCACAGAAGTTGCATTAATAACAAATTTTTAACACAACTACTGTGCTATTTCTTCACATCAGCATTCTTCAAAAACAGCTGCTGAACATTATGAACATAAATCTAAATGAAAATTTGGTCTTTGTGGTGGATGGAGATGTGTGAGGGGAAATACTGGTGTATTGAGCACTCAGTACTACCAACAGGAGCTGCAACATTTAGCTTCACCATGCAATTTTGACACTACAACTGCTAGGTCACTGGTACTGGCAGAAATCAGAAAAACAGGGAAGTCAACATGAAGTGTTGTGGACAAATCCAATATGCGACAAAAACAAATAATGGACCCATTAGACATCTTTTACCGTGACACTTACAAGCAGTTACCATACTTAGCAAAGTGGTTATCACCAAGCTTGAACGTGCATTGTTTTCCTTTCAGTTATTGCTCTAAGGGGACAGGCAAGGCCACTAGCTTATTGATGTACAGAATATCTAACAATAAATAAATACTTATACTGCTCTAAAACCGGCAGCATATTTACAGTGTACAGCTGATATTTTTATAGGCCAGTACCTCAATATTTTTTCCATCGCTATATCAATACATTGATACTTTTTTTTTAATATATCAAGAGCCAATAATAATATAAATAAATATATATATATATATATATATATATATATATATATATATATATATATATACATATATATTGGTCTTTGTGGTGGATGGAGATGTGTGAGGGGAAATACTGGTGCAATGAGCACTCAGCACTACCAACAGGAGCTGCAACATTTAGCTTCACCATGCAATTTTGACAATATATATATATATATAAACAAAGATGATGTGACTTACCAAACGAAAGTGCTGGCACGTCGATAGACACACAAACAAACACAAACATACACACAAAATTCAAGCTTTCGCAACAAACTGTTGCCTCATCAGGAAAGAGGGAAGGAGAGGGAAAGACGAAAGGATGTGGGTTTTAAGGGAGAGGGTAAGGAGTCATTCCAATCCCGGGAGCGGAAAGACTTACCTTAGGGGGAAAAAAGGACGGGTATACACTCGCACACACAGTGTGTGTGTGCGCACGAGTGTATACCCGTCCTTTTTTCCCCCTAAGGTAAGTCTTTCCGCTCCCGGGATTGGAATGACTCCTTACCCTCTCCCTTAAAACCCACATCCTTTCGTCTTTCCCTCTCCTTCCCTCTTTCCTGATGAGGCAACAGTTTGTTGCGAAAGCTTGAATTTTGTGTGTATGTTTGTTTGTGTGTCTATCGACGTGCCAGCGCTTTCGTTTGGTAAGTCACATCATCTTTGTTTTTAGATATATTTTTCCCACGTGGAATGTTTCCCTCTATTATTATGTGCGATTGGACCCATACGGATCACGCAAAGCTTTTCCGATTCAATTTTTTAATTCTCCACACTTCTCTCATTCTTTCCCCATGAATTTTCTTTCTTTCCTCTGTCCATTTTGTCCCCTGTCTCTTGCAAACTTCATTCTCGGGTTGTACTTTCCAACTATTGATTTTTTGCCTGTATACATTTCTGTTTATAACTTCTGAAGAATTTATTTGTGCATTTGCTAGATCTGTTTTGGTTTCTTGTATCCAGGGTATGGTTTTCAATTTTTCAATGTATATTAAAATTTTGTGGGAGAGTCTGGGTGTTGGGAGTCTGTGGATATGACCGTAAAATTTTAGTCTTCTTTTCCGGATGTCTGCGGCGAGGTTAGATAATTTTTCTGTAGTTTTCCCGAGACTGTAACCTGTATCCATCTTCAGTTCTTTTTGGGCCAAGAATCTTTCTGATAATTTTGCGTTCCTCTTTCAGGATGCCTTCCAGGTCGCCTTTTCTATGGAGTGTGAGTGTTTCGCTGGCATATAGTGCTTCGGGCTTGATTACTGTATTGTAGTGTCGTATTTTTGAGTGAATGGAGAGACACTTTTTATTGTAGATGTTGTGGGTTTTCCAGTATGCTCTTTTCAGTTTTTGCAGTCGAACTTCTTGTGCAGTTTTCTCTCCCCCTGTGGGTTCTAGGACCTCACCTAAGTATTTAAAGAATGGAACTCTCTCAATTTGTCCATATTTCGTAGTCAGTTTTTGAGTTTCAAATTTTGAGCAGATGAATTTGGTTTTTTGGAAGGAAACTTGTAGCCCAACTTTTTCGGCGCATTCTTTGAGAATGCCTATCTGTTTAATTGCTGTGGTCTCGTTTTCTGCTAGAATGGCCACGTCATCTGCAAATGCCAAGCATGAAATTTTAATACCATCTTTAGATCTTCCTAGTTGTATAGGCTTCCAGTAATTTTGATTCTTCAGTTCTTTTTCCCATTCTCAGATGACTTTGTCTAAGACAAGGTTGAAGAGAAGTGGAGACAAGCCGTCACCTTGTCTGACGCCGGTTTTGATCAGGAAGGGCTCTGATATTTCACCCAGGAATTTTATCTTAGAAGTTGTGTTTGTGAGCGTTTCTTTGATAAGGTTTAGGGTTTTCGGATCGAGTCCTAGCTCCTCAAGGATAATAAAGAGAGATTGCCTATCGATTGAATCATAAGCCTTTGCGAAATCAACAAAGGAACAAATGATCGGACTGTTTCTGACTGCTTTGTATTTTAGTGTTGTCTTCAAATTGAAAATTTGTTCTGCACAGGATTGGTGAGGGCGAAAGCCAGCTTGGTATTCACCAATACTGTGTTCAAGTTGTTCTTGTGTTCGTTGAAGAAGACAAGCTGAGAGGATTTTATAAGTGACTTGGAGAAGGGAGATTCCTCGATAGTTGTTTATATCTGCCATGTCTCCCTTTTTATGCAGTGGATGAATTAGGGCGCATTTCCAATCTTCTGGTAGTTTTTCTGTCTGCCAAATGTCTGTGATGATTTGAGTGAGTTCTTTGAGGGAATTTGGTCCAAGATTTTTAAGTAGTTCTGCAGTGATATTATCTTCTCCGTATGCCTTGTTGTTTTTCAGTCTATGAATATGTCTTTGGATCTCCTCTAGTGTAGGTGGTGGGGATTCTGGATTTGTGTAGACAGCAGTTTCTTGAGGGAATCTTGAAGAAGGTTCAGGGCAATTGAGGAGTCCGGAAAAGTATCTTGCCAGCTCCTCACAATTTTCCCGATTTGTGAGCGCTAGTTTTCCATCTGGTTTTCTGAAACATAGATTTCGTGAGCCGTATCCATTGATTCTCCCAGCAAAGGTCTTGTAGAAGTCTCGTACATTATAGTTACGGAAATTTTCTTCAATAGACTCACACTGTTCCTTGAGGTACTTCCTCTTGACTTGTCTGACTGTTTTTGCCACTTGTCTTCTGGTGTTGTGGAAGTGATCTAGATTTTCTGGGGATTTTTTACTGTTATACTTCAGAAAGGCTTTCTTTCTTTCTTTCTTCCAGCGCTTTTTCACATCCAGAGTCCCACCAGGGGTGTTTTGTGTTCTTTTTCAATGGGATCAGTTCTTTTGCCTTCTTTGTAATTTTTGTTCGAAATTTTTCCCAAGAGTCAGCTGGTTCCTTTTCCCACTCCTCCTTCAGATTGGTTTCTTTGATTGTTCGTGTGTCAAATTTCATCATGTGTGTTTTCTTCAGATAGAATTTTTTTGGGGTGAATTTCACTTTAATGCATGTTAAGTAGTGGTCTGAGTCAACGTTCGCCCCTCTGCGGACTTGGACATCATGGATCTCTTTCTGTACGAAATAGGAGATGGCAATGTGGTCAATCTGATATTCGCCGATCTCTTGTATGGGGGACCTCCAGGTCTTTTGTTTTCTAGGTTTTTTTCTCAAAGATGTAGACATTATTTTTAGATTATTTTGTTGGCATAGTTCAATAAATCTCAGTCCGTTTCTGTTGGTGAATCTGTGTGCTGGATATTTTCCTACAGTTTTTTGGTGTTCTTTCTCTCTGCCAATTTGTGCATTGAAATCTCCCATTAAGATTTTGATATCATCCCGGGGAATTTTGGCCATGACATCTTCAAGTTTAGTCCAGAATTTTTCAGTTTGTAGTTGGCGTTTTTTGTTGTCTATGTTTGTGGGTGCATGAACATTTATCAATGTGTATTTCTTGTTGGCGCACTGGATACGCATGGTCATGAGGCGATTATTTATGGAAGAGACCTCTCTAATTGAGCCTAATATATTTCTGTGCACCGCAAATGCCATGCCCAGCAGTGGCATACCATTGGCAATTCGTTTGTCAGTCTTGCTCTTGAAGATGCGATAGTTTCCATAGTCTATTGTATTTTCATCCGTGAATTTAGTTTCTTGTAACGCTAAGATCTTAATTTTTTGTTGGTCTAGCTCTGTTACTAAGTTGTGTAATTTTCCAGGTTGAATTAGGGTCTGAATGTTAAAGGTACCAATGTACATGGGAACCTTGGAATGAAGTTTGCTTGAGAACTCTGATCATGATGGCCCGGGTTCCCCAGAATCCGAAAACCCAGTTGTCGTCTGTCGACGAGTGGATTGGTTACCACCTGGGGTAATTCTGTCATTACTCTCACGAATCATGATAGCTTGTAAGTTTTGGTCCAGTGTTTCCACTGGGTGTTTAGAACCAGGGATTGTCAGTTCCTGGAGCATATAATACAGCCGCACCTACTAGATGGACAGACGCTGACCTCGCTGCCGCTCGACTCGAGTACAGACGCATTGAGGATTTGGAATGTGAGATTTTTTTTCAAGGTTATATATATATATATATATATATATATATATATATATATAAAACAAAGATGATGTGACTTACCAAATGAAAGTGCTGGCAGGTCGACAGACACACAAACATACACACAAAATTCAAGCTTTCGCAACAAACTGTTGCCTCATCAGGAAAGAGGGAAGGAGAGGGAAAGACGAAAGGATGTGGGTTTTAAGGGAGAGGGTAAGGAGTCATTCCAATCCCGGGAGCGGAAAGACTTACCTTAGGGGGAAAAAAGGACGGGTATACACTCGCACGCGCGCGCACACACACATATCCATCCACACATATACAGACACAAGCAGACATATTTGAAGACAAAGAGTTTGGGCAGAGATGTCAGTCGAGGCAGAAGTGCAGAGGCAAGGATGTTGTTGAATGACAGGTGAGGTATGAGTGGCGGCAACTTGAAATTAGCGGAGATTGAGGCCTGGTGGATAACGAGAAGAGAGGATATATTGAAGAGCAAGTTCCCATCTCCGGAGCTCGGATAGGTTGGTGTTAGTGGGAAGTATCCAGATAACCCGGACGGTGTAACACTGCGCCAAGATGTGCTGGCCGTGCACCAAGGCATGTTTAGCCACAGGGTGATCCTCATTACCAACAAACACTGTCTGCCTGTGTCCATTCACGTGAATGGACAGTTTGTTGCTGGTCATTCCCACATAGAATGCATCACAGTGTAGGCAGGTCAGTTGGTAGATCACATGGGTGCTTTCACACGTGGCTCTGCCTTTGATCGTGTACACCTTCCGGGTTACAGGACTCGAGTAGGTGGTGGTGGGAGGGTGAATGGGACAGGTTTTACACCGGGGGCGGTTACAAGGGTAGGAGCCAGAGGGTAGGGAAGGTGGTTTGGGGATTTCATAGGGATGAACTAACAAGTTACGAAGGTTAGGTGCACGGTGGAAAGACACTCTTGGTGGAGTGGGGAGGATTTCATGAAGGATGGATCTCATTTCAGGGCAGGATTTGAGGAAGTCGTATCCCTGCTGGAGAGCCACATTCAGAATCTGATACAGTCCCGGAAAGCATCCTGTAACAAGTGGGGCACATAAAGGGAACAGCCATGGGTACCAGGATGGCCCCTTCGTACGCCAACCTATTCATGGGTCGCTTAGAGGAAGCCTTCTTGGTTACCCAGGCCTGCCAACCCAAAGCTTGGTACAGATTAATTGATGACATCTTCATGATCTGGACTCACAGTGAAGAACTCCAGAATTTCCTCTCCAACCTCAACTCCTTTGGTTGCATCAGATTCACCTGGTCCTACTCCAAATCCCATGCCACTTTCCTTGATGTTGTCCAATGGCCAGCTTCACATGTCCGTCCACATCAAACCCACCAACAAGCAACAGTACCTCCATTATGACAGCTGCCACCCATTCCACATCAAACGGTCCCTTCCCTACAGCCTAGGTCTTCGTGGCAAACGAATCTGCTCCAGTCCGGAATCCCCGAAGCATTACACCAACAACCTGACAACAGCTTTCGCATCCCGCAACTACCCTCCCGACCTGGTACAGAAGCAAATAACCAGAGCCACTTCCTCAGCCTCTCAAACCCAGAACCTCCCACAGAAAAACCACAAAAGTGCCCCACTTGCTACAGGATACTTTCCGGGACTGGATCAGATTCTGAATGTGGCTCTCCAGCAGGGATACGACTTCCTCAAATCCTGCCCTGAAATGAGATCCATCCTTCATGAAATCCTCCCCACTCCACCAAGAGTGTCTTTCCGCTGTGCACCTAACCTTCGTAACCTGTTAGTTCATCCCTATGAAATCACCAAACCACCTTCCCTACCCTCTGGCTCCTACCCTTGTAACCGCCCCCGGTGTAAAACCTGTCCCATTCACCCTCCCACCACCACCACCACCTACTCCAGTCCTGTAACCCGGAAGGTGTACACGATCAAAGGCAGAGCCACGTGTGAAAGCACACACGTGATCTACCAACTGACCTGCCTACACTGTGATGCATTCTATGTGGGAATGACCAGCAACAAACTGTCCATTCGCATGAATGGACACAGGCAGACAGTGTTTGTTGGTAATGAGGATCACCCTGTGGCTAAACATGCCTTGGTGCATGGCCAGCACATCTTGGCGCAGTGTTACACCGTCCGGGTTATCCGGATACTTCCCACTAACACCAACCTATCCGAGCTCCGGAGATGGGAACTTGCTCTTCAATATATCCTCTCTTCTCGTTATCCACCAGGCCTCAATCTCCGCTAATTTCAAGTTGCCGCCACTCATACCTCACCTGTCATTCAACAACATCCTTGCCTCTGCACTTCTGCCTCGACTGACATCTCTGCCCAAACTCTTTGTCTTTAAATATGTCTGCTTGTGTCTGTATATGTGTGGATGGATATGTGTGTGTGCGCACGCGCGCGAGTGTATACCCGTCCTTTTTTCCCCCTAAGGTAAGTCTTTCCGCTCCCAGGATTGGAATGACTCCTTACCCTCTCCCTTAAAACCCACATCCTTTCGTCTTTCCCTCTCCTTCCCTCTTTCCTGATGAGGCAACAGTTTGTTGCGAAAGCTTGACTTTTGTGTGTATGTTTGTGTGTCTGTCGACCTGCCAGCACTTTCATTTGGTAAGTCACGACTGATGACCATAGCTGTTAAGTCCCATAATGCTCAGAGCCATTTTTTTTTTTAATATCAATATACTAGACTCCTGATATTTTTAAAAATATCAACTGTCCTAGTTGCTGGCAATGACAGTTTTGAAAAAAAAAAAACAAATCCTTGAATTCCACCAGTAATTCCTTCACCTGTTCCTTATCATTCCCATTCAAGTGCTTCACTTCCCCTTGTAATGCAGTTTCAATGAAATTTGGTGACTGTTCATGGGCAACAGCCCTCGTGTCCCACACTTCCTCCTCCAGGATATCCACATTAGCGATTAACAACCAGTTTGTTAACCTAATAACCCTGGTGCTCAAACTATACACAAACAAAGAAACTATTTTTTCCCCATTTACCTCTTGTACACGTACAACACTTTTTTCCATTAAGCAACCTGCCAGATCCAACATTTCATTTACTTCCAACGGTCGCACCACACACAACATCCCTCTACCAGTAAGTTAGGCTTAACATTAACCCAAAGCCATTTTCCTGTACTCTTAGATACATATTTGTGTGAATTAATATGATCTTTCATAGTTTAAGCAGTTTATCATACTCAACAGACACCACTCGTGACTTCACTACACTGGCAACAGTTTCACTAAGCTGAAATATTTTTCTGTCTAGTTTCACCATGATTCTGGCACAATGCTGATGCAAGAAACTGAACACTAGAATCATGTCATAGCCCTCATTTACGTGCGGAACAATTTATGCACATTGATGGAACTGCACCATACCCGGGCAAAAATCTATGTCACCAATCTCTATGGTAAGACATCCTTATTCACAACTCCATGCAATCTGTACTGTGGTAGGTTCCATTGCTTAAGTTTCCCCATATACCCACTGGCAACTGACACATGCACCTCTGTGTCCAACAACATCCATGTCTACATATAACTTTGTAGTATCTAATTTTACTGGGAATGCCCACAGGTGGACCTTGGGTTCCCCTTGAAGTTTAAAGCCTGCTTCTTATCTGACCCCCTACTTCTGAAACAAGCATTACTACCATGCTGACCGCAGTTTTTATTCTTATTGTTCCATGACTGTCGACATTGCTTCCATACGTACTCCCTTTGCTCATACCTGTAACACCTTATACTGGCCAAAAACACTGTCTGTCTGACCTGCAATCCAGTTAATACATCAATTCCCTTGCATTTCATTGTCAAACAGTTGCACGCAAATCAGCCAGAACCCCTGTTTACACTCTTCTCAATATTTCTGAAGGCAACCTTCTTAAAAATGTGTTAAATGGCCTCCACTCAGCCTCCCATAAAATTATTTCATTCACCACAGCACCCTGCCCCTAACTCATTTGTATAGCCAATGATTTTTCCTTAGCTTATCCACAGTCCACCCATGGTAGCTGAGTGGTCAGCGTGACGGAATGTCAATCCAAAGGGCCCGGGTTCGATTCCCGGTTGGGTCGGAGATTTTCTCCGCTCAGGGACTGGGTGTTGTGTTGTCCCAATCATCATCACTTCATCCCTATCGACGCACAAGTCGCCGAAGTGGCGTCAAACCGAAAGACTTGCACCAGGCGTACGGTCTACCCGACGGGAGGCCCTCGTCACACGACATTTCCATTTCCTTAGCTTATCCACAAAATTTTTCTACTCTGCCTATTTGTTACCATCCCTAGCTGTTCTCTGAAATACCTGGCACTGTTCTGCTTCTTGTAATGTCCCTTTACATAACCAGCTTTCACAAAAATATGTTTGACCATGTTCGTACGTGCCTAATGGAAAGTAAAATTTATTAAGATCAGCTTTTCTGAAGGAAAATGTGACACCAATTAGTGAGGGAGAGGTCAACAACAAGTTAACTCTGGGGACAAATTAATCTGCCTACTCTACTTTGAGTTAAATTTAATTCGGTCATCAAAAACTGCCTCCCCCCACGAATCATGGACCTTGCCGTTGGTAGGGAGGCTTGCTTGCCTCAGCAATACAGATAGCCATACCGTAGGTGCAACCACAACGAAGCAGTATCGGTTGAGAGAGGTCACACAAATGTTTGGTTCCTGAAGAGGGGCAGCAGCCTTTTCAGTAGTTGCAGGGGCAACAGTCTGGATGATTGACTGATCCGGCCTTGTAAACACTAACCAAAACAGCCTCGCTGTGCTGGTTCTGTGAACGGCTGAAGGCAAGGGGAAACTACAGATATAATTTTTTCCGAGGGCATGCAGCTTTATTGTACAGTTAAATGATGATGGCGTCCTCTTGGTTAAAATATTCTGGAGGTAAAATAGTCTCCATTCGGGTCTCCAAGTGGGTACTACTCAGGAGGACATTGTTACCAGGAGAAAGAAAACTGGCATTCTACGGATCGGAGCAGGGAATATCAGATCCCTTAATCGGGCTGGTAGGTTAGAAAATATAAAAAGGGAAATGGATAAGTTAAAGTCAGATATAGTGGGAATTAGTGAAGTTCAGTGGCAGGAGGAACAAGACTTCTGGTCAGGTGAACACAGGGTTATAAATACAAAATCAAATAGGGGTAATGCAGGAGTAGGTTTAATAATGAATAGGAAAATACGAATGCAGGTAAGCTACTACAAACAGGATAGTGAACGCATAATTGTGGCCAAGATAGATACGAAGCCCACGCCTACCACAGCAGTACAAGTTTATATCCCAACTAGCTCCGCAGATGATGAAGAAATTGATGAAATGTATGACGAGATAAAAGAAATTATTCAGGTAGTGAAGGGAGACGAAAATTTAATAGTCATGGGTGACTGGAACTCGATAGTAGGAAAAGGAAGAGGAGGAAATGTAGTAGGTGAATATAGAATGGGAGTAAGGAATGAAAGAGGAAGCTGCCAGGAAGAATTTTCAACAGAGCATAACTTAATCATAGCTAACACTTGGTTCAAGAATAATAAAAGAAGGTTGTATACATGGAAGAAGTCTGGAGATACTGGAAGGTCTCAGATAGATTATATAGGACAGAGATTCAGGAACCAGGTTTTAAACTGTAAGACATTTCCAGGGGCAGATGTGACTCTGACCACAATCTATTGGTTATGAACTGTAGATTAAAACTGAAGAAACTGCAAGAAGGTGGGAATTTGAGGAGAGCTTCAGGGAGAGCATTAGGGAATGATTGACAAGAATGGGGTAAAGAAAGACGGTGGAAGAAGAATGGGTAGCTTAGAGATGAAATAGTAGAGGTAGCAGACGATAAAGTAGTTAAAAAGACAAGGGTTAATACAAATCCTTGGATAACAGAAGAGATATTGAATTTAATTGATGAAAGGAGAAAATATAAAAATGCAGTACATGAAGCAGGCAAAAAGGAATACAAACATCTCAAAAATGAGATTGACAGGAAGTGCAAAATGGCTAAGCAGGGATGGCTAGAGAACAAATGCAAGGATGTAGAGGTGCATATCACTAGGGGTAAGATAGATACTGCCTACAGGAAAATCAAAAAGACCTTTGGAGAAAAGAGAACCACTTGTATGAATATCAAGAGCTCAGATGGAAAACCAGTTCTAAGCAAAGAAGGGAAAGCAGAAAGGTGGAAGGAGTATATAGAGGGTCCATACGATGGTGATGTTCTTGAGGACAATATTAGAGAAATGGAAGAGAATGTAGATGAAGATAAAGATGAAATAGGAGATATGATACTGGGTGAAGAGTTTGACAGAGCACTGAAAGACCTAAGTCGAAACAAGAGGCTCCGGGAGTAGACAACATTCCATTAGGACTACTGACAGCCTTGGGAGAACCAGGCCTAACAAAACTCTACCATCTCGTGAGCAAGATGTATGAGACAGGGGAAATACCTTCAGACTTCAAGAAGAATATAATAATTCCAATCCCAAAGAAAGCAGGTGTTGACAGATGTGAAAATTACCGAACTATCAGTTTAATAAGTCACAGCTGCAAAATACTAACGCGAATTCTTTATAGATGAATGGAAAAACTGGTAGAAGCCGACCTCCGGGAAGATCAGTTTGGATTCCATAGAAATGTTGGAACACATGAAGCAATACTGACCCTACGACTTTCCTTAGAAAATAGATTCTAGCATTTGTAGACTTGGAGAAAGCTTTTGACAATATTGACTGGAATACTCTCTTTCAAATTCTGAAGGTGGCAGGGGTTAAATACAGGGAGCGAAAGGCTATTTACAATTTATACAGAAACCAGATGGCAGTTATAAGAGTAGAGGGGCATGGGAGAGAAGCAGTGGTTGGGAAGGGAGTGAGACAGGGTTGTAGCCTATGCCCAAAGTTATCCTATCTGTATATTGAGCAAGCAGTAAAGGAAACAAAAGAAAAAGTTCGGAGTAGGAATTAAAATCCATGGAGAAGAAATAAAAACTTTGAGGTTCGCTGATGACATTGTAATTCTGTCATAGACAGCAAAGGACCTGGAAGAGCAGCTGAACGGAATGGACACTGTCTTGAAAGGAGGATATAAGGTGAACATCAACAAAAGCATAATGAGGATAATGGAATGTAGTCAAATTAAATCGGGTGATGCTGTGGGAATTAGATTAGGAAATGAGACACTTAAAGCTGTAAATGAGTTTTGCTATTTGGGGAGCAAAATAACTGATGATGGTCGAAGTACAGAGGATGTAAGATGTAGACTGACAATGGCAAGGAAGGCGTTTCTGAAAGAGAGAAATTTGTTAACATCGAGAATAGATTTAAGTGCCAGGAAGTCGTTTCTGAAAGTATTTGTATGGAGTGTAGACATGTATGGAAGTGAAATGTGGACGATAAATAGTTTAGACAAAAAGAGAATTGAAACTTTCAAAATGTGGTGCTCTAGAAGAATGCTGAAGATTAGATGGGTAGATCACATAACTAATGAGGTGGTACTGAACAGAATTGGAGAGAAGAGAAATTTGTGAACAACTTGGCTAGAAGAATGGATCGGTTGGTAGAGCATATTCTGACACATCAAGGGATCACCAATTTAGCATTGGAGGGCAGCGTGGAGGGTAAAAATTGTAGAAGGAGACCGAGAGATGAATACACTAAACAGATTCAGAAGGATGTAGGTTGCAATAGGTACTGGGAGATGATGAAGCTTGCACAGGATAGAGTAGCATGGAGAGCTGCATCAAACCTGTCTCTGGACTGAAGACCACAACAAAAACATCAAAAACTGTGCAATCATTCACATATTGTTCAAACAAAAAGGGATACCATGGGACTCGGGATACAACACAGTAAACTTTATTAACACTTTTGAAATAGATGTCAAAATGACCATCAGCCCAATTGGGCACTGTCTGTTCATTAACTAATTAAATTTGTGAACAGCAATGAGTACAGAATAATTTGAATATGTGCAGCAACAGAAGGGTACACACTAGGACTCTTGATATTTCTAAAAATATCATGAATCCAATACATCAATACTTTTAAAAAAATTTCATTATCTGCTCTTGGCATACTGGAAAAAAGTGTCGATATATTGACTGAAATAATAGCAACGTACCAACTTATAAAACTATCTGCTGCATATTGTAAATATACTGCTAGTTTAAGAGCTGCGTATTTAAGTACTGATTTATTATTAGCTATTCTGTACATCAACAAGTTAGCAGCTCGCCTAACCCCCTTAGACCAAGAACTGAAAGGAAAATAATGTAGTTCATGCTTAGCGACAATGACTTTGCTAACAATGGTAACAGCATGTAAGTGGCACAATAAAAGGTGTCCAATGGGTCTGTCATTCCGTTTCGTCACATATCAGGTTTGTCCACAACACTTCATGTTCACTTCCCCATATAATTTAAAATAGTAATATTGGGCCTCAATATTTTCATTTTGATAACAATATATCAGAAGAAAAAATATTGCTGATATATATTGATATCTTTTGGAAAAAAATGTCAATATATCACTATTTTATCAACAGCTCTACTACACACATTTGCAGTAGCAAAACACATAACGAAATAACAATGAGAAAGAATTTCAGTTATTGCTACACTTGTTGACACTCAATGAAATGAATTTGGAATAAATAAATCTCACACTGATTAACTGGAGGCTGCCCACTGTTATGTTAAATAGTTCTATTACTTCTCAGTAGTACAGTATTTACTTACTTTTGCTAACTTGAAAATTAGCAATGATACATGAAAGAAAACTTCAATTGACTTTAGAATTATTTAAATAGAAGAGCTACCACTAAATAGCAACACAACTGCAATGCTGAAATAAAAATCGGGCCACCAAACAAAACAGCATCACAAGTTTACGTAGAATTAGCAAGTATGAATAACTGTTTTCTTATAAATAAAATCTTTAGTTGGAAGTGCCATGAATTAATTTACTTTCAGGTAACTGAATTTACTTTTGATCTGCAAGGTCAACTTTGCCTCTAAACAATATTTATCTCAATAGTAAAGTTACTGAGGTGCATTAAAAAATACTTTTACTTCTGTTTTCAAAATTATTAAAAATATAGAACGGAAATGGCACTAATTAATTTTGATATATTTCTTCATTTTCACATAAATGATACTCAGATTGTTTCTGTAATAGGAATGGACATGGGTCCTACTTGGTAATACTGACTTGGGATAATTATTAGGTTAAAGTTTCTAAGTTTTTGCAGTAATTATTACTAAAAATAAAAGTTCACAAACATCACTGAGTAATGCGATTACCATTGGTAGAGCAGGATCTTGATATGAATGACACTGCCTTTTCATCTGCCCATGCTTGTCAATTCCTGTCGTGCTACTAATTCAAATTTCTTTTCACATTGGCTGAGTCTGCAGCCAAATGCTGGTGCAGCACGCACAATCTGACAACACTCCATTTGGGTCCAGAGACGCTGCTACATAGTGCATATTTGCTCTTTGACACATGTCCCTAACCAGTATTGACCCAGTATAAATTACAGTTATTTACATTATTATTTACACAGATCAATAAACATCTTTACACATAGAAATATTTTTAGGGTTTACAAGAAAACTGAAATACAATACTTATAGTATACAAAGGAAAATTTTTAAATACGTACATCTGTATTAAAGTTTTACATTCCTATACCTTTGAATTAATCCCCTTTTAAATTCCTCAAATATTTCGGGTCACTTGAGTGCTACAGTATAACCCGCACAAGCTTTTCCTTCTCCAGTAAGTCTTAATTTTGCTACTGTCAAAACTTCAAAAGTTCCGTGTCAGTTCATCCTTCCATCTCTGTCAAATTCCTAAGATTCTTCACAAATGCTTGCACTCTCAATTGATTTAGCAGAGAAAGGAGCATTACACACGAAACACACTACTGCTACTGATTCTGTACATGATACTGAATGATCTTCTAAGTTACACGGTGTATACCTGACAGGTACTAGCCAATTGTGTCCCCCATTATCCCTAAAGTGTAACAAATCCACTGGCTCCTTAC
This sequence comes from Schistocerca nitens, assembly GCF_023898315.1. Lineage (NCBI taxonomy): Eukaryota > Metazoa > Arthropoda > Insecta > Orthoptera > Acrididae > Schistocerca > Schistocerca nitens. Next base: position 154,251,275 of record NC_064621.1, on the reverse strand, counting down.
TTTTAACAAAATTCACCTCACAAAAAGCATCGTAGTCAAGCTTCTTTTCAATGACAATGACAATGTGAGAACAAGAATTAAATTTCTTGACTTACCGTACCATATGTAGGAAGTCAGATATTGCGCTGAAAAGCTGACACCAGTAATGTAACACCAACTGTAAGTGACTGGAAGAGAGAGGTTGGGAGGGCTCTGTGTAGCACCAGTTATACAGCCTGCAATTCCAAATTCTTTACTACAGCCCCCCGCTGTAGGTCAGAACAGGAAGGGGCAGTTTGTTCTCCTGTGTTTTGTCCCACAGTGCTGACAGAGTACAGAGTAACCCAGACACTGGCCCATGATGCAGTTGTTTCTTTCAGAAGTGACTCCAGCTCCAGGTGCTGTTGGCCAGCTGTGACTGTATGTGTTGTGGTTCGGCTCACATACCCCATGTTGTCCAGAAGATAGCAGGCTGATGATGTAATGGCAGTGACCCACTGCCCCTGAGACAATAGCTAGTTCTGCAAGGTTCGCAGGAGATCTTCTGTGAAGTTTGGAAGGTAGGAATTAAAGCTGTGAGGATGGGGCGTGAGTCATGCTTGGGTAGCTGAGTTGGTAGAGCACTTGCCTACTCCTATAGGTACCTGCGGCCAGTCTCATCTCACAGTGGATAGCATAATGTTCTCTAGATATGTAAGCACCTTAAGATAATCATTTAAGATAAGCCAACATGATGGATCACAGCAATAATCGATAATACGTTGAATGCAGTCTTATGAAGTCACAGAGTCTGATGGTCTAAAGCCCTTTATGGCAGCAAGTACAGGAAACATACTGATATCCTGTATGGCATATGGGGCACAGTAGAAACTGTTTCAAAATCTGCAACCAGGACCACAGAGAAGTTAATCCAATAAAATGAAGCAAATAAGTAATACGAACTACAAAGATGAACACTTATTTAGTTGATGCTATAGTATGGTCATTTGCCCTCAGTGACAACATATCATTTTTACTATAAGATGACAAAAAATACTAATGCTCATCATGTTTAACCAATGCTTACAGCTTTGCACAAGGTGTCCCATGAAGACAGGACAATATCCCAGGTGGTGACAAAAATAATAATTTCAAGTTTTCTACCTCTTCATACAGATACGGTTCTTCTGCAAATTGGCAGTGGTCTTACAATATTGTTGTAGAGAAATTATTATATTTAATAATGTTTTAAGTCTGTATTGGCCCTACAATGTTTAACAGTTTCGGCGACAAGAGAAGCGGAGAAAACTTGATTACAAACTTCACACTTCTCTTACTGCATTAGACTTACTCGAAACATTTAGCTAATCCTCTTCTCTGGGTATGTGGCTGCTTCGATCTCCACAACTTCTTCTCTGAAGAAATAATGCTGATTAGAAAAACTAAAAACGACACTCTCTCTCTCTCTCTCTCCCTCCCCCTCCCCTCTCCCTCTTGAAATAACATGATACCCTCATACTTTCAGTTCAGTTCAGGTATATTTTCATTTCCACAAGTTTCACATAAGCATACAAACTCTTGCAAGTCAACTGCATCATTAACCATGAGATACTATTAAATATAATTACAATGTGGTGGGTTTAACAATCACCAGAAATTCAAAGACAAGTCTTGCTTCTACCAAGTCTAACACCAAGATTAAGTAAGAGTCTCTAGACAAATCATGTTTCAATTGTCTATAACATTTACAATTATTTGACCACCAAGGAATAACACGTAATTACTCCTTGTAATTTCCATACAGGTTCTGTAGTGCAAGCAGCAAACACTTCTTGGCATCACTAGTCTGATGCAGCTTCTGTCCTCCCATGGCCAACGTTCACCCTGCACACACAGATCTGTGTTACAGTAAATAGGCTCTCTCTCACACTTATCTTTAAAACATCGCTTGTTCGAGGCGGCAGAAGGTTAGCTGGTTCCAGAATTTTTCGTGGATATTCTCGAATCACTACAAATGTCATTGACCTATCATGGGTACAGGGAGAGGACCGACAGAAGGGTATCCACAGATTTTTAAGCTTGTTGACGGTTTGTGGCCCACTGTGAATCAGTGACTAGCTTACAGGTGGTGTGTGTTCACATCGACTGTCACAGATATAATACATTAGTTCAACCTACAGGTGTCCCACATACAGCTACGTAAATATAGGACTGGTTCTCATTTAGAGAACTATCTCACACCTGAACATGTGCTTCACTCTCTACGCATACAGACAGGGTATGTTAATTCCATCCCGGGTGAACAGACAGCGTCAGTAAGGGCATCTGACCACCTACTGTCACATTGCTTCAACTCATAACAATGCCCATCCTGTACTCCAAGCTGACAAGGCAACAGTGATGATGTAGTTGTTCAAATTACAGTAATAGTTAAGAATTGCATGAAAAATAGCTCTTATGATGCAAATCAGATCTCAATGTAATCTGTTACAGATTACTATTGATGTTTACCAGATAAAGATATAATCCCCAACCCCCTTCCTCCTTGCAGCATATTTCTTCATGGCTTCCAAATTAGCTTCTTGACTGAAATACTTAATTCTTAGATATGTTCTTGTTCTTATGTACAGAGCCATAATAATATTACAAAACTCAGGAAATTTTCAAAATTGAGCACAGAGACTTTATGACTTTTTATTTGCATACTCTGTATCCATAAAAAGCAGCAAATTCTCCTTCAAACTGCAATGCGATGTTTGTCCATACTGTTTCTACTGTTGGAAAATCCAAAGGGTTAAAGACTATAGAGTTATCACACTGTTAGAAAATCTGTTAACAAATTTTCTTAAACGTTCACAGCTTTTGACATTTCTCATGATGGTGAATTTACACAGAGCTTAGATACGCTGAATCTGCGTTGACATCATACAGAGAATATCCTGTGCTTAATTCTTTGTTCATGGCATGCAACCAGATAAAGAAGTATCACTTGAGTTACCCATCAGTATAGGGGGACACACACTGTTCTTGCTTCAAATGGCATGGGTTGTTATAAAAAATACCTTGTATAGTACCCTAGATAAAATTCCAGTCAATCTTGATTTAGCCTTAAAGCTGGTGTTTAACTGACTTTTACACTTTCAAAACGGCCAAAGAAAGATTTTATTGACGTAATGAAACGTTTCTGAAAAGGCTAAAATGTGTCTTTGCCACTAACTCACAATGATGAACATATGTGTAAGAATCTCTTTGCAGTACTCTCCTGAATTGTAAGATACATTCCAAACCCACTGTGCAGAGGTAAACATTCATCTTTTGGAAATTTGGAGTTCAAGACATTGAAAACATGGTTAATGAGTTCAGTGAAAGTAGTTTCTATGTCTTCGTGAAAAACATACAGCAACAATGGAGCGGTTTGTCACGAAAATTTGCGGATTACCATCCTTACATTATGCTTTGTTGGTGCAGTTACACTTACACCCACTTCAGTAAAGTGTATTAAGCCACTCCCTTGATGATGAAAAAGTTCCTATACCGATGTTATTTTCAAATCATCAGTTAGTGTAATGCGTCTGTCTATGAAATGGTTCCGGAAGGGCCATAGCATATGTGGTATATCAAAGAAAATCGATACATTCCTTGTGTCATCTGCTGGTTCCATAAAACACATTTTGTGGTATTGACAAAAATCCCTTCCAAAGTTTTATATTTTCCCACTCACATCACATCCACATTTACAACAAATATTCCACATCCTTTTTCTGCCTTGATGATATACATTTCTGTGGAAATTTGAGTATGGTGTTTTTGAGTTACTCTTTCCATATCGACTTTGAACACTGTACTTGTTTTGTTGTGTAGATCATCAGTGGAAGTTGTTGGGAACCAGCTGGAGGTGGTGTGTGAACTGTTAACTGTGTACATATTCCAGTCCAGTGGTCAGATCTCTGAATCTTTGAGCGATTCGATTGCGACAGTTTTTCATGATTGGCAATGGAGCAGTGATAAGCTAAACCTGTCTCGCAGGTAAAACTCTGGCAAAAATCAGTTTCTCTAAATCTGATGCATTTTTCATGTGGCATTGCATTTCTTTACAATAATGGATAAATGTAAAATATGCACAGTGTGCAAAGAAATCTGGGAACCTTTTGCTTGCTACAAGGCAAGGATGGCCAATCTCCATTTTTATATGCTTTCCATCTTACTAGATCTGCTGGCCCAAGTGCTAAAAGGGCAGGTGTGGATGTCGTCACAAAACAAGGGGGTTGGAGGGGGAGTGGTGGAGTATAAATATCCTTTAGTAATACTTTTATAGTTACAGAGGGGACAGATACAGGTTTCTATTTTTCAGTGTTCCAGTTGAGAGTGATTTGTCACACAGACCACAAATACTGTTTCTACTGTCTAAGGCATGTATCAACCTTTCAAATATTTTTCACACACGTTAAAAAACATTTTATTAATAAAAAGAGAACAAAAGTATACCAGTACATCGCCGAAGTTTTATAAAATGTCAAATATCTTTATATAAAAGGCAAAGTTCTTCTACAATGTAATATGGGCTTAAACGCACCGTGTAGGCTAAAACGACAATATACACCTGTGACTACTTACAGGAAAATTTTCTTCTGTAGCGCTACAGCCCTTGATGAGCCTTGGCTTCAACTGTTTTCCTCTATGCTTCTCGGTGTTTTGCAGGTCTTTTCCACATCCACACACCCATGGTGGTGAGATGTCCTATCACACCATCAATCTACCTTCTTCTAGGTTTCCCTTTCTATCATTTTCTTTTCCATTCTATCCTCCACATGCCTTAGTCTTGGTATTTATTGCGGTTTAACAAATTGTAAACATCTGTCATTAATGCTTGTAGCTCATTATTATATCGTATCCTCCAGCCTTCTCCTTCCGTATTGGGCCATAAATTTTATGTAGTACTTATTGCTCAAAGGTTCTTAAAGCTTTTTTGTCACACGTCAGCACCCGTACCCCATACCTGTAAGTAACAACTGGGTAAAACTAATGAAGTACATACTTGCTTTTGTTGTTCTTTTAACAAGGCTGTTTCTGAAGAATTCTAAAATTACAAAGTATGCTTTGTTCCCTGCTTGTATCCTTTCACTAATATTGTTTATATTTCATTTTATTTTCATTTACTATGAAGCTGATTTTTAATGCTTCTGTTTCTATTGTCAGGTATGTTTCTGCCTACTATTGGAATATCAAAAAGCATATGCACCTATCTGGCTAGTTTTCATAAATATAGTATCTCTCTTACTGATCTTATAAGTCAGGCTTAGTAGTGTTATACCTCAGTAGTTTTCAGGTGGTGTTGTATCTCCTTTCTTATAAATGGGGATTATTTTTCCTGTGATCCATCATGGTTTCAGCTTCCCATGTCTCTGGTAATGGGTGCAGCTCCTTTATTACAGCACCTGCATCACTTTTTTTTTTAATTCATAGGTTATTCCATCTTCACCAGTGGCTTGACTGTTTTTCATCTTAAAGGCAGCCAGAGAAACTTCTTGCAGTGCTGGCTTTCTTGCATAACTGCCTGCCTCTAGCTCTCCTATTCCTTCCTAGGCTGTTACTTAGTGTTTCTTAAGTATTATGCACATTATCTGTTCTGCCTCCCTTTATTTTCCCATACTTACTCGAGCATGCCTTTATTTTTGGCTCGAATCTTCTACTTATTTTCCCTATAGCACGTCACAACTTTCTTATTTTACTCTGTTCATTTAGCTCTTCTGCTTCTTGGAAGTCTTTTAAAGTTCACTCTTTTTTTCTTTCTCTTGCACAGTCTGTCAGTTCTGCTCCTTAATTCTTCCTATTGTTCTATGTTGCTTCTGGTTTCTCTTTGTAATAATCTCATTCTCGTCCTATTTTACTCCTCTTCTTCAAACGATTTCTGGGTTATTTTGTTTTTTCCTATGCCTATTAATTCTTCTGCAGCATCCTTAATGCCTTTTTCAAGCCTGCTATACTTCCACCTGCTCCTGTTTGTGGTTCTTCATTACTTAATTTCCCACTTAGTGTTGCTTGCTATTTTTTCCATTTCATCAGGAATTTGAAGTTTTTATATTCCAGTTCATCCCCTTTCCTGTTCTGCTTTTGTCCACTAATGACAGTTTGTCTCTCAAGACTGATTTTGCCACATAGTGACTTGAGCCACAAGTTGGTCCTCTGCAGCTCTGTACACCTATAGCCAAGTTGGAGGGGTGGGCATTCATTAAAATATGGTCAATCTGGGTAACTATTTCACTGACTGCCGACTTCCATGTACCCAGATGAAACATTTTGTGTGGGAAGCAGGTGTTCTTAATTATCATATTATTCTTTACTACAAATTGACACAGCAGATCTCCATACTCTTTCTTCATGATGCAATTAATGTTTTCAGAGATATCACAATGCTCATTCCCTCATCCCTTCCTCTTCAAAAGTTTACGGATCATTTTTATTTGTGTTATTTGTGGAGAAAACTGACTCGTTTTGTGTATCTGGACAAGCTGTATCAATGGCTTATGCCACAATTACAGGACAGTTAAGAATTCATTTAGCAAAAGAAACTGCTCGAACGCACTTTCTTTCAAACATCTGTTATTACCTCAGTGCTAAACTGCCATAGCACTGGGTTGGATGTGCTTCTGATCAACTCTTCTTCAGTGTGTCCCACAGTAATCTAACTCAACTAAATGGTTTTATGAATAAAACGATTAGTGTATTTTATTGTTGGAATTTGGGAGAACACTATCAGTTTCAGATGAATAGTGTCAGATGATATACTTCACCTGCTTGAGTAAAAGGGTGAGGGAAGTTGCTCAATGCAAAGTACATTTTCCAATTTCGTATGAATCAAACTAGGTAAGTTTCTCAGAAGCAGAGAACATTTTCCACTTTTTGAATTGAGCTTTCTAGCATACTTTGACTTGAGGAAGTTCTTCTGTATCTGGCAAACTTACTTCCCAAAAATCATGAAAGAAGAGGAGACCTTTCAAATGAAGCAAAAATGAAAACACTGTGCTATTTAGCAGATCCGCATTTTCAAACTGGTGTAGAAGAAGACTTAGGTGGATGCCAGACAACTGTGTCACTGACAAATTGTCAGGTCTATGTTTTCTCACCACATCTATCTTATATTTTGTTATATTATAAATAAGTAGCTGGATCAGAAGAAGTAACAACTAGTTTATTACAAACTTAGTGATCTGTTTCTCATAATGAAACGGCATGGACGACCACTAAGTACATGACGCACAAGCAGGCCATTATGCATCATATTTAACCAAATTTGTTTCATGTTAGGAAACTCTTAACAGAGCTCCAGTTTGGAGTAGACGAAAATGTGATCTATTCTTAAGATTTCATTTCCATAATGTGTTCACTTACCTTCAATAACGAAAAAGTTTCCAGCATGTCAAATTTGGTAACATTGTCCGAAAATGCTTTTTCATAAATTGTCTGTATGTCATCTCAATATTTTGTTGTTACACATAAAACTAAAATCTAACCATAGTGCAACTCATCCAGCACACTGATGCCTGTTCCATATTTGTACACTGAACAGTTTGCCTCTTTGAGTGAATTTAATGTAATGGAAGATTACGCATATGTTCTGTGCCACACACAGCAGATGACGCACATCGAGACCCTTCTCAAAGCGGAAGGGATAAGTGAGAAACAACTCCCTTGTCAGAGAATAAGCTTTAAGTTTTTTATTCATACAACATTGAGAACTCACTCTGAGCACATTCTTTTGCTCTGAGGCTCCCCTTTTTTTATTCATCCGACCCCATGCGTCGTCGTCTTACGGGATTACGTCAAAGATCACGTGCTCCTCCCTCCACTGCCACATAATTTTGAAGAGTTGCAGGGAAGAAAAATTAATGCACTTGCCAATATCTACCAAGACGAAACAGCAATGGGGGGAGTTTGAGTATTTTATCAATGTTCACAGCACTAGAAACAATGCCTGTACTGAACACAAATAATGAAAGTTAAAAACTTTGGGAGATGCTCTATCCACTGAAATGTGTGTATTTTCTCTAGGTATTGTAGTTTCTGCACATCTGTCTACAGGAAACCTGGAGGTACTTATGAATAACACCACATAAATGTAGCCAACTCCAGAACGAACAGTGTCCACCCTGAGGAAGGGTGCTGCAATATGACCAAAATGTTAGTGTTTTTTTTTTGTTTTGTTTTTTTTTGCATTTATATTAAGTCAATGTAATAGATCTAGAATGATGTTAATGAAATTTACAATGGCTCCCAATAAATTTCCATCAAACCACAGTAGATTTACTGGGATTGCCACAAGTTTTCCCAAGTGAAATTCCACGATACTTCCTTTATTTCCAGACAAGTTTTAGCATTTTCCCTGATAAATTTTGAGAGCTCAAGGGTTAGGTAAGACCTAAGTTGACAATCTGTTTTGCAGCTCTGGTACAAGAAACAATAGTACAAACAAGGAAATATCTAAGGAAGACTTGCAAGTCAATGGCATTTCTTGATGTTAGCAAAAATCTTAAATACTGACAACATCTTTTGTACTGAACTGTTTTCGCATGGACAAAGCAAGCCAAATGGTATACATGCTTCATTAAGAGTGATAAAATAACATTATTTCAACAAAACTGAACACATTTGCTGACAAAAATACACATTTCCTAGGAGTCACAAGACAGATTTAAAATACCTTCACTGATTTCAGAAATAACCACAGAAAAAGTAGGCCTCTTAAAAGCAGTGTATGAAGTGGGGAAAGAATTTGGTAAACCAACACTGTAGGTGACTCCAAAAAAGTGTTGGTGCTATTATGTCCATTTTTGTCGGTTATTACCCACTGTGTTACAACTATTATTTTACAATTATTGCGTGATTTTTCTTTCGAAAAATATTTTGAGTACACAGTGTACAAACTGCCAGCGACTGACAATTGCCTTCTTATTGTCCATTCTTTCTAACAGATAAACTACTTTTGAAGTGCCAAAATGTACTAGAACAAATAAAATGTCTATAAAACACCACACTGTACAATGTACTTGCAGTGAGACAGCCGCAATTCCTTAAATCCATCGCCCAAGGCCTATAGCCTGCTGAGGAGCACAGCAGTCCTGGGTCAATGGGTGAACAATGAAAATCCGCTGCAGTACACCACACACAAATAGACCTGGCCTGTAGGCAGATCAGTGAGACCAGATCCAACAGACAGGGCCTGCACATTAGTGGGAACTGAATGGCTTCAGATCAGCAAGCCCAATCCATTACAGATCCTTGCAGAAATGGCCTTCAGTTTTGGCCTGTCATGGCCAATCATGTGGCCAGTTATTCACGAGCCACAGACACCATGTTAATGAAATGAGACCACTGATCAATCCATGCAACAGATAAGTTGTTCAAATACTCTGCGAATCAATAATAATGAAGATAGGTAGCAACTCACCGAAAAGATGATTGCTGAGCCATAGACAGGCACTTAGAAAAGACAATCACAGTCTCACAACTACATTTTCAGCCATAATACTTTGTCAGAAAATTAGAGCACATACACATTCACACAGTCACTCAGACACAACTCATGCACACATGGCTGCCGTCACTGGCCACTGTACCTACATTCTCTGAGAATCATATATAAACAAACCACTCATGCCTCCCTGCCTCTTGTCGGCAGCTGCTAGACTAATGGCAAGAAGTGGTGGCAGCACTGACTGCAAGCTGAGGGGAGAAGCAATACGAATGAGGGAGTATGAAAACTGTGCATACTCAATTGCACCCAGCCAGTGACGATGATGAATGACACCTCAGTAAAACCATTTCATCTAGTGAGATAAACGAGATTTTCCAAATTTCCTTGGTGTGTCAGAAATTGCCTGATATTCCCCGATTTCTAGAACCTGTGGTAGCCCTGTTCACACTTTTCACCATCAATTTTAAACAGTTTCCATGAAATTTTTATGCAGTCTTCCATTAACATTAGATTTTATATTAAACAGTACATTCACTCATAATTTAGTATAAATATTCACACTCATAATTTAGTATAAATATTCACACTTTCAAAAGTACAACTGTTCATCCCATGTATCCACATTTCTTCAGTACACTTCTGTCTTTACGCAATCCCTTGAAGACATGATGGTATTACCATGTTCTATTCACTAATTATGGATGTGCATACAAAGTAATGTGATACACGCACACCAGTGCGCGTGGGGTGATGTGGTTGCGTGCCCATGCCCCCCCCCCCCCCCACACACACACACACACACACACACACACACAAAGAAAAATTTAATTAAGTAAAGCAATGTAACTGAGACAAATATCATAAAACTATGGACGGTCAAAAAATCAAGGACACACGACACTGCCAAAAATAACTCATCTGTGACAAACAGTGCTGAAAACACACACAAATGAAACCCGGGGGGGGGGGCACAAGTTGTGCACAGAAAGCAACAACTTTAGTTTATTTTCTGTCACTGTTACACGTTTGCTACCTTATAACTGATTTTGATGTGTATGACCACAGATCTGAAGATGGTTGTATAGACCAAAACCACATGTATGCTAACTGATGTGGAACTACGACTGAAAATAATTTTCTTTGTTTAAGGAAGCTGATACAATTAGGCTCTTAATTTATCACTTAATCCTTCCAAATGGACAAGGAGGGCATAGTACAATTACAGCAAATAGTGTGACTGAATGCAGTGAAAAATATTTCTCAAGGGGGAATATAATACAAAATTTAAAAAAAGGGTAAAATGATGAGTCACACAAATGATTACACTTACCAGCTTTATCGACAAATGCAGCCAGGTAGGTAGGTAGGTAGGTAGACAGGGAATGAGAGTTTGGCTCTGACGCACACGTCTCATTAAAATTAGTTACATTGTTAAACACTTCACAGAGTATTCTGTTTTATTTCTCTTTTGCATTTCTCAATAAGCTATGCAAATATACATCACAAAATATGATTATTATCCAATTAATAACTTTCTTGAAATATGTTTTCCAAAATAAACACACTGTAGATCTGATTCAGTAAAAGGCAAAAGGTGTGATTGTTCATACAGAGCAATTCTTTTATGTACATATCTATCATAAATTGTAGTTAGAAGGGTAATTTGGAATGTATGTTTACAATTTTATTCAATATATGACCTATGAAAAATTAATAGAAGTATATTTTATTCAGTGACATCAAAAAGCTCAGATTTACTGCATTCCTATCACACTTCTACCACACACAAATATCACAGCACCACAAGTGCAAATACAACATCATAGCACAGTTTTAAACTTGACAACTGAGTGACTCAGAGCCTGAAGTACCTAAACCAGTGCAAGAAATGCCTAACTAAGTATAGGGCATGTTGAGGTACAGCCATCATAAAATAGTTCTCAAGTTATGTAAGAGAATGCTGATGCTAGTAGGATGTTCCATCGGAGGTATGGAAATACCATAGACTTCTCAATCTGAACTCTGCAAAATGACCGCAGAAGTTTCACAATTGCCAACTGCACTTACATGCAGCACTGAGTAGCCAAATGAATCAGTACATCGTTTAGGTATGTTTGGTGCTTTACTTTGGGTCATTTTCATATTACATTTCATATTTTCAGATGCAGATATGAACTCGGGTGGCATCAATATTGATGATTCACACAGACAGGGAATGAACCATCGGAGGAGAGGAATTTGTCAACAACAACAATTGATTCATTCGCAAAATAAAAAAGGATGCAAATTAGTGAATTTACTCAACGGAGAAAGTATCTGAGTATACTGAAATGACAGAATATGAGGTGTGCACACTGACAAAAGGTAAACTTGTTCCAGATAAGTGGTGTTCAGGAGACTCCTGTAGACATCTCGAAAACTGTAATGGCAAGATGCCACAAAAAAATTACAACCAATACTTTCTAGCCGTTGCAAAATGAATTGGGCAATCAAAAATGTCTTAATAAGGTGTTAATAGAGATATCAGAGATGTCCAGAAGCTACTCTAATGGAAATCCATTTAGTCAGTCTCTGGAAAGGATTTACTTATGGGCAAGATGGAAAGAGGGCTGATAACATTGGGTATAGTACGTTCTTACACAGCAATGAAACAAAGAAGTTTTAAAAAGTGTTCATCCTGTTGAAAAAGAAGGTAAATATATACTTCATAATAAGACAAGACTTTAACAAACAGATACTGTTTGCAATTTCATAAAGAAATTTCCTGTATATAAGTCACAGTATTGTCATAAAGAAGTCTGAAGTGCCTTGTGCCACAACTGAATATGCCCACTTTTTACTATCATTAAAGAGCTGAGTGTGAAGCCACGAAAACTAATTTTGTATCCCTGTATTTATTTTGGCACACATTAAATACTCAGTTCAGTGTGCATCTTCCCTAACCCACTGAAAGACTGCATTCGCAACAGAACTCTGTTAGACACTACAAAAAATAAGAGATGAAAGAAAAGCACGATATCCACTTGCAGCAAACAGAAGCAGTGAAGGAAGCAAAATAAAAAACGTCCAGGGAGCAAAAACAAGTAATGGTACTTGTCATGTATTGTATTTGTGATTAATAACAATATTATGAAAACAACAGATTGCTACTCACAATATAGTGAAGATGCTGAGTTGCAGATAGGCACAACAAAATGACCAACAACTAATTAAGCTTCTAGCCAAAAAGGCCTTCATCAGAATTAGACAACATACACATTCAAGCAACCACCACACACACACACACACACACACACACACACACACACACACACACACACACAACCCCAGCCTCAGTTGCCAAAGACTGATCACGTGTGTGTGTGGGGGGGGGGGGGGGGCGGCACGGTCAGAAGCTTACATGTCTGACAGTCTTTTTATTGTGCTTATCTGTGACTCAGTCTCCATTTCCGGTGAATAGCAATATATCCTTTACATAGCACTTGTTATTGCATCCTGGATTTTCTCATTGTATTTGTGTTTGACTTCTTGTAAACTAAGTGCAGATTAGTACTGCTGTCAATTCTGAGCTATACCTTGGGTTAATAATTAGGTTTTGAGTGAGGGACACATGCTTGCAAAGCAGGAGTATGAAAGATGCTTTTCTCAGTTATTTACCCTACACAGAGCTAATAATTAGGAGGTGACCTATTCTTCATTCCAGGTCTTAAGTTTTCACTCTGATGGAGACAAAGGAAAAAAAAAAATACTTCATCTCCATCAGGTATCTGATACAACCAACAAAGAAAATACCACACTTCGGCATTAACAAAATGACGAAAGAGGACTTTCTCTCATCCTTTGTTATGGAATCATTTATCAAACTGCAAGACATCTATAAATGGACAAAAAGTAAAAAGGGAACTGCCTTGATATCTGACGGCTGCAGCTATAAAACAATAGCCTGATGAGCCTTTTTCTGAAACATAATTTTCAAACTCTGGTAGAGGAAGACACCCAAGCAATTAACTGGGATCTGTATCACTGCTTTACAAAGAAGGCAAAGATACAACAAAATAAAATAAGAACATTCTTGATCTCTTGCAGAAGGTACCTCCAGTGCACCACAGTTTTAATAAAAACCTTAAGGTTGAAAATAACACTGTTAATGGTGTCTATGGTTATCATGATGATGCATCCAGTAAGTAGGTCCTGTTTCTCGTAGCATGCGTTGTGACTAACCAACTGCAAAACGAATGTGTTTCAGTTTTTCAAGGTAAGACATGCCTAGCCTCATGGAAAACTATTTAAAATACTGTCACTATGTCCATTTTTAATTGCTTAAGTATTTGTGATACTTTTACATTCACTATAAAAATAACACTAGATTATTATCTAGTGTGTTAATTTTTCTGTGAGACAAACTCTGGAGCAAATTTCTGATTTCCATATACATGTGGGTGAAGTACCAATGACTCTGAGCCCCTAATTACCTTTTAAATAGTTCATTACTTGTATTAAAATGAAGTACTCAAAATAACAACTGAAACAATCACAATACAGTGATGTCACTTAATTTTACAGATTTTGTAATACATGAAGACAATGAAAATGTCTGTATTTCATTGAGTCAAACTAGTAAACAAAAACAGTTATACAGGATAAAAAGGAACTATAATTTATTAATAACTAAATACTTCTCAATGAATATCCTCCTTGCATTACACAAGGCTCAATCTAACAACACAAACCACATCCAAATGAACACTTTGCCCGAATTGTTATGAATTTTAGTAGCACCTCAGCTAGGATAAATCGACATACCATGCCCAATCATTTGTTGATAACTTGTCTCCTTCACTCCATAGAACTTACTTATAAGTAATTCCAGTAAATTTTCAACTTCTTCCTTTCTTAAATCGTTGGCGAGCTTGAGCTTTCGTATACCGATGACTCCGTTCCGACTTTCCATTTTCCTGGGATTCTTGTTCATTATCTTGATTTGCACTATCTAGAGATAAAATATGTTCATTATTCAACAGTAGAGAGTATTCATTATATGGAGATACGTAAATGAGAAAGGGTGGGGTGGGGAAGGAGGGAGAGGGGGATAATTCTTACAGATAGCTTCAACATAGTTAGCTGCAGTAATGGAAAGGAAAGTGAAGTGCCTGCAATTCCTTGGTTGTCAAACAGGGCATTATAGCAATAGTAGTGCAATATGAATGATGAAGTTATATGGTAACATACAGAATGCATTGAGTAAATTTTTAATAAATGCTAGTGAACGAGAAACAACTAACTGCTTGCCCATATGAGAATTGTAGTTTACATTGACAGCTTCACAACTCAAGGAATTCACAGTTGCTTTGATCAAAAGGAAAAAAAGGAGGAAGACTTAGAGTAATGTCTCATTGACAGTGCCGACATTAGATATGGAACCTGTCAAACAAGGAAAGAATCTGCGCAGAACATAACGAAAACAAACAATAATAAAATGGAAAGTGATAGGAGGAATCAATGCAGAACAGGAAAAAACTGAAAAAAAAGGACAAAGTGACATCACATAAAAACTGAAAATGAAGGTAGTTTAAATTAGAAATTACACATATGGGACAGCACTTGGCAAGTTGAACCTGAAGATTAAAACAAGAACATGACTCATTGATGTTGATATTCCTATTATTTCTGTCTTCTCAAGAATCATTGAATGCATCATGTCTAACACTTTCTCTGGATACAAAATGTTTCAACTAGGCCTCTTAGTGCTTTTAGTGATATCTCCCCCCCCCCCTCTTCAATTCCCACATAGCTAAGGGTGACACACACACACACACACACACACACACACACACACACACAAATATGTGATCTGCGATTATCCATGAGTGCTGCCAACTTTAGGCTGCACTTTTGGATGCCAAGTATTACTGTGCACTGTTAAGGGTGACAGTTCCAGGAATGTGGCAAGCCACAAGCACTGCCTTCCCCTCCTCACTCTTCTCCTCTCGGCATTTGAAATGCGCCTTCTATAGTTCCCATTAACCAGCACCCAAATCTTCATTTTATCAGGGACAAAATATTGTACATTGTGCTTTGGGGACAACAGTACAGGCTTTGAGTATTGGGACATCTGCCAACATGACTAATTTAAGGAACAGTGTAAGGAAATGCAAAGTTGAAATGAGAGAAAAGTATTTAGTTTTGATTGATGATGCGAAAGGAGCATCCTAGTTATACAATGGAATTTGAACAGCTATGCAAGGGAACAGGGAAAGCAGGAAGCTGTATGCAGAATTTATGTTTGGCAGTGGGACACGGAGGAAGAACAAGACAAGACAGACAGAGGGGGGAGAGGGGCTGGGGGGGAGGGGTTGGTTCATGTTTGTCAGAGGTATCGAAGTGAAGAGAAACACTTTAATAGTTCACAAAGTTTGTTTTCACTTCAAGGGCAAAGGTAAAGGTATCCAGATGTGTGCATGGACTTGTTAGATTTTGCAGTTCAAAACAGGAAATGTGGAACTTCAGTTACAACTGAAATGGTTTATATTAAAGGATCCAAATTAGCACATAAAAGAAACATTTCACTTATGGAATTTAAACATTTGTATGAGTCAGTTCGGTGATTTATGCAACAAAACCTGTTTGTCACAGAGCTCCAGCTGCCAAAAACTGCCTCAGGCTTTCGAAATCAATTTGAAATCTTTCCAGTGTTACGTGATACAACTTTAAGGTAAAAAATTTTTATTTACTTTCCCAAATA
Organism: Schistocerca nitens; assembly: GCF_023898315.1. NCBI lineage: Eukaryota > Metazoa > Arthropoda > Insecta > Orthoptera > Acrididae > Schistocerca > Schistocerca nitens. Next base: position 154,235,103 of record NC_064621.1, on the reverse strand, counting down.
GGTATATTTTGACGTGGCAACACTCCAGTAAATAATGTAAGGGAACCTAGGGTGCAAGTACATACATGTGGTGCTAGAAACCAGTGGGGCGCAATGAAGTTAAACATTATGGCTGATGGACAAAAATTGCCACCATACACAGTTTTTAATCAGAAAACCCTCCCCAACAGAAAGCTTCCCAGCTGGTATTATTGTAAGAGTTCGTGACGGTGGGTGGATGACAGGAACTGGTCCAGCACTGGATTTCAGCAGTGTGGAATAAGGGACCAGGAACTCTTTTTCACTGAGAATCAATATTTCTGCTCAATAGTTTTCATGGGCACACTGGTGACTGAGTGAAAACTAAAATTAAAAGAAGGAAACTGTGACCAAGCGATTATTCCTGGTGGCAAACAAGTGTGTTACAGCCTTTGAATATGTGTATCAATCATCCATTCAAAGTCAGTGTAAGACATGTCTACAGAAATTACATCAACAACAAAGCCGCTTTAATGCTGTTTGCAACATGTGTGTTTGTCAGAAATGTGTCACTGGAATTTGGCTGGATGGTGGTCAATATCACAAGAACTTGTCATGAAAATTTCCAAATAATCTCTATGTAACTGAAAAGATGTCATTCGTGACAGTGGCTCTGAGCAGCATTCTGATTCATCTTCGAGGGTGAAGAATCAGACACTAGTGATGCTGAGATGGTGTGAAGTGCTTGTGTTTGATTTGGGTACCAGAAGATACAAACACACTGACACAGTTTTGCCAAACAAAGAAGCATTCTTTTTTCAAAACTAGCTATTGTATTTGCAAATAAGTTACAACAGCACTTTCCAGCCACTTTATAAAATTTTGACTCCCATAGGAATAGAGAAAGTAATACTTTGTTCCGAGTGCTAGAGTTCAATATGACAATAATATCTTGCCTTATTTGGTGTCAACTGGCATTGAAAGGATTTCTAATTGTTGACGTGTAGAAGTTCATATGTTGTTGTTGTTGTTGTTGTTGTGGTTTTCAGTCCAGAGACTGGTTTGGTGCAGCTCTCCATGGTACTCGATCCTGTGCAAGGTTCTTCATCTCCCACTACCTACTGCAACCTACATCCTTCTAAATCTGTTTAGTGTATCATCTCTTTGTCTCCCTCTATGATTTTTACCCTCCACACTGCCCTCTAATACTAAATAGGTGATCCCTTGATGCCTCAGAATATGCCCTCCCAACCGATCCCTTCTTCCAGTCAAGTTGTGCCACAAATTTCTCTTCTCTCCAATTCTGTTTAATACCTCCTCATTAGTTATGTGATCTACCCATCTAATCTTCAGCATTCTTCTGTAGCACCACATTTCAAAATCTTCTATTCTCTTTTTGTCTGAACTATTTATCAACCACGTTTCACTTCCATACATGGCTACACTCCATACAAATACTTTCAGAAACGACTTCCTGGCAATTAAATCTATACTCGATGTTAACAAATTTCTCTTCTTCAGAAACGCTTTCCTTGCCATTGCCAGTCTACATTTTATATCCTCTCTATTTCGCCCATCGTCAGTTATTTTGCTCCCCAAATAGCAAAACTCATTTACTACTTTAAGCGTCTCATTTCCTAATCTAATTCCCCAAGCAGCGCCTGATTTAATTCGACTACCTTCCATTATCCTCGTTTTGCTTTTGTTGATGTTCATCTTATATCCTCCTTTCAAGACACTGTTCATTCCATTCAGCTGCTCTTCCAGGTCCTTTGCTGTCTGACAGAAATACAATGTCATCGGCAAACTTCAAACTTTTTATTTCTTCTCCATGGATTTTAATTCCTACTCCCAATTTTCCTTTTGTTTCCTTTACTGCTTGTTCAATATACAGATTGAATAACATCGGGATTGGATACAACCCTGTCTCACTCCCTTCCCAACCACTGCTTCCCTTTCATGCCCCTCGACTCATAACTGCCATCTGGTTTCTATACAAATTGTAAACAGCCTTTCGCTCCCTATATTTTACCCCCGCCACCTTCAGAATTTGAAAAAGAGTATTCCAGTCAACATTGTCTAAAGTTTTCTCTAAGTCTACAAATGCTAGAAACATAGATTTGCCTTTCCTTAATCTAGCTTCTAAGATAAGTCTTAGGGTCAGTATTGCATCACATGTTCAAACATTTCTACGGAATCCAAACTGATCTTCCCTGAGGTCAGCTTCTACCAGTTTTTCCATTCATCTGTAAAGGATTCGTGTTAGTATTTTGCAGCCGTGGCTTATTAAACTGATAGTTCGGTAATTTTCACAACTGTCAACACCTGCTTTCTTTGGGACTGGAATTATTATATTCTTCTTGAAGTCTGAGGGTATTTCGCCTGTCTCATACATCTTGCTCACTAGATGGTAGAGTTTTGTTAGGCCTGGCTCTCCCAAGGCTGTCAGTAGTTCTAATGGAATCTTGTCTATTCCTGGGTCCTTGTTTCGACATAGGTCTTTCAGTGCTCTCTCAAACTCTTCACGCAGTATCTTATCTCCCATTCCATCTTCACCTACATCCTCTTCCATTTCCATAATTTTGTCCTCAAGTACATCACCCTTGTATAGACCCTCTGTATACTCCTTCCACCTTTCTGCTTTCCCTTCTTTGCTTAGAACTGGGTTTCCATCTGAGCTCCTGATATTCATGGAAGTGGTTCTCTTTTCTCCAAAGGTCTCTTTAATTTTCCTGTAGGCAGTATGTATCTTACCCCTAGTGGTATGCACCTCTACATCCTTACATTTGTCCTCTAGCTTAGCCATTTTGCACTTCATGTCAATCTCGTTTTCTGAGATGTTTGTATTCCTTTTTGCCTGCTTCATTTACTGCATTTTTATATTTTCTCCTTTCATCAATTAGATTCAATATCTCTTCTGTTACGTTTTAGTCTACAGTTCATAACCAATAAATTATGGTTGGAGTCCACATCTGCCTCTGGAAATGTCAGACTTTAAAACCTGGTTCCTAAATCTCGGTCTTACCATTATATAATCTGATACCTCCTAGTATCTCCAGGCTTCTTCCATGAATACAACCTTCTTTTATGATTCTTGAACCAAGTGTTAGCTATGATTAAGTTATGCTCTGTGCAAAATTCTACCAGGCGGCTTCCTCTTTCATTGTTTACTCCCATTCCATATTCACCTACTACGTTTCCTTCTTTTCCTTTTCCTACTATCGAGTTCCATTCACCCATTACTATTAAATTTTCATCTCCCTTCACTATCTGAATGATTTCTTATATCTCATCACACATTTCATCAATTTCTTCATCATCTGCATAGCTAGTTGGCATATAAACTTTTACTACTGTAGTAGGCATGGGCTTCGTGTCTATCTTGGCCACAATAATGCGTTCACTATGCTTTTTGTAGTAGCTTACCTGCATTCCTATTTTCCTAAGCATTGTTAAACCTATTCCTACATTACCCCTATTTGACTTTGTATTTATAACCCTGTAGCCACCTGACCAAAAGTATTGTTTCTTCTGCCACCGAACTTCAGTAATTCCCACTGTAACTTTGACCTATCCATTTCCCTTTTTAAATTTTGTAACATACCTGCCCGATTAAGGGATCTGACATTCCATCCTCCGATCCGTAGAACGCCAGTTTTCTTTCTCTTGATAACAATGTCCTCCTGAGTAGTCCCTGCCAGGAGATCCGAATGGAGGACTATTTTACCTCCGGAATATTTTACCCAAGAGGACGCCATCGTCATTTAACCATACAGTAAAGCTGCATGCCCTCGGGAAAAGTGATGGCTGTAGTTTCCCCTTTCTTTCAGCCATTCGCAGTACCAGAACATAAGGCCATTTTGGTTAGGGTTTACAAGGCCAGATCAGTTAATCATCTAGAATGTTGCCCCTGGAACTACTGAAAAGGCTGCTGCCCCTCTTCAGGAACCACATGTTTGTCTGGCATCTCAACAGATACCCCTCCATTGTGGTTGCACCAATGGTACGGCTACCTGTATCGCTGAGGCACGCAAGCCTCCCCACCAACAGCAAGGTCGGCAGTTCATTGGGAGGGGAAGGGGGGGGGGAGGTGAAAAGTACATATATCATGATCAAAAATAAAAATAGATGCTATGAAATTATATCCTTTCAGATACAGTTTTACCATGTATTTGATGATTTGCATGGTGGCTGCCGGGGAAGCTAGGAGCTATGCCTTGGCTGTGCGTTTTAACTGCTGAGGGGAGAAGAGAGAGATGACAAGAAGGCAGTGCCAACTCCTTCCCATACCACTGGCGAATTACTCTTGTGTTGAGTTCGAGTGAAAGCAGATGTGAGATGTGGAAATATCGGCTCTCTGAGACAAATGAATATATTCCAACTCATTCCAATTTTCTCCACTACTACTCGTCAACCTGATGTGGCCAAACTGTAATATCATGAAACTGTCAAGTGAATTTAACTTATGCCAAAAAATCTGAAAATGTAAGCTTTGTTATTTTTCTAATTACTCAATTGCCACTAAAATGTCACACAAACAAAGATAACTGACATCAGAATTAATCACCAATGAAAATTAATAATCACTGGGCGAGGTAGCTATAACTGTTCCTCTCTCTCTCTCTCTCTCTCTCTCTCTCTCTCTCTCTCTCTCTCTCCCCCCCCCCCCCCCCCCCCCAGAAGGGAGCACAGGATTCCACCAAAATGTAAATGAAAACATCTATTCTCTATTTACAAGGTTACTTGCTATTTTAATAGCAACTGCAGTCTTAAAAAGATTCCCAAGCAAATTCGCTGTTACAGTACATTGTCTTGGCACTAGTCATCCTATGGAATACAACAACATGCAGATTCTGGCATGCACTTCCAGCTATTGCAAGTGCTATTAAGGAAGCAGCTGAAATTTAATTAGCAAGCAACCTTATAAATATAGACGGAGGTTTTTGTTTAAATTATGCATGGAATCTTCCTCTCTCCCTTGTCATGAAACACTATGTTAACTCACCCATTTATTATTAATTTTCATTACGGATAACTTCTGACATCAGTTATCTTTCGTTTTGTGACGGCACTCTTGTTTGTTTTGTTTTGTTGTGTGTGTGTGTGTGTGTGTGTGTGTGTGTGTGTGTGTGTGTTTTCTGAAATTTCAGTGCACACCTACATTTTATATTCCCTTGCAAATTGATACTTCCTGCGATTTTGGCTTGAAAATGACAGGGTATACTCTTATCAAAATATCAATGGTTGTGAATGTCACCAAACCACATTCCCCAAAATATTGGGAAAGTGAAAATACGGACTGCATGATGAATAGTTACCTCTGAACAGATCTGGAGGTGGTTCCAGTAGTGAAGTCTGGCTGCATTTCGTTAGGTAACGGTATGCCCATCCAATAACATAGCCAATCATAGCCACAGCAATTGTAAGTAGAGCCATCAAGATTGGGTGCTAAAAGCAAACAGTCAATGCTCAGCATTTCAATACACATAGTTTACATCAAAATAACTTTATGAAATCAATTAAGAGTTAACAATTCTTACATAGTTATTCCAAATTAAATTACATTAGTGTACTGTAACAATAGGCACTTCTACTATTCTCCAACTTATTTCCTATAATATACAATAATGTTTTGTCCATATATTGTTGGTTCTAATAAATATTCAATAAACTAAGCAAGATGGAAGTAAATTGTTCTCTCTTCCCACTACTATTTTCTCTTACACCAAATATCTATCAACTGATAGTTTAATACACCTGATTACATGTTTCCTGGTCTCTAGGATGTTTGAAATACCATTCTGTTCCTAATATTTTGATGTATCTGTACGTCATCTTCTGCACATGTTCTGAGCAGTGGTCTGATATGAGCTTGCTGCCTAGCCTCCAACCATTGTGTTGTATTATGGTGTCGTACCAAATGGTTCAAATGGCTCTGAGCACTATGGGACTCAACTGCTGAGGTCATTAGTCCCCTAGAACTTAGAACTAGTTAAACCTAACTAACCTAAGGACATCACAAACATCCATGCCCGAGGCAGGATTCGAACCTGCGACCGTAGCGGTCTTGCGGTTCCAGACTGCAGCGCCTTTAACCGCACGGCCACTTCGGCCGGCAGGTGTCGTACCCCTATTTACAAAAGAAACATCACTCCCATCAACCACTATGCCCTTTGATACACACCATTCTTCTGCCTGTACCATTATTCTGTGAAATATGTATCTTCCATGTTCCTCAGTTTTCACAGATGAAATTAAACAGGGATCTTAATAAACTGAACAGTGGCTTCCAGGTATTATCAACAGGTTTTCTGATACCATTATTTCAAAAGACTCATTCACATTGTCTCAAACTGCACTGTGATTATAAACTTTTTCTGTGATAATACATGATGTGGTGCTGAGTGACAGCTGATCAACTTGGCTGCTAAGCTGGCATCTGTTTTTCATATCATCATAAATCGCAATATTAGTACAGACACAGGATTAAAAAAGTTTGATACAAATGAGGGACTGTTCAGAGCACCTACCCACCTCAGCTTGTGAAAGATGGGTAAAGACAAATAAGTTGCACATAGCAAGTGACTACAAATTTTAAAAAGGTTGGTTGGTTGAGTTGGGGGAGAGGACCAAACTGTGAGGTCACTGGTCCCATCGGATGAGGGAAGGGAGGCGTAGGAAATCGGCAATGTCCCTTCAAGGGAACCATTTCGGCATTTGCCTGAAGCAGTTTAGGGAAATCGCACAAAACCAAAATTGGGATGGCCGGACACTGGTTTGAGCCTCATCACTCAGCTTGCAAAAAGGAATGTGTATTTACTGCCCAGGTATTGCAAGTGTACGACTCCCTTTACATGAAATACAAGTTGTTACAAGAGTATAACACAGTTTTAAATTTATATGCTATTAAATGTCTCGTGCATTTTTAATGATCTTGTTTTCCACTATGCTCTTCCTCAAGGAAAATTCACAATTCCTTACTCCAAGGAAGACATGGGTTACTTGGTGCATATTAGCAAGGAGGAGCATCGTTTTCTCTATATTCCTCTTTCATGATGTTCTGAACCCAACCAATGTCTCTGGTATTTTGGACACCATATAGGACTGAGTATGTAGAGTCTCAATTTTAGTTTAATTAATGCACTCTGGTAACAGTTAATTGAAGGTTACTTGGTGCATATTAGCAAGGAGGAGCATCGTTTTCTCTATATTCCTCTTTCATGATGTTCTGAACCCAACCAATGTCTCTGGTATTTTGGACACCATATAGGACTGAGTATGTAGAGTCTCAATTTTAGTTTAATTAATGCACTCTGGTAACAGTTAATTGAAGGTGGGAGCCTTTAAAAATTTGCCAGTTATTTTCTTAAATGATTATCTTTGCCTCTCATAATTCTCTTCTTATACACTCTTTCTGCAACTCTAAAGTCTTTGTTCGTAATGTTTTTGCATATCGCAGCACCACCTGGCCAATTAACAAGCAAGTTGCCGGATGGAATAAAATTTGTCTGTAAGAATTTCTTCCTCAGTGCTTTCCGTTTTCCATGTAAGTCCCTTCATGCCCCTTTAGGATTCAGAACATTGATGGAACATCCGGTGGAATAACAACAATTTGAATGAGGGCTGGTAGCTACTCACCAAAGAGATGTAGTGTTGAGCATCAGAAGGGCACATTTTAAAGAATACTAAGCTATCAGGCAAAGTCCTTCAGGTTTAGGAACACACACACACACACACACACACACACACACACACAGCTACGGTCCAGCTGTGAATATATTTACTCGTCTTACAACCAACCATTTTTCTTACTTTCTTGAAGCTGATATGTTTAATACAGGTATGTCCAAATTTACCTCAAGCCTTGAGATGGACCAAGACCCCATTCACTGTTGCATAACATTTTACAATTGTACCCAGTTACACTAAGATGATTCCGAAGGATGAAGGATGCGGTAGTTATTCGGAGATGATGAGGCTTGCACAGGATAGAGTAGCATAGAGAGCTGCATGAAACCAGTCTCTGGTCTGAAGACCACAACTAAAACCACCCAGTTACAGTCACTGAAGTGCACCTATGTTGCATCTGGTTTGGGGTGTGGCAGCAGTAGCTCAAAGTGTAGGGGGTTACTACACCTTTGTACTACCTCACAGACCTGAAATCTCAATACTTAAACATGAAGTTAAACAACTAAAAGATTGTGAAGTATTCCACAATTTTACACCTCAAGAGTATGGTGGCATGGACAGTGCTCGATATTTCTGCTCCCCAGGCCTTCAAGTTACATGGCTGTACTACGAGCCTCCAGTACAAAAGGCAACACATTTTCAAATCATTTATGTTCCTATTTGGCTAATTCTCTCTTTCATTTTCACATTCTGTCCATAATTTACAATTAACAGGTAGTTTATTGGTCTTTTCTCTCTGCCTTTCCATCTCTTAGAAGGACTGAACAGGATACAGTTTCACTTACATTCTCTCCAGTGTAAGTTTTGATTTTAAAATTTAGAGCACCATTGCTAGGATCTAGAAGGAATCTACATAATGAAGATGTTCCACCAGGTATAGTTCCTGCTTTTGGAAACATGAGATTTGGCAGGTGTATTACGAATCTGTAAATGACTGTTTATGCTAACACATCTTACTGCTTACATTTAAACAGAAAAATATTTCTAAATTATCACATATCTCTGATTCAATAATTGAAGCACCAAAATTAACAAGGCCAGTTGAAGTACACAAATTCTGCTTATGATATCAGGATTTGCTCAACAAGTACTAATTCAATACTTGCCCAGTCAGGTGGGGCTCACAATTTAACACCGTCCTGAATGCACATGTAACTTGATGAATGCTATGAAAGTTGAGTGACAGTGATTAAGAACATGAATTCAAATTTGGCAGAAACATGGCTGAAATCGATGGTGAGGCTCTTACTTTGAATTTTCTGTAATCTTCCTATTTAATCTCTCACAAATGAGATGGTTTCTTCAAGAAACAATGCATCTTAGTCATCGTCTCGCACTTTACTATCTGGGTTTGTGCTCCATGCCCTATGATGCAGCAAGGATTAAAACGTTAACATCCTTTTTTTGCAGAATTGCTACAATATGACTGAAATGAACGATTATATACAGGCAAGCAGAAACTATGTTCACATAATAAGGATCTTGCAGAGCATTAAAGCCTGGACTGAAATATGTTCATTAAATTCTTGGTGTCATCTGTGGAAGTATGGTACTCAGTTCTTTCAATATTATACGTAACACTGGCTAAATTATTTTGCGAGTGTAACAGGGAACAGGATTAACTCTTATTGTTTTGCTAAACTAATTAAAATGAATAATGGATGAACTACACACATGAAAAAAAGTTGTGCATCACCCCAGTTCCCAAACGCTTTAAGATAGACATTGACTGTGGATATTTTATCACAGGCACAGTCCCTTTGACTGTTCAGAGATGTCATTAAACCAGCCAAAAGATGTAAACAACCATGCATGAGTAGTGCCTATTAGACAGAGGGGTCCGACAGCCAATCAGTTCCAATCATTCCACCAGGGAGGTGGTACACAGCTTGTATTGTCTGTAGTTCAACCATGCCTAGACGGTCAATACGGAGGTTCGATCGTGTCCGCATTGTTACTTTGTGCCAGGAAGGGCTCTCGACAAGGGAAGTGTCCGGGCATCTCAAAATGAACCAAAGCGATGTTGTTCGGACATGGAGGGGGCGGGAGGGAGGGAGGGTGAGGGTGGAGAGAGAGACACAGAGAGAGAGAGAGAGAGAGAGAGAGAGAGAGAGAGAGAGAGAGAGAGAGAGAGAGAGAGAGAGGGGGGGGGGGGGGGGCTGAATGACCTGCCTCACTCATGCCACCCAAGGGCTGCTACGTAAGTGGATGACTGCTACCTGCAGATTATGGCTTTGAGGAACCCTGACAGCAACGCCACCATGTTGAATAATGCTTTATGTGCAGCCACAGGATGTCATGTTATGACAAACTGCGCAATAGGCCGCATGATGCACAACTTCACTCCCGACGTCCATGGCAAGATCCATCTTTGCAACTACGACACCATGCAGTGAAGTACAAATGGGCCCAACAACATGCCGAATGGACCGCTCAGGATTGACATCATGTTCTCTTCACCGATGAGTGTCACATATGCTTTCAACCAGACAATCGTCTGAGACGGGTTTGGAGGCAACCCACTCAGGCTGAACGCCTTAGACACACAGTCCAGCAAGCGCAGAAGGTTGAGGTTCCCTGCTGTTTTGGGGTAGCATTATGTGGGGCTGACATACACAGCTAGTGGCCACGGGAAGTGCCATAACGACTGTACGATATGTGAATGCCTTTCTCCCTCCGACAATGCAACCTTATCGGCAGCATATTGGCGAGGCATACGTATTCAGGGACAACATTTCACACCCCCATCGCGCACATCTAGTGAATGACTTCCTTCAGGATAACAAAATCGCTCGACTAGAGTGGCCAGCATGTTCTCCAGACATGAACCCTATCGAATCATGCCTGGGATAGATTGAAAAAGGCTGTTTATGGATGACGCGACCCCTCCAACCACTCTGAGGGATCTACGCCGAATCGCCGTTAAGGAGTGGGACAATCTGGACAAACAGTGCCTTGATGAACTTGTGGATAGTATGTCACAACAAATACAAGCATGCATCAATGCAAGAGGACGTGCTGCTCGGTATTAGAGGTATCTGTGTGTACAGCTATCTGGACCACCACCTCTAAAGGTCTCGCTGGACGGTGGTACAACATGCCATGTGTGGTTTTAATGACCAATAAAAAGGGCAGAAATGATGTTTATGTTGATCTCTCTCCGAATTTTCTGTAAAGGTTCCGGAACTCTCCGAACCGAGGTGATGCAAAAATTTTTTGATGTTTGTATAATTACTGACCAACAAAAAGATTCATAAGCTCTTAAAAACTTATTTAATAATAATAATGTTGTTGTTGTTATTATTAAGCACAATGAAGTGGTTCAACAATCTTGAAGGGGTAAATGGGCTGTGACGACCCCACTGCCTCGCCCTTCATTCTTCCGGTATCACACCATTACACTTCATTTTCTGACTATGCGTGGTGGCGAAGTGGACTCAAACATGGGAGAATAAAGGTTCAAATCCGTGCCCAATCATCCTAATCTAAATTTTCTATGATTTCCTCAAATCACTATAGGCAAATGCTGTCATGGTTACTTTTAAATGGCATATCCAATTTCCTTCCCCATCCTTGAATCATTCTGACTTGTGTTCCAAATCTAATGAACACAGTGTCAAAGGGATGTTAAATACTGATCTTCCTTCCTTCCTTCCTTCAACACTATTCTATCACCTTCACGTATCACCATTGCACATTCTCCTGATGAACAGTGTGTTGTATGTATCACACACATCTCAGGAAGATGAAATGAGAACACTTTAACTAAATTTTTATTCAGCCCTTTTAGCATAGATCACATAAACAGAAATTGACAGTTATACACTTACTGGTGCAGTTTGGTAGACATCAAAACTGTAACATCATTAGTTAGCAATTCACTATTCTTTTTGGAGCATCATATACTGTCACACTACCACATGGAGAGTTCAGTTTTAGAGTGAACTAAGTCCATTTTTGGGTATTTGTCAACAGAACCTCCCACTGTACTGTAAAGAAATGTACTTTTCATAGTAGTATTAAATAAAGTCCATAACTCTTTCCTCAGAAGTAGAGGCAATTGTTTTCAGAGTTACTGTGAACTAAGTCCATAATAGTTTCGTTTTACAATTACAGATTCAAGGTATACCTTTTTTGTTTAATTTTTTTAAATAAATACTTGGGTTGTAATAGTCTGATTAAACTACTGAAGTTTCTGAAGAAATGTTAAGTGTCTTGCATCAGCAAGCATTTATGAGAGAATTTGCAAAATGTCAAGCATGTAGTTCTGTTTTTAGATTCTTCCTTTGACAAAATCTAAATGTCAAAATGACAAAAATAGTTCCAGATTTTGACCAGAAATAGAAACTATAGATTTGACATTCCTAGAGGACTTCATTCTTGCCTAATAATACTGACTACGCATAACAAACACTAATAAATAAGGACAAATGTATGTACTTGCAAGAGGATTGTACAAAAAAAAAATCCCAAACAGGAACAAGCTTAAATTCACATTTGTTTAAAAATAATGAAATAAATTTCCAATCACTGAAACTTTGAAAAACTCCATAACATGGAAGTGGACACACATGGACAGCCTGTCAATTAGATGAATATACAGTGGCTAAGATTTGGAAAAGGCTCACCTTTAATGATTGAATACAAACACATTCAACAAACTTTGCACTCCCACTCAACAGATTAATATGTAAAAGAGAAAATCTGCAAAAAATGACAAATGAGCAATGTGAAGAAAAATTGTATGAAATCAGTCATGCCCAAAGTGACACCACTACATCACACATACTTCAAAAGGCTTGCAGTACAGTTAAACATATGCTCCAGTAATATAACTTCGCAAAGTGAGAATGATGACATTGTCTATAACTAGAATCTTAAATACTTTAACATGCAGTTGTGCAAGTGTAATAATACTGTTATATTTCCTCAGCATAACTTCTCTAAGAACTGGGGGTGTAAAAGGAGTGTATGTAAATATAACACAAAACAGGTTAGCATAATTTGTGACATAAAACTAATGTTGCTAATAAATCTTATGTCAAACAATTTCCTTTAAGTTTCACAGGGAAACTGAACCAAGTGCTGTACATTGTTATATTTTATCCTGGGAAGCAGTAACTTCAATGAGTTTGTGGATGTAATATAGCATAATGGTCCATTTTAAAAATTTATGAAACATACTTAAACCTTGAAAATGGTTAAATCCTGTGATTAAGTAATTCAAGGGGTTTACCTTTTCAGTCCTTTCTCCCAAAATTGAATTTAATAGACTTTGTTCATGTTAATTCTGACCCCTCCATGTATCAGTAACAAAGAATATTCAACTGTGTTAACTTCTCCATCCAGTCTTACAACATTTTAATTCTCAGTCCCTTAACTCATATGCACAATGAACTTACTTTAATTGAGGGTTTATCAGTTAGTAAATAATCTGCGATGACCAATCCGACACCAATAATGATACCAATTCCAGCTCCCAGCCAAGGTATCTGAAAGTCAGCTAAAAAAGAAATGCAAAATACTTGTTTAGACAGTTTACAGTGAAAATAAAATATAAGAACAAGTTCTCATTTAATTTTGAAGTTTCAAGTTCAAACCTTCAATTAAATATTTCCCAACACTATTATTTCAACTTCATCAGATAAATTGGCATGCCAAAATAATGTAACAATTAATCTCATTGAAATCCCCATTTTATTCCTGTAAAATACTAAGACCAGTACCAAATTTAATATTGGTGGCCAGACACTACAAAGGATATTTTCAGTTGATCCTTTCATTGAAAGTGACGAAATACTCATAAGTCACACACAGATGGCAATTAGTCATTCAAGTTTGTCCATAAAGCTTAGTATTTTTATGCATATTTATTACTTCATTCATCTGTAGATCTCGTTACCCAGAAAGTATGAAATACACTGATGAGCCAAAACATTATGACCACTGCCCAGTGTGACCTCAGATGCCACATGATAGTGATGTGGGCATGTGGTGCAGTAACAAAATTTGTAAGCAGAGCAGACACAGAGTGGAGGGGGGACTACCCTAGTGAAGATATGGGCTGCAAATGGTGGAATCTATTCAGCTAAGCAACTTTGATAAAGGGGAGATTATTATTAGGCAGAGTCTGAACAAGTATCTCAAAAACAGTGAAGATGATAAAATGTTCATGTGCTACTACTGTATCAACAAAAAGAGGCAGAAAGACAGTGAAACTATCACTAGGTGCTGAATGGTTGGACGACCACAACTCTCCACAGAACGTGGGGTTCAAAGGCTTGTCTTCTCTGGAAAGTAGGATAGATGGTGATAGTGGAATCCCCTACGTGTTCACGTGTTGACCCAGTGACATCATCAATTATAGTTACAGCGGGCACGGGACCATTGCGATTCGACTGTCTATCGGTGGAAAACTGTAGGCTCTATGGGTGAATCACATTTCTACTGCACTAGGTCAATGTAGCAGTATTATGCTAAAGGAGACATTCTCCTGCACTTGCATGGGACCTGTGGTAATAATGGAATGCTGACAGCTGCAAACCACCTGCATCCCTTCACATTTGATATGTTCCCCAAAGGCGTGATGTTCTAGCAGTACGATTTTCCATGTGTCTGAGCCAGAACCATGCTACGGTGGTTTGAGGAGCATTATAGTGAACTCATGTTGATGTCTCTGTGAATAAATCCGGCCAATGTAAATCTTATAGAATCCATCCGGGTCGCTATTTGACGCCAAAAGCATGTAGAAAAATCAGCAGCGCATTATTTACAGGAATTACATGACCTGTGCATACACACACAATGCCACATACATCCACAAACCTACCAAAAAACTATTGGATCCCTGATATGCAGAGTCAGTGATGTACTTCATTTCCAAAGACAGACAAGCTATTAACCAGGTGGTCATAATGTTTTGGCTCGTCAGTGTACAGTTGTCATGGTGCCTTTGATTACTACAATGGAATCCGTGTAAGACCAGGTGAATGTCCCCCATACCATAATACTACCAGTTTCGAGCAGCCATTCACCTGGATGGAGTATCTGGACAGAACTATCAACCTGGTGTAACAACAAACATGATTCATCCAACTAGGCAACACATTTTCACTGATCCATGGTTCAATCTTTATGATTCCATGTCCACTTCCATCAGAATTGATGTTGTCTTGGAAACACAGTGGAGTCATCTGCTGTGGAGTTCCATCTTCAACAATTTGTACTGATGACTATTCTCCAAAACACTTGTACCTTCACCACAATTGTACTCTGCCATCAGACCTGCCACAGATCTTCACCTATCCTGCTTCATAGGGTGGGCAAGCCTCTGACATGCATGCTGTGTAATGAGGCACAGACATCCACACTGTCACCTACTCATAGTTTTTGTCCTACAACCACTTTACATAGATGTTCACGACAGTAGCATGCAAACAGCTTCACCATTTCCCTGATGCTTATTCCCAGGTTCTTGGCCACTATCTACCCTTTATTAAAAGTTGTCTGAATCTTAATTTCTCCATTTGCCACCCTGTAATTGCTAGAATGAAATCCCATTCATCTCTTCTCTCTCTCTCCCCCCCCCCCCTCTCTCCCTCTCTGTCTGTCTGTGTCTGTCTGTCTGTGTACTCTGTGTCATATGCCCACAACACCAGCAAGCAGCATTCATTCCCACACTACTGCCATTCCATTTCCAAAAATAGTTTGAAATATATGCGATTGCTTTCTGCTCATTTCATGAACAACCTCTTCCAATAAGAGTGCTTTGTAAGACCCAAAAACGGGCCAACCCATAAACTGGTTTCAAAATAACAGTACTTTACTAGATAGGGTCCATCTGGAGGTGGTCTGCTGTTGCTTTCCTCTGATCTTTTATCTGAGTTACCCGACCAGTTACAGGGGGACTGGAATTAACATGGGCTCTGAACCACTGCATAGTTTGGCATTTTTTGCATTAACGAACGATTACCAGACAGTGAAAAAATGATAAGCTACAAAAACCTCAGGGATGAGCAAGGACTGAAACAGACTTACAGGTTTGTAGTCTGATTACCTATGGAAAAACTGAGCCACATTCCTCAAAACCACTTACAACTCCAGAAACTCTTCTCAGGCTGCCTCTTTGGTTTTACCAACAATTTATTTCGCCTTCTCCCTGATAAATGATGTTTAGGTCTTCAAAGTCTAAATTTTCTCATGTCTCTGTCATTTCCCCTTATGTTTGCTTATTTCAGCATGGCATCCATTTCCCTCTACGTGAGCAGCTTCCAAATTTAAAAAAAAATTTACCCTACTTTCAGCCAGGTGCTCTTTTAACTCTTCTCATTTCACAGGTCAACCTGATGATCATATTCCATTAATCAAATACTCAAAACATTTTGTTTGTTTCGTTACAGTACCTATTTCAACATCATGACTATGTTGAAACTGTAAGAGGGCCACAGTTTCCCAGAACTATAGTAGCAAGATGTTACAAAATCATTCCAACAATAGTTAGTGAAAGAATTGTGAGCATATATCAAAATAAAGGGTGTCCCACTCAAACCTCTCCGATTTCAAAGATCCAGGAAGAAAACCACAGTAGATACGACAGTGAAAAATGCGCCACATTGTAGAGCATCTCAAAGAATTTATTTATTTATCATCAATACACCTGTACATGCGAACCATTTGTAGCACGAAGAACATCGAGTCTATATTCAATTTTTTGCCTAGTTCTTGGTAACATTTCCTCTGTTATTGTTGCAATCGCATTAGTGATACGATGTCCCAAGATAGGAATATCGTTCACTTTGGTCGCATACATGCAGTCCATCACGAATCCCCACATGGAGAAATCAAGTGGTGTAATGTCAAGTGAATGTGGTGGCCAGGCAATAGGTCCTCCGCGTCCGATCCAGTGATTGGGAAATTTCCTATCCAGGAACTTGTGAGAAGCTTTTGACCAATGCGGCACAGCTCCGTCTTGTTGAAAAATGATGTTGGGTTGCAAGTCTTGTATCTGAGGGTACATAAACTGCTCTAACATGTCCAGATACACTGACCCATTCACTGTTTGTCCCTCAAAGGAAGAACAGTCGCACAATCCTGTCATGCATTAGCCCGCACCAGACATTCAGTTCAGGGCTATCACAAATGCGCTCAATGACAACGTGCAGATTCTGCAAACCCCAAATCTGAACATTATGCCTATTAACCCTTCCTGATACATGAAAGGTTGCCTCATCTGAGAATAAACATCTTTCCAGGAAGTTGGCATCCATATCAATACACTGCAGCATATCCACAGCAAATTGTTATCAGCATGGTTTGTCGTTCGGCATCAGATGTTGCAGAATTTACACTTTGTGAGCACACATACGAAGACGCAGGTGAACTACACGATGCAATGTTGATCAAGGTACATCAAGTTCCTAGATGCTTGACTAATTGACTTCCGTAGGCTTCTGAGAAACATTTGTCTGAAGTCCTCCACTGTCTCTTCTGGAAACTCCGTAACGTGCACTGCTAGAATGTTTCAGAACATTTCCTGTTGCCAGAAACTTCCTGTACCATTCCTACTTGCTTTCACATCAGGTGGATCAAATTCATAAAACTTCTTTGCACAGTAATCAGCGATTTTGTTTCTGCAAACCACACTACTGCTTGCGCGCACTGCTGTGGAGTTGCCATTTTCACTTCATGTGAGCATGCTGCACTCTGGCTACGATACTTGGCTCTTCTGACACGAGAATATATATTCTTTGAGATGTTCTACAATGTGGTGCATTTTTCATTGTCGTATCTACTGTGGTTTTTCTCTCCTGGGTCCTTGAAATCAGGGAGGTTTGATTGGGGCACCTTGTATATCTGTCTACAGTTTGTATATTATTACTCAGTATGAAGACATTAAAAACATGATGAACCGGACCTTTTATCATTACTCTATTCCTCTAAATGAGAAGAAAGGTGTTTTAGTAACTTGTATGAAAGTGGTTGTATACAGTATGCCTTTGAACAACTATAGCAAGTGCTGGTAAACTCCCACACAAGGGCCAGCAACAAATATTCTAATGAAAGTATGTACACAAAAATTTGTTTTCAATTCTAAATGTAATTCTATTCATACCACATAGTACAGCACATTCTAGTGGCCACATTCTCATTTTGAAATGTTTCGTCACACTGGTGGCGTGGAAAGTTCTCGTAGTATCCTTCAATTTGTACATTTTTTATATAAAGATGACTCCTTTGTATGCCACACAGGATCATCATTATGTAAGTCACACCATGGAACACCTGACAGTTTTTGGAACCATTGCATCTACTGCTCCCACAATAATACCTATTGTACTACTGCAAGTAATGAGCTTTTGATTCAACTTCTACTCATAGAACTAGACAATTTCCTATACCAATGTCAACCTATGAAATTACTATCTACAACCTCACTTCTTCACTGTGGCATTTTCAATGGCGTGCTGTTACTGTTTTGGTATTTATGAAAGCCTGTTGTTGCAATATGACAGCTAACAGTCCTTTCCAATGCTTATTCATCGCTTTTTCATACTTTGAACGGGCTGAAGACAGTTGCAGAAAGCAACAAAAACTAGTTAACGAACTTTAATTGTGATAGGAAGATTGTGATCTAGGCTTTAAAAGCTTTTACTTTTAAAAATTTCATTTAATATATCACATTAAAACCTCCATCTCTTCCCTCTGACCATATCAGGCTTCAATGGTACTACTATCATATAACACAAATCCCTGCATCTTGTTTTTCTAGATGGGAACAGTTTTTTGTTGATTTGCTTACCATACCATTAGTAACTATAAAGCCTTGGCATATACGCAGTGATTTTTGGCAACTGTCATGGCTTTTTTAAAACATGTCACACATGACCCGTATCTTCTCTTCCTGAACTTCCTGCTAACAGTCACCCATGCCGACAGCAGTGTCCTTGGTGATACATAGTGACATGGCTGTTACCGAAATCCAGCCCAGTTCCCATTCCAAGGCAAAAGTATATAGACAGTGTCTCCAGCTTATGGATCAAACAAGGCAGTTAAGTTGCATGATACTCTTGGTTGTCAGCACATATGTAGAGCTTATCTGAGATGCACAAACACTGGAAGAAAACAATCACATGCCCGCAGTGTCACGTAGATGCAGTCAGAAGAAATGGAATAAGTGCAGCAGCCAGTGCTGTGACATGTGAATGATGCCTCAAGGCATAAGAAGCCCACTTCAAACTCCATCCTTATAATCCATTTCATAACAATCGACCTCCAGCTGAGTTCATATCATAGTTACATTGCATGGAGAACACTGAAGCATCCCACACTGTAGGAATTGTGGCAATGTCTACTTTTCTTTGATATATGAATATTAGATTTTAGGTGAAAAGGTGGCAGCAAATGCTAGAAACCATGCTTTTTCGAGCATTTTTTGATGAGTGTCAACTTTGAGGAGTCATAGAAACCAAACCATATTTAGGAGAAAAATTTCCTTTGCACAGTCCAAAGAAATCTTTATTTTCAGGCAGAATTTTCATTATTTTTCAATTAGTCATATAATTGCTATCATATCTAACGCGAAATGCTACAATTGAGCTTACGTTTAATTCCTCTAGACACTTTGGGGAACACTTTTGAAGGCTGAGTGATACAACTGTTTAGTATCGTTTATCTTAAAACTCTCGTTTTCCTTTACTACCATGTTTTTGACAAAAGCTCAACTAAGTTCAATGTGAATGACTTTGCAGGTCACCAAAGGTAGCCATAGAAGTGTAATTTCCTTGCCCACTGAGCACAATACATTTCCCAAAATGTATTCTTGTGACCTAACATCAACCCCCATCATTGTAATAAGTAATCCATCCAGTGTTCACACTTCTTATTTCTCACAAGAACTATTCTCTTTTCCCTGCTACTCTCTTGTTTTCTATCAGCACTGTTTTTTGTTGAACTACTTTATCTGAAGCCCAATTTACAAACAGCAAGCCCAAGAGTTGTTCCACTCACACCAGGGAAATTATAAAGTTCAGTCTTCAACTTATCCAGTATGGCTGCTACTGTTGGAAACTTCTTTTCCACACAGAAGTAATGTATTTTTCTTCCTAAAACTCCCTATTTAAACTCATCCAAAGCAAATTTCTGTTGCCTGGCAGAACTCTTATTGATGATATAAAACATGAAGTTTCTCTATATACTTTCAAGATCCGCTTCACTGTATTTTCATTACTACAGAGATGTTCAGAAGTTAGCTTGCTCACTGTGATTAGCAACTGCTTGTACCCTCTTTTTCGGCCGCAAGTAAGCACCTGCATGAATACCATAGTCTTTTCATAACTCTAAACGATGCATTGTTTCACCGAAGTATTAAGGCAATTTGTTATATCATGAAGGCTATCTCATATGAGTACACAAGAATAAACCGCAACCGCAGCACAGTTGTTTCCTATGTGATGGAATGATCCAATGTAAACACTGCAACAATGAACTGAAAATGCTGTTCACAGGTTCGGCAACATTGTTTACATGAGCACAACGTGCATAAAGACGCAAATGCAAATAAATTAAACACGTGGTAGTACTGCTTTACCAGGTGTACCAGTATGATATAAGCGTTTTTTTTCTGTTGTGAAAATGAAACACTAATGTTGAATTGAAAAGTAAAAACATTTTATTCAAAGTACTGACCATTGCTTTCAATACATTTTGACAACCTTTCTGGCAATTTGTGGACACCACACCAATAGAAATGTTCGTCTTTTGAAGCAAACCAATCAGACACTCAATTTTCGACTTCTTCGTAGGAATCTAAGTGTTCCTCAGCCAATGCGTGTCCCATTGATGAAGACAAATGGTAGTCGGAAGGGGCCAAGTCTGGTGAATACAGCGGGTGGGGTAGCAGCTCCCAGACAAGTGTTTTGATTGTATCCTGAACCAGTTTTGCTTTGTGTGCAGGTGCATTGTTGTGCAAAAAAATTACTTTGCCATGTCTTCTGGCCCATTCTGGTCTTTTTCGATCAATGCATAGTTCAAATTGATCATTTGTTGTCTGTAGCGATTAGTATTCACAGTTTCACTGGGTTTTAGAAGCTCATGATACACCACACCTTTCTGATCCCATCAAACACAGAGCATTGTCTTCTTGCTGAATAGATCTGGTTTTGCAGTCGATGATGGTTGTCCCGGATTAACCCATGATTTTTCTCGTTTAGGATTCTTAAAATAAATCCATTTTTCATCGCCAGTAGCAATTCAGATTTTCTATCATGTCTTTGTAGCAAAATTTGACAAATGGTTTTTCGGTTTTTCATCTGTCTTTCATTCAATTTATGTGGCACCCATTTTCCACACTTTTAGATCTTTCCCATAGCTTTCAAACGGCCAGAAATTGTTTGTTGTGCAACATTTAGCATTGCTGCCACTTGCTTCTGACTATCATCTTTATCCAATATTGCTTGCAATTCGGCGTCTTCGAACATTTTTGGTGGTCTTCCACATCCTTCATTTCTTATATCAAAATCATTATTTCTAAACTGTTAAAACCATCTTTTGCTTGTCGCTTCTGATAGAGCATGATCACCATATGCCTCGACAAGCATTTGATGCAACTCTACAGCACTTTTTTTCAAATGAAAACAAAAAATTAATGCTTTCCGCAAATCATCACTTTCTGGTACAAAATTTGACATTGTTAACACGATGAAGACATATGATGTTTGTTCCATGACTTGATGTATACTAAGTATCTTTGACAGATGTCATACCAACCAAACAAAAAAAAATTAAGGCTCGTTCGCAACAAATGTTCCCTATTGACACATTTGTATCTTAATGCTCATTTCATACTGGTACACCTGGTATGTAGATTTATGTGCATACAAACATAACAGCTTTCAAAAGCAACAACAAACTTAGCATTTATACTTTTTGTCTTGCCCACACGTATCGCCATTAGATTAATTACAATAACCTACATCTGCCATTATTATGACAAAATGACTAATCAGAAAGCCTGTAGGTAGAGAAGGTTGTATCTTTACACTTTATGAAGGAAATGTAACATAGTTTTGTGACTCTTTGAAGCTGACACCAAAAAATGCTTGAAAAAGGACATTTTCTCTTAACTATTACCATGTACATTGCTTCTTTTTCAACAAAAATATAATACTACTACATGAAATAAAAGTAGACATTTCCATGGTTCCAGCATAATACGACAGACAGATGTTCATGATGCAATGTAACCAAAATATAAGCTTAGTCACAGGTCAATCATCATGAAATGGATAATAGGCCATGCTGCAGTGTGTTGGTTACTAGTAAGGGCTGTTCATTGTGCTACATGGTATGAATAAAGTGTCTCCACACATGAAAAATTTTCACTACTAGACCTTATTCCTTCAATGATTGACACCCACAGCTTGTTCATAATATCTGAAAACACCCCAAGCAAAATCTACACCTACTGTTTCTGAGAAGGTAATCAATGAGCTGCCAGTGACCAATACTAGAGAAACACAAGCAAACGGTAACAAATGCACAAAAACAAAATTCTATTCAGAATAGTAACAAACTAACATGGTAGCCCTAAGATCTGCAGACAAATATTTAACACCACCCACTTCATCTTTGTTTACCTTTAACTCAACAGGGAGGTCTCTCTCAACCTACGTTCTAAGTGACCTGACCCTCCTTCCCATCCTGTATCACTCAGATCATTTTTTCCCACATGAAGGAACTTATTACAGTTATAAAAGTTAGGTACAGGTTTTTTTTCAACTTTTAAATACATCTAACAATAGTACTTAGAATTTCACATCCTGAAGGTAAGTACTGTCCAGCCACTTTGTCTCCCTGTAATTTTAATATTGTTAACTTTCAACATCACACCTACATTTGTTTTCTGCTGTTGACACAGGATTTCCTTGTACACATTCACTCATTCAATCACAAATCTATATACAAGAGTATTTTTTTTTTTTATATCATTCCCACGTGGACTGATATATATAACAGAGGGAAACATTCCACGTGGAAAAAATATATCTAAAAAGAAAGAAAGTGATGAGACTTACCAAACAAAAGCGCTGGCAGGTCGATAGACACACAAACAAACACAAACGTACACACAAAATTCTAGCTTTCGCAACAAACGGTTGCTTCGTCAGGAAAGAGGGAAGGAGAGGGAAAGATGAAAGGAAGTGGGTTTTAAGGGAGAGGGTAAGGAGTCATTCCAATCCCAGGAGCGGAAAGACTTACCTTAGGGGGAAAAAAAGGACGGGTATACACTCGCGCGCGCACACACACACACACATATCCATCCGCATATACACAGACACAAGCAGACATTTGTAAAGGCAAAGAGTTTGGGTGAAGAGGAAAGAGGTTTTAAGTAGGGTGGCAGGTGATCAGCATGAAAGGAAGTGCTCCATCGCAGCGAGGCCCTGGACATGCGGAATATTTGTGTATAAGGAAGTGGCATCAATGGTTACAAGGATGGTTTCCGGGGTAACAGATTGGGTAAGGATTCCAGGCGTTCGAGAAAGTGGTTGGTGTCTTTGATGAAGGATGGGAGACTGCATGTAATGGATTGAAGGTGTTGATCTACGTAGGCAGAGATACGTTCTGTGGGGGCTTGGTAACCAGCTACAATGGGGCGGCCGGGATGATTGGGTTTGTGGATTTTAGGTAGAAGTTAGAAGGTAGGTGTGCGTGGTGTCGGTGGGGTCAGGAGGTTGATGCAGTCAGGTGAAAGGTTTTGCAGAGGGCCTAAGGTTCTGAGGATTCCTTGAAGCTCCGCCTAGACATCGGGAATGGGGTTACCTTGGCAAACTTTGTATGTGGTGTTGTCTGAAAGCTGACTCAGTCCCTCAGCCACATACTCCCAACGATCAAGTACCACGGTCATGGAACCCTTGTCCGCCAGAAGAATGACGATGGATCGGTCAGCCTTCAGATCACAGATAGCCTGGGCTTCAGCAGTGTTGATGTTGGGAGTAGGATTAAGATTTTTTAAGAAGGATTGAGATGCAAGGCTGGAAGTCAGAAATTCCTGGAAGGTTTGGAGAGGGTGATTTTGAGGAAGAGGTGGGTCCCGCTGCGACGGAAGACGGAACTGTTCCAGGCAGGGTTCAATTTGGATGGTGTCTTGGGGAGTTGGATCATTAGGAGTAGGATTAGGATCATTTTTCTTCGTGGCAAAGTGATATTTCCAGCAGAGAGTACGAGTGTAGGACAGTAAATCTTTGACGAGGGCTGTTTGGTTGAATCTGGGAGTGAGGCTGAAGGTGAGGCCTTTGGATAGGACAGAGGTTTCGGATTGGGAGAGAGGTTTGGAGGAAAGGTTAACTACTGAATTAGGGTGTTGTGGTTCCAGGTTGTGTTGATTGGAATTTTGAGGTTTTGGAGGGAGTGGAGCTGGAAGTGGGAGATTGAGTAGATGGGAGAGACTGGGATGGTGTGCAATGAGAGGAGGTTGAGGCTTGCTGGAAAGGTTGTGAAGGGTGAGTGAGTTGCCTTTCCGGAGGAGGGAAACCAGGAGATTGGATAGTTTTTGAGGTGGAGGGTGGCATGCTGTTCTAATTTATGGTTGGCCTGTAGGAGGATGCTCTGAACAGCCGGTGTGGCTGTGGGAGAGGAAAGATTAAGGACTTTTATTAAGGATAGGAGTTGACGGGTGTGTTCATTGGCTGAGTTGATGTGTAGGTGAAGGATTAGGTGGGTGAGGGCAATGGATTGTTCAGTTTGGAACTGGTATAGGGACTTTTGGAAAGAAGGGTTGCAGCCAGAGATGGGAACTTCAAGTGTGAGGCCTTTGGGGGTAATGCCAAATGTCAGACAAGCCTGAGAAAATAGAATATGGGAGCGTAATCTGGCTAGGGCGAAGGCATGTTTGCGGAGGGAATGTAAATAAAACTTAATGGGGTCGTTGTGGGGGTGTTGTGAGGGTGACATGGTATTAGAAGGTGGAAAGTGTAACCCTACCAAAAACCTCTTTCCTCATCACCTTAGCCAGCTTCATCCTGACCCACAACTTCTTCACTTTTGAAGGCCAGACATACCAACAATTAAAGGGAACAGCCATGGGTACCAGGATGGCCCCCTCGTACGCCAACCTATTCATGGGTCGCTTAGAGGAAGCCTTCTTGGTTATCCAGGGCTTCCAACCCAAAGTTTGGTACAGATTTATTGATGACATCTTCATGATCTGGACTCACAGTGAAGAAGAACTTCATAATTTCCTCTCCAACCTCAACTCCTTTGGTTCCATCAGATTCACCTGGTCCTACTCCAAATCCCATGCCACTTTCCTTGACGTTGACCTCCACCTGTCCAATGGCCAGCTTCACACGTCCGTCCACATTAAACCCACCAACAAGCAACAGTACCTCCATTATGACAGCTGCCACCCATTCCACATCAAACGGTCCCTTCCCTACAGCCTAGGTCTTCGTGGCAAACGAATCTGCTCCAGTCCGGAATCCCTGAACCATTACACAAACAACCTGACAACAGCTTTCGCATCTCGCAACTACCCTCCCAACCTGGTACAGAAGCAAATAACCAGAGCCACTTCCTCATCCCCTCGAACCCAGAATACCCCACAGAAGAACCACAAAAGTGCCCCACTTGTGACAGGATACTTTCCGGGACTGGAAAAGACTCTAGATGTGGCTCTCCAGCAGGGATACGACTTCCTCAAATCCTGCCCTGAAATGAGATCCATCCTTCATGAAATCCTCCCCACTCCACCAAGAGTGTCTTTCCACCGTGCACCTAACCTTCGTAACCTGTTAGTTCATCCCTATGAAATCCCCAAACCACCTTCCCTACCCTCTGGCTCCTACCCTTGTAACCGCCCCCGGTGTAAAACCTGTCCCATGCACCCTCCCACCACCACCTACTCCAGTCCTGTATAACCTAGAAGTTTTTTTTTTCTTTTTTTTTTTTTAGGACGCAAAACTGCTATGGTTATTAGTGCCCGGTCCATGACTTAGGAAACAGTAAAAAACGAAAATGGAAACCAGCAGCAATGGGAACGAAACTCAAAAAATTGGAGAAACTAAAAGCAGAAGGAAAGCTTAAAAAGCCACTACAGAAAGGGGTTGGTTGTCCCCAAAAAAAAGCTTCAAATGACTGACGTCATCTCAATGGCACTAATAAACTCGAGAACGCGCTCGGCCGAGCGCGTGTCATCTGCTAAAATGGAACATGTATCAGGCGACAGCTGTAGACGGGCGCGTAACAGAGTAAAATAGGGGCACTCAATTAAAAGATGTCTTACCGTCCACAGCTGAGAGCAGTGGGGACAGAGTGGGGGAGGATCGCCGCTTAAAAGATGTCGATGACTAAGAAGACAGTGCCCTATCCGCAGTCTAGTTAAAATTACCTCCTCCCGACGATGCGGTCGGGACGAAGAGGTCCAAGCACAGGGAAGAGCTTTCACGTCCCGCAATTTATTATGGGGAAGTGTCGACCAATGTGCGTGGCATAAAAGGACAACACGACCACATAAAACGCTCCGTAGATCGGCGAAGGGAATCGATCGAATAGCTGGCCGAAGAAGAAAGACTGCAGCCTTGGCCGCTATATTGGCCGCCTCATTTCCACAGATACCAATGTGTCCTGAGAGCCAGAGGAACGCCACCGAGACGCCCCCCAGGTGGGGCAAGCGCAGACAGTCCTGAATACAGTGGACCGGAGGGTGGACAGAGTAGAGAGCTTGGAGACTGAGGAGAAGGCTGAGAGAATCTGAGCAGATAACGTACTGTATCCGCTGATGGCGGCGGATGTAGTGGACAGCCTGGAGAACAGCGTAAAGCTCGGCAGTATAAACCGAACACTGGTCGGGAAGCCGAAATCGATTTGGGGTGTCGCCAACAATATAGGCACTCCCTACACGTAACGATGTTTTCGAGCCATCAGTGTAAATAAATGTGGCTTCCTTCATTTGTGCACATAGAGCAGCAAATGCCCGACGATAAACAAGTGAAGGGGTACCATCCTTGGGAAATTGACAAAGGTCACGGAGCAGGCAGATCTGGTGACGGAGCCAAGGTGGTGCTATACCCCAAGTTGTCAAGAAGGTTTTAGGAAAGCGGAAGGGAAGAGAATGGAGCAGTTGACGGAAGCGGACTCCCAATGGTAGTAGGGAGGAAGGGCGGCCTGCATACCCTACATCCAAGGAGGCGTCGAAAAAAATGTCATTGGCTAGATTAGCAGGCATGGAAGACAGATGGCTAGCATAACAACTCAGAAGGACTGCTCGCCGATTGGAGAGAGGAGGTTCAGCAGTCTCAGCATAAAGGCTTTCCACAAGGCTGGTGTAAAAAGCTCCAGACACTGAACGTCATCCACAGTGGTGGATAGAGTCGAGACGCCGAAGAATAGACGGCCGAGCAGAGGAGTAGACTATGCTTCCATAGTCCAATTTCGAGCGCACTAAGGTGCGATAGAGGCAGAGACGGACCACTCGGTCCGCTCCCCAGGAGGTACCATTCAGGACACGGAGGGTGTTGAGGGATCGCAGACAGCGACCTGAAAGATAGGCAACATGGGAGGACCAGCACAGTTTTCTGTCAAACATAAGACCCAAGAATTTAGCGACATCCGAAAACGGAAGGTTGACAGGTCCTAGATGTAAGGAGGGTGGAAGAAACTCCTTACGTCGCCAAAAATTAACACAAACGGTCTTACTGGGAGAAAAACGGAAGCTGGTTTCGATGCTCCAAGAGTGGAGGCGATCTAGACATCCTTGAAGACTTCGCTCAAGAAGGCTGGTCCGTTGAGAGCTGTAGTAGATCGCAAAATCGTCCACAAAGAGGCAGCCCGAGACATCAGGAAGGACACAATCCATAATTGGATTTATGGCAATGGCAAACAGTACAACACTTAGCACGGAGCCCTGGGGTACCCCATTTTCTTGGGAGAAAGTACGGGAGAGAGTAGTGTTCACCCACACTCTAAATGTGCGCTCTGCCATAAATTCGCGAAGAAAAAGGGGCAGCCGACCTCGAAAGCCCAAAAAGAACAGTGTGCGGAGGATGCCTGTCCCCCAATAGGTATCATATGCTCTCTCCAGATCAAAAAATATTGCTACTGTTTGGCGTTTCCGGAGAAAATTGTTCATGAGTAATAAGATGGTCAACTGCAGAACGATGCTTTCGGAATCCGCATTGGGAAGGTGTTAAAAGACTGCGGGATTCCAGCCACCAAGCTAAACGGTAATTCACCATACGCTCCAAAACCTTACAGACACTACACGTGAGAGAAATGGGGCGATAGCTAGAGGGGAGATGTTTGTCCTTTCCAGGTTTCAGAACAGGAACGACGATAGCTTCCCGCCATCGTCTGGGAAAAGTACTGTCGGTCCAAATTCGATTATAAAGGCGAAGGAGGTAACGCAGACTATGGGTTGATAAATGCAGCAACATTTGGACGTGGATACGATCCGGTCCTGGGGCGGAGGAGCGAGAAGAAGAGAGTGCATGTTGGAGTTCCCGCATGGAGAAAACAGTATTGTAGCTTTCGCGATTTTGAGAGGAGAAAGCAAGATGTCGCACTTCCGCTGCACGTTTCTTTGGGAGAAATGCTGGCGGGTAATTTGAAGAGCTCGAAATCTCAGCAAAGTGCTGACCCAATGAGTTAGAAATTGCGAGGGGGTCCACTAATGTATCATGCACGACAGTGAGCCCATAGACCGGGGAGAAACTAGGCGCGCCTGAGAACCGTCGAAGCCGACTCCAAACTTCAGAGGAGGGAGTGAAGGTGTTAAATGAGCTAATAAAGAATTTCCAGCTTGCCTTCTTGCTATCGCGCATGACGCGACGGCATCGCGCGCGGAACTGCTTATAGCAGATACAGTTGGCCAAAGTAGGATGGTGGCGGAAAACGCGAAGAGCACGTCGCCGCTCACGTATTGCGTCACGGCATGCCTCGTTCCACCAAGGAACTGGGGGTGCCGGGGCAATTCGGAGGTGCGTGGTATTGAACGTTCTGCAGCTGTAAGAATAACTTCGGTAATATGTGTGACCTCATCGCCGACGCTGGGAAAGTGACGGTCATCGAATGTCGCTAGAGACGAAAAAAGTGTCGAGCTAGCGGAACAGTACCGACTGCAAGGTCCAAATGAGATCAATTTGTTGTGGAGGCAGACAAAA
Source organism: Schistocerca nitens (assembly GCF_023898315.1). Taxonomy (NCBI): domain Eukaryota; kingdom Metazoa; phylum Arthropoda; class Insecta; order Orthoptera; family Acrididae; genus Schistocerca; species Schistocerca nitens. The sequence continues at coordinate 154,206,301 of NC_064621.1, read as the reverse complement.
ATGTAGGGACCCCAGTGTTGAGGCAAACTAGATCCGCTTGGTGGAAGACGTCTAGCAATAGTGAGCCACGTGGACAAGGATGTGGAGATCCCGAAAGCGGGTGGTGGACATTGAAGTCCCCAACCAGCAAATACGGGGGGTGGAAGCTGACCAAGAAGATGAAGGAGATCAGCTCGTGCCATTGGTGTGGACAATTGAATGTATACAGTACAAAGAGAGAACATGTATCCAGAAAGGGAAAGACGGACGACGACAACTTGGAAGGAAGTGTTCAAGGGGATTGTGTGATAATGGAGAGTATCATGGAGAAGAACCATGAGTCCTCCATGGGCTGGAGTGCCTTCAACAGAGGGGAGATCAAATTGGACGGACTGAAAATGGGGGAGAACAAAGCGGTCATGGGGACGCAGCTTTGTTTTCTGAAGACAGAACATGACCGGCGAGTAGGTCGTAAGAGGAGCGACAATTCATCCCAAGTGGCTCGAATGCCGCGTATATTCCAGTGGATAATGGACATAGGGTGAACAGAAAATGGAGGAATGTGACCAAATTTGCTGTCAACTCAACGACTGCTCAGAGCTTGCGACCGACAGCATGGAATGGCATTCAGCCGAAGGCAGAAGATCCTGATTATAGGTTGTTCAGGAGCAGCTCCTGCCACCAGCGATCGGCCGGTTGATCGGCCGCCAGCAGTGCGCCTTGGCAACACAGAAGACGGCCGAGGGCGATTTCCGCCAGGTGGTGCTGTAGATGGGACACGCCTTGGTGGAGAAGGAGATGAACTGGGTTTCTTTGTAGCCTTCTTGGAAATATGATGTTTAGAAAAAAGAGGGACAGATGGTTGTGAAGTTGGGGTACGTAAAAAATCTTCACGAGTATGCTCTTTTTTCGAAGTCTGACTTTTGGGCTCGAGATTTAGCAGAACCCGATGAAAGGTGAGCCACAGAGTGGGCAGACGAGAGTGGTGAGGTTGAATGGGCGATCTTTGCGCTGGCCAATCTGACGACCGTGGCACTAAAGGTGAGGTCGCAAGTCTGCGTGGCTGCCTCCTTTGTTGGCCGAGGAGAACCAAGGACAGTGCTGTATTTTCCTGTCTGAGGCACGGTGGGCTGTCGACTGGTGAATAATTTTCGAGCAGCAAAGGTAGACACCTTTTCCTTCACTCTGATTTCCTGGATGGGCTTTTCGTCTTTAAAAATGGGGCAATCTCGAGACGAAGCAGCGTGGTCACCCATACAGTTGATGCAGCGAGGGGATGGAGGTGGACAAGCACCCTCATGGGCATCCTTGCCACACGTAACACATTTGGCCGGATTGGAACAGGACTGGCTGGTGTGATTGAACCGCTGACACCGATAGCAACACGTAGTGTTTGGGACGTAAGGGCAAACGGAAATTATCTCATAGCCTGCTTTGATTTTCGATGGGAGTTGAACTTTGTCAAATGTCAAGAAGACAGTGCGGGTTGGAATGATGTTCGTGTCAACCCTTTTCATAACTATGAACAGCCGTTACGCCCTGGTCAGACAGGTAGTGCTGAATTTCTTCGTCAGACAATCCATCGAGGGAGCGTGTACAAACGACTCCACGCGAAGAATTTAAATTGCGGTGCGCTTCAACCCGGACAGGGAAGGTGTGGAGCAGTGAAGTACGCAGCAATTTTTGTGCCTGGAGGACACTGACTGTTTCTAACAACAAGGTGCCATTCCGTAATCTGGAACAAGACTTTACAGAACCTGCAATTGTGTCGACACCTTTCTGAATAATGAAAGGGTTGACTGTGGAGAAGTCGTGACCTTAGTCAGACCGAGAAACAACAAGGAACTGTGGCAACGATTGAAGAACTGTCTGTGGCTGAGACTCAGTGAACTTACGCTTGTGAGAAGACATAGTGGAAGATGAGGAAACCATTGCGGAAGAATCCCCCATGATTACCGGTGTCTCTGATGGCGCGCTCCTCCCACGTGGGGGCCCTCTCTGAGGGCACTCCTGCCTTAGGTGATTGTTCACACCTCAGGTCACACCTCCCGACAAACGGACGGAGGGACCAATCTGCACTTACGGAAGGTATCAGCTCGGGTAATCACCCCTCCCTGGGCCTGGCCGTTACCAGAGGGTACGTACGTGTCCTACCTCTCTACCCGGGGCGGGGAATTACGTGTTACCCCGTCACCGGCTACACACGAAAATGCGTGGGTCGGCCTTCAGACACGCACAGGGAGGAAGATAGAGAAAGGGAAAAACAAAGAAAGGGAAAGGAAAGAAGAGAGGTCTCAAACGCCACAGCAGAGAAAAGGGTAAAGAGAAGAGGTAAGGAAAAGAGAAGGACAAAGGAAGGATGAAGACATACAAGCAGAGAAGGTGAAGAATGCGTTACATTTACGAGCGTCCGTCTCCGGATATAGGCACAAACCATACTCCCAGAGGGGGAGAAAGGGAAGGAAAGAGCCAGAGGTGAGGGGAGGGGGGGCGAAAAGGAAGGTATGCAGCCCGGAAAGGAAGGCGGGCAACATTAGCTCGGAGTCCCTTCTTCTAGTCATGTTGTGCCACAAACTTCTCTTCTCCCCAATCCTATTCAATACCTCCTCATTAGATACGTGATCTACCCACCTTATCTTCAATATTCTTCTGTAGCACCACGTTTCGAAAGCTTCTATTCTCTTCTTGTCCAAACTAGTTATCGTCCATGTTTCACTTCCATACACGGCTACACTCCATACTAATACTTTCAGAAACGACTTCCTGACATTTAAAGCTATACTCGATGTTAATAAATTTCTCTTCTTCATAAACGCGTTCCTTGCCATTGCCAGTCTAAATTTTATATCCTCTCTACTTCGACCATCATCAGTTATTTTGCTCCCCAACTAGCAAAACTCTTTTACTACTTTAAGTATCTCATTTCCTAATCTAATTCCCTCCACATCACCCGGTTTAATTCGACTACATTCCATTATCCTTGTTTTGCTTTTGTTGATGTTCATCTTATATCCTCCTTTCAAGACACTGTCCATTCCGTTCAGCTGCTCTTCCAAGTCCTTTGCTGTCTGACAGAATTACAATGTCATTGGCGCACCTCGAAGTTTTTATTTCTTCTCCCTGGATTTTAATACCTACTCCAATTTTTTCTTTTGTTTCCTTTACTGCTTGCTCAATATACAGATTGAACAACATTGGGGAGAGGCTACAACCCTGTCTCACTCCCTTCCCAACCACTGCTTCCCTTTCATGCCCCTCGACTCTTATAACTGCCACCTGGTTTCTGTAGAAATTGTAAATAGCTTTTAGCTCCCTGTATTTTACCCCTGCCACCTTTAGAATTTGAAAGAGTTTATTCCAGTTAACATTGTCAAAAGCTTTCTCTAAGTCTACAAATGCTAGAAACGTAGGTTTTCCTTTCCTTAATCTAGCTTCTGAGGTAAGTCGTAAGGTCAGTATTGCCTCACGTGTTCCAGTGTTTCTACGGAATCCAAACTGATCTTCCCCGAGGTCAGCTTCTACCAGTTTTTCCATTTGTCTATAAATAATTTGCGTTAGTATTTTGCAGCTGTGGCTTCGTAAACTGATAGTTTGGTAATTTTCACATCTGTCAACACCTGCTTTCTTTGGGATTGGAATTATTATATTCTTCTTAAAGTCTGAGGGTATTTCGCCTGTCTCGTACATCTTGCTCACCAGATGGTAGAGCTTTGTCAGGACTGGCTCTCCCAAGGCCGTCAGTAGTTCTAATGGAATATTGTCTACTCCCGGGGCCTTGTTTCGACTCAGGTCTTTCAGTGCACTGTCAAACTCTTCACGCAGTATCGCATCTCCCATTTCTTTTTCATCTACATCCTCTTTTATTTCCATAATACTGTCCTGAAGTACATCTCCCTTGTATAGACCCTCTATATACTCCTTACGCCTTTCTGCTTTCCTTCTTTGCTCAGAACTGAGTTTCCATCTGAGCTCTTGATATTCATACAAGTGGTTCTCCTTTCTCCAAATGTCTCTTTAATTTTCCTGTAGGCTATATCTATCTTATCCCTATTGACATAAGCCTCTACATCCTTACATTTGTCCTCTAGCCATGCCTGCTTAGCCATTTTGCACTTCCTGTCAATCTCATTTTTGAGATGTTTGTATTCGTTTTTGACTGCTTCATTTACTGCATTTTTAAATTTTCTCCTTTCATCAATTAAATTCAATATTTCTTCTGTTACCCAAGGATTTCTACTAGCCCTCGTCTTTTTACCTACTTGATCCTCTGCTGCCTTCACTACTTCATCCCTCAGACCAACCCATTCGTCTTCTACTGTATTTCTTTCCCCCATTCCTGTCAATTGTTCCCTTATCCTCTCCCTGAAACTCTGTACAACCTCTGGTTTAGTCAGTTTATCCAGGTCCCATCTCCTTAAATCCCCACCTTTTTGCAATTTCTTCAGTTTTAGTCTACAGTTCATAACCAATAAATTATGGTCAGAGTCCACATCTGCCTCTGGAAATGTCAGACTTTAAAACCTGGTTCCTAAATCTCTGTCTTACCATTATATAATCTGATACCTCCTAGTATCTCCAGGCTTCTTCCATGAATACAACCTTCTTTTATGATTCTTGAACCAAGTGTTAGCTATGATTAAGTTATGCTCTGTGCAAAATTCTACCAGGCGGCTTCCTCTTTCATTCTTTACTCCCATTCCATATTCACCTACTACGTTTCCTTCTTTTCCTTTTCCTACTATCGAGTTCCATTCACCCATTACTATTAAATTTTCATCTCCCTTCACTATCTGAATGATTTCTTTTATCTCATCACACATTTCATCAATTTCTTCATCATCTGCATAGCTAGTTGGCATATAAACTTTTACTACTGTAGTAGGCATGGGCTTCGTGTCTATCTTGGCCACAATAATGCGTTCACTATGCTTTTTGTAGTAGCTTACCTGCATTCCTATTTTCCTAAGCATTGTTAAACCTATTCCTACATTACCCCTATTTGACTTTGTATTTATAACCCTGTAGCCACCTGACCAAAAGTCTTGTTTCTTCTGCCACCGAACTTCAGTAATTCCCACTGTAACTTTGACCTATCCATTTCCCTTTTTAAATTTTGTAATGTACCTGCCCGATTAAGGGATCTGACATTCCATCCTCCGATCCGTAGAACGCCAGTTTTCTTTCTCCTGATAACGACGTCCTCGAGTAGTCCCCACCCGGAGATCCGAATGGGGGACTATTTTACCTCCGGAATATTTTACCCAAGAGGACGCCATCATCATTTAATCATACAGTAAAGCTGCATGTCCTCGGGAAAAATTACGGCTGTAGTTTCCCCTTGCTTTCAGCTGTTCGCAGTACCAGCACAGCAAGTCTGTTTTGGTTAATGTTACGAGGCCAGATCAGTCAATCATCCAGACTGTTGCCCCTGCAACTACTGAAAAGGCTGCTGCCCCTCTTCAGGAACAACACGTTTGTCTGGCCTCTCAACAGATACCCCTCCGTTGTGGTTACACCTACGGTACGGCTATCTGTATCTTTGAGGCACGCAAGCCTCCCCACCAACGGCAAGGTCCATGGTTCATGGGGGGAGGGGAAAGTAGCTATGTTAAACAAATAACAAAATGTTGATCATACATACCTTGCCTCTCTTTCTGTCTCATTTCTGTTGTTTTACTGATAGCATCCAAAATGCTTTTATCATGGGGTTGTAGTCTTAAAGCACACCCATAAGACAATAGTGCTTCTGTATAGTGTCCTGTGGCAAGTTCAATTTCACCTTTACGGAAGTAACCCTGCGGAAGTAAGTGCAATATTATAACAACAATTTTCCACCCTGTGTTGGATGCACGCACGCACGCACGAGAGAGAGAGAGAGAGAGAGAGAGAGAGAGAGAGAGAGAGAGAGAGAGAGAGAGAGCATTTCCCATCTGTAATAATATTTCTACCAGCAATGAAGAAATCTATGGAATTTCCATTCTGTATCTACAAAAACATATGTACTGCTTCTTTTTCTTTAAATTAGTACACTCTGCTACAGATATTACCGTTCAACTCACGAACTGGCCCATGAACATTAAAATGCTTGCCAAACTAAGAACCTCTTGAGTGTGAGATCGCAAGTTCAATCTTTAGTAAGAATCATTTTCAAGTGCAATGTTAACAATTATGACAGGAAAAATATTAGTTGCTTATGACTCAACTTGTGCATCACATGTGTGACAGACAATGACTGACTGGGAGACTCAGAGATCAACCTTCTACGAGATGTATGTATTATGTGGACACTATATTGTGGCACTTTTAAGTGGGGAGTGTTTTGAATTATGTTGGATAACATATCAGTACAGGTCGGGTCTAAACTACCACTGCCAGCTGCAGCAAAAAATTGTACTGCAGCCACTACAAAATGCTTTGTGTTTTCCAATTTGCTTTGTGTCATGGATTACTTGTTTTTTCCTTATTTTGAAATGAATGAAGATACTAATCTTCGTGCATGAAGGGATTTGAATGCAACTCTCATCACAAGAAACGGTATCAGCGATCTGTATGACCGTTACGTCAGTTCTGCTTTTGTGGAAGCACAGAATGTGGATGTAGCATGGCAGTCTTGACAGAGATGGGGCTTATTCCCATACACCGTTCCTCTCCCTCATGCAGAGTTATTTGTTTATAGCCATGGGCAAATGCCATGATAAACTATTCACACATTACTTTCACAAAATGAAAATCGTATACATTCAGGAAATGTTCAAAACAAGCCATTAACTTGCACCATGAACACTGAATGAAAAAATAGCATGCCAAAATGATCAAAATGGTTCGCACCAACACCATCAAGAGGCAAACTCCTTCAGAGTTACAAACCACGCAGGACATTCGGCTAGTTTCCACTCTTGAAGAATGCCTATAGATTGGTACTGTTGTAACAGGGTGATGAGAACAGCTGGAATGTGATGGCATGCAACAGAATACGAAACAGTGTGTGGAGCTTAAAGTGAAAGTGGCTATCTTTTACGGTGTAGCTGCAGATAGTGCAATAATATGTTTTAAAGTCATGGGAAAAAAAACAAAAATCCAGAGCCGGAATTTGTCCAGTGGTTCCAGGTGGTGTGAATTGCAATGTCATACACTTTAGGAGGGATAGTTTGCTCTAAAGGAGTATGATTTTTGTACGTAGACCACGAATTCAGCAGACGCAAGTTACCGTATTTACTCGAATCTAAGCCGCACTCGAATCTAAGCCGCACCTGAAAAATGAGACTCGAAATAAAGGAAAAAAAATTTCCCGAATCTAAACCGCACCTGTAATTTCAGAATCGAAATTCAAGGGGAGAGAAAAGTTTTAGGCCGCACCTCCAAATCGAAACAAAGTTGGTCCATTGCAATATGAGACACAATTTAGGTCGAATGAATGACTATACAGCTACAGTAGTTTGGTTCGAGTCGTAACCTTAGCAGTTAAGCTTTACCAGGTAGCCATTGCTATGCGTCAGGCGCTCCGTCCGTATTTATACGGGTACCCTTCCTTTTTCATGTGCTTCATCTGGTTTGAATCAATTGCTTAGTTTGCTTCGATCTGATAATTGCCGTTTTCTTTGTTATAGGTGTTTACGTCACTCTAAGCTGAAAATGCATTACTGTACTGTGTCGTGCATTGACGCATTTTGATAGTGCGTGTTTACGGCCTGTCGCCGCTCGCGGCATGACTTGCTTTTGTGAGCTCTACCGCCGCTTAAAAAAAAAAGAGGAATCGTCTCATTAGCGAAACAATGGCAAGAGACTGCTATTTGTGGTTACTTACACTGCTGCTTTCTTTGATAATGATCAACAAGAACCAAATAATAGACTGCGTATGACAGAACATGTTCTGAAAGAGAGGTAGGTGAAAATTTTTCTCCGTTTAAAAATCTTAGCGGCCGCTTCTTTAGTATATCAAATTCTGCACAGAAATTAGAGTCATCTTAGGTTTAAAAATCTAGTCAGTTGCAGTGCTTCATTTCTGACTGTATCACTATTAGGCATAAGAATAATATGAATATAAACATGACACGATACGTATATTCTTCCACGTTTGCTGTTGTCTCACTCTAGTTTCTTAGTTTATTAGGCAGAGAGGATTTAAATGAGATAGCAGCAAACATGAAAAATATGTGGCAAAATGTTTATATTCGTATTATTCTTATGGTGAAGAGAATACTGCATGTGATTCACATTTCATCAGGTTCCTATTAGCAACCATCTCTTCTCACAGGTAGGAAAAAATTGAGAACGTAGAGTTGGCCATATTGACAAACATCCCAAACAGTCTTGCCAGTCGGATTTTCGTAGTACATTGAAATTCTGCTACATTCGAAGATGAACAATACGGAATTTGTATTTACTTCGTTGCATAATGTATGAAAATGCAGTGGTTGAAACTCGGAGCGGAGAAAAAAGCTCGTCTTGCACCCTTCTTCTTCTTCTTTTTTTTTTTTGTTTTTTTTTTTTTGTTTTTTTTTTTACTGGCGCAGAGGTTTTGGCGCCAGTATTTATCTTTGTGCCTACAAAGCTTGCCTGTGTAGCGCTACATATATTCGACGGCAGAAGTTAGTTGTGGCAGCACCTACCAACATTTTTCAGAACTTCCGCTTGCTTTGCACTTGATTCTAAGCCGCAGCCAGTTTTTTGGATTACAAAAACCGAAAAAAAAGTGTGGCTTAGATTCGAGTAAATACGGTATTTTGACCAGCTACCAGCCGAAGGAGTGTTCATACTGTAATCATTGCTCTCTTACTCCAATTTTTCCACTCTTTCTTGCTGTGATGTAAATACTCCCTATTGCCCTTGCCAGGTCATGCACAGAGAAAGAATCTTAGAGGGGCAGAGCGCCTCCAATTTCTCGCATCACAGTAAATGACTTTCCAGCCAGTTTGCCACCCAGACTAACAGCGTAACTCTATATGAATTCATTAAGGCATTTATGTTGTTTGATTTTGATACAACTATCATCTCAAATTTCCACGGTTCCTTTCATATGCATTTTCCCTTCAAATAGTGATTTGTCAGAGTTGAAAACAAATTCCTTACTAAACTATGGGGTACGTTTGTTCATCTGGCCTACAAATTTTCGAGCTGATTTCACAGTTCATCAAGTTTATGCTTTGTTTGAAATTTCACCATCTTAGTTGTGCTACCATCCACAGTTCCCTTGAAATCACAGTAATCTACGTGCTGCGCCATTTGTTGTGCATTACGTAGTAGGTCACTATCACGCACATCCTATACACTGCATCGAGCCTCCCGGAAATGCGCAAACAAGTTTTTGTAATAAGTTCACCTTGTCCTCCTCAAATATCGATATTTAACTGAAGACTGGATTTGTGGCTGCCCATCCGACAAGGATGATTAACTACATGAATTGAAACCTGTTTCAATATCACTTTCCCTTTCACTCGTTAAATACAAATCGTCATTCTACTCAACTACGTAGTCTGTACAATCAAGTGTGTATGACCACTTACCCCACTGACTCATCCTGCAGAAAAACTAATATTTCATCTGCCACTTCTTTCTCACTCTGGAAATTCCTTGGGTTCCTTTCTGATGAAATGTGTACTTCAGTAACCATTGTACAAATAATACAATATTTATTTTGTTTATCACTACCATTGCTCTGCTTTGCTTTGTATTAACACAACTAGCACTGTAGCACTTTTGAGAGTTACTTCTCAACTAAGCATTTCAACTGCTCTCTGCAGCCTCATGTTGTGCTTACCATTGGATACCTCCAGTCCCACCCCCTGTTGCCATTAGCAGGCAATATTGTGGTTACGTGTAGACAATAGGTGGGGTGTCGAATGCTATATCATTGGCCTTTTGCGACCTGACACTCAGCAGGTTCCTTGTTAGTCAGCGAAAATTGTGTAATATAAACATAAGCACAATAACATACAAACTTAAGTTCTAGAATGAATAAGTGAAACTTACATACTTTGGGCCAATCAGGTTTCAATTTTATAGCCTGTCTCGCATCCTCCATTGCTAGGGGATACTGTTGTTGTTTGAGAAAAGCTAAAGATCTATTACTGTAAAAGGTGTGGTCAGATGGATCCAACTTTATTGCATTTGTGTAATGCAATACTGCTTCAATGTATTTCTTTTCCTTCACACAATCATTTCCTTTCTCTTTATGCTGTTGTGCCTGTTTTTTTTTAAAAAAAAGAGAGAATTATGAGTACACCACACAATTCAGTTTTATCTGTTTATGTTAAGTAACATTTCTTTCTACTGTCTCTGCATTGTCTTCCTTTCTAGTTGATTGCACTATCCTCTTTAAATAATATCTTTTGTTTTCAGTTTTTCTAATGCTATAAAGATAACTCTTAAATCCTAACAAAAATCACTGTGCTCACAACAAAAATCACTGTGCTCACACAGATATTAAGTTAAAAATTGGAGAAAGACACTAGTTATTTAATATAACCCAGGAGACAGCAGCCCCTTTTTTTCCAACTGTAGTGATTTCTCTTAATTTCACTATGTTACACTCAGCTTAACTAACCACAAATCCTTTACACAAGATTAATATTAGTTTATTAACACATATTCTGACAGCTGCTTAACTTTTTTAATGTATTCCTTGATCTATTACACATGCCCCGAGACTTCAATTCAAGTTGGGATATATGGAATAGCATAGAATTGAAAATTAATTAATTTTCAATTCTGTGCCTTCCTATTTTATTATTTCTCCACCCTCATTCCTGTAATTTAATACTACAGTGTATGATGGATGTTCCATTATAGTACTCATGAAAGCAATTTCCGTTCATGATAGAATTATGTAGAGGTTCTATGTTAGTTAAGTTAGCTATCAGTCTACATGAAGATCAAATAATCAAGCATCAACTCACATGAAAAATGAACAAATAATTAAGCTTGATTTGATGCTACAAATAACATGAAATAACAACTTGTGCCATCTGGATCCTTCCTACCAACAACGGCTTATCTTAACTATGCAGATGGGAACTCTCCCTTCTGTGTCTCTTACGTTCACCTAACCTCAACCTCCATTAGTTATTCATTTCCCTGGTCCCATTCTAGAACGACACAGGCCTGTATTCTACCAAGTCACCGACCGTATGTTTACTTCTCTCTTATTCCACTGCACCCCCCCCCCCCCAATCTCACCGCCCCGACTATACTTAGCTCCCCTATCTTCTCTCCACGTCGTCCCTGTATGTTCCCACATACAATACTTGACCGTCCCACACCCTTACACTACTTATCCCTCCCCTCCCCACCCCAGCCTCCTCCTTACCCCCAACACCCAGGTCACTTGTCCCATCATGCGCTACTGCTCTCAGTCTGGCCTCGGCAGCCAGAGATTGTGGTGTGTGTGTGTGTGTGTGTGTGTGTGTGTGTGTGTGTGTGTGTGTGTGTGTGTGAGAGAGAGAGAGAGAGAGAGAGAGAGAGAGAGAGAGAGAGAGAGATTCTGATGAAGGCCTTTCTCGCTAATAGCTTATTTGTTTGACAGTCTTTTTGTTGTGTGTATTGGGACTCAGCATCTCTCTGCTATATGGTTACTTCATGGAATCAAGAGTCAAAAATACAATAAATCAGTATAAAAATGTGACTTACCAATAAATTACAATCCTGGACAAGCTTATAACCCAACAATGTCACATGCAGTTATCGTGAAAAGAAACATTCAGCATTAAAAAGTGTTAATGAATTACGAAATAACCCCAGTTAAAGTATACAGCACACAAAAAGTGGGCAATTTTAAAAATGAAAATTAATAACAACACAAAAAGGAAATGTTTAAGACTCAGGATACTCACTAGTGAACTGAAGTGAACTCATAGCTGTAGATTATTCAAATTTCAGGAAGAAGAAAACATAATTACACATTATAAATACTTTGAAACTTAAAGAAGCTCAAATAAGGGATTTTCTCTCTTTAATGATATGATTTGCTATCATCAAAAGCAGTTTATTAATGTTGCTGTAGAAACAGCCCCAAACATGGTCTATTAATCTCAGTTATTTTGATTTCTTGACACACAATCAAGTTGGACTCTGCTTATGAAGAAAAACGAAAAAGGAAATTGGCTTCAACTGTGTTGTAAAATTCATCCCAATGTGGGAGGAACTGGTGCTCTGTTTTAGGATATGGCAGAAAAATGAGTGAAATATGGGATCTATTAAGGATACAGTATGAGCATTCGAGGCATCACACTGAAGAAAGTTCAAACTAGTAGTTTTTGGAGAATTATTACAAATTAAATAAGCAACACATATGATACTCAGTTCCACAACACAGCAGCAAGATGGGCATCAGATTCAAATCTTCTTCACTAAATTCAATTAAATTAAATTTTTACAACAGTAGCCGAGAAAAACAGGCCATTAAACTGACCATGAGAAGCACATCCGTTACACTTACTTAAACAGCAACTACACATGATCTCTGCTTTCCTCGACATTTCCTAAGGAAATGTTAATTGACAAGCTATACATTTTACATCGGTTTTGTGAGATACAATGAGACTGCAGCGTTCATCTTTGACTAACATAGCACAAAAGTTGTCACAAAACTAGAAACATGCAAAAGCCATGCAATTTCTTAATCTATTTACTTATATTTACATATATAAGCCAACTTCTAATATTTCCTATGTGCCCAAATAAAATCACATGGGTCAGACAAATTACTGAACTTCACACAAAGCTGAAACATGCAAAAGCCATGCAATTTCTTAATCTATTTAATTATATTTACATATATAAGCCAACTTCTAATATTTCCTATGTGCCCAAATAAAATCACATGTGTCAGACAAATTACTGAACTTCACACAAAGCTGTTAACTGTATCTAAACTCATGCAAGCAGGCCATGAATTCCTGCACTTGTGCCACAATATTAAGAAATGTAGGGGCCTCCTTAAATATGTAAGGTGTGTACTACATATCAAAGGCTGCTATCCATGCAGTGTGGGGTGTACTAAAGGCATGCGTTTTTTTTTTTTTTTTTTTTAAGGCTCTCAATCAAATCCAAATAATGAAAGCTGTAGGGGACCTGGAAAAGTTCTAAAAAATGCCCTGCAGAGGCAAGAGTGTTAAAATGCTAGTGATTAACTGCCAAAGCATTCACAATAAACCAACAGATTTGGTAGTGCCCCTAAAAGGCTGTGGTGTTCACATAATATCTGGAACAGAAAGCTGATTAAAACCTGAAACTGACAGCAGTGAAATTGTTGGAGATAATTTAGGCAGAGTACTAATGGTAAATGGAAGTGGTTTAACTGTCACATTAGATAAGAAAAAAAAATATCAAACCCACTGACACAGAAATTGAAACTGCATGAGAGATTGTCTGTATGAGACTCAGTATCAATGGCGGGAATGATGTTAGCAACCCTCCACGATTCACAGTCACTGTAAAAAACATCTAAAGAAACCAAGACTTCCGTACGACAAGTATAAAAGAAAGCATAGAGCTATAGATAGGGAGATGCTCAATGGAACAAATTTGGCCGTCAAGAGGGCAATGTGTGTGGCCTTGAACATCCACTGCTACAAGAATATTACAAAGGATCTCTCATAAAACCCAAAGAAATTCTGGTGTACAGGATGGCAGGCAGTGAAGGAATATTTTAGGGAATTAGTTTAAAAAATGTATTTCAAAGGCCCAGTGGAATCTTTACAAGTTTTCTCCCAGAGTAATTCACACTGTGTCTACGTGACACCAGTCGCTCGCCTTTCAAAACCAAGTCGGTTCCGTCCAGTTAAAGCTGCTCACAGAAGACGCCCTGAGCCCTCTGCTGAAACTGCTAATAAATTCATGCCATTGGTTGTCACCAATAGCATGCACGAGATGCCGATTGCGTGTGGGGATGCTGGAGTTTTGTTTTTTTTTTTTTGTTTTGGTTTTTAGGGTGCAAAACTGCTATGGTCATTAGCGCCCGGTCCGTGACTTAGGAAACAGTAAAAAACGAAAATTGAACCCAGCAGCAATGGGAACGAAAGTCATAAAATTGGAGAAACTAAAAGCAGAAGGAAGGCTTAAAAATCCACAACAGAAAGGGGTTGGTTGTCCCCAAAAAAAAGCTTCAAATGACTGACGTCATTTCACTGGAACTAATAAACTCGAGAACGCGATTGGCCGAGCGCGTGTCATCTGCTAAAATGGACGATATATCAGGCGACAGCTGTAGACGGGCGCGTAACGGAGTAAAATAGGGGCACTCAATTAAAAGGTGTCTTACCGTCCACAGCTGAGAGCAGTGGGGACAGAGTGGGGGAGGATCGCCGCTTAAAAGATGTCTATGGCTAAAAAGACAGTGCCCTATCCCGAGTCTAGTTAAAATTACCTCCTCCCGACAACGCGTTCAGGAGGAAGAGATCCAAGCACAAGGAAGAGCTTTCACGTCCCGCAATTTATTATGGGGAAGTGTCGAACAATGTGCGTGCCATAAAAAGCCAACACGACGACATAAAACGCTCCGTAGATCAGCGAAGGGAATCGATTGAATAGCCGGACGAAGAAGAGAGATAGCAGCCTTGGCTGCTATATCGGCCGCCTCATTTACACAGACACCAACGTGTCCCGGGAGCCAGAGGAACGCCACCGAGACGCCCCCCAGGTGGAGCAAGCGCAGACAGTCCTGAATCCGGTGGACCAGAGGGTGCACAGGGTACAGAGCTTGGAGACTGAGGAGAGAGCTGAGAGAATCCGAGCAGATAACGTACTGTATCCGCTGATGGCGGCGGATGTAGTTTTTTTTTTTTTTGTGGGGTTTAAGGGCGCTCAACAACTGAGGTCATTAGCGCCCAGTCACAATTGTTAGAGCACATAGAATCTAGTAAAACTCAAGGGGAGGGGGGGGGGGGGGGGGACACCAGATAGTCCTTACAAAGATGCAAATAAAATAAGTAAAAGAGTTAGATGTCTTTGGACAAGCCAGTCAAAGTTATAAAACGAAGAACACGAGCAGCTGCTCGAGCGTCATCAGCTAAAATATCCGGTAAAGTAGATGGCAGGGACAGGACAACACGAGATTGACTAAAGCGGGGACATGACAATAAAACATGGCGCACTGTTAATGCTTGACCACAAGGGCACTGCGGGGCTGGGTCACCGGAGAGCAGGTAGCGGTGGCTAAACCGGCAATGCCCAATCCGCAACCTGGTCAGAAGGACCTCTTCTCGCCGAGATGGTCGGGAGGAGGTTGTCCGAGCAGTTGGGAACAGTTTAACTGCCCGGAGCTTGTTTCCTTGAAAGGATGACCAAGTATCCCACCAAAACGACACAAGCCTCTTACAAACAACCCCACTAACGTCAGATGACGGGACACAATGGGAGGCTGGCCGAGGCAGGAGGACTGCAGCATCAGCATCCTCATTCCCAGTCACTCCTACATGTCCGGGAACCCACAGAAAGCTGACAGGAGAGCCATCGTCAGCGAAAGAATGGAGAGACTGCTGGATCCGTTGCACCAAGGCATGGACCGGATAGGGGGCTCCAAAGCTCTGCAGAGCACTGAGTGAATCAGAGCAGAGTACATACGATGAATGGCGGTGGCGGCGGGCATTCTGAACGGCCTGATGGAGAGCAAAAAGCTCGGCCGTAAAGCTGGAACATTGGTTGAGGAGCCGGTATTTAAAGGTGACGGCCCCGACGACAAAGGCACAGCCGACACCATCGTCAGTTTTGGAGCCATCGGTGTAAATAAAGGTGTGACTGGCAAGTCGCGCACGAAGTTCGACAAACCGTGAGCAATACACTGCAGCCGGAGTACCCTCCTTCGGGAGCGAGCTGAGGTCGAGATGAACATGAACCGGAGCCTGGAGCCAAGATGGTGTCGGGCTCTCACCCTCGCTGAAGATGGTAGGGAGGGCAAAATCCAATTGTCGAAGCAGGCGACGGAAGCGGACTCCAGGGGGCAGCAGGGCAGACACATACAACCCGTACTGATGGTCGAGAGAATCGGCGAAGTTGGACTGATAAGAGGGGTGGTCGGGCATTGACAACAGCCGGCAGGCATACCGACACAGCAGTACATCGCGCCGGTAGGTCAATGGTAATTCGGCAGCTTCAGCATAAAGACTCTCCACAGGACTAGTGTAGAAGGCTCCGGTCGCAAGACGTAACCCCCAATGGTGGACGGAGTTGAGACGGCGTAAGAGGGATGGCCGAGCAGACGAGTAGACGAAGCTCCCATAATCCAGCTTCGATCGGACTATGGACCGATACAAGCGAAGCAGGACAGTGCAATCCGCTCCCCACGATGAACCACTAAGAACTCTGAGGACATTAAGGAAAAGTGTACAACGGGCTGCCAAATAAGAGACATGCGGAGACCAACAAAGTTTCCTGTCCAATGTGAGCCCTAGAAACTTAGTTGTTTCCACAAATGGGAGAACAACGGGACCAAGATGTAAGGATGGCGGAAGGAACGCTTTATATCGCCAAAAGTTGATGCAAACCGTCTTCTCTTCAGAGAACCGGAAGCCATTTGCCACACTCCATGAGTATAGGCTGTCTAGACAACGCTGAAGGCAGCGCTCCAGGAGGCATGTTCTCTGGGCACTGCAGTAGATCGCAAAGTCATCGACAAAGAGAGAGCCCGAGACATTAGGGGGAATGCAATCCATAATTGGATTGATCGCGATGGCAAAAAGGGCTACGCTTAAGACGGAGCCCTGAGGCACTCCGTTCTCCTGGAGGAAGACATCGGACAATACGGAACCCACACGTACCCTAAACTTTCAATCTGTTAAAAAGGAATCAATAAAAAGGGGCAGGCGACCGCGTAGACCCCACCTGTGCATAGTGCGGAGGATACCTCCTCTCCAACAGGTATCATAAGTCTTCTCCAAATCGAAGAACACGGCTACTGTTTGGCGCTTTCGCAAAAAGTTGTTCATGATGAATGTCGACAAGGTCACAAGGTGGTCAAAAGCGGAGCGGCGGCGACGAAAGCCGCATTGAACATTGGTAAGTAGCCGTCGAGATTCAAGAATCCAGACTAACCGAGCGTTAACCATGCACTCAATCACCTTACAGACACAGCTTGTAAGAGAAATGGGGTGGTAACTAGAAGGAAGGTGTCTATCCTTCCCAGGTTTGGGTATAGGAACAACGACAGTGTCACGCCAACACATGGGGACCTGACCTTCGGTCCAGACACGATTGTAGGTACGAAGAAGGAAGCTTTTGCCCACCGGAGAAAGGTGTGCCAGCATCTGAACGTGAATGGCATCTGGCCCCGGAGCAGAGGACCGGGACAGTGCAAGCGCACATTCGAGTTCCCGCATAGTAAAGGGGGCATTATAAGTTTCCAGATTCAGCAAGTGGAAGGAAGGTCGCCGAGCCTCTTCTGCCTCTTTCCTGGGAAGGAAGGCAGGGTGGTAATGGGCGGAGCTTGAAACCTCCACGAAAAAGCGGCCGAAGGCGTTGGAGACAGCCACAGGATCAACAAGGACCTCATTACCTCAGGTCAGGCCAGGTACCGAGGAGTGGCCCTTAATGCCCGACAGCCGGCGCAGGCCACCCCAAACGACAGAAGAGGGAGTAAAACTGTTAAAGGAGCTGGTGAAAGAGGCCCAACAAGCTTTTTTGCTGTCTTTGATGACTCTACGGCATTGCACTCAGAGTCGTTTGCATCGAATACAATTCGCCAACGTAGGATGGCGGCGAAAGGTGCGTAAAGCACGTCGTCGAGCACGGATAGCGTCTCTACAAGCCTCATTCCACCAGGGGACGGAAACGCGACGTGAAGAAGAGGTAGTATGAGGAATGGAACGTTCGGCAGCATTGATGATAACAGCCGTGAGGTATTCGACCTGACTGTCACAACTGAGAAAATCGTGGTCCGGAAAGGTCGCCAGGGAGGAGTAAAGTCCCCAGTCAGCTTTCGGTATGTTCCAGCTCGAAGGACGTGGGGATGGAGTGTGGTGCAGGAGACGAACGACACAGGGGAAGTGGTCGCTCGAATAGGTGTCAGAAAGGACATACCACTCGAACCGACGGGCAAGAGTGGTAGAACAGATCGAAATGTCCGAGTGGGAGTAGGTATGAGTACAGTCCAAGAGGGAAGTCGGGGCGCCAGTATTGAGTCAGACAAGATTGAGATGGTTGAAGACATCCGCCAAGAGGGAGCCTCTTTGACAGGATGCAGGAGAGCCCCAAAGGGGATGATGGGCATTGAAGTCACCAAACAATAAAAATGGTGGGGGAAGCTGAACAATCAGGTGCATCATGTCAGCCCGACTAACTGCGGATGACGATGGAGTGTAGACGGTACAAACGGAAAAAGTAAAGGCAGAAAGAGTAATATGGATAGCTATTGCTTGGAGTGGGGTGGTCAATGGGATGGGATGGTAATAGACATCGTCCCGAACGAGCAACATGACCCCACCATGAGCTGGAATACCATTCCCAGGGGTGAGGTCATACCGCTCCGAGGTATAGTGGGTAAAGGCAATACGGTCGGTTGGGCGCAACTTGGTTTCCTGGAGACCAAGGACGAGCGGACAGTGCTGGCGGAGGAGCAGTTGTAATTCCTCCCGATTAGAGCGAATACCTCTTATGTTCCAATGTAACAAGGCCATCGCTAGTCAGAAAAAAAGGGGGGAACGAGACGGGGGAAGAGCTGGTCACCTCAACGGCCGTGAAGGGCAAGGTTTTGAGGGAACAACGCTACAACCGGTGGGAGGCGGATCCTGTTCCATCGAGTCGTCGCCAGCTGCGGCCGCTGTCCCGGGTTGCGTAGGAGGGGCAGCAGCATTTGCCGACGAGAGGCCAGCTGAGCGCCTGGCAGCAGAGCGTCCCGGCGAAACTGAGGACGGCCGGGAGCAGCGACTCACGGATGGAGCGTTAGACGAAACGCGCCGAGGTGGAGAGGGTGATAGAGACTTCTTCTTGGAGGCCTTCTTGGAAGTCCGAGGAGGCACAGGGGTGGTGGGCTGGACCCGAAGAATGTCTTCACGCGCGGGGTCCGTTTTGGAACACCGGACCTCGGAAGCCGGGGTCCGGAATGTTTCCCCGATGGACGCCTGAGAAGAGGATCGCTTCTTCTTGGAGGGGAGGAGGGGTGGGGGGGTCCCTGGGGCAGAGAGGGCGGGGGCCGTGGGGTAGGATGATTTGGAAGGGAGGGATTTGGGAGGCAGAGGCATAGACCCCGGTTGGGGGGAGGAGGTAGAGGGGGACAGGATAGGGGTGAGGATACTGTGGAAGGAGTGGACACGACTGAGGCAAACGAAGTTGTCAACGTCACGGGATGGAGGCAGTCATACTTCTTCCTGGCCTCAGAATAAGAGAGACGATCCAAAGTTTTGAGTTCTTGTATCTTCTTCTCCTTCTGATATGCGGGGCAGTCTGAGGATCTAAGCGAGTGGATGCCAGGACAATTAATGCACCGAGGTGGTGGGGTGCATGTATGTTCCTCACGAAGAGGACACCCACAATCGCCACAAAGGGGCTCAGCCTCACACCGTGACGACATGTGCCCAAAGCGCAAACACCGAAAGCAGCGCATAGGAGGCGGGACGTAAGGTCGCACGTCGCACCGGTAGCACATCACCTTTACCTTCTCCGGGAGAACGTCCCCCTCGAAGGCGAGGATAAAGGCCCCGGTGTCGATGCGACGGTCTTTGGGGCCGCGCTGGACTCGCCGGACGAAATGCAAGCCTCGGCACTCCAGGTTGGCCCTGAGCTCCTCATCAGATTGCAGCAGGAGGTCCCGATGAAAAATAACACCCTGCGTCCTATTTAGTGCCAGATGCGGGACAATGGACACTGGGATGTCCCCTAGGCGATTGCACGCCTGGAGTGCCGCCGACTGTGTGGCGGAGGTGGTCTTTATAAGAACGGACCCCGAACGCATTTTACTGAGAGCCTCGATTTCCCCGAAGATGTCCTCGATGTGCTCAACAAAGAACATGGGCTTCGAGGTGGCGAACGTCCCCCCATCGGTCCGAGAACAGACCAAGTAGCGGGGGAAGTACTTCGCCCCAAGCCGGCGGGCCTGTCCTTCCTCCCAGGGAGTGGCCAAGGGGGAAAGGAAAGGAGAACCAGAACCAGAGACAGTACCTTTCTTTTTAAAAGACTCAGCCGCAGAGTGACCTGATACATGTTGAAGTTTCATCTGCGAAACGTCCGCCCCGATACCACCCACTCCGACCAGGGGCTCTCCCCACGGGCGCCACCCAGCCTCAGCAAAGGCCACCTGGCAGGATGACCGTTGCCGGGAGTCCTGATGCCCCAAGGAGACGGGCATCTACTCCTTGGCCGACGTGGGGAGGGTGCAGCTCAGGTATTGGCAGTACGATCCCTGTGTTGTCAGGGGGCTACAACCTAGAGGGTACATGACGACCCCACCACAAAGGGCTGGCTACCGTGCTGGATTTCTGGTGCCATGGAAAGTCCATCATGATCGTAGGTGCAGATGGGGACGCACTATGGGCGTAACTTGTACAACCCATCAGGCGTTTAGGCCCAATTTGAGGAATAGTGGGTATGGTTACAACGCCGTTACAACGCTGAGTGCCAAGGTCTTAGTGCACGGAGGACCAGTGATACACCACATAAGGCGTCCTTCCCCAAAAGGCTCGTACTTCTGTAGAATTTTGAAAAATGGAGGTCAAACCCCAAGGGGGACCATCACATGGAAGGCCGAAACGGTTGAAACTCCTTTTAGTCGCCTCTTACGAATGGCAGGAATACCTCGGGCCTGTTCTTACCCCGGACCCGCAGGGGGGGGCGGATGTAGTGGACAGCCTGGAGAACAGTGTAAAGCTCGGCAGTATAAACCGAACACTGGTCGGGAAGCCGAAAGTGATTTCAAGCCATCAATGTAAATAAATGTGGCTTCCGGCATTTGTGCACATAGAGCAGCAAATGCCCGACGATAAACAAGTGAAGGGGTACCATCCTTGGGAAATCGACAAAGGTCAAGGAGCAGGCAGATCCGGGGACGGAGCCAAGGCCGTGCTGTACCCCAAGTTGTCAAGAAGGTTTTAGGAAAGCGGAAGGGAAGAGAATGGAGCAGTTGACGGAAGCGGACTCCCGGTGGTAGTAAGGAAGAAGGGTGGCCTGCATACCCTACATCCAAGCAGGCGTCGAAAAAATGTCATGGGCTGGATTAGCAGGCATGGAAGACAGATGGCTAGCATAACGACTCAGAAGGACTGCTCGCCGATTGGACAGCGGAGGTTCAGCAGTCTCAGCATAAAGGCTTTCCACAGGGCTGGTGTAAAAAGCTCCAGACACTGAACGTCATCCACAGTGGTGGATAGAGTCGAGACGCCGAAGAATAGACGGCCGAGCAGAGGAGTAGACTATGCTTCCATAGTCCAATTGCGAGCGCACTAAGGAGCGATAGAGGCGGAGAAGAAGGAGGGTACATGACTCCCCAGGAGGTACCATTCAGGACACGGAGGGTGTTGAGGGATCGCAGACAGCGAGCCGAAAGATAGGAAACGTGGGAGGACCAGCACAGTTTTCTGTCAAACATAAGACCCAAGAATTTAGCGACATCTGAAAACGGAAGGTTGACAGGTCCTAGATGTAAGGAGAGTGGAAGAAACTCCTTACGTCGCCAAAAATTAACACAAACGGGCTTACTGGGAGAAAAACAGAAGCCGGTTTCGATGCTCCAAGAGTAGAGGTGATCGAGGCATCCTTGAAGACGTCGTTCAAGAAGGCTGGTCCGTTGAGAGCTGTAGTAGATCGCAAAATCGTCCACAAAGAGGGAGCCCGAGACATCAGGAAGGACACAATCCATAATTGGATTTATGGCAATAGCAAACAGTACAACACTTAGCACGGAGCACTGGGGTACCCCGTTTTCTTGGGAGAAGGTACGAGAGAGAGTAGTGTTCACCCGCACCCTACATGTGCACTCTGCCATAAATTCGAGAAGAAAAAGGGGCGCATGACCTCAAAGCCCCAAGAGAACAGTGTGCGGAGGATGCCTGTCCTCCAACAGGTATCGTATGCTCTCTCAAGATCAAAAACTATTGCTACCGTTTGGCATTTCCGCAGAAAATTGTTCATGATATAAGTGGAGAGAGCAACAAGATGGTCAACTGCAGAACAATGCTTTCAGAATCCGCATTGGGAAGGTGTTAAAAGACTGCGGGATTCCAGCCACCAAGCTAAACGGTAATTCACCATACGCTCCAAAACCTTACAGACACTACACGTGAGAGAAATGGGGCGATAGCTAGAGGGGAGATGTTTGTCCTTTCCAGGTTTTGGAACAGGAACGACGATAGCTTCCCGCCATCGTCTGGGAAAAGTACTGTCGGTCCAAATTCGATTATAAAGGCGAAGGAGGTAACGCAGACTATGGGTTGATAAATGCAGCAACATTTGGACGTGGATACGATCCGGTCCTGGGGCGGAGGAGCGAGAAGAAGAGAGTGCATGTTGGAGTTCCCGCATGGAGAAAACAGTATTGTAGCTTTCGCGATTTTGAGAGGAGAAAGCAAGATGTCGCACTTCCGCTGCACGTTTCTTTGGGAGAAATGCTGGCGGGTAATTTGAAGAGCTCGAAATCTCAGCAAAGTGCTGACCCAATGAGTTAGAAATTGCGAGGGGGTCCACTAATGTATCATGCACGACAGTGAGCCCATAGACCGGGGAGAAACTAGGCGCGCCTGAGAACCGTCGAAGCCGACTCCAAACTTCCGAGGAGGGAGTGAAGGTGTTAAATGAGCTAATAAAGAATTTCCAGCTTGCCTTCTTGCTATCGCGCATGACGCGACGGCATCGCGCACGGAACTGCTTATAGCAGATACAATTGGCCAAAGTAGGATGGTGGCGGAAAACGCGAAGAGCACGTCGCCGCTCACGTATTGCGTCACGGCATGCCTCGTTCCACCAAGGAACTGGGGGTGCCGGAGTAATTCGGAGGTGCGTGGTATTGAACGTTCCGCCGCTGTAAGAATAACTTCGGTAATATGTGTGACCTCATCGTCGACGCTGGGAAAGTGACGGTCATCGAATGTCGCTAGAGACGAAAAAAGTGTCCAATCGGATTGGGCAAACTTCCAGCGTAGCGGGCGCATATATGGCAGTTGAGGCTGCAGTCTAAGGACAGATGGAAAGTGGTCACTCGAGTGTGTATCATCAAGAGCAAACCATTCAAAGTGCCGAGCTAGCGGATCAGTACCGACCGCAAGGTCCAAATGAGATCAATTTGTCGTGGAGGCAGACAAAAATGTGGGGACCCCAGTGTTGAAGCAAACTAGATCCGCTTGGTGGAAGACGTCTAGCAATAGTGAGCCACGTGGACAAGGATGTGGAGATCCCGAAAGCGGGTGGTGGGCATTGAAGTCCCCAACCAGCAAATACGGGGGGTGGAAGCTGACCAAGAAGATGAAGGAGATCAGCTCGTGCCATTGGTGTGGACGATTGAATGTATACAGTACAGAGAGAGAACATGTATCCAGAAATGGAAAGACGGACGACGACAACTTGGAAGGAAGTGTTCAAGGGGATTGGGTGATAATGGAGAGTATCATGGAGAAGAATCATGAGTCCTCCATGGGCTGGAGTGCCTTCAACAGAGGGGAGATCAAATTGGACGGACTGAAAATGGGGGAGAACAAAGCGGTCATGGGGACACAGCTTTGTTTTCTGAAGACAGAACATGACCGGCGAGTAGGTCGTAAGAGGAGCGACAATTCATCCCAAGTGGCTCGAATGCCGCGTATATTCCAGTGGATAATGGACATAGGGTGAACAGAAAATGGAGGAATGTGACCAAATTTGCTGTCAACTCAACGACTGCTCAGAGCTTGCGACCGACAGCATGGAATGGCATTCAGCCGAAGGCAGAAGATCCTGATCATAGGTTGTTCAGGAGCAGCTCCTGCCACCAGCGATCGGCCGGTTGATCGACTGCCAGCAGTGCGTCTCGGCAACACAAAAGACGGCCGAGGGCGATTTCCGCCAGGTGGTGCTGTAGATGGGACACGCCTTGGTGGAGAAGGAGATGAACTGGGTTTCTTTGTAGCCTTATTGGAAATATGATGTTTAGAAGAAGGAGGAACAGATGGTTGTGAAGTTGGGGTATGTAAAAAATCTTCACGAGTATGCTCTTTTTTCGAAGTCTGACTTTTGGGCTCGAGATTTAGCAGAACCCGATGAAGGGTGAGCCATAGAGTGGGCAGGCGAAAGTGGTGAGGTTGAACGGGCGATCTTTGCGCTGGCCAATCTGACGACCGTGGCACTAAAGGTGAGGTCACAAGTCTGCGTGGCTGCCTCCTTTGTTGGCCGAGGAGAACCAAGGACAGTGCTGTATTTTCCTGTCTGAGGCACGGTGGGCTGTCGACTGGTGAATAATTTTCGAGCAGCAAAGGTAGACACCTTTTCCTTCACTCTGATTTCCTGGATGAGCTTTTTGTCTTTAAAAATGGGGCAATCTCGAGACGAAGCAGCATGGTCACCCATACAGTTGATGCAGCGAGGGGATGGAGGTGGTCAAGCACCCTCATGGGCATCCTTGCCACACGTAACACATTTGGCCGGATTGGAACAGGACTGGCTGGTGTGATTGAACCGCTGACACCGATAGCAACGCGTAGGGTTTGGGACGTAAGGGCAAACGGAAATTATCTCATAGCCTGCTTTGATTTTCGATGGGAGTTGAACTTTGTCAAATGTCAAGAAGACAGTGCGGGTTGGAATGATGTTCGTGTCAACCCTTTTCATAACTATGAACAGCCGTTACGCCCTGGTCAGACAGGTAGTGCTGAATTTCTTCGTCAGACAATCTATCGGGGGAGCGTGTATAAATGACTCCACGCGAGGAATTTAAAGTGCGGTGCGCTTCAACCCGGACAGGGAAGGTGTGGAGCAGTGAAGTACGCTGCAATTTTTGTGCCTGGAGGACACTGACTGTTTCTAACAACAAGGTGCCATTCCGTAATCTGGAACAAGACTTTACAGGACCTGCAATTGTGTCGACACCTTTCTGAATAATGAAAGGGTTGACCGTGGAGAAGTCGTGACCTTCGTCAGACCGAGACATAACAAGGAACTGTGGCAACGATGGAAGAACTGTCTGTGGCTGAGACTCTGTGAACTTACGCTTGTGAGCAGACATAATGGAAGATGAGGAAACCATTGCGGAAGAATCCCCCATGATTACCGGTGTCTCTGATGGCGCGCTCCTCCCTCGTGGGGGCCCTCTCTGAGGGCACTCCTGCCTTAGGTGATTGTTCACACCTCAGGTCACACCTCCCGACAAACGGACGGAGGGACCAATTGGCACTTTCGGAAGGTATCAGCTCAGGTAATCACCCCTCCCTGGGCCTGGCCGTTACCAGGGGGTACGTACATGTCCTACCTGTCTACCCGGGGCGGGGAATTACGCGTTACCCCGTCACCGGCTACGCACAAAAATGCGTGGGGCGGCCTTCAGACACGCACAGGGAGGAAGAAAGAGAAAGGGAAAAAAAAGAAAGAGAAAGGAAAGAGGAGAGGTCTCAAACGCCGCAGCAGAGAAAAGGGTAAAGAGAAGAGGTAAGGAAAAGAGAAGGACAAAGGAAGGATGAAGACATACAAGCAGAGAAGGCGAAGAATGCGGTACATTTACGAGCGTCCGTCTCCGGACGTAGGCACAAACCATACTCCCAGAGGGGGAGAAAGGGAAGGAAAGAGTCAGAGGTGAGGGGAGGAGGGGCGAAGATGGGGGAGAGGGCCACATTAGCTCGGGGTCCCGTGCTCGCTACGCACATATCCACAAAAGAGTTGTGGACCGCCTTGGGGGGGGGGGGGGGGGATGCTGGTGTGTTCCGCAGTGCAGAAAACAGTTGCTTCTCTCTCTCTTAATCCAGACCTCGAGCAGAACAGACTTGCCACCAACATAAGTTAACATGAACTGCTTCCCCTTCCGTTTCTCATTTTAATTAATTTTTCGACCTCAGAGTGGCCTAAACCTAACTTCCGACCCAAGGCGCGCCCTTTGTACTCTGTACATTGAAATACTGTATATACTCTTTATTGTACTTAATTTCCTGTTATGTCCTTTAATGGCAGCCCTGGATGCCCACTATCAAATCCTGATGGCTCGACCTCCTACACACTGCCGCCACAAGGCATATTTAACAACCTTCTTCCCCCTTCCCCGCCATTTTATACATTAACATAGGTGTCAGAAGTTTCTCTCTCTGTACTCAATCCATGTTTTACAATTGGTGTCAGGAGCGGGATGTTAGCGTCCATATAACTTTACATTGGTCCCTCGTGAACTTCCCCTAACTTTTGCACTGGTGGTTATTAGTGGTACCAAAGTTAATGTCTTCACACTCACACACAAGGCAGTAACTGAAATTGTTAACAACAAAACAAAAGCAGAAATTCTAAACTCTGTTCTTAAATGTTCCTGTCTCAGTGGTATTGGCCCAATTTAATTCACCTACCACTGTAAAGAAAATTGACATAGATACTGGTGTCCATGGTGTTGAACAGCTGAAATGGCTAAAATGGAACAAAGCTCTAGGGCCCAACTGAATCCCTATCAGGTTCTACACTGAATTTGCAGTTGAGTTAGCCTCTTTTTCAACCAGAACCTACTGGACAGTCGTTCTGCATCCGGGATGTGACATCAATTAGTGTGTACCATTATTTGTGGAATCCAAATCTAACTTTTAAAACATTATATCACACAAGATTTTTATTTTTGAAGTTTAATTGTATATTTTGTGTATTTCACAGTTTACTATATTCTTGGTTAGTTTTTTTTTTTGGGGGGGGGGTTTTTGGGGGGGGGGGGGGTAGCTGGACAGCACTGCTAGAAGATCTACAAAACATCACTAGATGGCAAGTGTGATAATGACTAAACTATACTCATCTGATTGCAAGATAAACCCTATCATAAATGAGACTACATCAAGTGGACTTTGAAACACGTATGGTGCAATTCTTATGATATACTGTATAACTGGGCCCAATAGTGAACCAAGAGTTTTTGTTACTGCAGTGAGTGTTTCTTGTGAGAGATCATGGAACATTGTAGTGTTAAAAATAAACACTTCGTAAAAATGGCAACAGGCAAACAACATTGTCTAAACCACCCTGATAACTTTTGCTACACATGTGGGAAGTTCACCTCAAAATCTCAAAGAAAAACAATCACATATTTAGTTAAGAAGGCATATAAATGGTATTTGGATTGTCTTGTTGGTGATCAAGATATAAATTTTGACTCTCATATTGCCTGCATAACCTGTACCATTACTTTAACACCAAGCCACGCCATTCACTGTTCCAGTGGTGTGGTGTGGTGTGGTGTGGTGTGACCCTAAAGATCATTTTTCAAATTGTTACTTCTTTTTTTAAAAAAAAATCAAAATATATCTTCAGTGCATTTGACTGTGCCCCGAGTTGAAGGGTTGGCTGTTCATCTCTAACTTGCAAGACAAGCTTAGTTCTCTTTCAAAGCAATTGTGAAGGGCTGTTTGAGTAACAGAAGAGATGATAACTACCGTATTTACTCGAATCTAAGCCACACTTTTTTTCCGGTTTTTGTAATCCAAAAAACCGCCTGCGGCTTAGAATCGAGTGCAAAGCAAGCGGAAGTTATGAAAAATGTTGGTAGGTGCTGCCACAACTAACTTCTGCCGTCGAATATATGTAGCGCTACACAAGCATGCTTTGGGGGCATAAAGATAAATACTGGCGCCAAAACCTCTGCATCCGTAAATAAATTAAAAAAAAAGGTAGAAGACGAGCTTTTTTTTCCTCCGCCCCGAGTTTCGACCACTGCATCTTCGTACATTATCCAACGAAGTAAATACAAATTCCGTATTGTTCATCTTCGAATGTAGCAGAATTTCAATGTACTACGAAAATCCGACTGGCAAGACTGTTAGGGATGTTTGTCAATATGGCCAACTCTACGTTCAGAGTTTTTTACTACCTGTGAGAAGAGACGGTTGCTAATAGGAACCTGATGAAATGTGAATCACATGCAGTATTCACCATAACAATAATATGAATATAAACATTTTGTCATGTATTCTTTCGTGTTTGCTGCTATCTCATTTAAATCCTGTCTGCCTAATAAACTACGAAACTAGAGTGAGACAACAGCAAACTCTGAAGAATATACGTATCGTGTCATGTTTATATTCGTATTATTCTTATGCCTAATAGTGATAGTCAGAAATGAAGCACTGCAACTGACTAGATTTTAAATGTAAGATGACTAATTTCTGTGCAGAATTTGATGTACTAAAGAAGCGGCCGCTAAGATTTTCAAAAGGAGAAAAATTTTCGCTATACTCTCGTTCAGAACATGTTCTATCATACGCAGTCTATTATTTGGTTCTTGTTGATCATTATCAAAGAAAGCAGTAGTGCAACGACAGCTGTATCTTGCCATTGTTTCGCTAATGAGACGATTCCTCTTTTTTTAAGCGGCGGTAGCGCGCACAAAATCAAGTCATGCCGCGAGCGGCGACAGGCCGTAAACACGCACTATCAAAATGCGTCAATGCACGACACAGTACAGTAATGCATTTTCAGCTTAGAGTGACGTAAACACCTATAACAAAGAAAACGGCAATTATCAGATCGAAGCAAACTAAGCAATTGATTCAAACCAGATGAAGCACATGAAAAAGGAAGGGTACCCGTATAAATACGGACGGAGCACCTGACGCATAGCAATGGCTACCTGGTAAAGCTTAACTGCTAAGGTTACGACTCGAACCAAACTACTGTAGCTGTATCGTCATTCATTCGACCTAAATTGTGTCTCATATTACAATGGACCAACTTTGTTTCGATTTGGAGGTGCGGCCTAAAACTTTTCTCTCCCCTTGAATTTCGAGTCTCAAATTTCAGGTGCGGTTTAGATTCGGGAATTTTTTTTCCCTTTATTTCGAGTCTCATTTTTCAGGTGCGGCTTAGATTCGAGTGCGGCTTACATTCGAGTAAATACGGTATGTTTCCATTGTGACTAATATATCAGTTAGAAGGACATGGGGTGTAGGATGTCACTTAAAATTCATTTTCTACTTTCCCACACCGATTTCTTTCTAGACAATATGGGCGCTGTAAACAATGTACAGGGTGAATGCTTTCACCAAGACATCTGTATGATGGAACACCATTATCCCCTTGGTCTTAGTCTCTGGCATGATGTGCATGTAACTCGTGCAAATATTTTGTTCTGTGACAGCTATTACAATGTTATGTTGGAAAAAGCCTGTACTTGTGGGCATTTACTAGCGAACATTCATTCTGAAGTACGATATATGTAATCTGGCTTCTATCTAAAGCCATGGCTTGCGATAATTCTTGTTTTGTCTATTTTGTACATGACATCAGCCACTTGGCTTCATCTAATCTAATGTACCATCATGTGATTTAACAAGGCCCACTACTTCTGAAGACAATATTTTTAAAAATACCGAAATCTAGGTCAAGGGCTGATAAACCTTTTATTTGCAACTGGTTGGCCGATTTTTCAACCTTTTTCTTTTATTTCTTGTTTGTTATTATTCTGTAAATGTTCAGCAGTGCTGTTTTTAATTCTGTGTATCGAAAAAATGTGATGTGAAAGAGAAAAATCACTATCTCCTGTGAATTTAGCACCCCAAAATTAACAAGTCCACCCATTTACAAAACAGATACAGAAAAATATTTTAAGATTGTTGGCTAGTGTAATTTACCATAAATTCCTCATAAAAATAACCTTGCCCAGTAACAAAGAAAGCACAGGTCACACACATCTACAAGAAGGGTAACACACGTTATTCAAAAAACTACCATTCAACATGAAACTTCGTGGCAAATTAAAACTGCGTGCCAGACCGAGACTCAAACTCGCAGGAGAGCTTCTGTTAAGTTTGGAAGGTAGGAGATGAGGTACTGGCAGAAGTAAAGCTGCGAGGACGGGGCATGAGTCATGCTTGGGTAGCTCAGTTCGGTTCGGCACACAGTTTTGATCTGCCAGGAAGTTTCGTATCAGCGCACACTCCGCTGCAGGGTGAAAATCTCATTCTACCATTGAACATTCTTGACAGCTATTTGTTTTTGACTCTTTGGACACATTCTGAGTTGAAATGTAATGACTTATCTCAAACAGAATGACTTCCTCCATCCCAACCAGCAAGGGTTCCAAAACATCAGGCATATGAAACTCAACTTGCACTATTCTCAAATGACATCCTGAAAGCCATGAATCAAGGCAGTATGCTGGATGCAGTATTTCCTGATTTTTGAAACGCATTTGTCTGAGTACCACACTTACTGTCAAAAGTAAGACTGTATGGGGTCATCAGGTGAAATTTATGATGATTGAGGATTTTTTGGTAGGGAGGATACACCATGTCTCAGATGAAGAGCAACTGACAGGTGCAAAAGTATCTTCCTGTGTGCTCCAGAGAACATTTCATATTATATATTAATGACTTTGCGGACAATATTAGTAACACCATCACTTTTACAGATAATGTAGTTATCTGCCTGAAAAACTCTGTACAAATATTCAGTTGGATCTTAGATGCTTAAAAAAATTATTGCCCTATTACTGTAGTATCAACAAGTCACAGAGTTTCAATCTGTCAACTCAAACAAATGCCTGGATGTAGGAATTTGTTATGAAACAATCACATAAGTTTGGTCATGGGTAAGGCAGTTGGCAGTTCATTGGTAAGACAAAAGGAAAGATCAGTCTACAAATGAGATTGCTTACAAAACACTTGGGCCAGAGATGCTAGAGTTGGGTTGGCAATTGTGTGTGTGTGTGTGTGTGTGTGTGTGTGTGTGTGTGTGTGGAGGGGGGGCATGATTTTTTTTTGGGGGTGGGGGGTGGGGGGGTGGGGGGGTGGGGGTGCGCCTCTCTCTCTCTCTCTCTCTCTCTCTCTCTCTCTCTCTCTCTCTCTCTCTCTCTCTCTCTCCCCCCCCTCTCTACAGAAGAACTCTGTGGCCACAAGCTACATATGAGTTCCTTTTAATTGTGCCTGTCTGCAACTTGACACGTCTTGTTTACAGTAAGTAGCAATCTGTCTTTCCTACATTGTTTATACACAACATGGCTGCTTTCACATGCCACCCTGACTTTTGTTAGGTAGGAGATGCCTGTGGCTGAACTGTGGCAGGTGATGGTCAGTAGATGTCTGTCACAGTATTACATAGATACTTTGGGAACTCGAGTGGGGAATCCCTGGAGGAAAGGCAGCGTTCTTTGTGATGAACACTATTGAGTAAATTCAGAGAACCGTTATTTGAAGCTGACTGCAGAACAGTTCTTCTGTCGTCAACATACTTTTCATGCCAGGACCACCAAGATAAGACACGAGAAATTAGGGCTCATGCGGAGACATAGATTGTCACTTTTACCTTGCTCTATTTGCGAGTGGAACATGCACTCCAGCATGAACCATGTGGTGGCTTGCAGAGTACATATGTATATGTAGATGTAGACAGGGCTTGTGGCTTCCGTATTAGGAGAATGTTGGGAAAGATAGTGTTCCATGGCGTAAGGACATGGCCATGAGAGATGTTGGTGCATAAGGATGTCACATACACAATGACCAACAAGGAATCTGTTGGTAGCAGGACAGGAATTGTAGAAAGGTGGTGAAGAAAGTGAGTAACATCTTAAATATAGGATGAGAGGTTACAGGCATTCGTCTGGAGAAGTTAGTCAACAAAGGGAGAGATTTGTTCAGTGGGAGCATTGTACACAGCCAAAATGGGACTATCAGTAGGGGTACCTTAGGGGTTGGGATTGTGGAGTTTTGGAAGTAGGCAAAGAGTAAGAGTGTGTGGGGTTTCTCGTGTGTGGAGACAGACAGATTCAGGTGTCAGGCTTTGGGATAGACCTAAGGCCTTGAGGTGCTGCTGGAGGTCTTGTTGGGGTTATGGGATGCAATCTTTCCGATACCGCTGCATACAAACCTTACATGCCACATTTCTAGTGGAAAGCAGGAGTTGTTGAAATATACTGATAACCTTACCAGAGCCTTTATTGCCAGATGATACCCGATCCAGCTCACCCATAGACAAATCTCAAGTCACGTCCTCCTCGGACACTATTAAACCTGCTAACCAGCCACCGATCAGCACTCCTCTGATCACCGAGTATCACCATGGTTTTAAAAAGCTCAACCACATCCTTCATCATAGCTTTAACCAATTCTCATCATGCTCCAAGATGAGATGGAAATCCTGCAGACACCATCTGAAGAAAAGTTCCGCTGCCCACCCAACCTACAAAATATGCTTGTCCATCCAAATTCCAACCCTCACCCCACAGATCACTCACTAGTAGTCGACCCAGGTGCAAGGTCTGTTCCACACAATCACCCACCACCTGCAGTCCAGCCTGTACGATACCCATTATTTGCAGATAAAAACACGTTTTACTTTATTTCCAGTTTTATTAATTCACATACATTAAGTGAATGTATCAGTGCTGAAGTACATATGGAGTAAGGGGGTGAGCAGTAGGTTCCTATAGTGGCTAGCAGAGGGAGTTGGCCATCTGGCACTTTCAGAGCCAATGGGATCAGGTGCCGATGCAGAAATTGCTTATGACGTCAGCAAAGAAATATGCAGGGAAAGTACATTTATTCTGGCATCAATCAAGTAATAGTTATTAATAAATATTTGCTAACAACAGTTGCCTTTTGCCACTCAGACATTGGGAGGAGTCTACAGGTCATAAATACTATCTTCCAGTAATTTTGGGCAATGCGAGGAAATGTCAATATTAATAAATATATGAATAACTTTGACATAACTGAAGATGTAGGATCTTACATGAACTACATCTACTGCATGCTCAAGTTACTGACTGTGCGCCATCGTTGGCAGTTGTCGATAGGATGCCTTTCGATTTAGCCGTATGGGAAACCATGATCTCAAACCATTAAGAGTTGGGTTATAATCATTGTGATCAAGGTCATTTTAAGTTGTTTCTTAAATAGACACACGATAATGGCATTCCATGTAAAAACCATTTGCAAAAAAATTTCTTCCCACTTCATTTCGTGAAACAGAGACAGTAGCGTTGAACTTTCAGAATGCACTGATGCTGCTACAGCTCTGCAAGGTGACATAAAAGAATGAGGGCATCTCCACAGAACATGTAGGAAGAATTCCTCAGCACCAGCTCACTACTCAGTTCAAGGACAGACTAGCTTAATTATCACAAAACTTAGGTGTGAAAGCGTGGTCAGTAATACTGTATGCCCCTTACGTCATCATCTATGGACTCACTGTCAAAATTGAGACATTTTTGGAGGTTTAGTACAAGTGTGTGTGGGGGTGTGGTGGTTCTTCCAAGCCACAGGCATCTCCTACCCAATAAAAGGAAGGGGGATCATGCGTGAAAGCAGCCACACTACGTATCAGTTATAGTGGAACTACTGTACAGCATTCTATGTGAACATGACAAGTGATCAACTGTCCCTTTGCATGATAGCCCACAACTAAACTGTGGCCAACTGCAAATTTGATCATCCATTTGCTGAATGTGCTGCACATCACAACTAATTACATCAACAGCTGCTTCACTCCACAGGCCACCTGGATATTCCTTTCCAGCACGTGTTTCTCTGAACTGTGCAGATTTGGTTTATCTCTCCAGCATATCCTGTGCTCTCACAACACCCAAGGTCTGAACTTGTTTACCACTACCTCACCTTATCGTTTTCCTTCTCTCTTCTGCTCACACTACTCCTTATCCGTCC
The DNA here is from genome assembly GCF_023898315.1 of Schistocerca nitens. NCBI lineage: Eukaryota > Metazoa > Arthropoda > Insecta > Orthoptera > Acrididae > Schistocerca > Schistocerca nitens. Next base: position 154,172,609 of record NC_064621.1, on the reverse strand, counting down.
AGATCATGTACTGTCTTTTCCCACTGTTCTTCATCCTCTCTCCCCACTCCTCCATGTGTCCCCTCCCCCGTCTCATGTGCTCTACTCTTCGAGTTCCTTTCGTCTTTAAAGACAATCCTTATACTACCCTCCTACCCCTCCCTTGCCTCTTCCCCATAGCCCTTCCCCATTCCATTTAGCCAAGCAACTGCTTTCGATAATCAGTCTCACTGCTGCTGTGAGAATGTACTTTTGACTGTGTGTGTGTGTAGTCTTACTAGAAAAAGAGCAAGAGCTCGGAAGCTGCTACTAATTTTTTTTCTATTACGAGGCAGTACCACACACTACACCCCCCCCCCCCACCCGCCACACACACACACAGAGAGAGAGAGAGAGAGAGAGAGAGAGAGAGAGAGAGAGAGAGAGAGAGAGAGAGAGAGAGACTGGCTGCTGAGGCATTTCCATTTCATATCCCTACAAAGTGTTACACCTAAATATTGTTATGAGTTGACTCATTCCAAAAGTGATTCATTGATATAATATAACAGTCACAGGAGTAAAGTCCACAATTTTATATTTTTGAACATTTAAATCACTTTGCCAACTTATGCCTCAGAGTGAAACATAACGGGGGTTTGGTGGTGATTTGGACAGCCATATCTTTGTACTACATGGAACACCCCCCTGTACCCTGGCCGAGGTCACTCCCCAACACACTGTATCCTTTTCACATCACAATACTGATGTACCAGCTGCTCACCTACCTGCTACATTCATAAAAACTAAATAGGCAACAATATGTTGAGGTGAGTCCGCCACATGCGCAAATTCTACATTGATGACAATCACCAATGTATCCGGAAATCTCGTTGAAATTATCATTCATGACCAACCAGTCTTGGCACTAGCTGGCTCAGGGGCTTCTTTTTCTGTATTGTCTACAGCTACATCTACGTGATTACTCTGCTATTCACAATAAAGTGCCTGGCAGAGAGTTCTATGAACCACCTTCATGCTGTCTCTCTACCGTTCCACTCTCTAATGGCACGCGGGAAAAACGAGCCCTTAAATTTTTCCGTGCGAGCCCTGATTTCTCTGATTTTATCGTGATGATCATTTCTCCCTATGTAGGTGGGTGCCAACAGAATGTTTTCATAATCGCAGGATAAAACTAGTGATTGAAATTTCATGAGAAGATCCCGTTGCAATGAAAAAAGCCTTTGTTTTAATGATTGACACTCCAATTCACGTTTCACGTATCATGTCTATGACACTCTCCCCTATTTCGCAATAATACAAAACGAGCTGCCCTTCTTTCTACTTTTTCGATGTCCTCCGTCAGTCCCACCTGATGCGGATCCCACACTGCACAGCAGTACTCCAGAATAGGGTGGACAAGTGTAGAGTAAGCAGTCACTTCGGTAGACCTGTTGCACCTTCTAAGTGTTCTGCCAATGAATCTCATTCTTTTGTTTGCTCTACCCACAGTATTATCTATGTGATAGGGATTACAATTATAAATAACGTAAATTGAAACTAAGTATTTAGTTGAATTCACAGCCCTCAGGTTTGTGTGACTTATCATGTAATCGAAATTCAGCTGATTTCTTTTAGTACACATGTGAATAACTTCACTCTTTTCTTTATTCAGGGTCAATTGCCACTTTTCGCACCATACAGATATCTTATCTAAATCATTTTGCAAGTCGTTTTGATCATCTGATGACTTTACAAGATGGTAAATGACAGCATCATCTGCAAACAATCTAAGACAGCTACTCAGATTGTCTCCCATGTTGTTAATATAGATCAGGAACAATAGAGGGCGTATAACACTTCCTTGGGGAACACCGGATATTACTTCTGTTTTACTCTATTACTACGAACTGTGAACTTTGACAGGAAACCACGAATCCAGTCACACAATTGAGGCAATACTCCGTAGGCACACAGTTTGATTAGAAGACCACTTGTGAAGAACAGTGTCAAAAGCCTTCTCGAAATCTAAAAATATGGAATCAATTTGACATCCCCTGTCGATAGCACTTATTACTTCAAGAGTATAAAAAGCTAGTTGTGTTTCACAAGAATGAAATTTTCTGAATCTGTGCTGACTATATGTCAATAAATTGTTTTCTTTGAGGCACTTTATAATGTTCGAATACAGTATATGTTCTAAAACCTTACCGTAAATCGACGTTAGTCAAATGCTTATCGTCACCAGCTAAAGAACACTTATGTTCCACGATACGAAAGCTATTGTGCCGAAGGTTGCAAATGCAAAATACATCTAGCCAACAGGAATATTTATTGCAAAATTAACTATCACGGACAAAAAACAGCCCTTCAAATTTATCTGTTCAACAGAGTATAGTCATGATGTTATTCCCTGATAGCACTTCTTGCTGGCATCACAAGCAGTCAGACTGTGGAAAGTCAGAAACCCAGACTGACAAAGCTATTCTGACAAGCACACGTAATGAAGATTTCTCTGGTCCCTTGTATGACACTGTCAACATTGTTATCCAGCCAGCAGTTGCCAATCGAGATGCACAGCTAAACTGCATAGCTTTTATCAATTACAAAAAGCTTGACAGGCTCATAAAAGAAATCTATATGGCAGCCACAATAATCCCTAGGGTATGTGGATAGGGGCAGCTGAATCAGTCCAGGATGGGTAGCTTAGTGCCACCAACAAAGAATCTTACTCCACTGTCACTACAGACAACATCAAACTGCCAACAGCAACAGGCCTAAGTATTTAACAAAGAACTTGAAAACAGGCTACTTGCAAATCAAGGTCGACAAGGTTGACTGGGGAAAGACTATCTTCGTAACTTCTGACTGCCTCTGATTTCTAAGTTATGCCATTTGGACTGTGGAACACTAACCACCTCTGAATGCATGATGGACAACCTGCTTCAATATCTTAAATGGATTATGTGCCTTTGCTATCTGGATGACTCATTTTTTCAATGACATTTAAAAAACATCCAAATTAACTGACAACTCTGTCTAAGTGTGTTCAATACAGCACCCACATATCAAAGGAAAGTAACATTCATATATATTTATGATAATTCTTTCAATAATATTTGATAATACTCCGTGAGAATGTTAATTTGATTCAAGCAGCTGATAGTTAATGTTTATATCACTGAAGACTGTGTTAATGGTTCTGTCAACAAAAACTAAAAAATTAACAATAACTTCTTAAACATATTTATTTCATGCTTGTTAGGTTACCGGGAATTACGCCAGATAATAGCGTAGAAATCGCACAATATTTCAGCGAGACAACTGCCCGCCATCTTCAGGTGCTACTGTCATGTCGCTGAGAAGCTCACCCATTTGTATGCTGGCTTTCTAGAACAGTGCAGGCGCCAGCAGGGCATAACATCATCGAAGACCAATTGTAGACAGCATCGAATACCAGAGCCCTCTGCTGGAGAAACTGGTTGCGGTCTGCGGAAGTGCGCCGCAGCGCAGGAAAATGCGTCCGGGAGCGACGGACCCCGTTCGCATGTGCGAGTCGTTGGCGATTTAAGCATCTGCGCTAAGGCTTCCCATCTGCGTTGCCTCGGTGCGGTTGCTAATCTGTGGCTGACGATTCCTTAGTGCCGCCAAGGCTGGCTCCCAGGCTTTGCTGAGGTGAAACCCTATGTCTCTGTTTATTAGGTCACTGCTTATACGTATTTCGACCGCCTCTTTGATGATGGAGTCTCAGTATGTGGAAGCATGCGAGAGGACTTTTGTTTCTTCATAATTCGTGCCATGTCCCGTGTCAAGGCAGTGTTCAGCAACCTCAGATTTCTCTGGCTGACCCAACCTCGTGTGACATTTATGTTCATCACTTCTGTCTTTGACCGTACGACACGTCTGGCCAATATAAGACTCCCCACATTGGCACAGGATTTTATATATTCCTGGTCTCCTCAGGCCGCGGTTGTCTTTAACAGAGCCCAGCATTGATTGCACTCGTGCTGGAGGCCGCAAAACACATTTAACCTAGCATTTCTTGAAAATTATGCCCATCTTAAAAGACATGCCACCGACGTATTGGCCAGAAGTGTCGTACGGTCAAAGACAGATGGATGAACATAAACGTCACACGAGGTTCGGTCAGCCAGAGAAATATGCGGTTGCTGAACACTGCCTCGACACGGGACATGGCATGAATTATGAAGAAACAAAGATCCTCTCGCATGCTTCCACACACTGGGACTCCATCAAAGAGGCGGTCGAAATACGTATAAGCAGTGACCTAATAAACAGAGATATGGGGTTTCACCTCAGCAAAGCCTAGGAGCCAGCCTTGGCGGCACTAAGGAATCGTCCACCACAGATTAGCAACTGCACCGAGTCAATGCAGATGGGAAGCCTTAGCACAGATGCTTAAATCTGCGTGCCAACAACTCACGCACGCGAACGGGGTCCGTCGCTCCCGGCCGCATATTCCCGCGTTGCGGCGCGCTTTCGCAGACCGCGAACCGTTTCTCCAGCAGAGGGCTCTGGTATTCGACACTGTCTACAATTGGTCTTCGATGACGTTATGCCCCGCTGGCACCTGCGCTGTTCTAGAAAGCCAGCATATAAATTAGCGAGCTTCTCAGCGACGCGACAGTAGCACCTGAAGATGGCGGGCAGTTGTCTCGCTAAAATATTGTGCGGTTTCTACAATATTATCTGGCATAATTCCCGGGAACCTATCAAGCAGATGCAGTGCCGGGAAAGCCTCGAACAGCACATATTAATTTCATGATTATTTATCTTCACGTAGATCTTCACCTCTGGGAATATATGGGGACACCCACAACATATATGTACCAACTAATCTTAAAAAATTTAAAAAAGGTATAAAAATGTGAGTGCATTTAATATGGTGATTAAATAATAGCAAGGAAGGAACATTACTTTACCTTACATTTTCTCCGTATCTTTCAGTAATTGCATTCATAAAATTAGTATGTCAGTGCCTGTGCTCCTGGCCTGTCAGTATACAGTTAAAACCCAATGTGCTCTCCATCTAGTATTAACCGAACATGTGGGCAGATTCCATCCTGTTGGCTCAGATATCAACTTGAGAAGACGGAGGAAAAGTTAATATCAAATGAAACAATTGAGTAGCTTAATCCCTCCAAGTTGTGTAGAAATGGACTAACTGTCTCTTATCTTTGAGCATGATTATCTGGGCACTGAATAATGCTTTAATTATTTATTAGTCAACATTACATCAGACTGCATGTCTCCGCCTGAATCTGTCTAAGTACCTCTTTGTCGCTCATGAAATGAAAATCTTGGGGGCACATAAAGAACGGTGACAGAGTCCATCCTGATACAGAGAAAATAAGAGCAGTCACAGATTTTCCAACATCCCTGGTATATTTGTGAAGGGAGAATCTCTCTCTGAATGCACTCTTACTACCGTCGACTGATTAAACACCTCTGAACCAAGGCACATCCCTCGCAAGAAGTACCGCAGGGAGATGCCAAATTTTCCTGAAATGAGGTGCAACACAGGTCTTCCCCTATTAAGTAGGTGCTAAAACCTCCAGTCTTAGCACTGTATGAGAAGAATGCTATGACAGAACTTCAAACCAAGCTGACATTTCCGGGACGAGGCAGTTCTAATAAAAATTCACAGGAGGGAGTATTCGCCAAGTCTGATGAGAACAAACGAGATAATGTCTTGCTATTATTTGGGTCATGAACAAGTTCCAGCTGTATTTTTTTGGCAAACTACCGACCATTGCGATGACTGACCATTCTCTATGCTGGCCGACTAGCGTGAAAGAACCATCGGATCGAATGGTGAGATAGATGCAGGCTTTGGGAGTACGATGTCACAATGGTATAAAAAATGGACACAAACACAAGGACACATTGCCTTTCAAGGAATCTTGTGGCAGAACACAAAAGTGTGGATGAAATCTTAGCCATCGCTGCATTACATGACACTGATGTTTAATAAACAGAGGAAAGACCAGCATTTCTGAAAAGCATAGAAGCCTTGAAGAATGAGGAACCAGTCAAAGAAGTATTCCAATCAATAAACAGAACATTGTCTAAGAGGAACCATTACCCAATGGGGCAGAAATGATGCTCATCATCCTGTCTCATCCATGGCCAGCACAGTTTGTCATCTGGTCACCTAGGATTTCTGGAGACCCTAGACAATCAGATCCAAATATCACTGGGCAGGTCTCTAATGATCTGTCAGAAAATATGTGAGCCATTGTATAGAATGCCAACAAAGGAGGCATATGCTCCAACGCATCTGGTACCAATCCCACTTGCAACAGTGCCATTCCTTCAAACTGATATCGACCTTTTGGTGAGGTTCTTAAAGTTGGCAAATGGGAATCAATGGACAATAGTGTGCACTAACTAGTTCACTTCCACTATTCTGTCACCAAAGCTCCAGAAATTGTAAAAGTTCCTTACAGATGACATTATTTTGAAGCATGGAACAACCTGAGTGATGAAACTTCCTGGCAGATTAAAACTGTATGCCCGACCGAGACTCGAACTCGGGACCTTTGCCTTTCACGGGCAAGTGCTCTACCAACTGAGCTACCGAAGCACGACTCGTGCCCGGCCCTCACAGCTTTACTTCTGCCAGTATCTCGTCTCCTACCCTCCAGGAAGTTTCATATCAGCGCACACTCCGCTGCAGAGTGAAAATCTCATTCTGGGAACCTGAGTGATGATCTCTGATCATGGGAAAGTTTTCCAGTTGAGACTAGTATCTGAGGTAATTCCACATCGTGACATCACCCACAGGATAACAACTGTGTACCATCCACTTCACAAATTAAGTGCCTCAAAGAGTGCTTTAATAATCCATTAGTCGATATGCTCTTTTTATATATTGATGTCAAACAGAGATTGGGATACAATACTGCCAACTGTGATGTTCCCGGAAAACAATGCAAAGCTAGACATTTTTAGCTTCTCACTGTTCTTTCCACTCCACAGCTGCGAGGCTGAAATGACAAGGGTTCCACTGTTCTCATTTTGAACTGGACTATACTCAAGATGTCTACATGAATCACCTCATCACCAAGACAACAGAAACAAAGCAGCTAGCTTGCATACAGGCTCTGGATACTCAGAAGACAGACAGAGCATCGTAATGGCAAGCATTGGTCATTAATATACAGCCCGAAACATTATACAATTTTTTTACATCTGTTTCGAAAATGGCACTATTGGAAAAGTTACTGAAATGCTACTGTGGGTCGTATTGTATCCATCACTTGTCAGCTGTCACATATGAAGTCATGGATTGTCAGGAAGACAAAAGCACAGACACACAATCCATGCCTCCTTGTGAAGCCCTACTACAATGGAGAGGCACATCTGGCGATAGGAGGTTAAGGAAACTGACGACTCACTCGATAATCATGAAGCTTTGATGGGAGGGACTATTTCCAATCCTTGTCATAGTCAAGAGGATATTAACAACATGATCTGAATGTGAGAGTCCACTAGAACTGCCATACAGTGGACCATTTACAAGATCTAGATTTCCATTGCCAGATGCAATGAAAACTGCTGAAACAGTGGATCACTGCCCCCTCGGGAAACAAAGCACGCAGTGTGGCTTAGTTGTTAATGGCATGCTGTGGGTTGCCAGTTCAAACTCAATCACCAGAAATTCTTTGTTTCTGAGTATTCATCAGTTGTGAAGGGTTCCTGAAATATCTCTTGTTTGTAATATTTGTACATTCTCAAGCATTTGAAGTTTGTATAAATAGCTGTACTCACCTCCAGGATGTAAGTTCTTTTATGGCTGTACACTGGCATCAGTAACAAATGTACTTTTGGTTTTAAGTGTTGCACTTCACTGATAACTCTACCTTTGGTTATGGACTTGATTGTGGTTTCGATCTGACAATACTGTGTATACTTTCAGTCAGCACTGTCCTATAATATAATTTTTTGTGCAATGCAGCTAATGTCAAACAACGAAAGCATTGGTATGTTGATAGACACACACTCACACTCACTTCAAGCTTTTGCAACCCATGGTTGCTTCATCAGGAAAGAGGGAAGGAGAGAGAAAGAAAAGGATATGGGTTTTAAGGGAGAGGGTAAGGAGTCATTCCAATCTTGGGAGCGGAAAGACGTACCTTAGGGGGAAAAAAGGACAGGTATACAAACACGCACACGCACACACGCGCCCGCGCACACGCTCACGCATATCCGTCCCCCCTAAGGTAAGTCTTTCCACTCCCAGAATTGGAATGACTCCTTACCCTCTCCCTTAAAACCCATATCCTTTCGTCTTTCCCTCTCCTTCCCTCTTTCCTGATGAAACAACCGTGGGTTGCGAATGCTTGAATTTCGTGTGCGTGCATGTGTGTGTGTGTGTGTGTGTGTGTGTGTGTGTGTGTGTGTGTGTGTGTCTATCAACATACCAACACTTTCGTTTGGTAAGTTTCATCATCTTTGTTTTTAGATATATTTTTCCCATGTGGAATGTTTCACTGTTTTTAGTCAGAATACTTAAAAGTTGATAAATTCTCCACAAAAGCAATGTAAGGTACCTATGATTCTCCCTTGGCATACCAATACATTTACTCCCCAAAGATAATAGTGGATTATAATAAGTGTATTTTGTATGAATTCTGCAAATAAATTTCAGCATTTGAAACTGCACCTCATCGTCAAATACAAAAAAAGTTCCATGTAGACTGTTCCCTGCCAAAGCTTTAGGTCAATGGAAGACATCAGACAGGGAACTGAAAATCCACAGATTTTCGGAAACGAAGTAAAGGAGTGTCATATCAGACACTTCTACTCGATGATGGACCTCCCAATTTTCATGCAGAACATTTTACGTCGACAGTATACAGAATGCTGACTGAATTTTGCATATAATTGCATGAAATACTTAGTTTAAAGTATTACATCAAAATAGTGGATGACAACTGCAAAAAGAAGAGCAGTGGCTGTTTTCAAAGTACTTGCATTCATCCTAATACACATATATGTACATGAAAAAAAAAAAAAGTTAATGTACAAATAATCCCATACCTATTAGTGTGATTAGATTATTACTCACCATAATCTGTTGTTAATGTATGTTCACAGAATCTATTGGCCTTGAGAAAGCATTCGGGGAAAAAGAGAGAGAGAGAGAGAGAGAGAGAGAGAGAGAGAGAAATACTACACAAAACATTCAAGAAGCCATAAGGAAAAATACGAATGGACGACCAGCAAAGAAATACTTGGGTCAGAAAGGGTATTAGACACGGATGCAGTCCTCTGACAATGCTGTTGCATCTATAGAACCAACGACAGGTTAAAAGAAGCGTTCAGGGAAAGAATTAAAATTCAGCATGAAAGAATATCGATGACAAGAATTTGTTGCCAATGCTGCTGTTCTCAATGAAATTGAGGAAGAATTGCAAGAACGGAAATACGGAAGCGTCCGATCCCACCCGTCTGCTTTGACCCATGACGTCGCAAATATGGCGGAAACAAACACACACACACACACACACACACACACACACACACACACACACACTTTCCACAAGAAGCTTAATGACACTAACGGCACAAGCGCAGGAAATGGGGTGTTTTGGGTGGGGGGCAAACTAAATATAAACAAATTTAGATGCCTTGCGTAGCTACAACGTGTAAGTGAAGACAGCCATGCATGAATACCCACCCACCTCCCCAGGGGTCGTAACCCCTGCAACTCATAGAAGATAAAGATGCTTCAGTAGCTGATTAGTGTTTTTTGTCTTTTTTAAAAAATCTCACGGGATAGAACGAACAGATCAGGAAGATAAATATAATAAACTAAAACAGAAATTGGAGGAAACAGATAATTAAAATAAGTAGTAAGTGTTTTTAAATTAAAAAAAAAAAAATCTCACGAGATAGAACGAACAGATCAGAAAAGTAAATAAAGTAAAACAGAACTGGAGACAGCCATACTCAAACCAAACTCCGTGCCGTCATGACGTCACATACGACGACACCCTTACGTCACGGGTCAAAGCCGACGCGTGGGAGGAGGAGGAGGAAATTAGTGTTTAACGTCCCGTCGACAACGAGGTCATTAGAGACGGAGCGCAAGCTCGGGTGAGGGAAGGATGGGGAAGGAAATCGGCCGTGCCCTTTCAAAGGAACCATCCCGGCATTTGCCTGAAGTGATTTAGGGAAATCATGAAAAACCTAAATCAGGATGGCTGGAGACGGGATTGAACCGTCGTCCTCCCGAATGCGAGTCCAGTGTGCTAACTACTGCCGACGCGTGGGATCGGATGCTTCTGTCGACCCGCAAGAACTGTAGAATGGAATGAACAACCTCATAAGCACATGTAACAGATGGATGAACTGCAGAACAACAAAAGTAATGAGTTTAGGAATAAACGTAACATCAAAATTGGGGACCACAAAGTAGACGAAGTGAAAGAATTTTGCTACCTTGTAGGCAAAATAACCCGTTATAGGTGATACAAAGATGGCAAAGAGCAGACTGTAACAAGCAAAGAGGACATTGCAGGTCAAAAGAAATCAATGGTAGTGTCCACCATAGACCCTAGTTTGAGGAGGAAAATTGGGAGAATGTACCTTTGGAGAAGAGAACTGTATGCAAGCTAATCATGGACTGTGAGGAAACTGGAAAGAAGAGAATAAAATGCCTGAGACTTCGTGCTATAGAGATGTTGGAAGTGAGGTGGGCTGATAAAATTAAAAACAAGGAGCTTCTTTGTGAAATTGACAAGGTGTGCAACCTGTGTAAAACACTGGCAAGAAGGAACAGGATGACAGAATAAGTTGTTTAAAACATCATTAACTTCCACGGTACTTGGGGGGAAGTGAGTGTACAAAGGGTAAACATTTTATCTGTATGGGAAGACAGAGATTGAAATACAGCTAACTAACAATTGCAGACACTGAGTGCAAGTGGTACTCTGAGATAAAGAGGTTGGCACAGGAGAGGAATTCATGGTGGGCTGCATCAACACACACACACACACACACACACACACACACACACACACACAGTTGCTGTATAACTCAACTCATTCCACACCCTTTAAGGCTTTCCTTTGTGATGAGATTTATGGAACACAAAGTGTAAAACAATGGAAAACCCGAGGAAATTTAATAGTAAAAATGTTAGCTGATAAGAATATTTCAAATGTCAAGACTACCACCACTAACACTGCCAAGTTTGTACATTTATCAAATACAGCTAAAAAGAATTCTGGAGAGTGGGAGTCTTGCATTTGCTTTAAGTCTCTCAACGTTTAGAATTCACCCTTCAGAAGAAAAGGAGAATGAAATCTTCACAAAATAATTCATAAAGAGATGAAAATGCCACAAGTCTATCTGTAGCTGCACATTATACAACTTGGTAACTGTTCTGCACCGAGTTGAACAACTTAAACCTTACCCAGTCCATTAAAATTTGTTATAAAGCTTTTCACATCTGTGGGAAGATGGGCTGGTCATTATTTCTCTTCTCGCTTTTAACTTTTTACTGGCCCTGCTTGAAAAGAACACAACACTAGAACATGAAAAAAGTATAGACACACATCCCCAGTGTGTGACATTGCTCCACACTGTCATGCTATAAGGTTATATGTCAGCAGGGAAAGCATCCAACAACAAAAACAACTTTTTAAGTCCAATAATAAGCAACAAGTTTGTCTGTGTGGTTGATTGCCTTTATAAAAATTTGGTTCCCTATGGCACACAACAGGGGCACTCATATCAGGGGGCAAGCAGGGGTTGCATCCCGCAAACTCCTCCAGTTCTCAGGGAAGAGAAAAAAAATAGTGTTATCAGGTGTTTTTCTTCTTGTCAACTCCTATTCCATAAAAGAATTCCTGTTATTGTAGCATGTGAAAGGTGGTGGTTAGAAATTACTAACTCACATCTGTACATTTAAAACTTAAAACATAAAACACCCCATACCCTCTTTTCTAGCCCCCCTACCCCTCACAAACTATCAACAGGCTCCGTTGGGATACAGTTATCTCCACCTCATTCTGTCACTTACTGAATATCTGTTTTCAGCTCAGTAGATGTTGATTTTTTTCATGTGATTCTTAACAAATACAGAATAATCTACTCAACAAGTGGGGAAAGGAAATCCAATTACACTATATCTTCAAAACTTTATTATTTTCACTGATATACTAAGCAGTAAAAGGAAACAAAAAAAAATTTGGAGTAGGCATTAAAATCCATGGAGAAGAAATAAAAACTTTGAGGTTCGCCGATGACATTTTAATTGTCAGAGACAGCAAAGGACTTGGAAGAGCAGTTGAATGGAATGGAATGGACAGTGTCTTGAAAGGAGGATATAAGATGAACATCAACAAAAGCAAAATGAGGATAATGGAATGTAGTCGAATTAAGTAGGGTGACGCTGAGGGAATTAGATTAGGAAATGAGACACTTAAAGTAGTAAAGGAGTTCTGCTATTTGGGGAGCAAAATAACTGATGATGGTCGAAGTAGAGAGGATATAAAATGTAGACTGTCAATGGCAAGGAAAGCGTTTCTGAAAAAGAGGAATTACTTAACATCGAGTATAGATTTAAGTGTCACGAAGTCGTTTCTGAAAGTATTTGTATGGAGTGTAGCCATGTATGGAAGTGAAACATGGACGATAAATAGTTTGAACAAGAGGAGAATAGAAGCTTTCGAAATGTGGTGCTACAGAAGAATGCTGAAGATTAGATGGGTAGATCACATAACTAATGAGGAGGTATTGAACAGAATTCGAGAGAAGAGAAATTTGTGCACAGCTTGACTAGAAGAAGGGACCAGCTTGCACAAGATAGGGTAGCATGGAGAGCTGCATCAAACCAGTCTCAGGATTGAAGACCACAACAACAACAGCATACTAACAAAAACAGAGAGAGGCATTATGAGTATCGTTTGTTATTAGTGTGTGTGTGTGTGTGTGTGTGTGTGTGTGTGCGCGCAGTCTATGGTGAAGAGAAAGTTTGTGACAACTGTAGAACACTACACAACCTGCATCTATTATTTTGCAATTATTTAAGTGTGCGAGTTCATCCCTTGATACAATGTGGCTTGAAATATCCAAGCTTCTTCCTGAGATGATAACACTGAAAAACAATTTCCTTAACACATTAGCATAATTATCATTGATTCGCAGACATGCAATGTTCTTTTTTATAAGTCAACTGAGTTCAACTGTCACAGAAGTACTTATGGCTGTTACCCAGATCCGCTGCATTCCTCAAATATGGTTAATGCCACACCTATCCAATAAAGGGACATCGTGTTAGTAGCCGTATCAGTTGACAATGATAATTGCTAGCATTTTCCTACAGCATGTTAATAATGTGAGTACCTCTCTTGCCAACCCGCACCCCCCCCCCCATTCTCTTCCAAAGAAAACTGACATGACAATAGAACAAACAATAAGAAAAATGATTGTTGTCGCCCAAGCCAAGCTTCATTCCTCATTGTTTCGTTTCTGTTTACCTTACACTTTCAGTTTGTACAATGCCGTAAGTGGCATTTGTCATTGTGTTTTAACTCTACACAAACAAATTAGATTTTCAGATTCTCTCCATTTTTCATTCACTTATATGAGTAAAGTTACTGAAGCACCAACACAGTTTTATAAGTATGAGAAGCCAAAGTGTAATCATTGTAACAGTTGCATGTAAATAAAATGAAAGCCAATGCTAAGTCATTCCTTGGCAACAACTAATGAGAGTTAGTTATATGTTTCATACTGACAGCCAAAAGGGCGTAATCTTAACGATAATACATGCAGACTGGCGCAGATGCAATGTTCAAGATACAATCACTATATAGAGACTGGTAAGACTTCAACACAAACTGCAGTTAATTAAAGTGTATATGCAATTTATTCGACATAATCCCGTAGGTATGTGTATCTTCACTGTTTTGTAAGAAGCTAAACGTGTCCAACGCATAACAAAATTATTGCGGAGAAAATTATTCTTCTATTAGCTTTGTTACTGTTCTAAAAACGTGTTTGAAGTTTCACTTCAAATGGTTCCTTATCCATCTGCACATTTTGTTTTCCTTTCACATGACTACAAAAACTATATTTACCTCTTCCTTTTGGTCCATTCTGGACTCTCGTTCGTGTGTTGTATATGGGTAGTCTGAAAACTCTGAAGTGAGCAAGCCGAATCCACAGGCAAAAATGCGCTTTGCTTGCGATTCCTGGGCGTATTTCTTGAAAGAAGGAAAACTTCAGCGTGAAATACTCTCAATCTGTGAAAATAATTTCATGAAAATTATGCAGTAGCTATCAGTGCTTATTACTTTGCATGAAAGCCGGTATGGACAGGTACAGCAACATTTACTTGCGTAATGGCAATAACATGTGAGTATGTAAATATCACTTTTCACGACACACCGCTAAATAATATATACCATTCATTTATCAGGGAATTCGCCAATATCCAGTATACGAATCTGAAGCCACTGCAGTTTAACACTTCAAAATATGGTTACAGATCTCAATAATTGCATCTCCTTACCTCACATCGCCAGTTATGCATTTGTTCCTTACACACCATTACTTGTCAAATCCCTGAGAACCCTTCTGTCTGCATTTACTTGGTGTGACACCTGGCGGCATAACTGTAAACCAAAACGATCATGAAACTAGTCAATGAATATTCTTTGCAATATTAAATTGCAGAAAAATTATAAATTTTGGTAGTTTTTAGATATAATGTTTCATAATTGTAATATAATAAGAACTATTTTAAATTATTGTTTCACTATAAGTCTCTCAATAGATTTCCGTCCGTCAGCTGGTCTGCCAGTTCAAACGATGAGGCAGAAATGGCGGAGCTAGTGGAAGGTGTTCAGTATGGTTTGTCATCGCAGGGAAATAATAGTGATAAGTCGTTGATATTTGTGAAACTCACGGATTCTGCGTATCGTGCTATTGAAAGCTATTTGAAGAATCAGGTGAGTAACTGTTACTGCCTTATTAAATGATTTTCTGAAACAGACCTCAAGAGATTTCGTCTGCAGACATTTATCGTCGCCATATTTTCACATCGTGTTGATTTCATAGGCAGCTTTCAATAAATTTTTTACTCGCTGTACCATAATTACATTGCTTGGAGGTTTTGATTCATAAACATATGTCAATATTTGTGTGAGGTCGTTTTCCTGAGGAACCGTCATTAGCTGACGCCACGTCAACAAGTAGGCATGAAAATTAGGTTGGCGATGTAAGTAAACTTGTTTTAACTGCCTTCCGACCATAACTCCACTGTCTACATTGTGTATAAACACGCAGTCGTTTAGAGAAAGTGATGTTATATAGTGACACTGGGCATCCTTCGTATGCAGTCGTCTTATATGTTGTATAAACATCTCTCTAACCTTGTTCATCCAAGCAATACAAACAACTCCCACTGATTCCATTAACATCATGAACGTTTTCCTCGTAGTAATGCTATATCGTTTACTGTATGTGAAATATTTACCCTGGTTTTTCACTATCTCCTTAGGACAATGCCATGTAAACTTTCCTATGTTGGACAGGTCAGAAAGGCTACAAGGATTCACCCTTATACTGCAGTTAGGTGTTACGTTTAGAAGCAGCCGTAAAAATCTTGGAGATTATCGTACTAGGCTCCTTTTCTACATTTTTTTTTTTAAATTCCCTATAAATGCCAGTTCATGTGTCACCTAGAAGTAAAGCCTAATAAAAGATAAACAGCATACCATCCTACGTGCAAAATTTAGTATGTAAAATTACGTCTCTGTATTCTGTTATGGAGAAGTATTAACTTTCTTATTGCAAAGAGGATATCTTGTAACACTGCTTCAATGTATCAGGTGTCTCACTATCAAAATATAACATGTATTGTGTGTATTGTACTGTTCACAGCAGTCTCTCTTCTATGTTATCTCATTTAATATAATTGTTGTTAGTGTTTATTTCAAACTTCCATGAACCATATGTTTCTACTTTATTCCTAGAAGTTGATTCAAACACAAATAACTTGTATTAGTGCATGGAATATGACTTCAGTCACTAACTTAACAGACAGTTTTTGATTATAGAATATCTATCAAACCAAGTTCTGAAGTTCCAGCTCAGTGAAGACACAGATGTATCCTTCTCATAAAGTTGCTAGATTCTCCACATATGTAGGTTATTCATTGCTATTAAAGCTAGTGTAAACAATTGAACATTGCCAGTAATGTGCATTTCCTCTTCAGATGACACATAAAGTTAATTTACTTGCTTCCTGGCAGGTAAAAATCCGTTTTCTGTTTTTCACTGCCTTGTAAGGCAATAATACATGGTCCCTTTCAGCATTAGTAAACTCTTTACATTTTATCACATGATGAAATGATTATATTCCTTGTGATGCTGTAGATAAAGATTTTATATGCAAGGAGCTTTCAGTTGGCATTCTATATATTACAGAACTTAGTACTGCAACAAAACAGGCATTACAGCAGCAGATTAGACAAGCTGTTCATTAAATGTGTCGAGGGTCTTTTTCTATAGTGTGTATCCTTTCCTACTCTACACATGCTATAATCAGGCTTAACTCTTCCTCTTTAATGCATTGTAAACTGTGAACCATTTCAAAACTTAATAAGACAAAGCATTGCTTTCTTAAAATATGTTTCATATACATCACTTCATTACCATTACAATTGTGCTATTGCAGTGTAAATTTGTGACTGACACCATATGCAACAAAAGATATGAAATGGTAACCATGTTTTGAAGGAAAACAAAAAGTGTTCTCTCAATGGTGTGTTCATTTTTGCAGCAATTGTGCTTCACCAATAGTGGTCAGTGATGAATGCTTGCAGAATTAACAGTGTAATGTATTTCATTTGAAGAGGAACTTACACTATGTGAATCTCTGTGACATTCTTTGTTGACCTCTCAAAAGTTCACCTAATGCGAAATAGTTTTGTTTGGCTGCACTTTGAGTATGTCAGCTAAACTTCTTTTATTGGAGTGTGTTGGAGGCTCAGAATGTTTTAACCATGTTTCTGGTACCCACATTTATTACATTCTGAACTAAAAATATTATGAAAAGGTTAGATTGCTAATCACCATGTAGCAGTGATGATGATTTGCAGGCAGGCACAATAAAAAGATTACTAAACACATAAGCACTTGGCCAGAAGGGCTACTTCTGAAATAGATGAACACTGTTTCTGGCTGCTGGGGCCAGACTCACAAAGCTGCATATTGACCAGAGGAGTCGGCAGCCAGAAACAGTCATCCTGTGTGTGTGTGTGTGTGTGTGTGTGTGTGTGTGTCAGAACAAGACCTTTCTGCAAGAAAGCTTACATGTTTAGTAGTCTTTTTGTGGTGCCTGTCTGACACAGTATCTGCACTAGCAATCTAACCTTTTCATAATTTTCTTTGTTCCATCCCGGATTTTCTGTTGCTTGATTCTGAAGCAACAGGTATAAAACATTCATGGTAGAGTTGAAAATGATAAACCTGATATGTTATCAATAATGTCAACTGTTAAATTATCTTCATGTCTCATATGCCTTTTGTCTGGCATCCTGTGTCAATAAATAATAATAATAATATGATTTGGTTGAATGGAAGAACTTTAAAAACTTTATCTGTTTCTGCTGTCTCATCATATTGTTCTAATGTTCCAAGTTGTTTTGTGTCCTACATACCTGCTTATTGGTTTGTAAGACTTCACCATATGTATCCTGAATAAAGTGACCATCACACACAAGACAGATTGTCAGTGCATGGGCCTATGTAAATGACACTTTCACAGTCTTGATTTTGTGATAAAAATGATAGATTTCATCACCAGTAGATTACAGAAAGAAAATTGCATTTTAATAAGACAGACAGCTGCCTGTCAAAATAGTGTTCATGTAAGTGAGAAGTGGTGCCAGGAAGTTAACATTTATTGCAGCAGCTCTTTACACTGTGTATTGGTGAAATGCATTGATTGCCAACTGATGCTCTGTCACATGGGTTTGTGATAGTGGTGAAATTTCTATGCTTTTCACATAATTTCTTTTGTTATTTGTGCTTGAACTTCCAAGCAGTTTTAACTTCTTACTCTGCATCTTCAATCTGAAGACCAGCCTTTGATGTCCCCCAAAGTGCAATATGGTATTTAGTGTTTGAAAAGTACAACTTTAGTTTGTGCAAATGGAAGCATAAATTAGTAAATCGAATATAGTGGCTAGTGGAAATTTTTATGAATGCAGGAGAGTGGGATTTCGAAATTTTATAAAATTTCCCATTTTCAGTGCGTAGACTAAAGAACCTAGGATATTTTCTCACCACTTGGCATAGTAAATGCACCATTTGCGTCGTCGGTTTTGTGCATAGGTTAGCACAACCACTGTGTTCTTGTAGCCTGTCGTCCCCCACAACCCCAAGCCTTAACGCCCGTGTGTTGAGTAAATTTCATGATTCCTTCCGCTCACCCTCTCTTGTTCGAAATTAAATTGGTGTTACCACTGTGCGAATGGATATACTAAAATACCTAACACGGCGGGGTCATTGTTTCCTGCTTATGTAATGCAGTGGACGTTGTTTCTTTTTGTGCGTTTTTCAATGCAGTATTATTGCGCTGCACAGAACTTGGGCATTATTTTAATCGAATTTATAATTTATTATTTTACTGGGAGACGTGTGTCGTACCTTATTTAATTAGACGCCAAGCGGTGGTGTCGAATGTTCACGAAGTAATAAGTTTGATTTTACAGTACGATCATTTTTGAAATAAAGACCTTAAGATAATACGGGTCTATAAATAGCTACGCTATCTTTGGCACCACTGCATTTTGGAATGTAGGAAAATCTATATTCTCTTGTCGCTTGGGAGTTGAAGCAAGGCCACATTTGTTCATATACTATGGCCTGAGATTAGATCAAAACCCATTTTACTTAAGTTGTAGAAAAAATCGTGACATCTTTCACAACTAGAGTAAATTGGTCTCTATGTATTTATTTATAACTAAAACAATCATGCCATTTTATCCTGAAAGGTGTAACGCGTGTATCATGGTACACGTAAATCTTTCGTTAAATATGACGTAATATTAGATACGTCTACTTCTGCACGTGCGTTATAAGGCTTATGGTGTACTTCGTTTGAAGTAAATACCGGCATAATTCACCAATGAGTGGAGATGGAACTGCACGTTTGCAGCTGTATTCATACTCAGCCGCTTGTGTTACAATAAATTAACACACGATATGGCGTGTTAATACAGCAAGCATCCTTTGGTGTTCGTACACGTAAGCACAGTTCAGTATCTGTTTATTTTTACTCGTGATATTTGCCCCCACACTGTGTAGGTCTGCCTCAACACTTTGCCTTATTTGTCTAAAACGTGGTTTTCCCCCTCGTTTTTATTATAAAACTGGAGAACATTTAGTTCTGTTTAGCGCCCTTAGTTACGTCACTCGAAAAGTATGCAGGCCTAAGTTATTAGACCATCTTTTGAGTAGAGACACGTCAGAAGTCCCTCCCACTTACTATAGAGTTGCACCAGTGAATGTTGTTAAGTATAATCTACGTTGCAATCATTGTAAAGTTAGCACGAACTCAGAATGTGCAGAATTTGACTGCCTATTAAGTGCTATATTGAAACTTGCAGTTTAGAAGGCCCAGAACTTTTAGAATCCAAAATAAGTGCTGCGCTATATTATATGATTATAGCTCCCATGTAGTTGACAAATATTCATCGAAAGATTGTTGAGACTTTGAGAGTGTTTGCAGAGAAGGGTAAAGATTTGTTTGAACTGTAATATTATTTTACATACTTGTGTAACATATTTGCAGTTAAGACATTTAAGAGAAATACTTTTAAGTGGGCAATAAAGGACAAAATTTATCCAATTTGGGATTAATATTCATGATTATAGTTATGCTCTAGAAATTCAGAATTGAATGAAGCCTGTTGGAGATTATACATCATCAAAATTATACACTACAGGTCTGGAGTAAGATTTCATATTTCTTAACTGGGAAATATTGATAAATGCGTGTTAGGAAAATATCTGAACCAGTTTAGTTTTGCTATTGATAATTGTACTGTTTGCCTCTTTTGCAGATATTTTTCAACAAAGCATTGAATAACTTAACAGCAAAAATCGAAAATAGGCCTTAAAATAACTATAAAAAAACTAAGTAACGTGTAATTTACGGATCAAAAAGCAAATAGTACAAATCGACATTGAGGTCATAGGACATGTTTTTGTAATTTGAGCAGTTAAAGATAACGATTGGGTCGACATCAGTAGGAATAATCATAAGAATAAAAATGGCTTGCCGTCATTTTGAATAACTAAACCTCGTTTTCTAATCAAATTCCCGATGTGGTTGAAGTGGAAAGTTTGGTCATTGTGTATTGTCAGTTGTGACTTTCTCAAACGTGTGAGTGTTACTTAAGTTGGCATTGGAGAGATGCTTGCTGGGCGAGACAGGAAAACTAATAAATGGATCTGGAAACAGATTGGAGTGGAAGTCGTAATGGTGACCATAATGAAAATGAAACGCGGACATGACTAGCGTATTCAACCTAGAAAGGTATTTGTTGGACTCTAAGAGCAAGGAAAGACCGAGCCGATAACCTAAATGAAGAGGTTAGATGACATTGGATACACAAAATACGCGGAAAAGTCAAGAGGAAGCCTTTATCTAGTGGTCAGTTGGATAACAACTATAATGAATATATTACAGAAACGGGAGAATTTGTTGAGTTCATGTTTATTTAGGAAACAAATTGTTACCCTAGTGAGAGTACAGTTTGTGTGTTGTCACTGATAACCCTTTTCATCGAAAAATTGTGTTTACAAAAGATCCTGGCCATTAGGTACCTGTCCCAACTCAGTAAATGCTCTAGACTGCTGCTGCTATAGCCCACTGCTGCATTAATTGCGTAATTGCAAAAAAATCCCCCAAATCAATCCAGTTGAAGTAGTTGGAAACAGATGCTGTTTGAAATGCAATGATAGTGATTATCTGAGTGGTTGCATTTAGCCAACAGTTTACTGTTGTGACGAATCTACTGTCATGGTATTTTCGTATTATGGAAAATTGTCGGAGCACTGATTATGACACAGGAAGGTAATCTATGTTGCTGTATTTGGGAATTTTGAGGCATTTAAACATGTTTACCAGGGGGAAATTTTTCAGTGATTAGATAATGCCTCTTGGAAGGATTCGAGATGTTCGCTGAATATTTTATGAATGTGAGAAGTAAAAGTTGTGTAAACTCTCTCTTCTGCAAGTTCGTGCTAAGTGCGGACACGTATGTGTTCTTTTTAAGGACGCGCACCGCTGAGGTAAGATGGGGGGGGGGGGGGGAGAATTGTAATTGATCAGCATAGACGCACATGAGCAAGAAACAGGTGAAGAAAGTAGCGATATCGCATGTAACATCAGCACCAAATCTGTTTGAAAATAGTGATACCATCCGTCTCGGAAATAATAATTACATGGCCATTACGAAAGTGGACAGTGCAATGGTTCCTTTGATAGTCGACAAGCAGACATCTGGAGGGTCATAAAAATTTTAAATACTTCGGAAGCATCTGTCATAAAGATAACATTCTAATCGAAGTGAAGATAACAGTTGGTGGCTAATAGAGCATGTTTTATTGTTGCACACACAAAGTAAAGGAAATCAGCCACACACAGCAGTACGATTAGAATTTACTTTAATTCCGGTCATTGATCTGAAACAAAATATCAACAGCTATTGATTTCCGTCCATAACGGCTATCTTCAAATCTGAATAAAAAAGATGTAGCATTACACTATTCCACTATCACTAAGCCAAAGTGGCATCGTCGTATGTTATGAACAGAGTTAGCTTAGCATCGTCGGGCAGTTTTAATAATGCAATGCAGGCGAGGCCGCAGTGCCGGGAGAAGAGTGTCAACGGCGTCGCTGTTAACAGAAAACTACGGTTAGATTCTACGAATCCCTTAATCACCAGAATAAAACATGAGTAAACAATGTAATAGAATGGAAACGTCTGAGAAATTAAAGTGATTCTGTTAAATGACAATGAATTGATAGATCAGTGCGAGCAGCCTGGTATTCTGAATCAAATGAAAGCAAGGAACTTAACTGGGCTATGTAAAAGATCTCTTGTGGCGAATAGAAGGCTCTAGACGACTGAGGCACCGATTAAGGAGAAAGGACAGCACTGACGAAAAACGTGAAGAGGCGAGACTATAATAAATGCATAATGGCAGCCACTGACCGTAAAGTAATGGAGAAGCAGAGAGCAAGTACATGGTCAGCTAAGTCTCTGAATTCTACTACATGATGACTTGATTGGGTGAATAACTATAGAATATCGTTATGTAGTGGCTACTTCGTAAATACGAGCAGTTTTCCAGTGAAATACTGGACAGGCTGTTTGTGTAGAATGGTAGAAATACTATGGAGTTCACAAGTGCTGTGCCGCCAGGTCTCATGCGCTGAGGTAAACGTTGACCTTGTGGCCTCGTGGGTTCATTGGAATCTCAGCAGTGACAGTCGTGTATCTACCGAGCGAAGGACTTGCATATATGGAAAACTGAAATGGAATGATGTGACGCAGTTACATAACAAGAGCACAGTGACAGGGATCTGCCGTGTGCAGAAGCACGCTTTCGTTAACATCGGAAATGATAGTGCTGAGCCATTATTTTTTGTGTCAGATAACGAACGTAGGAGATAAGTCTGCATCCGCCCGTGCTGACAGCGGTTGCTTATTTACTATCGGACAGTGGCACTGTGTCCATATTGCAGTGGAAGGGAACTTGTTAGCTATTGTGCATATAAAAATAAGCACCTGAGTTGCGAACGGCATTTAAGTTTCAAAAGTACTGATATAAGGCGTCACAAAATGAACATAAGCACTGTTTTGATGGGTTCTGGCGCTAAGGTGCAACCGTTTCGCCACGCTGCTGCTTTAATACGATAGGAAGGTTTAACAGCTACAATATGTGCCATAGAATTGTGGTGGACAGCGTACTAGTATTGGACAGAAGGTATGTCGTATAGGCGAAGATAGCAGCACGTTGCTAATCGCCTGGAGTACTACAGAGTGTCAAAAATAGGGTTAGTGCCAGCTGACATACGTAGTAGATAAGCGAAGCAGTTATAGTAGTCCAGCCGCCCCTACACACACAGAACCTAGAACCTGCTCTCTTATCGCATGATAGACGGGAAAAATCATTGCTTCTGTGCAACTCGGTTGTTATTGTATTTAGTCTGAAGACTAACTGGAAGCAGCTCTCCACACTAGTCAGTTATCCCTCAAAATTTTCCTACATTGTCAGATTAACAATTTATTACTTTCTTCGTGAGGTTTTTTCATTACTTTCTTGATTTATCAATGTGTATCCCATCAACTGATCCCTCCTTTTAGTCAAGTTGCATCATAAATTTTTTTTTCTACTGCAGTTACATTCAGTAGTCATTCATTACTTACACGGATTTACACCTCTAAATTTTTAGCGTTGTTCTGTAATCACATTTCATTAGCTTCTATTGTCGTCTTTACTGCTTATAGTCCACGTTTCACTTCCTACGAGGCTATACTCCACACAGATACCTTCAGAAAATACTTCCTAACATTGCAGTTTATATTCGATGTTAACAAATGCCTCTTATTTTAGAAACGGTATTCTTGCTACTGCCAGCCTGCATTTTATATTCCCTATACTTAGGCCGACGCCAGTTACTGTACTGCCCAAACTCCAAAACTCGTTAAACGACTTCATTCGAATACATGCATTGCCCGTATTTCAGTTATTAACTCTTTGACAATGTCCACTCTGTTCAACAGATGTTCCAAGCAAGCTCTTCGCCGTCTCTGGCAGAATGACAGTGTCATCGGCAGACCTTCAATTTTTATTTCTTATCTCTGTACTTTCATTCTCTTATTTTTTTAGTTTGCTTCGCCGCTTGCGCAGTGTTCAAAATGAATTACATGGTGAGGCTGCAATACTATTACCAGAGAGCGATCTACGGGACAGTTCTTGTTCGTTCGCTGCGTGTACACTGGCTTGAGAGAGAGCAATCCAACGTGAGAATTATTTCCGTATTAGTAAAACATGTTGAAAATGGAAAATAAGAAAAGGAAGAAGACTGATATTTGAATAACAGGTTCTGATTTATCACGAAGGCCAAATAAAAGAAAAACGTAGTGGGGAAAAAAGCAGATACCACAGTAATAGCCTCTGTGTAACAATTGGAGGCGCAGGCTTTACTCGAAATGTATAACTGGGCGTTATTCTAGAAGGGAGAAGACTTCTATCTTTAGCAGGGACATGCAAGAAGAAAGCTAGAATGTTTTCGTTTCCCTGTAACTACATACAGGATCCAATCAGATGTGGCCACAGCATGTGTTATTCAACGTGCAATAACCACTCACTGATGCCAGCACTAGCATTGGAGGGTATAGAGTAAAGCGCGTTTGAGGGACGCGAATAATAGTGCAGTCGTTGTCTGATACGGAAACTGAGCGATTTATCCGACGTCCAAAAGAGCGTGATCATTCGCTTTCCGGCCGAGGGGGGAAGCATTTGCCAAACTACAAATTTTGTTATACTGTTGGGATGCCGCCATGGTTAAAGTGTACGGTGGACGCCACAATAGCCCCATCCAAAACTGGTATCGAGGCAGCTGTGGTGTAACACGGTCCATAGATGATAGGGGTGATCGATGGCTGTGGATATGGGTACGGGCGAATAGACGTGCAACTATAGCAACAGTGTCTCCTCAACGAGCGTTCTGGGACTACGCAGCTGGAACCTTGTACATGCACCCATGCTGATTGCTGCTCATGGGCGACGAGGGCTATAATTTGCACGCCAAAATCGCAACTGGACGTCCACTGAGTGGCGACAGGCGACCTTTTCAAATGAAGCACATTTTATGCTCCATCAGTCAAATAGCCGTTGGTTTGTTTGGCCCTGCAACAATCGTCGTAAGGGTCCAGGCCGGAGAAGGGAGCGTTATGATCTGGGGAGTGTTTTCGTGGTATTCTTTGGGTGATCTCGTTGTTCTGGAAATGACAGTGGATCAACATAAGTATCCATCCATCCTTGGGACCGCGTCCACCCTACATGCAGTTAGCTCTTCCTCGGCTTAATGGCATCTACCAGCAAGATAATGCAACGTGTCACACAGCTCGCAGCGTTCGTGCGCGAAGATCACCAGGATGAATTTATCGTACTACCCTGGCCACCAAACTTCCCTGAATTAAACCCAGCCCAGAATCTGTGGGACCACCTCGATCGCGCTGTGCGTGCCAAGGATTTGCAACCGAGAAACCTAGCACATTGGGCCTCAGCACCAGAGTCGTCCAGGCTCTGCATCTCTGTCGGTACCTTCTAGAACTTCATATACTCTCTTCCTGCACATCTCGTAGAGCTCGTCACTGTAAAATATGGTAATCATGCTTTCGACAGGTGGACACATTGTGACAGGAAAGTGTAGAAACGGAAGCTGTGTTCCATTGGCCTTCGATGCATCTACACGAAACTTAGATATACTGTGCTAGCGGGATAAGAGGCAATGCAGCTATTTCTTTCGCGAAAACAGTAAGGTGTCCACATCATTGCAGAGCACACGATAAATGAATGTTTCATACGTTGTGTGTGGTCACGTAAGTACACCCTGCATATGGGCGAAATGTTAAGAAAGGACAGATTAGTGGGCGTACAGTGGCTGACCATAGCTACTGGAATCTGTCCAATCAAGGTTCTGTGAGGTTCCCTATTGTAGTGTACGGAGATTACGTAGTGGCGATAACGATCTGTTTTGCATCAGCAAGGAAAGGTACGGCAGACAAAAATAATTTCATATATAATAAATGTTCTCTGAAGTAATGGCCAAACGAAGATTAACCTTTTTTGGACATCTCTACCGAATGGATGGAAATAGACTAACAAACCAAATACTCCTATATTTCTGGAAGAAGAAATCGACAATAACATGGATTACAGAAGTAAGAAGAGATCTTGAAAGAAACAACATCAAAGAATCAGAAATAGCAGAAAGAAACCGTTTTAAAAACAAAATACTAAATTTGGAAGGCTTTCAAAGCAAAAGAAATAAAAAATCGGGAACAACATGGACAGGAGAAAGGAAGAGACTTCATGGGGAAAAATGAGGGAATACTGGAAAAATAGGAAAGAACAACAAAGGAAGAAGAGGAACTGAAGTTGTTAACGTGATCCTAGTTGGTCAATACGATTGTAAAAAAAAATTACTCCTTATCGATTACCACATCTGTTAGGTGTGAAAGGGGAAAAATGTATAAAATCATGATAAATGCTGCTATACAGTAGCAATGTGCCTGATGTTAAGCAAGCGTGGACGTTGTGCTGTAGTTAAGACTAGGGTGTGGGAAATTGTTGCAACCTTAAGTGTGAAAGAGGCTACAGCATGGTGATAGCGACAGTAATCATAACCCTCCGTTGAAATAGACCGTAAACTAGTGTGATAGATAGGACTTCGGGCTTTTGACTGTTGTGTAGACACTATCGTTAGCAAGAGGAAATCAGAAGTGGATACAGGACATACTACAGGAAGTCTATTGATCCATTGAGGACGCAGGACAGTGCCTGGTGGGATATTTAGCAAAGGAATTCGCCAAACTGACGAGCAAATCGAGTAGTTTTTATTTTCGCTACCAGTATCAGCAATTAATTATGTCATCTTCAGGCCCCATATGACAGGTGCATATGGGGCCTGAAGATGGCATAATGAATTGCCGATACTAGTAGCAAAAATAAAAGAACTTCTAATTTACACGGCTGTTTGGCGACTTCATTTGCTAAATGTTACAGGAAGGCCACCTCATTATTTAGGAAATTACATTGTAACGAATAAGACGGCAAAAGTGTTGATAGGTTGTTTATGTAATAGATAAAAAGCTTTCTCTGACGATAAATCTTAATTCAGACTTAATGGCTACCACTTTGGTAAGGTTTGAGAGATTTGGAACGAAGTAAAAGGGTGCAAGTAGTCTTGTTTTCAAGAGTAACAGTTCTAAAAGAAATAGAAACTGAGAAAACAATGTTAATACCAAATTTATGATTTTCGGATGTTAAATTGGATGTAGATAGGGAAACCGTGCGAAAGGATCATTGTAACTTATAATTAACAGAATTGTAGTTACGCTATAGGAATGGCGTCATGTCAATATTTAGAATTAACTCTATGATCTCAAGACGAGTGTGAGCAATTTCAGGAGAAATAATTACTCAACCTCGACTGCAAATGCCTTTTCTTTTACTTGATGGCGCCTGCTCATGCGCTGCTTGTGCTAAACGCATGTTTTGCATTTTATCCATGGAGAAGAAATAAAAACTATTAGGTTCGCCGATGACATCGTAATTCTGTCAGACAGCAAAGGACTTCGAAGAGAAGCTGAATGGAATGGACAGTGTCTTGAAAGGAGGATATGAGATGAACATCAACAAAAGCAAAACGAGGATAATCGAATGTAGTCGAAATAAGTCGGATGATGCTGAGGAATTAGATTAGGAAATGAGTCACTTAGTAGTAAAGGACTTTTGCTATTTGGGGAGCAAAATAACAGATGATGGTCAAAGTAGAGAGGATACAAAGTGTAGACTGTCAATGGCAAGGAAAGCGTTTCTGAAGAAGTGAAATTTGTTAACATCGAGTATAGATTTAAGTGTCAGGAAGTCGTTTCTGAAAGTATTTGTATGGAACGTAACCACGTATGGAAATGAAACATGGACGGTAAATAATTTAGACAAGAAGAGAATAGAAGCTTTCGAAATGTGATGCTACAGAAAAATGCTGAAGATTAGATGGGTAGATCACATAACTAATGAGGTATTGAATAGAATTGGGGAGAAGAGTAGTTTGTGGCACAACTTGAGAAGAAGGGACCGGTTGGTAGGACATGTTCTGAGGCATCAGGGGATCACAAATTCAGCATTGGAGGGCAGCGTGGAGGGTGAAAATCGTAGAGGGAGTTAGGTTGCAGTAAGTATTGGGAGATGATGAAGCTTGCACAGGATAGAGTGGCATGGAGAGATGCATCAAACCAGTCTCAGGACTGAAAACAACATCATCATCAACAACAACACGTTATAGAGAAGACTCGTGGAGTTCCACAAGTTCCAGCTCACATACCTGTGTAATTTGTGTTTGTGTTGTTCAGGTGATGGTCAGCAGACCGGTACAACGCATTCGTCATTTACTTCAATCCCAAATAAGTTAATGTAATCCAGTATTACACGACGTTAACCCAGTCACTCAAAAAAAAAAAAAAAACAACTTTAACATGGGCTTGTTTGAAACCCCACAATCCGTAGCCGTGCTAAACGTGGTATGTCATTGCCTTTCTTTTAGATATGCGGAACCAGGTCACCACCTATGGAGGTGTCTACAGTTTAATATGCAATCTCATCCGTAGTGCCGTTCGGCAGTTTCCACAAACACAATAAAGAGAACCGGTTATGAAAGTCTGTGCAATGTTGGACAAAAAACTTAGGACCAGTAGGCTCTCACATACAGCGAACTTAAGAATTGGTAAGTTAAAACCAGCAACTGCGACGTGCAACTCTGTAGCAGATGTCGTTTTGTTAACAATCTGACATAAATAAGAAACTAATTGTGAACAGTGAAGGTGAATTTGCAGAAAGTATTAGGGATAATGACAAAGCCAGAAGATTTGTCTATTTCAAAAAAGCGTAATATCCAATTGACAAGTCATAAAACAAACTGTAGACATTATCACGAAAGTTTTTGGGCGAAATCACATGCCCTTGGAAATAGGGGTCACGCAGTACCGTTCTGGAGAAAATACTGAAAATTCTGGAGAAAATACTGAAAACTTGGGACAAAAATCTGGAGTTGAAAGAAATAAGTAGAACACCCTTTGAATGGAAGGGAGACAACTTGGAAATCGGATGTTTAGCATTTGCCGATGACCTTGCCCTTCAGCCAGAGACCGAAAGCATGTGCAAAGCATGCTGGAGATCATGTACAAAATCGTTGTAAAAACATGTCTCACGGTCTCGTATGAAAAGGCAGAATATCTGGAACACAGGAGCCAAGGGGAGAAATACTTGGAGGTAAAATGTGGGGAGATTAAAACGACCGGATAAAATCAAATACATAGATCGGATGCAACCTTGTCGACTGCATAAGGAGGCAGTCAAAGGAAGAATAAGAAAATTAGACCTTACTTAAGTCAGTCTTAACTCAGAACAGGTACACCAAACGAATGATATCCTACAAGATCGATGTCAGCCACTACAATTCAGTTATAAAATCATAATGGCTCTATGCTTCGGAGTGTCTTATTTTAAATAAATAGGGACAGTTGGAAGAAC
The DNA here is from genome assembly GCF_023898315.1 of Schistocerca nitens. Taxonomy (NCBI): domain Eukaryota; kingdom Metazoa; phylum Arthropoda; class Insecta; order Orthoptera; family Acrididae; genus Schistocerca; species Schistocerca nitens. Next base: position 154,143,269 of record NC_064621.1, on the reverse strand, counting down.
TTGACAAGAAGGAAAGGAAGATTCTTGGGAAAATTCCGTGATCTCAGAAGATTACTGATGGGACTCCGAAGAATAGGAAATACGAGGAACTCTACAAGTACACCGAAAAGATCACGTACACTATCAGGAAACGACGGTAGAAATGTTATGGATATCTCAAGAATGGACGAAAACCGATTAAGCAAAGAGATCTCCAGTTACATCGCGTCAATAAAGTTCACCTCCGAGTAGAAGATGTAAAGAGATGCACAAGAAACTGCTATTAAACTAGATAATACAAAACAGTGAATAATTCATAAGCAAAGTCAACCACATAAAATCATTTAAAGAAAACCACCAAAGAGTAAGTCCACACATTACGTTTCCGGGGAAGAGAGAGAGAGAAGAGTGAAAGAATGAAGAGATTGTGGGAAGAGAGGAAAAGAGAGACAAAGAAGCCTTAAGTTCTACGTGGTCCATAGTTCGCCAAATTCGGAAGAAAGAAAGGATTCCGAACCCCATCTCAACAGTTTTTACGTGAACACGAGATACTAAAAGAATGGGGTTTGCAGTACTTCTGAAGAGAGATCGGTTTGTTTATATTTTCAACTCCTTAGTGACTTGCAAAGCATATTCCATATTTAGGGACGAAGAGAGCAATAAACACCAATTAGCGGAAATAAAAACTACATTTCAACATAGGCAGTAAACTGCAATGTCACAAGTGCCCAGGAGACAACGGACTGGTGCTGTGGAATTTTATGTCGCATTTGACTAAACTATATTAATTGCTACCTTAATTTTGCGAAGTGTGTCATTGGATTAGACACGTAAGGAAGGGATACTTTCATTTCATGAATGTCAGTGTGCAAGATTGAATTCATGTTCATTGTTGATTAAATTTCGGCTTCCTAGAGTGATGTATCTCTGTACCTAATCGTACATAGTTTAAAACTAGTCATTCAAGAATGCAGTCGTAAGAGACTAAATTGATCAAAAAATTCATGTAATTGGGGAAATAATCACTTGCCACGATTTACGCAAATCTCAAACGCAACGCAGGTTATATTTCGGCTTGGTGTTTGCAGTTTGCTCCTAACGCTCACCACTTCAGGCAGATAGGTAATTGGATTTAAATCCCTCGGTGTGCATCGTGAATTCCATAAACCTTTTCATGTGAATATCTGGATAACTTTTCCGACAGACTTTACATTATCCATTCCTACATATGTGCCCAATGAGCTAATGCTCCCCGTCTACATTGCCTGCACTATAAACCCAGACGTACGTTTACATACAAGTAGCACTTGAAGAGAAAATGTGTTTGCGTTGAAGTCCACCCTGTTACATGTGCAGTCACGATCTTTTTTCTGATTACTGCAAATTATATATTGTTACCGTATTACCTCTTGAATATAAATGTGTGTTGAAATTTGCATCCCAGTTATTGCTATTCGTTTGCACTTTTTCACAGATGCTTATTTGGGAGACAGTGACAGATTCACGGTGGTTAATCTAATAAGAATTAGTTGAATGTGAGATGAATTTGGTTGCACTTCCGTTGGTTGACAGAATTTCGAAGCAACTAGACATCAGTAACATGCATGTTTGTGCACAGTACATTTCGGTCCAGAAATCTGGATCAGAGCGGTGTAGAATCTTCAGAGTCTGCGAACATGAATACAGGTGTTATCAAAAAGGTTAGGGCAAACCTGAAACTGATACAGCTTTTTTTTTTTTTTTTTTTTTTTTTTTTTTTCCCTCCAGTATAGAAACGACGCACAACTCATGTAGCTAAGTTTTATTATACGCCTGATTAACTTTATTGTGCACAAGTTTTAAGTTTGCTCGCGTACCGGTGACCGCAGTCAGAAGCTTTGTTATTTTTGTTGTAGTTGTTTATCCGGACAAGTTGTCCGTGTGCGCAGTGAGCGACGCGCCAGTTTGTCTATTTCGTCCTAGTCTGTCACTCGCTTCATCTTGCGTATGTGCTTCGCGCAAAACACGTTCGCTTCTGTCTCACTTTGCTCACGCTCCACCGTGGCATGCAGGTTTTCTGTATCGCACATTGTAACGTTACGACGATTGATCTCTCCTCTTGGGTGGACCGTTACCTCATCAGTGAACGTTAACCCGTCCACGAATCCATTATCTCGTAACAGGATCTTCGTTTGAAAGCTTATTGGCTTGTTTGCTGGTCTCGGCCCAATCTCGAGCTGCATAACTGGCGATTTTCGACACAATCGCATGAATTTTGATGCTAGCACATTTAACTCAATTGTGTACTTTCATGTACTCCTTACTTGTCCAGCACCATTTTTTTTTCTACTGTATATTTCGAATCAGCATGAGAGCAAGACGTTTCGCGGCGTACAAACACCAACTGACTCGATCTCTTAAAATGTGCATGATAAACTGTTACTGTGCATAGGGTGCCTGTGGTGTTAAGTGTCGCAGTTGGACCAAATTTCTCCGCGCAAAACACTTTTTCAACCATAATGGCAGTACAGGGCAGCAATTACCATGGATGTGACACATTCGTAACGACTGTTTGCGTTTATTCGGAAGTGGTGACGTGTAATCTTAACTTTCTAGCGACTGGAACAGTTTCAAACTTACCGAGCGATGTGGTGCAGTAGTTAGCACACTGGACTCGCATTCCGGAGAACCTCGGTTCATATCCTCGTCCGCCCAACCAGATTTAGATTTCCCGTGTTTTCCCCTAAGTTGCCTCAGGCAAACGCCCGGATGGTTCCATCGCAAGGGCACGGTCGGTTTCCTTCCCCATGTGGAATCATTTCGAGTTTGTGCTCAGTCTCTAATGACCTCTGTGTCTTCGAGACCTTAAACCCAAATCTTTCTTCCTAACTTTCAGTCAGACTTGGCATAGATCGTACTTATTACCTGGAGAGAAAAAAAAAACTATTCTGTTGGGGAAAGGCACACCCAGCATCTTCAGGAGGGCGGGCGACATGAAGGCAGGTTAAATGTAAAAGTAATCAAATACGAACTGTATCGTTGTAGAATCCATAGTTGCTGGGGTTGACTATTAATTAGAGGTGTAACCGTAAATTTGGAACTCTTGGACTTGCAGCTGTATTACTAACGTGTGAAAAAAATGCTGTAGGCGTATGACACTTACAGCCCTTATTTGTGGAGGATGGAACGGGAATGTAATTATATAGACCGACGGGAAAGTAAAGTTCTGCACCATGAACCATCAGTCCGATATTTATCAAACTTTGTGGAGATATACATCACGTAAAGGGTACCGTATTAAATGATTAAGCTTTCATTCCGTAAACAAGTACAACACCAATACAATCACTATCACAAACACCACCAACAGATCTCGCCCTCTCCCACACCACCGGGCACTAATAGACACTAGTACTCATTGAGAAATGGAAGCCAATAGCCTCCAAAGGCCCTCTTCAAAATTTCTTACTTTTACGGTTACACATTCTGTGTCCCTTCATGAAGATTGGTGTCTGGAGGCTAAAATGAAAGTGCAAGTCATCTCTTCGCCTTCCAGAAACGCTCTGTTAGTGACAGATGTGCGTCCGGGCACGCTAGTTGAGAATCCGTACGTTCCCCAAAGCGTTTGTGGTGTGAACTGGGGTGTGGGATCTTGCATTATCGTGCTAGAGTATGTCATGTGGTACTCTGGTCGCGAAGGGTGTAACGACGGGATTTATCGTTCTTTCCAAATGCTAGCGAGCATTCAAACTCTCCCTTCAGAAACTTCCGCCATATACAACAGCTCCTCATAACATAATTACAGGAGTAGAAGAAAAATCGCTGCTTCCTGTTGGTTTTGACCAAGTCTTCTAAGGACTCGTTGAAGACGTCCCGACTGCGTCAGACTGAAGCGAGACTCATCACTGAACACCACAGACTGTCATAGTTGACTCTGGCTCTACACCGCGCAGGTCTCTGTACATGGTATGGAGTCAGCTGGAATCGATGCATGACAACTTGAGATCTCAACCCAGCTTCCAGTAATCTGTTCCAAAAGGTTGATGGTGGCTCTGCCTGTAACGACTGCCTGGATATCAGGTGTCATCCATCTGTTCGTTAGAACCAGTCGAACAGTCTCACAGTCTTCTTGCAGTGCAGTCCTTCTGGAAGGACCCGTGCCTACTGTTCTTGTCACACTGTTTTCCCGAGTCTACCTTGTCCACACTCGGTCTGCAGTCATTGGAATACAGTTAACTGTCTGTGCGGCATGTCAGTACATTCCCAATGATTCGACCTTTCTCGACATCCGAAAGATGGCGGTAAGCTGCAAGTTCGTCTTCTCGGTATGCTGTGTTGTTATCTCTACCAGAAAGCTCCCAGTGACGTTACACGCGCTCAACAGCAATCGTGTAAGACACCATGTCTCATCTGTAGGAATGACACTTTCTATACTGAAATTATTGAAATAAGCTCGCATGAAGACGAAATTTTAATCAACATATCCCACTGGCATGAAATTACTGGAGTTCATTTGGTAGCGCTCGATAAAGCTGTTTATGGTGTAACACTTCCCATTTCCGTCAGTTTACAAACAGATCTCTGGCACAACAAGAGCAATGTCAACCAAATCTGGTACACATGTGACTTACTATATCGGATATACAAGTAATGCCGCTGGGATAGGTTGTGAAGTATAGTTGACAGAATGTATTCTCACCCTGCATCGGAGTGTGCGCTGATTGCATCGGAGTGTGCGCTGATTTATAACTTCCTTCCATTTTTGTAGCTTCCTGACAGATTAAAACCGTGTGCCAGGCAGGGATTCGAACCTGCGACATTCGCCTTTAGCTGGCAAGGGCCGAGGATGGCGATTCTTGTGGAAAATTTGAATTCCCAGAGAATTACTTTTTACCTGGAACAGTCAGGGCAATCTCGGGGAATTTCATAAAATCTCAGGAAATTCTGCATTTTTAATTGATCATTGAAACTGAGTTTCTTAAATCAAAAATTTTAAGATACTTAGTATTTTAAAGTGTGCTAATTGTATGAATATTTTTCCATATAAATTATAGATGTCTAAAAACTGTCGTTAAACTGCTGCTTATGGCCGGTTCACAGTTGAGCTGAGAGGAAAGAGAAGTCATTGTGGTATGCTGCCCCCCTCCCCTCACTATTAATTTATCAGGAACTTCTTACCATCTTCCTCCTCACACATGGAGTTTCCGAACTTTCCTGCTGTTCTTCCGTTTGAGGCAGAAGATGTACTGGCGGAATTGAGCACTTGCACGCCAAAGGTAAAGATCGCAGGTTCGAGTCAAAAGGTCACGGTTCGAGTCCCTGTCCGGTCAGCATTTTTAATCTGCCAGGAAGTTTTGAAGTACGGTTCAGCTTCACTTTTGCGTAATGTCATTTGGGAGGAAAATTTAGGTTTGTCACGTCGACAAGGGCATTACTGACGGAAATCGTGTTTATAATGACGAAGCATGGAGAAGAAAATCGACCGTGCTTTTTCTATGGGAGCATTGTTGCACTTGCCTTAAGCGAATTAGGAAAATTACAGGAAACCTAAATCTGGATCGTCAGACGGGGGTTTTGCACCGCCATTCTCTCGCATACGAGTCTACGTGCAATCTCGCACGGTACGATATCGTTTGAACCAGGACTGACGCAGAAAAAAATTATGGCAGAGTGTCGTGGTAGGGAACCTCTGAAGTGCTGTAGGAGCTGTTAAGTTGCAATACGGAGGCCACTAAACTGGAATGTAGAGGATCGCACAACATTGGAGAAAGTCGGACGTTCGCCGGCTGGGATGCGGAGCACGCGGTTGAGTGGGAAATGGCACCAGTGTCAAGACCGCCGTGCCTGCGCTCATCTGGGGTATTCCGGCAGTGCGCAATATCACCGATGCAGTCACCACACCACCACTCCAGCGGCCTGCTCTAAGTGCTCTGGTCCTCCTCCCCTCAGTCCCAGAGACATTCAAATCTCCCCCCCCCCCCCCGAACAGTCTCTCCATAACAAAGAGTGCTGGGGACAACGAGGGGCTCTCTGACCACGCTTGCACCGGATGGCCATCTCGCATTAATGCGGCACCGTTGAGTGCGTAGTCTCCGCGCTATGTGGGAAAGCCATTACTGATTCCGGTAGCATGTGTTTGTTTCAAGGCTGAACACACATACCACGCAGCCACTAAGCAGTCGACCTCACCCCTACCCGTTTCATTTTAAACCATCTCGAAGGTATTTTATGATGTTTTCCGCTAATGGAAAGCGAAAGTAAAACGGCCAAGTTCTGTTTCAAGCCTCAGTTCCAGCATTTCAATATTAACGCCTTTTTGGGGTGTGCGCAGTTCGGGTTCGCGCGATACGCATTCTTCGCGAAAACAATGGGGTAAAAATCATACGTAGTATTATGTGTTAGCATGTAATTAAATTATGAATCTCTTTAATACAGTGGTCACAAAGGGTGGCATAATGCTTACAGAGCAGAAACTCGCAGGTTTTCAATTATATTCAGGCAAATTGTCTCACTTTAGGTCCTATAGTCCTATTAAAATGACTGGATAGTTGACCTCTGTCACTTTCCGCCGCAGCGTTGCAACATCCGCTGCCGACTACAGCTCGTGTGTGTGTGTGTGTGTGTGTGTGTGTGTGTGTGTGTGTGTGTGTGTGTATTTGGGACCCAAACACATCAAGAAAGTAGCCTGACAAGGAATTGGAAATGAAGTAATTGTTGTGGCACTCTGGCAAAGCCTGACAAGGAATTGGAAATGAAGTAATTGTTGTGGCACTCTGGCAACGGCGAAGAGTTGGGGCTTCACATTGAGCGCTCTGATTAGAAGAAACCAGCTACAACGCGTGAAGTGTCAACTAGCAAGTAATTTTAATTGGACTATAGGCTCCGCAAGCTGTTCACAATGACATCATAATCAATGTCCTAGCTAAACTCCTTTCCATGCTATATTAGTTTAAAGCTTTACATAAAGCTTATTCATAAGTTACACCCATGCTCGTACACTGATGTCACAGACAAAACATACTGCACGACAATCACGTACATTGTACGTTGTGGGTTCAACCATGGTTGACTCATTATTAGTCTGCTAGATTCAGATCTGACGGTATTTTGTCACACAAGTTCGATCGACGAGCAAATAGACGTTTTCACGTGAAAAAGATAATCTTCAAAAATTAGTGATTTAGTGGTGTGGCCATTGTACTGTTTGTTCGTCGCTTCGACCTATGTTCTCGGAAGACGTTGCTTAGTTGTAAGCCAACTGTGACAAATCTTGGATGAAATAATACATAATGTTTATTACAGTTACCATAATTTATACTACTGATCAGTCTGCAGCAGTGTGTCTGTGCCCTGACTTTTTCGGGTAGGATCCTTCGCTTCTAACGTTTCTTACGATCTTGCTCTTGTAACATACCTCACTAACCTTTCATACTGTGAGTTAGAGACTGTAGAGTGCCATAGAATAACTGGTAGTACGTATCCCAGAAGGGACGTACTTAGCTCCTTCCTGTTTTGACATTTATACCTATAAATTACCAAGTGATTGCCGGTTTGTTGTGCCATCTCACCACAAATATTGGAACAAATAGGCACTGCTCTTGATGAATAATATTCAGGGTGTACCACTTAAGCTTCCCAGATTTCAGAGACCAGGAAAAAAAATTACGACAATGAAAAATGCACCACATTGTAGAGCATCTCAAAGAATTACTTATCAATGCACCTCTACACGTGATCCATTTGTAGCACGAAGAAAAGAAAGTTTATATTAAATTTCTTGCCAAGTTCTTTGTAACATTTCCTCAGTTATTGTTGCAATCCCATTAGTGATAAGATGTCGCAACGTAGGAATATCGTCCACTTTGGTCGCATACACGCGGTCCTTCACCAATCCCCACGTAATGTCGAGTGAATGTTGTGGCCAGGCAACGGGTCTTCCGCGTCCGATCCAGAGATTGGAAAATTTCCTATCCAGGAACTTGAGAACAGCCGTTGACCAATGCGGCGGAGCTCCATCTTGTTAAAAAAATGTTGGGTTGCAAGTCTTGTATCTGAGGGTACACAGACTGCTCCAACATGTCCATATACACTGACCTATTCACTGTTCGTTTCACGAAGAAGAACGGTCCCACAGTCCTGTCGTGCTTTATCCCGCACCAGACGTTTAGTTTAGGGCTACCACGAACATGGTCAATGACAACGTGCGGATTTTGCGAACGCCAAATCCGAACATTATGCCAATTAACCCTTCCTAATACATGAAAGGTTGCCTCATCTGAGAATAAACATCTTCCCAGGAAGCTGGCATCCATATCAATACGCTGCAGCGTATCCGCAGCAAATTATTGTCGGCGTGGTTTGTTGTTCGGCGTCAGATGCTGCAGAATTTGCCCTTTGTAAGCACACATACGAATACGCTGGTGAACTACACGATGCAATGTTGATCGAGGTACATCAAGTTGCCTAGATGCTTGACGAATAGACTTCTTAGGCTTCTGAGAAACGTTTGTCTGATGTCCTCCACTGTCTCTTTGAAAACTCCGTAACGTGCACCGCCAGAATATTTCTGAACACATCCTGTTGCCAGAACCCTCCTATATCATTCCTTAATTGTTTTCACATCAGGTGGATCACATTCATACACCGGACGATAATTTCTTTGCACAGTAATCGGCGATTTTATTTCTGCAAACCACTCTACTGCTAGCTTGCGCTGCTGTGGAGTGCGACCATGCTGCACTCTGGCGACGATACTTTGGCACTTCTGACGCGGGAATATAAATTCTGTGAGATGCTCTACAATGTGGTACATTTTTCTTTGTCATATCTAATGTGGTTTCTCTCCTCCCGGGTCCTTGAAATCAGGGAGGTTTGATTGGGACACCCTGTACATTAATTCCAGCTGTTAACGATACGGTTTAATCATACATTCACTGCGGGTATTTTTGTTTTTGGCGGTATTTGTTTTATGGACATTAGGCTGTGGTCCAAGGCCTACGTTTCATCTTGAAATGCTGAAGATATCATCAGAGGCTATAACAACTCTGAAAGCAGTTATAATCCAAGGCATGTTCAGCAAGCCAAACTGTTTATAGGTATCCAGGCAACAGTTCATGACGTCGTCAGACCGCTGCCTAAGATCGCAGAGGCGCGCCGACATGTTTTATGACGCTGTACTTAGTACTAAGATCGACAGTTCGTCTGATTTCAATTCTCCTTTCCTGTTATTTTTTGTTTAATATCTACGGCCTCTCTATGCATCCTAGCACAGCAATGGTACGATCTTCATAACCAGCTGAAGGGAAAGCCCTCCTCCCATTGGTAAAGTCGACCTCGTACTCACAAGCTTGGTATTGACACAGTTTTTAAACCAACAAGAAGGGTGCGCGAATATCAGAACAGTGCGCCCGCCGCTTGCCACAGCCCGTGTATATAATACCGTTGGAACTTAAATAGTGGCAACTATTTATTCACACCCTATACAAAAGTTACATGTTTGCACTTGTTACTGTCCTTCAAAGTAGTCACCAGCGTTGTGTGGAACCCGTTGCCAGCGATGTGGAAGGCTTAGTATACCGTTAGCAGAGCCTGTTCTGTTGATGGTGCGAATGGAGCGGTCTGCTGCCTGTCGAATTTCTGGAACAGTTCTGAAGCGAATGCCAAGAAGTCATTCCTTCATCCTCGAATTAAATCAGAGTTAAAAGGACTTAAGTCCGGGGAGTATGGCGGATGGTACAGTACTTCCCAGTCCCATCGACCTAAAGAAGAGCACAGCTTGCGCTGTATGCATCCGCGCATTGTCGTGCAAAATGAGGGGTGGGTTGCGCAGAAAGTGTCGCTGATTCTTTCGCAAAGCTGATCGCAGGTGATGCTCCAGAAACGAACCGTAATACTGTGCATTGACGGACTGCCGTGGAGGAACGTAATGCGTTGCGTTAACACAATCACAGTCGTACACGAGAATCACTGTAACACAACAGGCTCTGCTAACGGTATACTACGCCTTCCACATCGCTGACAACGGGTTTTACACAACGCTTGTGACAACTTTGAAGGACAATAACAGGTGCAAACATGTAACTCTTTTGTATCGGTTGTGAGTAAATAGTTGCCACTATTTAAGTTCCATCCCTCGTAAAATCCATTGCACATACTGTCAAATGTACATAGGAACTACAAAACGAAGCCCTAAGACTCGCCATATGGAACACAAGAGCAGTTGCCTGGGCAACACTGGTAAACCGTCAATATCAGAACACACTCTGTGACCAGCGAACCACCAAATTCATTTCTCTTACATAATTATTTTACAAACATCGAATTATTACTGTGATAAGGTGCCCAGAAAGGCCTTAGAAATTCAAAACACAAAAAGCAACAGGAAAGGATTGAAATTAGACAAATTGTGCCATACTGCTAAACAAAGCTCTTTAACACACTTACGGCCTGACTGCGATCTTAGGCAGCGGGCTGATAACGGTATAGGCAGATAAATATGCCTTCTATCACCGCCTTATGATCCTAACGTATCACCGACACTGTTAATCTGATAATGTACTGACGGGCTTGCCACCTTGGATACGCCAGTTCACGATCACCAACTTCAAGCAATGTCGGGTTCGGTTAGTATTGGAATGAGTGCCGTTGACTCAGTTGAAAGACTTGGACGAGACCGTCTAACTTTACCATATTATAACCTGATGGAGTATTTTAAGTTCATCAATATTGTTGGCAACGTGCTTGAGTTGCACCACCAGTTAAATAACTTGATGTTGTCTGAAGAATTGGATTTACTCAAGCACAATAGAACATGACCAGCAAGGTTCAGTAGATACTAAAGGTGACTCGGGATTCATTAGCATTTTGAAGGTCTCAACTGTGCTGTACAGTGTGGAACCCGTAGGTATGTAATAGTACAGCAGAGTAAATATTTTGAGTTCTGTATAATATGCCAAACAAGTTGTATTATGTAAATCGTATGATATTGGTACCTTTGTGCCGTTATAACCATCGCATACTTCACCAATGTAATATTTAAGGCATTGTGGGAAAGCTCTTAACGATGTTAAAAACTGTTTGTCCTAATGGATATTCTAACCGTTAATTCTGACAGTGTATCCCACAAATCAATTATTCGCCTCTATGTACCAGGCAGTTAAGATCATCAACGTTTTCTTAGTTTTTATAAGTGAACAACAAATGGGCCGCGTCATTGTAGCTGCTGAAACTGCTACATTGCCGATGTTTCGACCAATTTGCTGCTCGCTCTTCAGGGCAATTCACTGCTTTATACTGGTGAATGTCTTAGCATTACTCAAATCAATGTATAATGCCATTTGTCATGGATAGTAATTCTTTGTTGTATTTGTAGTGACATTATGCAACAGATAAGGTAAAAAATTTTAAATCAGCATCACTTACATTTGGGAAGTATAAAAAGACTGTCCACCCGAAGTAATGGAATAAAAACTCATAAATATTTGTAGCTCAGGTATGTAATATTAGTGGCTGTGTAGTATGCAGTGTTAATTATTATTTTACGTTATTTAATATTTGTTTGCACTCTCCAAAGTCACCCGGAAAACAAAGGATTGGACAGACGCCATTAGCTTCAAAAAATGTTCTGTGCTAGTTATTTGGGTTGTATAGCCTGACAGTTCCGTCAGATCGTACGAAACTTTTACATTTCTCAGAATGTGAGACATTGTTGTGATACAATAGTTAAATTTCTGTTTGTGTATAGGTGACATGACGTTAAATCCTGGCTCCCAAAGTACAATTTTTAATTGGTGCATAATTGTTTTTGCAGTTACAAAATTTATACTTTTCCAAAAAGGGCATTATTCGTGTCTACCGTGTTTGGAATTCATCACTTTTCTAAGATGCTAAAGTGTAGTGTACTGAAGTATACTCAGGTGGGGGGGGGGAGGTTGCGGGGTAGATAGTGAGTCTTAGTTACAGTGCGTATAACGAAACGTCGATGAAGCCACAGTATGACTGCAACCTCATAAAGATTTCGCGTGGACGGCGAATTCTACTGCTCCCCAGACGTTCTGGAAGTGCGACGGGAATCTTACCTTAGTGCGGTAGAAACAGAACGAGACTCATCCACTAACGGACCGAAGCTTTCTGCTCAAATCGATAGCGAGAAGCCCGCGGCCTGTTTGAAACCTTTCTTGTGCTTACAACTATTTTTATTACCTTACAGGTTATGAGACACGCCGACCTACCGCATTCCTATTCAGCAGCTTTTCTTTCTCTGAGTTAAATTGATGACATTGCTTAAACGTCTACTTTCTTGAGGTACATCGGTATTATTTTGTAGGAACGTACACAGGTAGCTGGCTGTTATCCGAGAAGAGCTTGAAAGCATCATAGTTTTTTTGCTGCCGAATAATGCTGTATATAGTAGATTTTATTCCATATAACAATGCTTGGTGAACATTTATATTTTCGAAATAACAATGGAAACTGTACTAGTTACTTGTAAAGTGACTATATAATTTCTTAGAAAAACAGTGAAGAGGATGTTCAGCATCAGTGATGGAACATATACGTGCAACTTCTGGTATGCCAGGAACATGTTTGACAATGTGGAGTAATGAGAGAATTCTACGACGTGTGTGAACGTAGCTGGATCCTTAACGAAAGCAGAAGTTTCAAGAAATCTTAATGCAGGTTTCTAAAGGAAAAAGACGACCGGAAGTATATTTTATTAGCTATTTTCCCCTAAAATTAAGTAATGCGGCTTTTGCGTTTGTAGTGCATTTACCCATCCCCTATAATGGATGGGTAAGTCAGTTCGAAGCTACGAGCAAGGCAATGGCGTACCACCACCAGAAGGACCATGGCTACTAAAGCTCACTGGTGTTGAAGCGAACCTCCGAATCCATGGCATCTGTACTTGAAAATGATTGTTACATTGCTCAAATAACGTTTGTTGCTTTACTGAGAGTCGGATAATACCATGATAGAATCCTGTGGAGAAATACGTACTTTCTAAAACACCGATTTTTTTTCGTAGGCAGCCGTAACAAAACATAAAATAGTTGATTAAACTTAACTCGTAAGGGATGCCAGACAGGGCTTTCTGTGTACATTTCGTGATATTTGACGGGAGTTGAATATCCAGTGCAGCTTAATTTGTGTACGAACTTCGATATTTAGTTTTTGTGGTGGGAGGCATTTCTTCTATATCTTGTCTCCATAGGTAAATGTAGGCGGGAACAAGGCTTATTCGTGGTGCACTGATTTTATTTCGGGTGAAACGTCGTAGTTGCTAATTGGTTGCCCTGATGTTTTCTGGAACACAATAAGCCATAGATTGATCGGACAGTTAAACCTCGCTAACGTTACTGTACCCGAGTAACCTTTAAGCACACTAGCCTCAGAAGCACCTTCAGAGTTTTTGGTCAAGCCACACACCTGAGTGGTCTGCTCGCTCGTTAACTAGTTCGTTTCTGACATTTCTTACGAAGCGAAATGGCTAACCGGTTAAGATTTTCGAACTCTTTCGAGGGTTTCAAATCCCCAAGCGGCGATTTTAATTAAGGTCTCTCGTGGCTGCAGCAAGTCACTTGACGTTACTCGTACTTTTTTTAAACTTTAAATCTAATATGCCCATCAGTGCGTATTGTACTGCGCTGCTGCTAAGGCAGTCTCCGTAGATGCTTTCCTTTCGCTTATGGACTTCAAATCCGTGTCCGGCTACCTAGTATGGTTGTGCTGCACTACTACATCGAAGGCTCTGATTGTCTCTTCAACACGGCCACGGCTGATTTCATTCCCCGTACATATTCTAAATGTATTGTTTCGCCTGTAGCAAGCGTTGTGTAGACAAGACATTCAGCACTTAAGTTTACATCTTTTGTGTATTTCACGCTTGAAGGGTACCTAGTTTTCATGTCCCAAGCACTCAGACGTAATTCGTATAAAGTCCTTTCGACCAACTTGTCAGGGACCTAGAAGACACTGCTTTCCGTCATTTTTATACCTTCCGTAATAAGGTAAAGCTTTCATCAACCTGAAGGTTGGTGTAAACACAGCAGTGTCTCAACTAGGCACGGTCCCACTGCAGGTGGTATGCCCTTGCCTTCTTCCGACCTTTAAGTGATATGTCCAACCAGTTGTAGGGGGCCCTAATGTTTTATGTGGACTAGGAACAACAGTGCAGGCTGGCCTTTCTTTCCGTTAACAAACATTGCGAGAGGTGAAAGAAGTGATACGTGACAAATAAAAATAGAGTGACCGTTGATGAACGCCAGGCCTTAGAATTCGGAGTTTGGCACTTAACCACCAATTCACCGATCCCCCTATACCTCTGTAAAGTGGTCATTGTTTGTGACGGCGTCATTTTGCGGTGATCAGGGAAATTATTTTGCCATCGTTCAGATGTGCCGTTGCCACTACCACTCAATACTTGAGACGAGGTTTCCTTTTGCTTCCACCTACAGCAGAGCAGTACCTTTGCTACTATGTCAAGCAAATTTTGAGTTGGTTTGCCTGATAGCTGACCTGGATTTACTTTAAACTTTTCAGTTTTTGCAAATACGTCTGCACGATGGGTAGCGCTACGGAACTCTCAAACATATACATAACGTATGTGTGGATCTGTCTGGTCCGAGCGTTACTCTCGGCTGAACTGCGGACGACGTCAGCTGCACTCGCCGCCGTCACACGGCCGAGTTAATCCATTTGCCGATTCGGTGCGTGCGATGAGCACGTTGTTGTTGCCTGTCATACGGGGATCTGCCCGTAATTGGCTGGGCCTGCGGGCCGATACGTCTCTCTCTCACTACCTGTGCGCACCTCAACTCTGACCTTTCGCTTAAAATATAGGCCAAACGCGGCACCCCTTCGCGAAATGGCTCTCCTTTCTCCATCGCAACCGCCTTGCCGCCCGCGCGGCGTTGCACTATTGTCAGGTCTGCGCGTGTTTTGTGCAGGTAGGTGTGCCTCACTTACGACCTGGGGGGGGGGGGTGTTCACGTGTAAACAAGCGTGGCCGTGGTCGCTAGTGTGTTACAGATTACGGCTCCGCGATAATTACTCATCAGTGGCGCTATACTGTTGTTCACACAATCGAGGCCAGCCACTTTTAAGAAGTTGTTTTCTCGATAGCGACTTGAGTGTGTGTGTGTGTGTGTGTGTGAGAGAGAGAGAGAGAGAGAGAGAGAGAGTAGTGTAGAAGTACTCTGAGGCAGAGCACTAGCTCTGTTACAGGAAAGTGACAAGGGAATTCGTCATTGCTCATTTACCCATAGTGGATTTTCCTGACGAAAGGAGAAAGTGAAATAAATAAATAATTAATCGTAAAATCGATCTACCATATTTTAAATATAATTTCTTCTTCAGTAATGTGAATTTTGGAAATCAACGCTTCACCAATAGTGCTTCAGTTACGTAATTACCTTCAAATCGATGTCAACATGCCAAAAACGCGTTCGTGTTTGACAGTGCATTCTGAATTGCAATTTCTGAAAATTTGGTGGAATAGATATAAAATTACGGAAGAATATATGTAGATATTTGTTAAATCTTACTGCATACCTCCGAATTTAGTTTCTTTTGTATATGACATCACAGTGTAGAAACTCCTCACATGTTCAACATGGACTATTTTCAAAGATGGCAATACAAGTTTCAAAGAGCATGACAAATTGCATCAGTATTTTTAATACTATAAAACACCTTAATCGTAGATATTAAGACAATTTTTTTATTTGCACAAAAAATTGTAATATTGTCTGTTCTAGCCAGTAACGATGAACAACAACATTACAGGTTAAAATATACATGTGAATTACTTAAGTCACATGGCTTAAATAATTCACATACTTTTTAAACTTGCGACACTACTGTTCATGTTTAATTTCAACAATTGTGAAGTGTAGACGAAGTCATTGTTTTTTGAATGTGGTGGAAACAAATTGTTTAAAGGCATAGTTGCGTAGTGTAGAATGGAGGTATAATACGTCCATGATAACATGTACGAGGTGTTAAATTTGTAGTACTGAAAATATCCATGTGATTTCTCTTGTTCTGTGAAACTGTTAGGCTAATGTCTTCTTTGTAAACGGCGTGTGTTGCCTCATTGTGGTGTCACAAATCAACAGAATTCGCAGCAGACTATAAATTTGGGTTATTAAACTCACCTTTCTGCGAAACACAATATATTTCTTTTTCTATTTACCCAAACAGGTTTCGACACCTATATGTCATCTTGTGTGGATCTGGATCCATTTCTGTGAAACTATTACAAAATTCATGTTTTTTTTCCTATTTTGGGTGAAAAAGTAGGACATTAGCACTTTTTTGCTTAGATTGCTTGCCTGTAATTACATAAATTGTGAAAGTGGATTCGTACAGGTTGGCTTGTTTTATGCGTTTTTATCGTTTGAAACTGTCTCATCTGCAAAGTAGTGGAAAGAATTTACTTAAAGACTCACTTATTTAAATGTACTTTTTCGTGAGTAGTAGTCCTGTAGTCCTGCACTTAGGTTTTTCGGCCTTTTACAGTCTTCGCTTTTTTTTTCTTTTTTTTGTCACCGTTACATACGGTTTCCCACACCATATCATAGTGCACTCTCACTTGTTTCCACACGCTTTTTATGTATAAGCGAGATACGAGAAAACAATTATGTCGCCATGCTCATTGACTAAGGCTATATTACTGTCACCGCTCACTTGTTTATTGTGTAGCATGAGTTTTAACAAAAATCTACACATATTCTTCCACAATTCTTCATATACACCCCTATTTCGCAGATTACGATTAAGTATACACAACTCCCACGCACAAGCGTTTCCTTCCGTAAGAACAGGAAGTCCTGATGATGGAGCTGATATTTCGAAATCCATAGTGCAGGGATAAAATGCTATAAAGCAACAGACGGAATTCATCATGAAGTTTGCCATTTATGTCAATGTGTCGGTTCGACAAGAACAGATACTAGCTACCATGTAATTTATTCTACACAGTTGTCGTGTGGCCCAAGTTGATTTTCATAAATTTTGTTTTCATACCAGTCAATCAGTCGTGTTACCTTCGTATATGGACGCTTTCGCTCGTGATTTTCGCGCGTACATGGATTCAGAGTACAGCTGTATTACTGTTCGAATTGTTGCGTATAGAGCTGTATAAAGGGCTGTGGTGCAGGTACGGCCATCATAAATAGCGACAGTTATTTAGTAGGAACCTCAGATTTGACCACTGCCATTTCCTCAGTTCCATTTCTCGTCTTTCACGGGGAAATGTGCTAGCGAGCTATTTAAGAAAACTTCCTCAGATTGCAGAAATTCCGTTCTTGGCCTTCCAGACAGCAATGCCGCACAATTTTCGTTTTCGTTATAAATTTGTATCACCGAAGTAAGAGTCGAGTAGTAGGGACTGGAGCGTTCTTCGGAATGTTCTATCCCTCCCCTCCAGCCTCGTTGAAATTCCGGTCCTCCTTTCGAGTACGGGGATTGCGACTCCTTAATAAAATGTTTTAAGAAATATATGCGGTAGCTCGTATATAGATTTTCTGACAGTCATGTTGCTCATTCTTTGATTTCAGTGGCTGCAAGGACTTCACTGGAGCTTTCATAGTCTTTCCTAGTTCGTTTGAGTTGCCTCTTTCCGTAACACACACATACACACACACAGTTCTTAAAAGGGAGTATTGTGTATCTTGTTCACTTATTAATGAAACTGAAATGCAATGGTCACTGTGTCATTCACAGCCGCCAGAGCAGTGTGGTGGGCCTGTGGGGTTGCGCTATCTGTTACAAGGGCTGCAACGTTTAACGTCGCCACGCCCATAAAGAGATTTGAGATTGACCTTGGTTCCTGATGGCCTCCGCAGATCCAGTACAGTGTCGCTTGCATTAAGGTTATCGTCACGGAGCTCGGCAAGCTTTGCATCTGACAGGTGGCTTATGAAATTAGGTGTCTAGTCATTTGTTTCACGTCTCTGTTTTGTATGCGAGACGTATGAGAGTGTACTTGCAACGAGTGCGATTCGTCTTCACTACCTCCGACGCAGTAGCCATTCGTAACGATTACAAGGTGCCCCGAACCAGCTGAGAGGCAGTCAACTAGGTCGCCATCCTTCTTGACACTCATCAGTGCCGGAGGAACGTCCACGGCTTAAGGTTTAGAGACCTTGAACAGATTGAAATGGCAGCTAGAAAACAAAATTCAGCTGTAAATAATGTTTGTTTCCATTTAACACGTTGTAACAGCGTGAATCAGTTATCACAAGTTACTGCGTGATCTTTCATTAAACCTACGCACTGTTGCTGTTTCAACGCTGGTTTTATAATTTATTGGCAAAAATAGGTCTTAAACAAGTTGGAAATTTTAGAGTCTCAATAATTTATATACCATTCGAACGAGACAATCATTCAAAAGAAAGTCATACAAAGCACTGAAACTCGAAAATTCCCAATGCTCAATATTCTTAATTGTGTCGTTCTCAGAATTTTCCACAATGAGTTTTCGAAGTAGATTCTCTTGGTATGAGAAATTGAGATTCGAAAGCTATTGCAGTGGTCCGTATATGCCGCATACAAATATCTGGGTCATTTTCAGGCCCCCACCCCGTGTTACACTATTGTAGAGTACTGTCAGTGTGTTTGGGATCCGCACCAGATCGGATTGAAGGAAGACGTCGAAGCAATTCAGAGGCGGGCTGTTAGATATGTTACGGAAAAGTTCGAACAACACGTAAGTGTTTCGGAGATGCTACGAGAACTGAAACGGGAATCACTGGATGATAGGAGACTTTCTTCTCAGGGAGCACTATTGAGAAAATTTAGAGAACCGGTATTTGTGGCTGAATACAGAACGATTCTCCTGCCGCCAACGAACATTTCATGTAAAGACCATGAATGTAAGATGAGAGAGATTAGGGCTCGTACAAAGACACATAGAGAACAGAAATTAGTAGTGGTACAGGATACCCTCCGCTGCGTACCTGCGATGACTTGCGGACTAAAGATGATGTAGATGTAGAACATCAGAGTAGTTCTTTCGCACGGTATTTGAATACCCCTAAGGTAATGAACTGCTCGAAATACCTCAAGGACCCTGTCAGCACCTTGACCAATATGTTCATTATTGTATTGATAGTGGCAATGGTGGTGGAAGCTGATGGGCGGATTGCCTTCAGAATACCACCATTCTCGCCCGGTCGGAATCTGCCTCAAGAGCTGAAGGGTAAAAACAAAAGCTTGTAGTTCGGTCATAAAACTAAATTATTTTTAGAAGACGATCAATATTATCACTATTTCGAGAAACTGTAATACTATTTACATACATTACCAATAATTTTATTTTTGTAAACATTAGCAATAACACGTGCACATGTGATAGTGTGCAGTTTGTGAAACGAACCTAAAATCATCTTCCTCACAAGGTCCATCCACTACAAACGTAATTGTAATTTGTACAATGTGCCTATCACAGTAAAACTGGGACATATTTATACATATGCTTTATGCTTAGATCGCTCATTAAAATGCCTACTCGGAGTTGTAGGTAGTTCCAGAAACAGACCGTATTTTGCTTCATTCTTCACCTCGCAACAATAAACGAATTGTCAGAGACACAATAGCAACTGTGTAATAGCGACTACAGTGCCATAGAGCCTAAACTGTATTATTATTATTATTGGTAGTGGTATAGTGGTAGTGGTATAGTGGTGGTGGTGGTGGTGGTGGTGGTGGTGGTGGTGGTGGTGGTAGTAGTAGTGGTGGCAGTACTCAGATACAAAGCGTTGGCAGCCGGAAGTCCAGAAGTAAGGAATCCAGCAATCAAATAAGATACAAACAGTAGGCCGTTTAAGTTAGTTGATTGTTGGGCCTGGTGGTCAACTGGTAAGGGGCACGCCTGGAAACAGAGAGGTTGCGGGATGGAACACCGATTAGACCACGAATTTTTCAGTCTGCATTTTAAACTAGCCGTTAACGATGTAATGACTCGCCATAAATGACACGTGCTTCGGATGTCAAGTTAAAGTGTTGGTGCCGTTTCCCCTGTTGAATAACTGGGGTAGTTTAGGGGCAGCCAAGTCGCCGAAGTGGCGTCCAATTGTAAGACGTTCCAGCCGTTGAGCCACACGAAATTATTATTATATTAAATGTAGTGCAAGGCGTGGTTGAAGTAAGTGTCGCTAGGAAGAGGAGTGTTGCAAAGGAAGCATGTTTAGTAACACGTGTTTACCGTCAATGTGGATAGTTAGCTTTCTTTTCAGAGAGGAGGTTGGAGGCAGCACTAGCGGTGCGCTGAAAATTGATTCGTCATTCCGTAAAAATATATCGTTAAAAATAACAAGTACCAATCGCCTCACTGAAACATTAGTTCTTAGTGTAATACAAACACACAAACTAAATGTCATTTTAAAAATGAGTGTCCAAAGAAAATTTTTTCTCCTTGTAAAGGGTGATGATTAAGTGCCATTGCTGACAATGATGGAGGGAACGGAGGGGTTTGGTGGGTTCTAGCTAACATCTGATTGCACTCGAGGTTAATGATATCAGAAAGATCGGGAACCGCTGCTCTAGAGTAAGTATCATGTTAAAGTGTGAGAGTTTTCTAAACGTTTACGAGTCTAGTATTCATGTAGTAAGATGTGGGAAACGGCCTGAAAACAATATCCAGGCGGGGAGGATCACCAGTTCTCTTCGTTAATCTGCGATCTGGTATAGGCTCGCATGCCAGAAGCGGCGTGTTAGCACGCGACCTTTTTACAAATTGTCGAATAAATACGTCAAAGTGGTTCTAGATGTGCCATCTGACGTAGTACACTTGATAGGCAAATCTCTTACATTGAGCAGTTTAATATAGCTGTCAGTATGAACGGAACAATTAGGCTGTGTGTGTATATCAGTTCTCGTACGTGGCGATAAGAAATTAGTGTGAATATTTGTGTCCCGGTATCTTCACTATCACTGTTACTGCGTGTTTTTTCTGTACATTTATAGTTTTCGTTATTATTGCTGTCATTGCATACCGAATCTGGAAGCGAAGCCTTCGGCGCTTGATGGCCACGTTTGAATTACAGCAGCCTGAGCACTTGTCGTTTGCCATTTGTGGCATACTGGTGTGGCATAATGAGACCTGTCGCGTTTCCGTTGGTTTGCTTTTAAAGCGCGGGCGGAACAAAACTGTGAAATCGGCTTCCGCGAATCCATTTGCGAGAGCGTCATCGTGCTGGGAACCCGTTGCGTAAGAAGCCATAAGCACACATGCGGGTTTTTATTGTGGAAGCCGACGGGACACAGCTACTGTGCAAAAGCGCTCCCTCGCAAATGCGATGGCCCGATGTATGGAAAGCTTACAGTCGAAGCCGCTTCTGCAGGAAGTAGCAGTACTGCGAAAGTGCACATCACATAACTTGCTCTGTGTGTTGGCTAAGTACTGATAGCTGTCCCTCCCACCCCCTCCCTCTGAACACCTTCATAATCAGCACAACTGACATTGAATACAGTGCATTGTATCTTTCGTGCAAAAATTTTCCGTAATACTAACACCCAACGTCGTACGCGCTGTCCCTCTTGTTTAC
Source organism: Schistocerca nitens (assembly GCF_023898315.1). Taxonomy (NCBI): domain Eukaryota; kingdom Metazoa; phylum Arthropoda; class Insecta; order Orthoptera; family Acrididae; genus Schistocerca; species Schistocerca nitens. Next base: position 154,121,763 of record NC_064621.1, on the reverse strand, counting down.
TGTTGGTGTATGTTTTCTAACTCCGTTGCAAACAGCAAACGTGTAGCTACCTGCCTGTCTGCTTACTCAGTTCCTTTAGCAGGGCTCCCAGAACTGAGAGCGCTTGCTGAAAAGTAATACCTACGAATTGTTTTTGTGAAAACTCTTAAAGCTTTTTTAAGTAAAACAAACGTTATTAACATTCTACTTGTTTATTTTTCATGTCTGCATATTTATTTCTCAATACAGTCAGCCTAGCGACGGATACATTTCTCTCAATGAGACCAGTCTCCTGATACCGACACTGTGGACTGTTTGAGTTTGTTGACGAAGCCACAACCTCACATCTTCTTGCACCGCACCATCACTATCGAAGAGTAGTCTTCGAATGTTTTCCTTAAGTTTTGGAAGCTGATGAAAATGTATGGGGCCAGTTCGGGATTGTATGGGGGATGATCGATGGCAGTGAACACAATGCGTCGGATTGTTGCAGATGTTCAGCAATTTCGCTGAAGTAGAGGGTGCTCCATGTGTGGACGAATACTTGGAATTCGAATCTCGTTTAAAGCACGCTGTTTGTCAAATGACGACATAGTTACGTTACTGTCCGCTACGTTGCACGCAACAATTTGTAGTCTTTTAACGACAGAGGGCTGCAAACATGAAGACATGAAGAACAAAGGTGTCGAATGTTAGTAAAGTTTTTTTATGTAAAAAAAATTAAGAACTATCACATAAATTTGGAAGCACTACTTTCCAGCACGCCCTTGTACTTAAAGCGATCACTATACCTATGTCAAAGGTTGTTAATGATGGGCCATCGCTCATCCGTGACGCTTTTTTTATTTCATGGCCGGAGACCACATTGTCACTCGTCAGTTACCCTTAAGGGTCGTGTGCACATTTCGTTGTGGTGTTTTGTGAACTTCGTCTTCTAACTGTGCGTGTCGTTTTGTTCTTTTCTTTCCTCCTCAGATTGAGTTCGGAAATGAGTTCGGCAAGTATGGGAAAATACCGTACAAACAACGGGGTGGCTGGCTACCTTTCACGTCCAAATACCTGACAATCCTGCCTAGCAATCGAGTGTTCTGTGTGTGTGTGTGTGTGTGTGTGTGTGTGTGTGTGTGTGTCATGGCGCTTGCCGGAACGACGAAGTTGCAAATATGCGGTTTCGAGATTTAAACTGCGTAGATCTTTATTTTCGAGAAAACTTTTTTTACTTTGTGCTGGTTTGTGACATACATTGCTTCATCGCGACATTGTTTCAAATATTTCTGAGAGTTCGTCTTCGAACATAACTTCTTGTTACTGTTGGTGGTCGTCTTAACGCACTTTTTCTCTTTATCCGCGAGAAACACCTGAGTAGATTTTGTATTTTACCAAGAGCTAGACTGAGCCCTTTTTTATTATTGGAAAGGCTTTTTCGTAGCGCCGTTTTTGCACTTCTCCTTTGTGAAATTGGAATGTTGTTTCATAAATGTTTTACTATACGTAATGAAATCCAAATGGCTGCTATGGGAGTTCAGTGCCTTATTGTGATGGATCCATTTCGGTTAGATTGCCATCTTCAGACCATGCCCATACATCATCAGTGGTATCTGTCACTCTGTATTCTAGTACAGTGTGTTGTAGGTTTAGGACTCTCGTGCTGTAAGCTGTCCCGTGGTGTGCTGCTGCTTTTATTGCTAATGATCCTTTCTTGTAATTTTCTGTAATTGACGTTTTATCGTCAGATTGTACAGACAGTTGTGAAAGTTGACCATAGATGCCACATATATATTATATATATAGATAGACAGGGAGGGCAAACATAATATACGTGATCAAAATATTCTTTCGCATCTTTACATTCAGCACTCAATCTTAGCTACTTTTCGTCAAAGAAAAGAATATTACCTACGCATCTCATATTTTAGGAAACCTGTTCTCTATCCCTTTCGGCAGGAAACAAATTTCAGACCATGTTCATAAATCATCAGTGGTCGCTGGTAGTCTGTATATATAGTTACGTCGTTGAGGTCAATAATTCTATAGTCGTATTTGATTTAAACAAGATTACTTATTAAAGTATTTCAACACAACACACACACACACACACACACACACACACACACACACACACACACAAATAAGCATAATACATTAGTAGTTTGAATAATGACGTGCAGTATAATTCCTTTCACAATTTTGCTAAAACAGCAAGAAAGCAGACGGTGGAGAGATATTTTAAAATCCGCGGCAAGTATCGATATCGGCTATTCCTGCTAAGTCAGTCCCAGATTTGTGATTTAAGCGATATTACAGTGTACGTGTGGATTCTAGGTGATAGCGATAACGATGTGTGGAAATTTATGGTCCTGGTTCGTGTTATTGACGAGGAGACACATGGAGAAGGCTAGCCTCAGTGCCAACGCACAGCATTCTCTCGAACAGCATCAAGGAGCAGCGTAGCTTAGTTTCCATTCGGCGGACGGGTCACTACTGTCACAGGCGCTTACTACATGAGGCAGATTGGGAACGTTTTGAATTTAATCCAGCAGATTTGCGCAAAGTCAGGTGATGGTAAACTGCACGGCACCACATCCTTCACCTTTGCAGACCAAATATTGGCGATGAAAATTTCTTTTCCCATCAGGATTCGAATCAGTTACGTCTGAATCGAGAGCAACAGCAGAAACGTGCGTTGGTGACTCAGGCTACAGATAGGGTACTTTCAAAAGGATTTCATACGATCGTCGAAGTTTGCAGTATACCATTTTCGTTGGCCTTAGTGTTTCGACGAAATCACTATTTGCGTACATAATACATCTTTGGAGTTTTTCATGAGTGCGCTACTTGAAGGATTAACAAGCGGAGGATGGGCCGTGCGTCATTACTTAACGTGACGATTCTAAGAGCGTCTTGGTTAGCATCCTACTGTAAATGAACAAAGCTGGAACGCAACGCTAGTTTCCTACTCGTGCTCTACATACCGTTTGTTTGTCATACTTGAGATGCGACTGTCCGCGAAATGTCAGATTATTGGCTTCCATTCACGCACGAATAACTCCTGTGGCTGTTTCTGCCTCGTTGCACGAGAGGTGAAATACTGTTGCTGTACAAGGTGACGTGAACTCTTCTGAATGGCTAGACTTTGCGCACAGTTGTATGCTTACGGTCTGGCCGTCAGGGTTTCTCTTCCGAGCGAAAGAGCATTCGGCTACTTGGTGACCTTGCACGCGTGAGAATGCGCGTGCCCTTTCGGCCTCACTCGCGCATAGTGCGTTGTTCATTAACCGTTACTTATCTTCCGGTGTCCGTGTCTAACCTTAGAATACGTTTCTTTTTGCAGAAGTTGCGTCCCCTCACCGTAATAACAGCTGTAGTCTTCTGCATGTAGCTCGCTGTATTGCGAAAATTCTTTGGCGGCTGGATAGATCAGACGTGAAGCTCTATCAGCACTATGTCGGACCGGGACTATAAACCGGAACCTTGTCTTTAGAGGACGCTGCTTTAATGGTCTAAGCTATTCAAGCACGACTCATATCCCGCCCTCACAACTTCACTTGTGTCAATACCTCTCGTGCACTTTCCAAACTAGCTCAGTAAGGTATGCTGGAGAGCTTCTGTGAAGTATCGAAAGTAGAGGAGAGAGCTACTGGCAGAGATGAAGCTGTGACACTGGCAGAGAAGAAGCTGAGAGTCGTGTCTCGATAGCTATGTCTTTAAAAAGGGCATAGCCTGCGAAAGGAAGGTTATGGGTTCGAATCGCGGTCCCCCACACAGTTTTAATCTGCCGTGGAGTTTCAAATCAGCACAGTCCACTGCAGAGTGAAAGATTTATTCTGGATGTTACGTCTGGTTTTACGTATTTCGCTGCATGGAGATCAGCGATCGTTGTCTCATTACGACAAATAACTCAGCACACCTTGAGCAACGCGGCATATAGCACATAACCGAACAATAAAGACGGAAGGAAGGGAAGTTGGTGTTGTTAGAGGCTTTCAAAACAAATTCCTGACTGGTAACGTCAAGGCAGGAGGGAAGACGACCTTGTTGACCAGAACAGCTAAAAATCACCTAATCCACGAAGGGGGGGGGGGGGGCGGAGGAGGAGGAAAGGAAACGATATTGCTCCCTTTCAGAGTAATATTTGTAGGTCAAACGTAATGAGGTGCACTAGTTTAAGAAGAATCCATCTACGTTTGAACTTGATGAATGCAGATAACACCAATGTGTTGGCTGTGAGATAAGCATTACAGTTCCTTAATGTGTATTTTCTGTGCACTTTTTCAGCTATGTTATGCGTCTTCTATATGTATTCATATCCTCTAGTACGACGACTCGTTTATAAACCAGCTAAATGTTACTTACACAGATCGAACATTTTTTAGTTTTGAAGTTGCAATTCAGAATGGCTATAAAACCGAATCATGATCGTGTGAAATAAACGAATACAAATTTAGTCAAATGAGAGAAATTTCTTTCAAAAAATATAATGGGCTGTTTCTTTATTAAGAACAGCAGTGTATTGTTGGTATTTAGGAAATATTTGTTTAAAAAGTGAACTTGCATATTTAAAAGGTACCATCGAAATGAAAATGATGGTACAATTACTTTTGTCATAAATGTGATGCTTCTGTATCGGATTGAAAGCTTTCTCTGCGAAATTCACTGATGAAATATCAGGTTATTATCAGAGTTGGGGCGTCGTGTTGTTGCTGTTTCCTCTTCAGGTGAAGTGATTGGTGTATGTCCAGTTGGTTCCTTTGTACTCTGTTGCCGCCTCTGCCCAGTCCGGGCCGCGGCTGTCCGATCTTGGTGGTCCACCCCGGTCCTCACCCAGCCTGTTCTTATACTCTTCCTCCCACCATCTCGCATGGTGTGTTCGACTTGTTCGTCTTTTGTCTGTCCGTCTGTCTGTCCGTGTTGATAGTGTTCCATAGGCAGTATCTGAGTTGGATACCTCGGGTAAGTGGTGGGATATGTCCCCTCATTGCATTCTGCTTTCGGGGGCTTCCGGCTGGTCCCTAGACAGGACACATCGTCTGCCTTTCTTCCTATATCCCCACCTCCCCTTTCTTCTTTTTTGTCCCATATTTAGACTTGGTTGACTTTAACCTTGGGGTTTTATTCACCTGGGTTTTGCGCGATAGTCTATCTCTGATCTACCGTCATGTAGACCTGTATGTTCGAGGAAAAAGGGACTAAGACATAGTAGTTTGGTCGCTTTAATCACCCAACCAACCAATTTGTTCGTTTGTAGACGCTGGTCCACTGACTTCTCTGCCGACGGCCCAGGAGGTAGAACATCAACCCAACACTTCGCCTGATAACGAGTAGGAAACTGTTAGAAACGTTACGACACGATGCCACGACTCGGCTGATAACCCGAGAAGATTTCATCAGTGATGCTTCTGTTTCTTTGTGCTGTCACATACTTTTTCGTCGTCTAAGATGACATTTATGTATTCAGTGCTACAAAATAGTCGATAACTGCCAAGAAAATGTACATATCGTCGTAGTGAGAAATTTTAACAGTTCTAGACATACAGTTTGAAGACCGGTAGAGATTTACTTCATGAGAATTGAACAAGAATTGGTGAAAAATTTCAACAGCTTTCTCAGAATTAGACTATAATAAACAAGATATTGTACGTACGACTTTCGCAACTGAGAGTCATGATAATTAATTTAGAGAGATCCTCCTCGGTTGTACAAATATTTACTCAAATCACGACCGGTTTCGAGTTTTTAAAATCCCATTTTCAGCTTCCAGACCTCCGGCGTGGCCTTCCACACAATAGTGGCTGGCGTCCATGTCGTGCGGCTGCCCACTGGCGTACGGTTTCCACCAACATGTAATGATTGGAACTCTAGCAGTGACTGGCTCGACCGCATGTTATGTATTACTAAGTACTATAATTTCATTCACCTGAGGATGGGATCTTAAAATTGCGAAACCTGTCGTGATTTAACTAAATATTAATAAAACTGAAGCTGGTGTCTAAATTAATTATCAACTATAATAGTTTAGGAAAATCAAGAAAAACCTAAATCATAATGACAGAACTGAAGTTTCGTCTGCGCACTGAAGTGGCCTGACCAACGCTAAACTCCGCCTTGTGAAATTAACCCTATACTTGAGCATTTCTCAAGATGTCTGTCTCGTATCTGGAACAACCTAAACGACATGAATACCAATACCAAACATCATGTGTCCGTATACTGTGCATTTTTTATGGAACGTATTAGCGCACTTAACCGTGATTTCAAATCTGTCACGATGTGGGTTTTTTAGTGTGTATGCGCTTCTCATAACTTTGTAGCGTCCTTATTTGTAAATCAGCTTTAACGCATGATGCACTACATCTGAAGTCTGAGTCAGGAATTTAGCTGCTTAGTAAAGTTCCTTCCATGCCAAATAAAATATACCCGGATTTAGAGATGCAAAAGACTCTCTTCTTCGAAAAACTTTTTTGCTTATCCAGTTTCTAAAAATAACTTGTACTGTACTTTAAACTGCAGTAAATGTTAATAGACGATTAGAAGTAGAAAATTGTTGTAATAAGATTTGAAGAGCCGCGTAAAAAATCGTGGCTGTACCAGTGCTCGCCGTTTAGTGCAGAGGAGACTGAAATACTTGCGTAGATAATATTGTAGAATTCGCAAGTATATGAAGCAGCCATTGTCAGACAGTGGAAGGTTCCGATATCCAGTCTGTAAAGGTCTGCAGTGTGTTGTTGGGCTTTCCATTTTGTTCGTTGCCGATATTCGTGTGCCTCATAGGCATTTACTGTAGCAAATTTCCATCTTGCCGGTATGGTTTTGAGAACATTGTTACGACAGTTGAAATGATGGTGGGTACGTGTCCTTTATCTGCACAGCGGTAACTTTGTTTCAGTTGTACGATACAACAGGCTAGGCCCGTATCGACATCATCGTAATGTTTCATGAAATTCCACTAAAATGCAGTAGAAGTACTTCACGTTTCAAAACAAAAGCCGTGAATGTTCAGACGGCTGTTATAGGTGGAGATATTTGATGCATAGCAGTTGTTTAGAAATGCAGAGGCCATTACTTTGCAGCAAGCTGTGGGGACTGGAGGTGATTGTGAGAATTCAGACTGCGTGCATCGTACAAGATTGCTGCTTCCGCGAAACAGCCGTTACAGAAATGATGGGTATAACCGTTTCGTCCTGTAGCAGTTCACATCCTATGTCAGCAAACAGTTGGCAGAATGCAGCTGCAAATAAGCGCCCATTCGGGCGGAAAAAATTGTTATTTTTATTGCGGCTTCACTACCGAGGCTAATTCATTTTGGTTTTAGAATAGATAGGTCTCTCTACTTCCGTATGCTTCGAAGTTATTCACTTTTTTAGCTCTTCCGGACAAATTCTATGATTCAAATGATTTTACCCGCACTTTGTATGATTAATTCGATAAAGCCATGGCCTATATACGCTCATCATCTTTCTTTGACCAGAAGAGTTCTTACACTTAATGTGCAATGACTGCGATGGGGGAGATTCGAAAATCTTGCATTTCGTATTTCTTCTTAGTAGAATTAGGGTGGATTCAGAAAACACCATAGTATCATTGATATAATTATGTTGTCGAATTTGAGGCCGATTTATGGTGATGCTTCTCAGTAAAAGTTGTACTGGGCCTATGTTTGCAACTTAGCATGCACTGTTGATCTCGACGCTCGGCTGATAGCATTCTAGAGATATTCTTGCCAGATAACTAATGTTCTAATTACATAGGCTGAAACTTCAGTTAAGGAGTTCAAATGGCTCTAAGCTCTATGGGACTTAACGTCTGAGGTCATCAGTCCTCTAATAAAACCTAACTAACCTAAGGACATCACACACATCCATGTCCGAGGCAGGATTCCAACCTGCGACCGTAACAGCAGCGCGGTTCCGGACTCAAGCGCCTATAACCGCTCGGTCACAGATTTCGGCTCAGTTAAGGGGACACATTGTTTGTCGTATAATAGTGCCAAGCCTTCAGTTGCTATAACACTAGCCACATAAGACATGGTTAGGTACAGCTATTACTGCACTTGGCTGGGCTCGGGCTTTTGATTTAAGATGTGGCATTACATGTACTGTAGTACATGATTGAGTTCAGACTCGATGATGGGACAACAATTATTTAATTGATGCGCCACGCAGAGAAATGTTTAAAGTTATTTTTGAGAAAGTGGTCAGAGGATTGAGGAGAAGATTGATGGAACTACGAAATGAAAACAAGGTTAATCGTACGACGGTATGAATTTCAAGAATTGGCTGTCTGTCGTTTATTGAAGATACGGCGTTATAAGTAGACGCTATGTAAACAGCTAAAATGGGATCCTTTCATAAGATAACCAAACAGAAGACGTTAAAAGTAAAACAATAAATTCGAAATAATTTGGAATTCAGGAATTTAGGTAGCTAGCAGAGTGGTTATCACCAAGAGAGCTGCCTGAAGGAACGTTATAGTGAAGAGCGAGGTAGACTAAGACAGCCTTCTTAGTAATGCCGCGTTATGTCCAACATCACTTGATCTCAGTCAACGCCCAACGTAAGTATTTTTTCCATAGTGTTGAGCCAGAAAGTTGGTATACCACATACCCCGTGTCCTTGACGAGGAGCGACTTCTGGAGAACCTGCAAAACAGATCGGAAGCAACTCGGAGGGCCTAAATGAGAATAAGATATAAATTGTGATGAAACTAGTAGTAGTACGAAGAAATTAAGAACTGTAATAGGAACACTGTACATCCATGGCTGCAAAAGAAGGATGGGACTGGTAGGATCACACGCAAAAATCCTAGAAAATGTGAATTACGAGGACACATAAGCTAACTTGCTGAATGAAATTAATTGGTATGGCAATATAAACATTCGCAAGACCAGATTTCAGTAATGGAGCAAATACATTCTGAAATGTAAAGGGTCTGTGCTGTTATAAAATGATAAATATTACACAGATAAAAAAAATTACTGACACAAGAAGAGGAGGAAGTTATTCAAATAAATCTTACGGGAAAACCAGCAAACATAACTGGTCCCAAAATTTTAGGTGAAATAGAGCGAGTAAGTAAATCAAAGGAACTATGACACAGAGTGGGCTAGAAAAATTTAAAATAGATGTAAGGGTTAACAAAATGGTTAGAGCCTATGGTTTGACAAAGAATGTTTACAATAAGAAATGCACATCTAGAAATACAAGACACTTTATCACAGTGGCACGACTGGAATATTCATGCGGATGTGAATGCCTAACGATCAACAGTAAGCTGGAAAGAATAGAGTTACTTGACAGACGGGTTGTTAGAAAAGTAATGGGTACTATTTAAACTACAGGTGCTTGGAAAATGAGAAGTAATGAAGAGAAGCGAAGTTTTTTTGGGCACCTCTGCCGAGTGAGTAAGAATGAACGAACAAAACATATTTGCTATATTTCTGGAAGAAGAGTGACAGTAGCGTGGATTACAGAAATAATGAAAGAACTAGAAATAACAGCAAAGAATTGGAAACTGCAAAAGTAACCGTTTTAAAAATAAAACAACAAATTTAGAAAGTTTTCAGAGCAGAAGAAGTAAGAAATCTGGAACAACATGGCCAGAATAAAGGAAGAGAGAATATAGGGAGAAAGAGGGAGTTCAGGAAAAATAGGAAACAACATAGAGAAAAGAACAGTAATTGAAGTTGTTACGTGATGATCGTAGTTGGCGATACGAAAATAAACTACTTTTGATCTTACACGAAGAATTGTTTCCAGATGTTTCCAAATACTGTATTACGCTCATGGTAAATTCTCGAATGCGCTAGTAAGCACCGTCGTCTACGTACGTTGTTTCGAAACGACTTACACTAATTTTACACAACGTAAAAGTGTCAGATGTGGTTAGTGCGCCTTTGATTGGAACACTTCGGTACGATCGGCTCTCAGACGCATGACGTTTGGACCCGGTTATGTAACTCCGATGATAACTTTCTATTGCCGAGTGACAAAAAGGTGTGCGTTCACCGTCGAGCGAGATCTTGGGAGCAACACTGTTCCACTTTTGTCGTGCATTACTGGCAACCATGTTGTTTTCCAAGGAGCGGGCCGGGTGTTTCCGTAGAGCAGCAGGAGCAGAGGATTTGAGGGGCAGTGGCCGTGTTGGCACGGAAGACGGCTCATTGTTCCCCGCGCCAGAAGAATGGGAGCGCCCCTTCCTTCCGTGCCCCACGCTATGCATTTCTTTCATTAGTCGTTCCCCTAGGTCACAGACCCGACCCCACTAAACCCCACCGTTCACTGTCTTGTGTCGGAGGCGTCCAGTCTGCACTTGCCCCACGGCCAGACGTATTATTGTTTTCCTGGCACCATCTGTGTGGTGCGACAGAAAGGGAAACAGCCACAAAATCTTAACGGCAACTTTAATAATAACGGGGAGTTGCTTGTTCCGCAAAAGAATCCTTTACTTTTCAGCCAAGGCGAAGGTTTCATGTGGCGCACAGTTACAATTTGATTTTTTTTAAATTCATCAGTCTTCTGACTGGTTTGATGCGGCCCGCCACGAATGCATCTCCTATGCCAATCCCTTCATTTCTGTGTAACAATTGCAACCTAAGTCGTCAATTATTTGTCGGAAGCATTCCAATCTGTCTTCCTCTAGAGTTTTTGCCCTCTACAGCTCCCTCTAGCACCATGGAAGCCATTCCTTGAGATCTTAACAGATGTCCTATCATCCTGTACCTTCTTCTTGTCACTGTTTTCCATATATTCCTTTCCTTGGCGATTTTGCGGAAAACCACCTCAATCCTTACCTTACCAGTCCACCTAATTTCAGCATCTCAAATACTTTCGCCACACTCCGTATCTTACTGCCATACAACGCTGTACTCCAAACGTACAGTCTTAGACATTTCTTCCTCTAATTAAGAACCATGTTTGATGCTGGCAAACTCCTCTTAGCCAGGAATGCTGTTTTTGCTTGTGTTGGTGTGCTTTTTTTTATCTTCTCTGCTCCATTGCCCGTGCATTATTTTACTGCCTTGGTAGCAGAATTACTTAACTTCATCTACTTTGTGACCACCAATAAGTGTCTCGCTGTTTTCATTTCTGCTGCTTCCCACTACTTTAGTCTTTCTTTGATTTATTCTGAATTCATATTCTGTACTCAAAATTACTGTTCATTCCACTCAGCAGATCCTGCAATCCTCCTTCACTTTAACTGAGGATAGCAGTGTCATCAGTGAATCTTTCACCGTTGATACCCTTTCACCTTGAATTTTAATACCATTCTCACGTTCTTTTATTTCCGTTGTTGCTGCTTCGATGTGTAGAACGAATAGTAGGGGCCGAAGACTACATCTGTCTTACGCCCCTTTTAATCCGAGAACTTCCTATTCGGTCTGCCACTCTTATTGTTCCTTCTTGGTTCTTCTACGCGTTGTATATCATTCGCCTTTCCACATAGCTTACCCCTATTTTTTCTCAGAATTTCTAATTCTTGTACCATTTTACATTGTCGAAAGCTTTTTCGTGGTCAAAAAGTCCTATGGACGTGTCTTGATTTTTCTACAGTCTTACTTCTATTATCAAACACGTCAGGACTAAAGCCAAATTGTTAGTCATTTAATACATTGTCAATTTTCTTTTTAATTCTTCTGTACATTATTCTTGTTACCGACTTCGATGTATGAGCTGTTTGTGCGATAATTCTCACACTTGTCGGCTCTTGCAAATTTCGATGGAATGTTATCTACCCCTTATGCTTATTTGGTCTTCAGTCTTCCAAAGCCCTTTTAAATTCTAGTACCGGAAGCCATATCTTTTCCCTATTGACTCGTCTTTCTTCTTCCATCACTCCATCAGTCAGCTCCGTTCTGTAATCTGTTAGGAAAGTTCATAAATTTGTTATCGATCTGCAAAACGCTTAATCGTAACTATTTATAATGTAGAGGCCAATGGCATAGTACTACTAAAAAGATTTATTGTCGACTGCCAGTCAAGATTAGCTTCACCGTAAGTATCCATAATTTTGAGAATAATAGCGCAGTACTACTAAAAATCGCAATATTATCTTCGTTTTAATTTTTAGCAACTTTCGATGGATCATGTGTAAGTATTATTTCGGAAAGCAAGAGTTAAACAAGTCTACATCCATACACTGCAAGCCACCGTAGCAGGCGTGGTAGAGGGTACCCTGTACCACTATTAGTCATTTTCTTTCTGTTCCACTCACAATTAGAGCGAGGAGAAATGCCTGTCTATATACGTCTGTACGAGCCCTAATCTCTCTAATTTTATATTTGTGGTCCTTAGGCGAAATGTACGTTGGTGGCAGTAAAATCGCTCTGCATTCAGCCTCAAATGCCGGTTCTCAAGTAGTGCTCCTCGAAAAGAACGTCGCCTTCCTGAAGCATCTCCGAAACAAGTGTTTTCCGAACCTACCAGTAAGAAATCTAGCAGCCCGCCTCTGAATTGCTCTGATTTCTTACTTGAATCGGACTTGGTGTGGATCCCAAACGCTATGACAATACTCAACAGCGGCTCGCACTAGCGTCCTATATGCGTTTTCCTTTACAAATGAACCACACTTTCGTGAACGTCTGCTGATAGACTGTCGTCGACCATTCGAATTCCCTACTACAATCTTTACTTGCTCAATCTATTTCATGCTGACTTGCAGCGTTACTCCTAGATATTTAATTGACGTGAATGTCACGCAGTATACTACGAACTCCGTGCTAGAACATTTTATTTTTTTCTGCATTAACGTACGTAACAAATGACAAAAGAAACGTTTTTTCTTGCGGTATAGTTACAAATTAATAATTTACGTATTATTTCGTTTGGTTGTACTGTGAAACTAAGCTTGTTGTCAGATTTCATGATTTTAGCTCAACGCGAAGTACCGTATAGGTTTTGGTGAGTGAATTTACGAGTATGAAAATATGTGATATAAATGGCCGTATTTTTTAGTTGCATTGACTTACCTTTACCTTTTTTTACATGGCCAATGGACCGTGGACATAAATTCGTACTTGATACGTCTTCCCATTCCTGAGCAAAAGGGTTTTGAAATGTCAAAGGACAGACGGACGGACAAAAAAAGGGATCCTATAAGGGTTCCGTTTTTACCAATGGAGGTACGGAATCCCAAAAAGACGAAATTGTAGCATGCAAAGTCAGATTAAAAAGGAGGAAAATGCGGGTAACAATCTAGAACCAGTTGACACCACCACTCAGTTCGTGGAAAAAATCAGTTGTTCTTTTGGAGGCGACGGAAGGTTCAGATACTACCATGATAGCGTCGACAAGAGATGCCGAAGCAGAATGAAGGAGCACTACACGTCCTCAGGCAGCACCGACCGCCTCATTCATAATTTATTGGTAGCTTCAAGTAGCACCCAAAAGCAGAAAATAATAATGCTTGAATCTTGTGGACTACAGTAGTTGACTGAGTATGCGTATTGACGAGCAAATGTTTATTTGATAGTCTAGTGTTGGGTTTCTCGTACGAGAACAGTTCAGTGCAGTGCTGCCGGTTCGGTGCATTACAGGGACTGGCCATAGCTAGCAAGTTCGCCGCATCTGGAGAAAGTCGGATAGTCGGTCGCGTGATTCAGCTTGCCGCGGACTGTGCTCGGCAAATGTTAAATTCACTTGGCACGGTCGAGAGCCGGCGCCGAGGCGTCCGGCGTGCGACCTGGTGGCTCTAGGCTACGCAGAGGCGATGTGGGCTAGGCAAGGCGAGACTTGTCTAGGCTAGGCCGGGGCAGAACGGAACGGCGGGCGTGTCGGCACGGCACGTGACTCGACACGACGTGACGTAGAGGCGGCGGCAGCAACAGCAGCCACTTTCACCTGGAATCCGGGAAAGAAGGCGGCGCTGCCAAAGCCAGCGGTGGGACAGCCTAGCCGTGCGCTGCGGCGGTAGGCTGGCTGCAGATCTGCAAACCGAGTAAAACAGCGCAGCGATGGGATGCAATGTATCACACTCATGGACTCGCTGAAGTACGCCGCGGTCACGTCCGGCACAAGACGAGCGAGAGTCACCCTCAGAATTATCGACATCGGAGACACAAAATTCCTGTTGATGATAGTGTATCGCCAATCAGTACTAACCTTCGTCGTGGAGCTAGGCGGCGTTGGTTCAGTGGATAAGACACCAGCCTCTTCATCTAAATAAGCGAAGTTGAAATGCCACTCGGTCATAGTAATTTGTACAGACGTGGTGCTGGGAAAAAAACAGTCAGGTGTAGCCTTCAATTTCAACAGCCGAGGCACAAATCTATTAACATACTGAACGTCCGTTTGAGCCTCTTCAGATTACGAGTTAATCTGTAATCTTTTGAAATGCCTGTTAATGTGTATGGCAGTTAATTTCCTGTAAGAATTGCAGAATGCTGCATGTGAAAAAATAAGTCCTCAGCTATTTTTATAATGAAAATAAGTGGTTTTAGCTCCGTCATAAATTGCGTTGAGAAGTTTTTCTTTTTTTCTTGACGATTAATTTCGGATACCTGTGTTCATGTTCAAACCATCCGTATCGTGTGACAATACAAATGATAACCTATGTACAAAAATAGCCCCTTCCAGTGATGATCAAAGTATGACTTGGCCGACGCAACAGTGCTAAATAGACCACATAGGACGGACATTAGAGAGTTCTCTAATGCAACTTGCGACGGGGGTACAACTATTTATTTCAATTAATTTGCTTTGTAGTTTAGTTTTCCAGTACTTCGCTACACCTCTGTTTATTTTTTTAAAAACAGCTCTGATGACTTGGCAATAAGTCGAAAACCGGTATTGATGCCACTTGTTTGACCTGAAGCTTGGTGTGTATATATGTAATAACCTTATTATTATTCGTATCAGAAGTATCAAGTTACAAAACAGGAAAGGGAAGTATAAGTGCCGGCCGGATTGGCCGAGCGGTTCTAGGCGCTATAGTCTGTAACTGCGCGATCGCCACGGTCGCAGGTTCGAATCCTGCCGAGGGTATGGATGTGTGTGATGTCCTTACGTTAGTTAGGTTTAAGTAGTTCCGTTTTAGGGGACTGATGACCTCGGAAGTTAAGTCCCGTAGTGCTCAGAGCCATTTGAACCATTTTTTGAAGTACAAGTTACGGGATTTATTACACAGATTCCATGTTACAAAACATAGGTTTTTGGATAAACGTGTTATTTATTTCAGTTCAGCCTAGACAGACTGGAACTCGCCCATAGGTTCATGTAACAACGCCTCTTCTGATTTTCTGTCGTTTCTCGTTTTGGGTATGCTCCAAACGTTGTGCGATTCAACTGCTCTTCACGTCACAATGTATGTGCATCTCGGCGCTATCCGACGCGAACAGCTGCCCATATACGTAGTTGGAAATTAAATTCAGACAGTGTTGTTTATCCCTGTATAATTTCGTGAATTATTGTACGTATTGTTAGTATTCTGAGCAAATAAGAGGCTGTTGAAAGCGTGATACCCGGATGACTGTAGGATCAGAGATAGGCTGAGGATTCGTCTTTTAGCCTCGCAGTATCAACTTTGTTTCCTGCTTCACTTCTGTTAACTGCCGCCGGAAAACTTAAAAACGCGCAGCACATTGCTGTTACGTCTTGACGTCACTGTCTCAGTTTTTTGTCCGGGTTCGGAATTGTAATATTAACGTTTTCATTAAGGGGAAAACCATTTGTATTAATATGTGGCGAAAAAGCATTCTGTGAGCGCAGTTCGGGTCCGCGTTGTACATTTTTCGTGAAAACGTCGGGTTGAAATAATAAGTGTTTCATATTGAGATTAAATTCAGTTATGTCTATTTAATACAGTGGTTACACAGAGTAGTATACAGAATAGATAACTAAAAATTTGGACTGTCGCTGACCGCTGTATGCCCGTTGGGCCAGCTGTGTTTTTACGCTGCCGTAGCTCGCGTTCGCTGACCAGCAGACTTTTTCGGCCTTCCTCTGCCCTGGGTTTTCTATAATTCCGAGCATATTTTGCAATATTCAGTTTAATACTGATTTCCACTTACATTCCGTCGAATATTAGTATTGTCCATTTTTGGTTCGAGTAGTGCTCTGCAAGCTCTTCATGAAGTCACCCGAATCAGTGTGTTAGCTAAACGTGTTACCAAGCTACTCCAGTTCATAACTTTACACAAAACAATTTTAATTCGTAACAATCATACGCGTGTTCTTACCCTGGTACCAGACGTCACTGGCAAAACAGATACTGCGTGACAACCACGCACAGAACTGATTTATCCGTTGTCGGTTCAACCATTGCTTACACATTATTAATATGGTAATAAGTAGCGATTCTGGTCTGGCGTTATTTTGTGAAACATACCGACGAGCGAATAGACATTTTCGCGTAAAAAGGTTTGGATTTAACGTCGTACAGAGGTAGACGCCATTTGAGACGTGGCACCGTATCGGTCTAAAGTAGGAAATCGGCTGTGTCCTCTTCTGAGGAGCTATCCCGACATTCGCCTTAAGCAATTTAGGGAACCCATGGTAAACCTGAATGTGGGTGGCTGGACGGGAATTTGAACCTTAGTCCTCTGGAAAGAGAGTCCATTGTCTTAGCTAAACTTGCTCGGTAAATGAGATACGATGAAGCATTCAGGGACGATGCTAAATAGTGGTTGAAGCGGAGTGCTACACCGGAGACGACGACGTTACCCAGTACGACTTTCCTGAACATGATAATGCTAAGTGGAGATCTTCCTCCGTCTTTCGCCACAAGGAGCCGGGACGGCGGGAGGGGAGATGGATGGGAGTTTTCCCACGGGACGGCACCTCGGCCAAGTTTTCCACGCGATTGCCTCCTAACTCCGACACCTGTGACTTGCCAAGTGCTGCCACTTTGCTGCTCTGCATTAAGTACGACGGGGCGGACTATCTGAAAAGGTCACGTGGACAAGCGCCTGCTGATAGATGGCACACGCATGTCTTCGTGTGGTTTGCAAGAAGGAAGTCAAGTTCTTATTTCTCATATTTTCGTATTTCCGGAGACCTCACTTAAATCACGAACCGTTTGACCCCAGTGGTCACAACACGAAATGCACTTATCGGCATATTTTGCGGTTAGTAGGTCCGCCATTGTTGCTCACGATTTGGTGGCGGCAAGCGTCACTTAGTCGTGCTGGCTCTAAAATCTTTGCGGAACTTGCACTGATGGCTTACGAAGAAAAGAAAATAATGAGGGACGCTGGCGTTATCCCAGTACGTGAGACGACGCAAATTAAACAGCTGTCCACATTATGAATTAAATAATGCGGATGATTTCTTAATTCTGACCTACCTCCATTTCCCATTCGAACTCTACAAACTCGTCCACATTCGTTCTGGCACACGCTTTGCTCTCAACATCGCGTTTACGTTCGCAGAAGCCAGTCTAGGCTGTGATTTGGTGTATGGGGCCATTGTCTTAGTAATTTTAAGATGCATAAGATATTTCTTGTTAAACTCTTGCAAAATATGCTCAGACATTTTGTGAAATTCCAAAAGAATATTCCCCAAAAAGATTTTTGTTACCACATTTGAAAAACTAACCGGCTGAAGTTGTTGAATTGTAAGGTTCTAAGAGATTATATTTTCCACTTATAGATACACCTAAAATTTCACTGATACATTTCGATCAATTAGTTAACTGATGACACCGATTTTGTTGAAGTGCGGTTGCGAAAAAGTATTAATTTGCAGCGTTTTTGACTGAAACTTTCGAACATTCCAAATTTTTACGCACTTGAAATTCGGTATAAGTTATATTTTCGTATGTTTTCTGCATTTTCAGATTGAAACCTTTTTAAGCATATACATACTGAAAATTAAAATCCCCCGCCGTGTTTTCCTTCTGTATGTGAAGGGTAATCTCAAGAATTACTGTAGGGATTTTGATACAGTTTTCACTAATGGGCTGATTTTGGAGGAAGATTTGTACATTTAATTTATTGCCGGTACGCTAAAGAAGTCGTCCGACCGTCCATACTCAGTGCTGACCGTGCGAAGCGAGGGTTGGTCGCTTGTGGCTTCTAATTTTCATTGTTAAGTTAAAATGCCCGTACCCCCCTCCTCCTCACATGAAACTGACAAGCAAAGTTGCACATTCAAACAGGACTAAGTGCTTTCGTTTCTTGGACGCCGTGCTACGCAGCAGGAGTGAGGGAGGGAGTTATGGGGTGGTGGTGGTGGTGGTGGTGGTGGTGTTTAATGGAAATGGTTTATTCATTCCTACTGCAATGTATGTCATTTCCACGCATTTACGTGGGTACGTGGATACACCTGTTTAGATCGCGAACCACAATTGTGTATCCTTTCATAACCATATCGAATCGAATGGTGGTATCTTCCCGTCTTGTCAGTTGCTTACGAATTAATTATCTAACATTGCCTGTTGGAAGATGAGCTGCCGTACGTTAAACGTAAAAGTCCTGTGTTCGGAGTACAGGATATGATTCTGTTCCAGCTCATAGTTCTAAGGATACTAGATATCCATCAAAGTGGCTCTTCGGAATTCTTGTTATACGGACAGGAGAGTGCTATGTACTCTACCCCCACCATCCCTCCCACCCCACTTCTTAGGCACGTTCGTTACTTGTTCTTCCTACGCAAGAGTCAAAAGAAATAAATATGGGGAAACCGTCTCTTGATTATTAGTATTACAGCATCATGAAGACTGTAACTTGCGTCACACGAGTACGACCGTCCTCTGGAAACGTTCTTATCTGCAGTAATCGCCCCACTTTATCTCCGGAGGCGAAGCAGTAAACAGACGTCTTTAATAAAGAGCTATGAGGGGACGAGAGCTACGCCGGCACGTCAATGCAGCAAGTTCTCATCCGGATAGATAGCGACGTCGGTGATCCCGCTAGGAATTGCCTGCTGAGCATCGGAAGTGCTAACGCAACCACCATCCGTGGAGAGTACCAGTCGTGAGTGCCATCTGTTGCGATTTGCGGATACCAGGCAACTCAACCGGGAATCGTAACTGTTTTGTAATGACTAAGTGAACTGTACATGTGGCTACGGTAACGTTGGTCCAGTGCCCTAGTCATCCTGTTCATTTCTTTATTTTTATGTTTATCTGTAGTGTGTGTAGTATTCATTTACAGGATTGTGTAACTTCTAGGATACTATTGGCGTACATACAATTCTGGGAAATTCAGAGTGCACGCAATAATCGTTTAGTGTGACAGTAAATGACCTTGTAAGATGTGCAAGGCAGTAGATATGCCACCTGAAGACCAAAGTATTTATTTCGCTCTGTTATACTACGTGGAACGGAACGAAACCTCTGTGCTATGAAACTGTCGAGATCTCGTTGTGTAATCGGCATTTCCCGATGTGATCGCGTCAAAAACCACAGTATCTGGCAGAGATGCGGTAAATTTGTAAATTTCTCCAACAAGTAGAAGAGGAGAGAAGGCTGTGTACTAATACAGACATGAACCGAGAGCAGCACATCGACTGGCCAGAACTGCGTACAGCTCAGAAAGTAACGGCAAGTGACTACGCTGTCAGCCTAAGCAGAGACGGCATGGCGTCATTATCGAGGACAAAGAATATCGTTGCCCTTCACACGGAAGCCGCAACAGATCGTGAAACATGGCGCTGAAGTAGCGCACCGAGCCAGTATGGCGAAGCTATATAGAGTGTGGGATAGCATAGAATATTTGTACCGTGAGATAGGGTCTAGAGGAAAAGCGTGTACATTTAGTCCGTCGTAAGTTAGCTGGATAAAAATGTCGCGCTCCCATCAGCCATTTTAAGTATCTTGCAATTCGCCTCCCAGGAGGGATTCAGTATTGCGCATTGTGCTGCAAAATGGATGCGTTCTACAGAAAGTGTCACCGATTTTTTACTGTTTTCCCTTTTTTTCTCTGCCTCGGAGCTGGTCGCGGTTTCTGTTCGATTGCGAAGGTGAACAGTAAAACAGCAGATGATATATCGGCACAGTCGTATACGAGGATGACCATAACTTTCACATTGCTGCGGTTCTAACGAACTTGATTGTCGTGCTGACCCGTAATAACATATATCTTTCGTTTGATTGGCGTTTCAAGTGTTGCTCGTACGTTTGTCATATCCCATCCAGTGTAATGACAAGTGTAAGAAAGCCTCTCCTCCGCGTTCCTAGCGGATACGAGCAGCGCCGTATCGCAACCATTTCTGCTTTTCCTTCGAATTATGCGTAACCCATCGTGATGCAGTTTGTTATGCCCAGGCATTCCTTCAGTGTGTGAAGCGTCGTCTTATGCGCCAATCACGTCTCTCGTGCCAGCCCACGATTCGTTGGGCGTCGATCACTGTCCGTTAATGCATTTTCCTTCGAAGCTTCTAGACATTGATGACATCGACATGCTGTACCTTCTTCGACACATTCAGTTCTTATCCAATTCCGGTCTTGTTTAAAAAAAAAAAAAAAACCATCGTGACAATGCTGCATTTGATCGTCCGCTCGACGAGGTTGTGTTCTCGTGCTGAGCATGCGTGTGAAGTGGAAGGGAGACTCTATTTGGGCTGAGGTAAGGTAGTGTGTGTTCTACTCAGGGAAACCAATCTGGTACCCTAGACGCGATGGGGTGGCAGAACAGTCGTGTTTACACCGCAGAAGCAGGGTAGGGATGAAGCAATCGCGTCACTTTTCAACATTCATTCACGGTGTAGAGCGCATAAAAAATGACTCTTACATTCAGGATTTTTTTAAATAATATTCCATAGATGAACAGTTCCAAGTTTCTTAGCTAGTATGGGAGTCTAGTTTGATGCGACAAAAGCTGGAAAGTTTTAGCGGAGACGACTTTCTTTGTATTGCTCGTAATAACGTAGAAATTGCTGTGTAATAATACATTTATGTGAGGGATGCGCGACCCCCTTAGGCTTGAGATACACTACGTGCAATTCAATCCCTTGAGAGATTTACTGCGTTAAAAATGAAGATTTAAGCACAAAAAATCAAAAATTTTGATTATACAAAATATCTTTTGTGTTGCCTAGTGGAAGTGGAGCTTCCTTCCTCCCCCCCTCCCCTCCCCCTCGCCGTCCCTGTTCCACACTGCACACCACAACCCGCAACTCATCCCGCAGCAAACCCTAAGTCCACTCCCCGTTTGGCGCTTGCCGCAACTCCCAACCGCCCCCCCCCCCCCCTTATAACGCGCCAAGTTCGCCGGTACTGACCCCACCATGCGGGAGAAAGGTCGTTGCTTGGCGCGAAAGTTAAAGGCTTAGAAATGCAGATCGAGACGAAAGGGGCAGAGAGACTGTTCTCAGATTTACCGGCCACAAATACCGGGCGAAACAAGTCACCGAAATCCTATTTTACAAAAACAGCTCATTTAAACATATTCCTGGCAGGATTTGAAAGATCGATTCAAAACATGGCGGCGATGGACCCGTCGATCTCGATCTACAGTTTGAGCACCCCAGAACTACACAATCAGTGAAAGACTGATTACGTGCATTTTACTGTTTCTGCTTCGAGGCAGATATTTGAATCAGGCTCCCACCAGTATCGTGCCCTTTCGTAATTTACACACCACCGTCTATTGCTTGTCAGCATTTGCTTGCATCTGTGTCGCCTTTCTGTCGATACTGTCACACATTTTTCGTTGACGATGTGAGAAAAATTAATGGCTTCCTGCGGAAGTATTTTCCGCAATCACTTATCACGCACGCAGCCTACTTCGAATTGGAACGTGACGATAACTAGTCGCGTGAGCAAGTTAGTCCTATCTACTGCCGGGTTACCACTTCGCCTTTTCGGTTAGTTATTAATGTGTGATATAAGCGACGTTATTTGATAGTATTGCGTTGCCCCTCTGTGGTAGTGTAGCCGCTCTCAAGAGTTTCAACCCCTCGTGTGTTTTCGTGGTTTGCAATGTAATACGATTATAAAACACTAATCGCCTCCGGACTTGGACAACACGCGCACCTCCCTGCAACTTGCCACGGTGTACGGAAAAAAATGTTTGGGGCGATCGACCAGATTGGAGGATGAGACACGGCCCAGGTGAGTCGGACAGGGCGCCCCGGCGGTGCCGCTCCGGCGGTCGCGGAATGCGTACGGGCCCCGCCTAGGCCAGTAGCGGTACCCGGGCCTTCTTGTCGCCTCCCTGCTGCTTGCTTGCCTGCTGCTCCTCGCCTCTCCCACGTCTTTCTCGCCTGCTCCGGTTTCGTTTCCATCACAGTCGCCCTCGCCGGACTACCGTTTCCTCGGCGAATAGGGCCGCCCCGCTATTCATCGAGCCGATTGGCACTTTCCTCTCCTGTATTCTGTTCTTTTTGTTTCCAGGCCCACTCAGCAGCAATTCCCCCACATTTCGCTTACACGTGGGCTTTCCGCAGCTCCATAACCTGCTACTCGAACTGGCTTTTCGGATGTAAGCGCAACGCCTCTACAGTGTCCGTGCGCATGTTCCTTTTTTCTTTGCTCTGGCTGTAATACACACAGATGACAAATCTAATGGGTTACCTCCTAATACCGTGTCGAACGTCCTTTAGCTCGGCATAGTACAGCAGCTCGACGTGGCATGGACTCCACAAGTCGTTGGAAGCCCCTACAGAAATCTTGGCGCATGCTGAATCTGTAGACGTCTATAATTGCGAAAGTGTTGCCGGTGCAGGATTTTGTGCATGTCCCATATCGGGTGATCTGGGTGGCCAAATCATTAGCTCGAATTGCGCACAATGTTGTTAAAGGTATTCGGGAACAGTTGTGACCCGGTGATATGGTGCATTGTCATTCATAAAAATTCCATCGTTGTTTGGCAACGCGAAGTTCATGATCGGCTACAAATGATCTCAGAGTAGCCGAACATAACCGTTTACAGGCAGTCTGTAACCGTTTACAGTCAATGATCAGTTCGGTTGGACCAGACCAGAGGATCCAGGTAATTCCATGTAAACACAGCCCCCACCTTTATGGAGCCACAACCAGCTAGCACAGGGCCCTTGTTGACAACTTGGGTCCATGGCTTCGCGATGTGTACCCCACACTCTATCATTGGCTCTTAACAACTGAAATCGGGACCCACCTGACCAGGCCACGGTTTTCAAATGGTCTAGGGTTCAAACGGTATGGTCACGAACACTGCAGGCGACGTCGTGCCGTGAGCAAAAGCCACTCGCGTCGGTCATCTGCTGTCATAGCCCATTAACGCCAATTTTTGCTACGTTGTCTTAACGGTTACGTTCGTCGTATGTTCCACGTCGATTTCTGCGTTTATTTCACACGTTGTTGTTTGCCTGTTAACGCTGACAACTCTACGGACTGCATTGTCCGTGGTGATAGGTAGTGCCAGAAATGTGGTATCCTCGGCAAACTCTTGACACTGTGGGTTTCTCAATATTGAATTCCCTACCGATTTCCTAAATTGAATGTCCCATTCCGCGTTCCAAGTCCGTTAATTCCCGTCTTATGGTCCCAAAAACGTAGTAAACCTTACCACATAAATCACCTGAGCACAAATCACATTTCCACCAGTGCAGTGCCATCTTGTACCCTGTGCACGCGATACTACCACCATCTGTATATGTGAATATCGCTATCCCATGACTTGTCGCTTCATATGTATATAGAACCAACCAGCAGTACATGGTGAAATCCTGCTGTTGGAAAATTTACATCTGGGCAAAAAGAGAAACGGACTAAAATATCTGTTCCATTTCTTACCTTATATTGCAGTTTTTTGCTGTCGTTTAAACAATTAAAACAAGGCATATATTAAACAGTTATTTTTATATACGACACTTACGGAGAACAAAGACGGTTATGTGATAGATGAAGTTGTTACTACACAGCAGCAACAAAGCAGAATTTGGATTTGGTCTACTTCATTAAAAATCGTTATCGGTTTCGAATCTAAACATTCATCATCACACCTTTTTACGTGATTTAACAAAAACACTTGGTAGACGGTTTATTGTTAAATTGCCGTGGAATGACCACCAGCAGCATTTGTTCATATCGTCTTTCTTGGAAGAATAACACACATGCAGTTGTCCTTGGTTGCAAGTAAACTCACTGCGGTCTTCATTGTTATTAAGGTTCTTTGGGCAACAAAAAACAATGCTTCAACGCACCATGTGCTTTGATTCTCAGTCCATTTCCTTAAAGAATCAAACTCCCACTTGTAAAATAGCGAAAAGAAGTGCAGAAAGCGTTTAAAATTATCTGTAAAATTTGTTGGAGTTCACTAAGGGAACTGCTGAAATAGTGGATGAATATAGTCTGGGTAATTTGCGCGCATTGTTTTGCTCTGCTTCAAGGGCATTATGCCAATTTCAAGTTTTAATACTTGCTGTGTCAAACCTTAAACATAATAGTTTAACCTGTTACTAATTAGGGCCGCATTTTGAATCTCTAAATTCTGGCACAATTATATGACATAACGAAAATCAGATCTTTGCTACTTGTGGAAGTCGTTAGATGGGCAACCTGCAAATATGAGTGTGCACCGTTTTAGCCATAATAGGAACACCTCGTGTAAGGATGAATAACAGTGTAAGCGTTTAGTGGTTAGAGATAGACGATAAATCAAATGTCCTCGGTAGTCATTTCACGGTAGTTTATCTGTAAACCACGTGACTTGATAGACGCCTGTAAATCGTCTGACGATGGATTTATAGATTCTAAAAGGGTAATGGTGCTATTTTAATCAAGTAATTCGAAAGCGTTAAGGTCGGAGTTTAAGGGTGCAGTTAGTCAGCGGTAGTTTGAAGTTTTTTCACTCCAGCGTTTAGTGGTCTTCTCCAATGTAGCGCGCAATGTTGCAACACATTTTAGATATTAATAGCTTTCATTTGATATTTGTATGTTGCTGAAAAACTGTAGATGGCTGTAGAAGCTTTCACATAGTACGAGAACTCCCGACTTCCATTATTGACTGTATGTCTTAGAGGCCGTTAGCACTATAATTACAATGAAGAAAACGCCGTCTGCGTCACATTGTTTCATGTTGATAACCGTTCTTGACCATTGATACAGGTCGTCGTCAGATGCATACAAGTAATTACTTTGACACACGACTCGGTAGCAGGACGACGACTCAAAAAAAACTCAGTGACAGTTAATCGTACGAATCTGAGTGTGATCTGTTTGACGGATAGAGCGGTTATCCATACAAAACAGTGACGGCGATTGTGTCATTACTCAAATAAAACACAACAACTGACAAAGTCGCTGTGTTCCTTTTTGTCAACACCTGCTTAATTCGCTTTGTGTAAAATAATAAAAATTCCGCGCGTAATGATTAAAAATTAATGATGAAATTCTTGCTGTGTGTTGTCTAAAAACCACATAACACTTTCACGTACGCTCGTAATCGCCTGTCCCGTCTGGTTAAGCAATTATATACCATTGTTGGTATTTTAAAACACAGAATTCAAATAGTTGTACTTCGAAGCATGCCAGTAGGATTTTTTAGCCTGACCTACCAGAAGTACCAGATAACAATAATATTTGATAATTATAACATGTTCAATCTCGTTTTAAACTATGTTGAAAGACTTGCCAGTTTGTGTCAATGACTTTCACTTTTCCTTCATTTTCTCCCCTTGTGTGGAAGGCAACTATTGCAGTAGTGGAAAACAGTTGGAAGTCGGTCTTCGGGTTTAAATTGAAAGTAGTTACGAAACGTACTGCTGGAATCTGAAATTAATGGCTGTCTTTGCGAAGGAATGCCCGAGCTTTTTTAACAGTGACTCAGTTCGTGCGGCGGCCCCTTTTAAAGAGTACTGTCGCCCAGTTCCGCGTCTCGTGTTCCCGTTCCCAAAGTGCCTAACGCTGTCCTCTCGCTGAAGTCCCACTTCCGACCGCACGCCCATAGCCCCACTTTGCTAGCGTGAGTGTGCGGGGGAGAGGGAGGTATCTGCAAGTTCAGATCTGTAGTCGTGGTTCGATGTTCCGTGCAGATGTTTCCCAGTTTCCTGTGTTGTCGCATGGGCGTAACACTGGTAACGTACAAAGTCCCGGAGCTTTTTAAAAGATAAATTGCTAGGCAAAAAGTGATGAATGAGCCAAAAGATTTCTGAAAAGTGTTGAAACCCAAAGCCTGAGTGATCTCAAAATTTAGGCCGTAGTCACTACTGCCCCATGCAAACAACGAAGGTTAGTAGAATTCATCTCCTCTTTTCCTGTTGGTTTTGCAAAATTCACATGTTCATACATTTTCTAACACAGATATCGCGGTGAAATTTACCTAGAGGTCAAAAGTGTCCAAACATCTATTTAGATTCCATTAGTCTTACGTTCTTTTCACAACGGGTCCCCGCTGTGGCCATCGTTGCAATATGTGAATGACTCGTGTTAACTTCTTCGCGGAGAGTTACGCAGTGTGACATCGACTCAGTTAATAAATATCCATTCTTGTTAAAGTCGCCAGCATGAGTAGGACATTCTTTTCGTCAAATCACTCCCCTGCACACTAGAACAATACCAGGTTTGTGTGGCTTTTTCCGCAGCAGGTTAAGGGTGTTTTTTTTTTTTTCTTTTACTAAACACCTTTTCCTTAATGCAGTCTGATATTTATTATTTACGTTCCAGACACGTTTCGGCTTTAATATTAAAGGCGTATCAATAAATTTAACCTGAAATAATAGTTTAGTTTGTACCACTGGTCACGGCAGATTCGAAACAATTCACACTGATATTTACACCAATAAAAATTTAATTTACAGTTACTTGTTTGTCCTGCCAAAATCTGTTTCTTCTTTCACTTGGTGATAGGGTAGAGGGTGCACTTCTACTTCACTTGCGAAAGGCTACAGATATTCACGTCGAATGATGAGAGAGGACGCAGATTTTGGCACGAGAAACGAGTAACTGTAAGCAACAAACATTTTTATTCGCGTAAAACTGGTGTGAAACGTTTCGAATGTGTATAACTTGTGAAAAAAAAAACTGTATTATTCCAGATTCACAAACACAAAATGATAAATACACTCAAACGCCAATGATTCAGATACCAAACAAGCGACCACAACATGGTACAGCTCTTCTTGCCACTGCAGTGCTAAGTACAAGCAAAAACTCCAGTACTGTATCAGAAACCAGATCGCAGATATCTGCTCAACTGTTCATTTGACTTTCTAGATACAAAACTTCTGCGGTTTCCCCTAATCTCTGGAGGCAAATACCAGGTGATTCAAAAAGAAAGAACAGGTATCATTTTTTTATTACAGATAAATTACAAAACATAGAAATTCCGCGTATCACTGGACAGGGGAAGGTTCAAATTTTTGACACAGGTGTGCAGTTGTTTCTAGCGACAAGGCGATTACACCACAAGATAAATCTTTTTGTGTGTTCAATTTGCGTGAATTTAGGCAGTTGTTAAAGTGCAACGTGCATCCCGCCGTAGATTCAGCAAGAAGCCGCCTCTGCACAAGCAGTTTTATGACGCATACAAAATTCTTGGAAGTTGTTTGCATATGCAGAGGGAAGCACTGGTGGGCCACACACCACTGACGAAAATGTCGAGCGTATCAGAGATGCTTTCACATGGAGCCCTTGAGAGTCCACGACACGGCCAATGAACTTCAACTTGACAACGATGTGGCGTGTTCTGAAACGACGCTTGCACCCGAACCTTAATAGTTATAGTTGCTGCAGCAGTTGCGTCCCGCCGACCATAACAGAAGGTACGAATTTTGAATTTAAATCCTCTAGCACTTGTCAGAGGACACTTCTTCTAAACGACTTACCTTTTCGGGCGAATCGAAGTAAACCGCCACACTTCGGGGGCTCAGAAAATCCTGAAGTCTTCGTCGAACATGTGACTCATCGAAACTGAATGGATTTTTTGTGCCGTTTGTATTCAGTTTATGAAACATTTTCGCGGAGAAAAATGTGACAGGAATGTCATACCTAGACATGCTGCAAAATTGGTTGTTCCCGCAACCTCACGAAGATTTTAACGATGTCACTTCTATACATGAAGGCACCTCGTCTCTTTCACCTTCAGATGCTGCGTTATCGTAACACTATCCCACAACGTTGGATTGGAAGAAATGGACAAGATCTTGTTCATTGCTTTTGGGCTCCCAGGTCACCCGGTCTCCAGCCTTCCTCTATCCGGTGACATGCTCAATGCGTTCATGTCTTTCATAGTTTGCCTGTAATAAGCAGTTGAAACCTGTACTTTCTTTTTTGAATCAGCTCGTACAGAGACGTCACTTTTAAGAAATGACAGGGCCAGCATTATCCAGTAATACAGAGTTCTGTCTCGAATCACGGCGCTATCCACGACACTTTGAGTCGTAACTCTCGTTCAGAACGTATTGTTGGACTTCCCTCCTGTGTATACTTTACAGGAACAAGGAAGGGCGGAACCGCAGCTGCGGTTTCTGCCGCAGCTGCTTTAAGCGAGAGGCGTAGAGTGCAGTTGAAAGATGCCGTTCCTGGGCCGCGTTGTTTTGATTACAGCCCGCTGTTGGGGCCCGCGAACGAGTTACCTGTTGCTCCCGAGTGCGACTGCGGTTTCCCTGTGGCGCGTGCGTGTGACCTTGGTACATTTTTACGTCATCGTAAATGTCAAGGTCGGCGCTGTGGCGCGGCTAGCAGACTGCTGTAGCTCAGTTTCCCCGTAATTCTTGGCGTAGAGCAGCGATGGAAGCCAACTTGGGCTGTCTCGTTAACGGATACGGGGAAGATGCGAGTTGAGCATCATTGCGCCCCTCGGTAGGCTGTTCCGCGAATTATCCCCTCTCCTCCTGCCGCCGGCTTCTTCAGCAAGCACTTTACTCGAGCGCTGGAGTTCCCCAGTACGTGATTCCATTATTATTTTTGTGCATCCCCTTTCTTCGAAGATTTGTGCGACCAAGTTCCTGGTTATCCACAGTATGTATGATGACGGGAACTAATTGTTTTACGTTTCCTTGCTTCGCAGAACGCGGTGTTAGTGTTTTGCCGTAGTTAAAACGTGAGCTCGCTCACGTCTGTTGAGAGGCGGCCACTTGCTGTTTTTGTAATATTAATTTGTGTTTGGTTGGCACAGTGATAGAATGCCGGAGTGTGAATCCAAGTATATCGGGTTCGATCTCTCATGACTTCATTCATGTATCTCAGTGTTTGTTAATGTGAAAAATGTCGAGCTGCAACTCATTCGGAGACCATGTTGGACTGTATGTAGGTCCCGCTGGCTAAATAAGTTCAGAGGCCAGGGAAAGACAACGGCATACCACCTTCAAAAGGCCATGCTTGGCAAATGATGATCAGAAGTAACTTCCGGTTGACATTATTTTCCTTTATCTTTAGTGTTAGAAAGTTGCTTCCAAAAGTGTGTGTTCAGCGTGTAGAAACGAAATTAGAACGATGAACAGCACGGATAAGGAGAGAGTAGAGACTTTAGAAATGTGATCTATTGCAGAACATGGGAATTCAGTGGTTAGATGGGATAACTATTGAAGAGCTAGTGAATCGAATGGGAAAGCAAAAAAGGCACAATTTCTCTAAAAGGTGAGGGAGGGGGGATGTATTGAAGGAAATAAAGGTTTAACTACAGTAAGAAGATTCATGCGGATGAAAGTTGCAACTGGTACGCGGAGACGGAGACGTGCAGATGATTGAGTGGAGAGCTGTACAAACCAGTCTTAGGAGTGAAGACTGCAACAACACGTCTTGTTCTAGTTGTTAATTGGAGAACAATCTTTTGGTAATTGCTAATAGTGATTGTCCGAAGGATGCTGTCCAATGCGGATTGTGCGCTGTTCGGGATTCGCAACTGGCAAGACAGATAATGAAACTGATGTAGCAAATACTTCACGTTCTCGTTTCTTTAATGTCTAATTTGTTCCTATTTCAGTACAAGATGGCCTTTGTTGTTACACATTGTTAGTAAATTCCCAACTGATTCATAATTAATACTTCTGAGCGGTGTTGAAGGCGAGTTATTTACGTCAGCAGATTTTTGTAGGAAGTTCCATTTATTTTCAAACTAGCTGGAACTCTGCATCGAAATACGTGGATTTTAAAATTTTCCCCACGAATTGGATGTTCAAACATATTTCGAGCTTGCAGGCGATCGTCGTTTAAGTAAACGGCGCAAGCTCGAAATTTGTTTGAATAGACATATGTTGTTGACTGCCTGTTTCGCATAACGTCCTGTGATCCGAACAATCCTTCAGTTTTTATATCGTTCATTCTGGATTAGCAGGCCAGTAAGATAGTTCTTGATTACATGCTCTCAAAACTGAAAACATAGTTTTACACTAAGATTAAATCACATGATACCCAATGATAGGATCAGAGTTACATGCAACGATCTAAGGCTTCGATCGAACTACATGTCATTTAAACATTGTCCGCGTGCTTAGCTGGGTGGCAACGTGCTTGCCTCCCGTGCAGCGGGCCCGGGTTCGATTCTCGGCCGGGTTGGAGATTTAGCTCGTGGACTGGGTCTTTGTTGTCCTTTCCATTTCATCATCACAGACGCGCAAGTCGCCCATTGTGGCGTCGACTGAAAGATGATTTGTACTTGGCCGCCGAACTTCCCCGGATGGGACCTCTTGGCCAACAGTGCCATATGCTTCATTTCATTTAAACATAGAGAGAGCATCACAACAATATTTTATTGGAGGATTTTATGGGGCATAAAGGTAACAAATGGAGGAACTGCATATGTTGACGAAGAACACTCGCGGGTAGTGTATGTGTTGATTTACCGTTCACGTGTTTTAGCTGCAGGACTGAAAGGGCCTTTAGACAAACAAGACTTGTACTTGGCAGGGATGAAATACGGCTCTCCGTTACCGCAAGATCATTATCTCTGGTTTGTATCTTTCGTGATAGATAATGTACACAGAGATCACATGTTGTCCTTGATAGTGGTATCTGTTTACAGGTTTTCCGACATCAAGCACACTTCTCTCGGGAAGCAACGATCTGTTAATGGTTGGGATCTCATTGTGTCGCACGTTACTGTAATTTAAGATTCAACAGTTACTATCCATTCGAAATTGTTTTGTGATATGTCTTCATAACGTTTTAACATTGATTTCAAACTTTCTCAAAATCAATCATGCGAATATGTCACAAATTTTATGCGCAAAAAGTTATTACATTCTCCTCTCGAGTGGGTTTTCCGTCGTAACAAAAACAGAACGTCCACAATTAGTAAGTAAAGCATTTCGAAGATAATTCTTTTGTTTCGTACACAGACGTTTATGCTGTGCTTTAAATGTAGATGCTGTGTTTTCTTTCCAGTAGCCGAAAAGAAATGACTAAGCGATTTTGGGAAGGGTTTCCACATTTGACATTGTTACTGAACGAAGTGGAGCTTGTTTTCATCTTATCAGCCGAGACTACTCATGAGGTTTTGTCAGCTAAATAGTCTCCACGTTTCGAAGGTAGTTTATTCTATATCGGTTCCAGTAATACACGAGAATGTGACCACAATTACGTTCCTACACCCACTGAGCTAATTCAGAAAGTTTCACAATCAACTGTTAGACACTGTGATTTTATAAGATACAAACCGACGGTGCTTTGGAACAACTTTGTCTTGGAACTACCAACCCAGTACGACTCTGAATGTATTCATCATTCACAAATTTCGTCAGTCTTTAAGCCACCGGTAAAGAACTTCTCCGTTTGAAGTAGCAGTAGTATTTCGCATTGTTAAAAAAATGAAGCCCAATTTTTTATTAGGCCTCTTTCTGTATTAAATTACTCTCGCCGTTACAGTGAGCGGGCCTAAATTTTCTAATGTTTCTTCCTGATCTACTTTGTTTCCTATCTGGTGATCCTTCGTTTGCTTTATTTGATGTAGCGAGTGACCGAAAAGGATGCCCCATATCATCCTGTAAGTTTTATCTGTACCTTTTATATATTCTTAAAATTTCATACTAATTTCCCTAATTTTAATGCTTCACTGTTTTTTCTTTTCAGTTATCTTTGATTGGAGTGATCTTTTATGTGCATTTACTTGACTTGTCCCGAATTCGAAACACCATGGAACTTCTTGCACGTCATTTTTGTATATGGAAGGCCAGCGACGTCTTGGGACGCCTGGCAGTGTTCCTCACGTGCTGAAATTTCGTCTCACTTCAGCTGCGCGTTTCTCGTGTAAAAATTGAGCAAATGTTCTAACTGCTTCCCTTTTGATACTTCCTTCGATAAGAGCTTCTGTCTCCACCGTTCACAGCACGGAACTGCTGCCTGCCTGCCTGCCTGCGTGCCTACCTACCTATAGTTCCTCAGAAATTAACGCTGTTGCAAAAGTTACTGGTCCTTGCATCAGCCTTCAGAGCACCGGCGTAATATTCAGTTCTCTTTGACCTTCGTCACCCGCTTGTTACACGGAGCGTGTATTTGGGGTTATTACTGCTACCACGTGAAATCAGTGTAGAAGGCCAAGCAAGGTGGACCAGTGGTTTAAGCATTGTATTGGTATTTGGTGAACACGATTAAAATAGATGCCCAGCCAGATTTCAGCATTTACCCAAATAATTTGTAGTGAATGTCGAGCTGGTTCCTTCATAAGTCACAAACATCTCCTGACCCATTCTTACTCGTCTGAACTAGATGTCTGCCTTAAATAGCCCCGCTGGTGTGACGGCAGTGTAGCATATCTTTCAGTCTGTGTAGTCAACCAAATATCCTCAATTTTCTTACGGCTAAACTACTTGTCGGTTACTACATGTCCATTAAGCTGTGGACTGTGGTTAACTGTAAGCGTTCGTATTCTAGGTGTTTTGTATTGTTGATATTGCGCGCTATCGATTCTCAATGAAATCGTGACATATTTACAGAATTTTCTCATGAAGCTGGATGTTGTATGATAATTACAGTAAAAATGGCATTCGAATAAATCCGAGAAAAAAAACTTATTACTTTGACAAGTACTGTGTATTAGCCTTCGCTAAATCTTGAATTATTCTGAACTCAAGTTTCCATATAATGGTAATAAAGGCCGATGTTAGCGAACATTGAGGGGGGACAATTTCCTGTAATCAGCAAAATTCTTTTTATTGCTTTGTACTTCGTGTTTAGTAGTTCTTACCTTCAGATGCAGACTGTAACTTTCCTATTATCACCTATCACTAACAAAATTCCTCTGTTTCATTCAGTGATATTGAATATAATATTTTGATAGTGCCTTCGTGGAAAAATGATGCCTACGGAACCACGATTCTTCCCAGGTGTGCAGCTCTTCGTCCTAAGCAAATCTACGGTCGCAAATGTCTTTCTTCATGCCCCCAAAAATAAGGAAATCGCGTGGTACGAAATCGGGGCTGTATAGAACACTGTTAGAGCTTCCCAGTGAAACTTTTGCCACGTAGTCGAAACAACCTCGGCCTCATGTGGATTCACCATGAAGGCCTCCAGCAGTCATCCCATGGTGGCTGCCTGCAGTGGCAGCCGAAACGGTTGTGGTGTTCCACATACAAAACGATCACACACCCAGAAGGATTTTATGAAATGGACTCCGCTCACGCAAGCCTACATTCTTTTAGAATGGAATGATTACTATTAAACAGAGATAAATCATAAAATTGATCCAAAACTTCTGTACAGATCCGCATTTCATCACGTAAGTTTCTTATTAGTGTAATTTCCTTATTTGTGTAATCCGGGGATAATTTCTTTTTATTAATCTACTCGATTTAGAACGTCATGTCATCAAACTCTGACTTGATATGTTCAGTATAGAGTAACTTCAAACACAGCGATAAATGTTCGCGGAAAAAATACAATTTAATTCCAGGTTGCAAGGTATTCCGTGACTCGAAACGTTATAATAGGTAGCGTGTCGTCAGCCTTTCGCTTTTTTATTTTAAATATTTTAGGTGCCGCTCCGAGTGCAAATTGCTTTGCGCAAAGGACTAGGGATAATTTTTACGTGTTGCACGCTTCCATGCGTAACCTACAGACTCGTACCACGGCTCTACACGAGCCACACTACTACCCAATTAGGGCGTTGCGCTCGAGTGCCACCAACTGCGATATCCTCTTCCGACGTGCACGCTATTCACAGACAGGAATATGAATCAGCGTTGAACGGTCCGCTGACAATAGCTGACACCGATCCACTAATTACGAAAACTCTGAACCTAAATGGTTGCGGAATTACCTTCACAGAGTAATTGCTCTCATTATTTACTGGAACAGTTGCTTAAAAAAAAGGGTTTCCTCTGGATTATTAAGAACTAAATTATTTGTAAGTGCCTTGTCGAAGTAAGTAGGCATACGAAATACGACTAAACTATATAAACTAATCCTCCAAACTCCGAAATAGCTTTTCTCATTTTCAAGGATAGAGCTGGTTTGCATTGCTGTACAGGAGAGAATTTATATTAGAACTTCGTCTGCAACGTGGCAGGAACAGTAGTAGTTCAGTCACAGTCTCTCCCCCCCCCCCTCCCCCCAACACACACACACACACACACACACACACACACACACACACACACACTCACTCACTCACTCACTCACTCACTCTGTGTGTCTGACTCGTAGGTTATAATATGGACTCTGGGTATGGGTTGATTATGAAGTCTTTGTATACGGATGATAGCGATCCATCCTTTGGATGCTTACATCAGTACTGTATAACTAACAACCGGTACTTATTACTTTATTTTTGTTGTTTTTTCGTCTCTGATACTTCCGTATGGTAAATGTAAATCTTGGACAACTGTGCTACTTACTGGAATCCATCAATACTTTATTGAGGTACTACAAACATCTGCGTTTCAGCTTGAATTTCCTTGCTTACATCAGGTCTTCGAACCTTCGACTTTTCATCTTCGGAAAGAGAAATGAAGTTACATCGAGCGGGAGTAGGTTGTGTGTAGTGAGCAGGAAACAACTTTTTTGACAAATTTAATTTTTCTGCGTAGCATAAGTGTTCTAAAAATGTATGTGATATTTAAGTTGGACAACGTGTACTTCATACAAAGTAAAGAGAATGCGTAGAAATGGTTCGGAGAGTATTTTGGGTTTGTAAGTCATCTAGTGGCCACTACATTCCCTGGAAGTGGAAATAGGACATTCATGGAAAACACACACAGACAGATAGACAGACAAACAGAGAACACACATTATTCTATGGCTCTAACAAACCGGCGTGACTTGGAGGTTATTCCATCTGATTTGTTTTCGCTATTCAGGAGACTGCAGCAGACATTAATTTCCGATCAGTTGACTTCGTGGTTTGGTTTCTCCTTAGTGCTATAAAAATCCCAGGCAAATGCTGAGATGATGGATCAAACAAGCTCATGGCCGATTTTGTTTCCTATCGTGTCCTGCTAAGCAATGCAGCGGGACTATGAAGCGTAATAGTCTTTCTTTGCATTGAATAGAAGCATCTTTGTTACTGTTACTTAATGTCGCCCAAGTCCTATGGAATGGATATACTTGCAATCTTACAGCCTTTGGCAATACGGTTAAAGAGTGGCGGAATCTCTACATACACGGATAGTCTGGTATTTTAAGAAGCGCTGTTGGATACCGGACACAATTTGTTGAAAGTGTTGCTCTTTTTTTTGTACTAATAGGGCATTTTGGAAGCGTATATCCAACTACGTATTTCATAACTTAACAATATCTAGTTACATTTCCATGATGATATCTGCTCTCGAAATCTTAGAACAGCAGCGTGCTATTTCGTGCTATCATTTTCTATTAAAGATCCGTAAATAAATTGCCTGAAAACCTCGCGTTTTGTATGTTAAAAACAGGTCTTCCAATAAGCTGATTAAACAAGTGTAATAAACACAGTTAATAAAGATGTAGTGCGACTGAGACTAACAAAATAAAAAAAAGCAATAAAAAGGAAAAACTACATTACCGAACTGCAAAAAATATGGAGTTCTGCACATTAGCTACACAGCTACGTTATCGCGTCTTTAGCGTACACAGACTGGGAACATCACGTAGAGGTAAAGAAACGTTTTATCAGTTAGTATCACCGTATATTTTGTTGTGTGAATATCCCTGTGGTTGGTGTTTGGCCCATCACATCACAAACGTTCACAATTTCACATAGGTTTTACAGTTCATCCTGTTTGCCTGTTACTTGTAAGTTGTATACTATCTTGTTAAAAATTCCAGCTGCTTTGCCGGCCAGTGTGGCCGAGCGGTTCTAGGCGCGTCAGTCTGGAACCGCGCGACCACTACGGTCGCAGGTTCGAATCCTGCCTCGGGCATGGATGTGTGTGAAGTCCTTCGGTTAGTTAGGTTTAAGTAGTTCTAAGTTCTAGGGGACTGATGACCTCAGCAGTTAAGTCCCATAGTGCTCAGAGCCATTTCATTTCAACCAGCTGCTTTGTGAGGTGACAAAATCTGAAGTTATCACAGCTCCATGCAACATTTCCTCATACCTACCGTTAAAATTCGATCATATTCCTGGCTTATGTCACCAACTGTATCCCATGGTCGAGAGACTAATAACTTGGCTGTTTCTCCTCCCCCCCCCCCTCCCCTCCGCCCTCTTCCCTAACACCATCAACAAACCAAGTGTGCCTGTTTTCCGCACTGTACAAGACATTACACCTCTTCAGGCTACAACGCTTAAACGCCTACTTCCTTATCTTCTCCACCTCAGGATCGACAGTGTTAGCCTTTGTATTCTGCACGCACTTCTTACACACCCTCACCTTCGCCCCTCTCTGGCACTTAACGCCATGACTCACCACATGCTCTCTCTGTCGTGTTGTGTGTCCCTGTTAATACCTATTCTAAACTTACCCTGTCAGTCCCTGGGTACGATAAATGAGGAGCGCCGGAACAAAAACAGATAAATACACATTTGATGTTAATACAGAAAGTAACAAATAGTGATCTCTAAATGGCTCCACAAGATATAAAAAGAAGAAACACCATAAAACACTTGCTGTCGCGTTGTGCTGTAAATTAGTTTGTGCAGCATGTGTTATTACTCCCGTAACTCCCCCCTACAGCTCAAACACTCGAATACAGCCAAAGTGGATATATCGGGTTATGTTCCGGCGCTCCTCAAATGATACTATATTTATTTCTGCCCCTCTACATAGATACTCGTGAAGCCATCTTGAGGTATGTGGCGGAGGTTACTTCTGGTAGCAGCATAATTTCCCTCCTTCCCTCTCCCATTCGCGAATGATGCGTGGGAAGCACAACTATCGATAAACCTCTGTATGAACTATAATTTCTCTGATTTTCTCGTCCTGGTCATTTCGCGAGATGTTTGTGAAGAAGTTAGGTTGTCAGACTCCTCTTGGAACGTGAACCCTCTGAATTTAAACTGTAAACGTCCTCGTGGTGCACAGCTCCTGTTCTGCAGCGTTTGCAACTGGAGTTTAAGCATCTGCGTAATATCGAAGACTCGATCTTACAAGTGTTTTTTAAGCCACTTCATTCGTGAATGACACTCATTAGAAGAATCTTAAGGAAATTTAATGCAATCTACCATATGCTTTACTTTCATTTCGTTTTATATAGTCCCTGCTCTTCAGGTTACTCGGGGCAGTTGTTCCAATGTATCTTCTTGTTTCCAGCGCTTTATCGCCAATGGCGTCATCAAAAAGCGATTGAACTTTTCGTATATTATGCGCGTTACGTTGCAATTATTTACCTTCTGAGGCTTCTGGCGTTGCAATCTTTGCTATAGAAAACAGCATCATCTCTTAAGAGCCTCATGGAGCTTCCTACATTGTTAACTAGATCATTTGTATAAGTAAGCGATCGTCAGATTAAG
The DNA here is from genome assembly GCF_023898315.1 of Schistocerca nitens. NCBI lineage: Eukaryota > Metazoa > Arthropoda > Insecta > Orthoptera > Acrididae > Schistocerca > Schistocerca nitens. Next base: position 154,084,133 of record NC_064621.1, on the reverse strand, counting down.
GATCATGTGAAGACAGACACTGTACGGCATACAGTGTTGGCCAGCTACAAAGTAGGCAGAACGCCGACTGAGGGTCACGGATGCTGTGTTGCTTGGACAAGAGGCGTTAATAGACTGGATTAAGTTTCGAATGACACCATCAAGCAACATTTTGCGGTCGCACCGACCCAGAAAAGAATGAGAGAAAGCGGCCTGCGGTGGTCTGGACATCTGCTGCTCGCAGAGGCAAAGGCAGCAGACAGTGGAGGTCTCTGGAAAGAAACCCAAGGGACGAACAATACAGCGACGGGCCGACACTGCCCAACGACCGAGCGAGGTGGCGCAGTGGTTAGCACACTGGACTCGCATTCGGGAGGACGACGGTTCAATCCCGTCTCCGACCATCCTGATTTAGGTTTTCCGTGATTTCCCTAAATCGTTTCAGGCAAATGCCGGGATGGTTCCTTTGAAAGGGCACGGCCGATTTCCTTCCCAATCCTTCCCTAACCCGAGCTTGCGCTCCGTCTCTAATGACCTCGTTGTCGACGGGACGTTAAACACTAACCACCACCACCACTGCCCAACGACCTGAAGGCTGTAAATCTTCATCCAGGCGTGGCCCACGATCTAACAAAATGGAGACATCGAATCTACTCAGCGAACCCTGCCGCCAGGCGTGTCAAACGCTGAAAGAGACCTGTGACACTCCTTTCGGGTACTCTCGAAATTACTATATTTCAGTGTACCTAATTAACATTTGCGTCTTTCCCTGCCGTGGAGTGTACTTCAGTAATTCCCTTTCAGAGAGAGAGAGAGAGAGAGAGAGAGAGAGAGAGAGAGAGAGAGAGAGAGAGAGAGAGAGAGAGGTGGGGGGGGGGCGGGGGAGGGGGGGGGGGGTTCCGTATCTGAGAACCAAATGCCCAGGGGACCATAAATTGTCACCGTCGCTCAGTGCTGACGATCTCTTTTCGATTGTTTTTAAATATCAGATTTACATTCCAGAAAATGGACTAAGCAGCAACTGCTGAGATTCAATCTGATTAGTTTGTATTCAGTCTCTCTCTCTCTCTCTCTCTCTCCCTCCCTCGCCCCCTCCACCCTCCCCTTCCTTCTTTTTGATGTCTGGAAAAAGATAGTGAGCACGCTGTCCCGTGCTTCCACGGTGCAAATCTCGCTGCACTTCAGAGTGTATGTACTCCCGCGTTTGTTTAATGTACGCATGTACCCAAGCACCAGATAACATCGAGTGAGTCAGCAATGTGTCGCTTCGCTACTGTTACTCCACACTATATGTGATGTGGTTAATTGACGCATTTTGCGGTACTACGAGGTAGGGAGATGCTATTAACGGACGCCAAAGCTGCGCGGTCGCGGAGAGAATGTGAGGAAGGGAGGGCCGGCGTTGAGCCACCAGCAGCTTGCTGGTCGAGTGATGACCCGGCGTCCGTCCTTGGCTGTGTCTGAGCTCTCGCCGCAGCGAACTTGGGCGTGCAAGTCGGCTTGCCGCACTTGCATAACGCCCGGTCCCTGCTCTGCTGCACCACAACAGTGTGCTCCAACACCTTTCCACTAGCTGGGACTCATTTATGTATTTCAGATGGTGAAAGTACAAAATTAGGAAACATGGCGCAAAATTAATTTCTAGTTACTTTATACACTACTGGTCATTAAAATTGCTGCACCAAGAAGAAATGCAGATGATAAACGGGTATTCATTGGACAAATAAATTATACTAGAACTGACATTTGATTACATTTTCACGCAATTTGGGTGCATAGATCCTGAGAAACCAGTACCCAGAACAACCACATCTGGCCGTAATGACGGCCTTGATACGCCTGGGCATTGAGTCAAACAGAGCTTGGATAGCGTGTACAGGTACAGCTGCCCATGCAGCTTCAACACTATACCATAATTCATCAAGAGTAGTGACTGGCGTATTGTGACGAGCCAGTTGCTCGGCCAACATCGACCACACGTTTTCAGTTGGTGAGAGATCTGGAGAATGTGCTGGCCAGGGCAGTAGTCGAACATTTTCTGTATCCAGAAAGGCCCGTAAAGGACCTGCCACATGCGGTCGTGCATTATCCTGCTAAAATGTAAGGTTTCGCAGGGATCGAATGAAGGTAGAGTCACGGGTCGTAACACATGTGAAATGTAACGTCCACTGTTCAAAGTGCCGTCAATGCGAACAAGAGGTGACCGAGACGTGTAACCAATGGCACCCCATACCATCACACCGTGTGATACGCCAGTATGGCGATGACGAACACACGCTTCCAATGTGCGTTCCCCGCGATGTCACCAGACACGGATGCGACCATCATAGTGCTGTAAACAGAACCTGGATTCATCCGAAAAAAGACGTTTTGCCATTCGTGCACCCAGGTTCGTCGTTGAGTACACCATCGCAGGCACTCCTGTCTGTGATGCAGCGTCAAGGGTAACCGCAGCCATGGTCTCCGAGCTTTTAGTCCATGCTGCTGCAAACGTCGTCGAACTGTTCGTGCAGATGGTTGTTGTCTTGCCAACGTCCCCCTATGTTGGTTAAGGGATCGAAACGTGGCTGCACGATCCGTTACAGCCATGCGGATAAGATGCCTGTCATCTCGGCTGCTAATGATACGAGGCCGTTGGGATCCAGTGCGGTGTTCCTTATTACCCTCCTCAACCCACCGATTCCATATTCCGCTAACAGTCATTGGATCTCGACCAACGCGAGCAGCAATGTTGCGATACGATAAACCGCAATCGCGATAGGCTACAATCCGACCTTCATCAAAGTCGGAAACGTGATGGCACGCATTTCTCCTCCTTACACGAGCCATCGCAACAACGTTTCACCAGGCAACGCCGGTCAACCGCTGTTTCTGTATGAGAAATCAGTTGGATACTTCCCTCATGTCAGCACGTTGTAGGTGTTGCCACCGGCGCCAACGTTGTGTGAATGCTCTGAAAAGCGAGTTTAATGTCCTGTCGACATCGAGGTCATTCGAAAGTGTGTTCAGGGAGGGCTAATAATCTCCGAGGCAGTCGCCAGCCATCATCGTGCAACCTTTACCGATAGTTCATAATCGCCATGCCGCGGGGATTCTGTGTAACGGCAGATTAGTGTTGTGAGACTAGACAACGCTGTTTGTGGAAAAAATAGCATCTGTTGATAGGATGAAGAGTAGATACCAGGAATGGGGTTAGCTAGATCAACAGACTACGATGAGCGTTCCTGCGGTGGAAAGTCTTGCAGTAGCGTACCGTCCATATGTTCACGGTGGCAAGAGTATCAACAGCACTTCCGTATCCCATATTGGCGGGCCAGCTACTGGCGGTGACAGGGAAGCACCTTCTGCGTTGTCGAATCACATGTTCTTACACAGCCGACGTACTTGCGTGGCGCACAGGTTCCTGCAAATTTGTGTGCCTCGCTGAGTCGCCGAAACAGTGTTGCAAATTGTTTATGATACTATTATTACCGTCGCTGGCGAGGATGTTCTGCGAGTACAGTGATGGATCCACGCACCCGTTGCCGTCCTTGTGGCTATCTCACCATATTCCTATCCGAAGTTAAAGCGATCAACTGATACCCACGTCACACTAGGACCTTCGGCAATAGCAGTAGTGACAGCGAAAAACAGTATAAGAAAGAGCAAAGAGGGTGTTGATGTCACGGCGAACACTATTGCTCACTACAAGGGAATCACAACTATTCATCGTTTTGTATCCCGCCTGGAAAGCGGCGCGTGGGTCTGCTCCTGAAAACTGAAAGGTTGGCCGAATGAAGGACGCGAGTAGGAGCAGGTGAAGTAAAACACGTCGGTACTGCAAGTAAGTAAAAGTGGTTTACTGATGCATGAATATATATACAGAGACATACATAACTTTGTACAGTTAAGCACGTAGGTGCGAAGCCTTAGACCCGTCGTAAGCAGTGCAAAGTCTCTATATGAAGCGAAGCGTCCCGGCCGTCTGCTCTTGATCAAATGGGCAGAATATGCAGCGGCGCTCATAGAGGTGAACAGCGCCGGATAGGGGGCGCTGTCGTCGGTGTCGTAGTGCCAACCTACGAACTTGCACCTACGCCGTGGCATCGTAGCTATCGAAACCACACGTCGTGTTTGTAGGGCACTGCATGGAATGTGAATAAAGCTGCCTTTTGCAAGGAAACTATGCATTTCTGACTACGTGCTCATTAGACCACATTTGGTCTTTATCTGCTCACGAGTCTTATCTTGCAGATTTTTCATAATGAACATAATGGACAGAATGAGCAAGAGAAAGGAACTACGGGCCTATGGGGAGCGATTATGTGGCTCAGAAGTCCAGATATTGTCAGAAGATACTTAACACAAGTACCTGTAAAGATGCGAGTTGCTTGTCAAGGAGACCTCTGGCCAGCCCAGAGATAGTTTCCGTTGTCCCTAACATAGCCAATTACCCCCCTACTCTTGCCTACCCGACTATCTGGGTAGTCGTTCTATCCCAATTTCCCATAGTCTGCAAGCGTCGCCAGTCTTACGTAGGTTAACTATTCACCACAGGGGAAAAATTCCGATGGGTACACAGTCTATTTCCCCCACTTACGGCCGGAGAATCATCACTCGCAAAAGATTAAACTTCATGCGGGACAGGATTTATTGCAACTTCCTTTATCTTACCACAGCTTGCACGACTATTTACGGTAGAGTCAAATAGCGTATCAGTAGCGCCTTCCCGTCATCTGCAGTTTAGCCGATCTAACGCCCAGCCGTGCACGAAGGCAACTTTAGGAAACCCCCAATCACTGACAGAGGAAACGAAGTCAACAAGTAGTGTGGAAAGAATACGTAACAGCGGAAACAAACGGACTGCGGCGCAGTCCGTCCTAGTCATCTCGCCGGAGGACATGCGGCTTCTCCGAGGTGAGGTAGCTGGCTGGAATTCGCCGCCAGCTGCGAAGCGTTTCCTGACAGGTGACAGTTCCCTGCCCGCAGTAACTGACGCGTCTGTCTGGCTAGTTACATCCTCACGGGAACGCTGCTTGAGGCCTTGCGAGATGAGGTTCTGTCACGAGGAGGAAGCCGCCAGCGACAGCTGGTTCAGTACCGCTCGCTGACTGAAGGGTCTTTAACTTGAGGTTGAAGAGTTCGGATAGACAGCGTAACTGGTTGCGAGTTTTCCTTATGGAGTGTAGATCAGTGATATGAAATAAATTGTGCGGAAGATCGGCTCATATGTCCGCCATTTTTGAGAGGATGGCACATTGCCGAGAAAAGCTACTTTTTTGTATGTGGAATTTATCCTCGATACTTGCCAAGGTGTTTTCCTCTGCTTTTACGGACAAAATTCATCATAGAGTACGGTAAGATACCGTTGGGTCGGCGAGGTAGTTCAGTTTAAGTCATATTGGAAGACGTTTGGATACAGTTTTCCCTCGCACGCTGCTTTCTAGGCAACGCGGAAATGCAGGAATCCAAAGTTTGCAGATAGACCAATTTATTAATAAAACCGTAGGTAAGTGATTCTAGTTAAATATTGTAATTGACCAGCTGGTTCCAATCCTGGTACAGTAGTCGGTGGCCGGCGAAGGTAGAAGAGCTGATGCCGTAAAGTTCCTGATTACCAGTCTTAGCGGCAATATCCTGAATTAAATTCCAAACCTCTCCGCAGTGTCTAATGAAATATGGGAATATGCCACTGTTGATGTTGATAGGGAATGTGATACGGTAACTGACACGTCCTTCAGGTGGTGACGTTAGTCTTATCGGCCACCTTAGTGCTATCTGAGAGGAGTAGGCTATGTGACGGCACAGAGTTTCTCTCTCTCCCTTGGCTTTATTAAGAAAAAAAAAACCACCTCAAACCCAGCATTACATTGTACAAGCACTCGTTAGTCATCCGCAGGACACAAGGCCATTTCGTAGCAGGTGTGAGGAAGGCAATGGCAGACCACCTCCACTAGGAGTTTGCCCAAGATGGCGATGCTAGATCCCTGTATTTTCTTCCCTACACTCGTCCCCTGAGTATTGGCCTTACTATTATTATGCTACGCCGAAGACCTCATTTCTAGCTAAAGAAGATACTAATCTGCAGTTACAAGAGTGAGTGGTTCCTGTTTATGATGTTGCATATTGTCCAAACAAAGGTTGACGCAATGCAGGTTACAAAAAGCACGGTTTATTTTTACACACACGCGTGTTTGAGTGGCACTTCAGGTGACTGACTGCGTAAAATATAAACGAAAGCAGCGTAAACAATCAGTAAATTAAACGGTCAGACGCTCTGGCTACAATTGTGTACATTAACTTTTACTGTGTTTTAGCTTCAACAGAGGTATTTTTTCCCATTGGAAACCTGACGTGTACATTTGTGAATGTTCAACCTTTTCATAATGCGCAAGTTTTGCCAACTTTGGGCACCACTATGAAAATGTCAGTAAATCAATGTAGCAGTGCGCCGCAGCTGCTAGCCATCAAATACATGGATGTAGTTGGTTCGCTATATCCCACCGTGTAATTAAGTATTGTTATTTTGCGTGGTAATTATTGAATGCTTATTATGCTGTTCATTGCAATAGAGAATATTTCGTAATTAGTGTAGTCCATAAAAGATGCCAAGTGCACAAAGCATGTTTTGAAGATCGGTACATACTTTTCTATAAACTTTGCCTCTAAAATCATTAAAAACCACTTAAGAGCGTTACCACATAAAAATGTCCCTTCCTCCAGAAAACTGTCTGAAAAGGTTAATCTGCGTTTTTTACGAAGCGTTTCGGCAGCTGTGACTCATCAGGTGGCAGTTCCGGCGTTTAGCACAGATGTACTGCTCCTCGGAAACCAACGATGTCGAAATACCTGTAGCACTGTGTGTTTTCGTCGCGCACTTCCCTTGAGAGCACTGCATAAGAGTTTAACGTTTACAAACTTTACTAGTAGTACACCTGAGCTTAACACCGTAACTTTACACCTGATGGTAGAACAAAGCGTCGTAAATAAAAAAAATATTAAAGCGTTTGTGACTGTGTTTTAATTTATGTTTAAATGTGTGCTCTATCTGTCGTTAGTGTGTCGTGGGACTGAAAGCATGCTGCTCGCTACGTGGGTTTAGTATGCTATGGCAGCGAGGTCTACGACCACATCCGACGCTGCGCCTTGTGGCCGGAAGCGATTATCGGTAGAGTTCAACGCGCTAAGTTTTGGAAGTAGGTTAAAGCCGCATTCTGACGGTGCCTACTACATTGTCGCCTGCCAAGTTCTGCATTTTTTCACTCTGTTTCTTACTGGTAGAGTTGCCACGTTTAAGTAGCGGATCCAGAGAATTTTTCGTAAATTTGGAGATGGACCCTCTATCAGACGAGTTGGTATGTGTCTCAGCGTCACCCACACATCCATTGCTTGCTCCTTTATTGCCACTGGCTATGACTGATACGACCACGTCTAGTTGTACTTTAAATTAACTACTTCTGACGGAGAACCTATGGAATTACATAGCGTTTCATAAACGACACATGTCGAAACATGGGTATCGCGATACGGGGAGAGAGTGGTTTATACATAATGAGGAGGAATCTGTACACGTGTGCACTGTGTAGATTGGATTCATTGTAACATTCACCACATTCCCCGCATGGTTTAGCGAAATATTGCTATTTCACGTGCGATGCAAGATTATTGTGTGAGGCGTTGAGCGGATGCAGATACTTTCGAGGCATGCTCTTGTTTTACCGCATCCCTAACTTCTGGACGGTGTTCCTGCTGTCACCAGAACAACACAGCCTCGGAAAGTACTGCTAGATAACGTTGGCCCGAAGACGCTGGCGTCCTTGGAGTTCGGCGAGCTCTGGTTGGCGCTCGAAGAAGCGGATGCGTCAAGTTCCTGTGATAAGACGCTGCGAATTCTGAAAACGTAACAGAATGGAAGGCTGCTACAGAACAGTATTGCTCCAGCTATTGCGTATATTTGTTAAAGACAGAGAGAGAGTGGGCGAGGTGTCGCAGTGATAAGGGACTGGAATCTAATTCTAGAGGACCCAGTTTAAAATCCTCGTTCTCCCACGCAGATTTCTGTTTTCCTTTGTGTTACCTAAATCGGAAAAGGCGAATGTGGGCATGAGTCCTTTGAAAAGGCATGGACGATTTCATTGGCCGTCCTTCCTCAATCCGAAGCTTTTGCTTCCTGTCTAGTAACCTCGTCGTCAACGGGATGTTAAACCGTAAAAACTTTTTTTTTTTTTTTTCGGCCGCCTCCTCTCCTCTCCCCTCCCCTCCCCTCCCTCCACTGTCCTCATTTCCTGCCTGAAACACAACTTGGCGTAACCCTCACATTTAACCTCCCACAAGTGCCTTGTATTTCAATAATTTGTTTACACGAGTGCTTATTACATCGCTTTAGCGTATTTTCCAAGCAGTTGCTATTAAGTGAAGTACATCATTTGGGTATCATGTGTTCGGAAATATGAGGTCTTCAATAAGAGCTATTACAGCAACAAATTCCAACCTCATCATAACTTACACCATATAAAATCGACGTGTATACGTACCATTGCCAGTATTTCACATTTCCCATTTCACTTAGCACAAACATAGTGTACGCAGGTCTGCAGGTAATGGCAGGGCAATTGTGTGGGTATAGGGATAATGTTCCATTCGGATGTTTCCATTTACGTTCGGGAAAGTCAGTCTTTTTGTTAAGGTTTCTTCTTAGTGGAGAGCATTTCTCTTTCTGCCCTGCTATGCTGCTTGTGATTTTTGTGCTTCAGGAGAATTCTACTTGTTACACGCAGCTTGTAATTTTCCGGAATTTGTTGCCACTTTCGAGAGTTAGTTGTAATGCCACTTTGTTCTCCAAAAATAAGCTGACTGATATGGAAAGTGATATATGGTGAAAAAAGCTAACTCTCCAGCCTCTAGATTCGCGCGTGGGTTGGGAATAATAACTCCGTCACCCGCACAGATGCCCTGTGTTGCTTTCGGTAGTGGTTGGTCGTGGAGTAAATACTGAAAAGTGAAGGTGCAAGTGCGCTTTCTCGGTTTACGAAACAAGGCTTCAGGTACGCGACTCCTGGGCAAAAGGACTAGGATCTTCCTTTGACATTTCATTCTCTTATATCACAAACAATTCGAGGCTAAATTGGAACGATTGTTCAGGAATCGGCCCCAAGCGCCCAGCCATTTGGTATACGTGCTACGGCCTGCCTCCAGGATCTGGATCTCTCGGGTATGAAAATCCATACCCAGGGATGGAACGCACTGCCGCCTTGGTGTCTTCGGAGGCCCAGAGTGATTTTAAGCTTGACGTAGTTCCTGAAAAATTCTACTCCAGATGTTTTTTACAACTCTGTTTCCGTCTATTTTAAGTATGTACCATAGTTTTATCGTTGTACAGATGGATCCCAGCAGGGGAATGCTCTCGGTTGTTCTGTGGTTTTCCCTGATACGGTTTTTAAAGTGCGTCTTCCAGAACAATTTACAAATTATGATGCGGAGTTATATGGCATTCTTAAGGTACTGGAGAGGATTCACAGATACCACCGTACGAGTTTTCTTGCCTGTTCAGACTCTCTTAGTGCACTGCAAGTGCATCACCAAATGTATCCGGTAGACCCGCTGATTCAGCTCATCCATGACTGCTTACAGCGGCTCCAACGCCGTGGCAAGGTGGTGATCTTTTGCTGGGTACCTGGCCATATTGGAATACAGGGTAACCGACATGGCTGATAAAGCTGCCAAGGAAGCATGTTGGGATGGTGCTGTCAATCAGTGTCCCATCCCGTTGAACGTCATTCTCATTTTCTGACACATACACCATGCGTCAGTGGGAGACTGAATGGTTGCAGGTGTCTCACAACAAACTGCGGTCGCTCAAACCGACCACTAAAGCTTGGTGGACTTCGTGCCAGCCTTGCCGCTGGAAGGAGGTTTTGCTTACCATACTGCGCATCGGGCATAGCCCTTTCACACATGGCTTCCTCCTCCGGGGGGAGGATCCACCTTTCTGTGAAGTTTGTGGCGTGCCGCTTTCAGTTCAGCATATTGTGGCTACGTGTGTCCTATATACTGATAATAGGGCAGCCCTTGGTCTCGCTGGAGATCTGCCCACGGTCCTCGCAGATACGGATACCAATGTTAACAGAGTGGTGACATTTTGTGAACTGAGACAGACGAAATTCCCTGAGACTTCAAGAAGAATATAACAATTCCAATCCCAAAGAAATCAGGTGTTGACAGATGTGAAAATTACCGAATTATCAGTTTAATAAGTCTCAGCTACAAAATAGTAACGCGAATTCTTTACAGACGAATGGAAAAACTGGTAGAAGCCGACGTCGGGGAAGATCAGTTTGGATTCCGTAGAAATGTTGGAACACGTGAGGCAATACTGACCTTACGACTTACCTCAGAAGCTAGATTAAGGAAAGGCAAACCTACGTTTCTAGCATTTGTAGACTTAGAGAAAGCTTTTGACAATGTTGACTGGAATACTCTTTTTCAAATTCTGAAGGTGGCAGGGGTAAAATATAGGGAGCGAAAGGCTATTTACAATTTGTATAGAAACCAAATGGCAGTTATAAGAGTTGAGGGGGCATGAAAGGGAAACAGTGGTTGGGAAGGGAGTAAGACAGGGTTGTAGCCTATCCCCGATGTTATTCTATCTGTCTATTGAGCAAGCAGTGAAGGAAACAAAAGGAAAATTCGGAGTAGGTATTTAAATCCACGGAGAAGAAATAAAAACTTCGAGGTTCGCCGATGACATTGTAATTCTGTCAGACAGCAAAGGACATGGAAGAGCAGTTTAACGGAATGGACAGTGTCTTGAAAGGAGGATATAAGATGAACATCAACAAAAGCAAAAGGAGGATAATGGAATGTAGTCGAATTAAGTAGGGTGATGCAGACCGAATTAGATTAGGAAATGAGACGCTTAAAGTAGTAAAGGAGTTTTGATATTTGGGGAGCAAAATAACTGATGATGGTCGAAGTAGAGAGGATATAAAATGTAGACTGGCAATGGCAAGGAATTCGGGAGGACGACGGTTCAATCCCGTCTCCGGCCATCCTGATTTAGGTTTTCCGTGATTTCCCTAAATCGCTTCAGGCAAATGCCGGGATGGTTCCTTTGAAAGGGCACGGCCGATTTCCTTCCCTCACCCGAGCTTGCGCTCCGTCTCTAGTGACCTCGTTGTCGACGGGACGTTAAACACTAATCTCCTCCTCCTCTAATGGCAAGGAAAGCGTTTCTGAAGAAGAGAAATTTGTTAACATCGAGTATAGCTTTAAATGTCAGGAAGTCGTTTCTGAAAGTATTTGTATGGAGTGTAGCCATGTATGGAAGTGAAACATGGACGATAAATAGTTTGGACAAGAAGAGAATAGAAGCTTTTGAAATGTGGTGCTACAGAAGAATGCTGAAGATTAGATGGGTAGATCACATAACTAATGAGGAGCTATTGAATAGAATTGGGGAGAAGAGGAGTTTGTGGCAGAACTTGACAAGAAGAAGGGATCGGTTGGTAGGGCGTATTCTGAGACATCAAGGGATCACAAATTTAGCATTGGAGGGCAGTGTGGAGGATAAAAATCATAGAGGGAGACCAAGAGATGAATACACTAAACAGATTCAGAAGGATGTAGGCTGCAGTAAGTACTGGGAGATGACGAAACTTGCACAGTATAGAGTAGCATGGAGAGCTGCATCAAACCAATCTCAGGACTGAAGACAACAACAACAATCAGGCCTCATCCCTAAACTGGTGGGGAAGGTCGGCAGACTTTAGTACGTTATAAACTGCTCTGCATGTGGGGACAGCCTTCGTCCCCACCCAACATTTTCATGTTGACTTTTCATCAGGGCGCTGATGACCGTGATGTCGAGCGCCCCCCTCAACCCAAATAGTCATCATCGAGGCTAAAAACGTGCACCGAGCAGACGGCCGTTTCCAGAGCCGGCGTTGTCTTTTCCATCGGGTGGTGGGAAGAGTGTGTGAGCGAGCAGCAGGAGCAGCCGGATTTGAGCTTCGCCAACAGAGCGGCGGCGCGGCAGGAACCGGTTTGTCCGAGTGGCCGGCCCTGAGCGAGCGGCGTGGCGGCCGCAGGTGGCGCGGGGCGGCCCGGCGTCGCTTGTGGCTTGCCCGCGGTGGGCGGGGCGCATGCAGCGTGCAGCGGCGACTCAGGTAGGCAAGTCTGGGGCCCAGGCAGCGCCCATCTGCCCGCCAGCTGTCGTACGGTGGCCAGGTAGACGTATCCCAGTAGACGTCTCGTGAGCACCACTGAGGAAATTCCATGCTAAAAAATAGCGTGCAGAAGCGGTTTATGTACGAGGGTGTGCGCAAAAGTAATGCCTTCGAATTTTTGCGTGAAGACTCATAAAGTATGTTAAATAAAATAATGTTGCTATAAGCATGAAGTATGGGATTCAGTTACGGAAATCGTTAGGGAATTCAATTTCTCGACATCCACAATGTCTAGCTGGGCATTACCTCTCACCACGGACAATGCAGTGGCCAACGGCTTTCCCTTAACGCCCGAGAGCAGCGGTGTTTGCATAGAGTTGTCTGTGCTACAAACGAGCAACACAGCAAATGACCGCGGAAGTCAATTGGGACGTACCACGAACATTTCTGGTAGAACAGTTTGGGAAAATATGTCGTTAATGGGCCGCGGAAGCAGATGACTGAGGCGAGTGCGTTTGCTAACAGCATACAGCACAGCCTGCAGCTCTTCTCCTGGACTCATGACCGTATAGGTTGGGCCCTAGCCGTCTGGAAAACCGTGGACTGGTCGGGTGACTCCCGATTTCAGTTTGGAGCTGATGGTACGGTTAGTGTGTGGCGCAGACCCAACGAAGCCATGAAGCCAAGTTGTCAACAAGACACTGTGTGCTCCATAATGGTATAGGCTGTATTTACATGCAATGGACAGGATCCTTTCGTGCAACTGAACCTACCATTTACTGGAAATCGTTACGTTCGGCTACTTGGAGACCATATGCAACCATTCCCAACTAATGATGGAATTTTTATGGATGGCAATGCGCCATGTCACTGGGCCATAGTTGCTGGCGATTAGTTTAAAGAACATCCCGGACTGTTCGAGCAAATGACTTGGCGACTCGAGCAAATGACTTAGGAGGTATCCCATGACGTGCGTGACATCAGTGTAATGTATAGAGGCGGTTTATGTAGCTGCCTGCAGCTCAGCCCTCCCCGCCTCCGGTTCTTTAAAGAATCGAACTCCCATTCATAAAACAGCTTTAGTATGTCTTACTACGTTAGAAATGAGTTAACATGTTAAATTTTTGACTTAAGCATGTAAAACCCTTCCGGCTGTAAATGGAAAACTCTCTAAGAGTTCTGTTGCCGCATTCTGGATTTGTGGATACTGTCGGAAAAATATCTGGCAAATGGAATTGGTAGTGGAGACCTAAAAAATCAAAACGTCATGACTAATGCTGAAGCTTTATTGCAAACACGCAAAAGTAGTAAGTAATCCTGTTTCTTTCAGGATTTTTGCGGGTGGTGTAAGCTAGTAACTGAATGAAATTATGCGTAAAGTTCGTCGGAAATCTGTAATTGCTCTCACACTCAAATACTGGATGAATATAGTCTCCGTAATTTGCAGATATGCCTCAAGATATGTACATAGTTCGTAACTTCAGTACTTGACGTGTTCCGGTAAACCTCAAACGTGAGATTATACCTCTTAATTAGTAGATTATGATAGCATTCAAAAAATTCCAAGTTTGTCGATAACTACTTACATGAAACACTGAAAATAATTTCTTTTCCACTGAAACTGAGACGGTGCGAATATTCTAGCCGGTAAGTAATATAAATGACATCCGAAGATTTTTTTTAATTTGATTTATCGTGCCATTAACTAGGATTCTAGCCACTACGGGCTCATCAGGTAGAGGTGTAACAGGAACATTATTTTTTGGACCATGTGTACCTAGACGCTGGACCATATGCACGTAGACGCTAGGATCGTGCTGCTGTCGGAGTTAACGGAAGTTCACGCCTAAGTTAACGGAATATGTACAAAACACAAATATCATTATGTTAATGTATTCTTACATTAGATAGCGCCTTGTTATTCACAAGCAGTTTGTTTCGATTGTGTACGAAAACACACACACACTGTGTGTGTGTGTGTGTGAGAGAGAGAGAGAGAAGGGGGGTAACATGCATGGTTTTAATGTTAACAAATATTGAACATAAATGCAGAGATTATGAGCGTGCTAATTAATTAATGCACTTCGCTACTTGGCGCTCTTTAGCATGAGACGCATGAAATTACAGAATAAAATATTTTAGTATAGATAGTCGACGTAAGTGAGCCTTGCAGTGTGTTTCACTCTGTAGTTTTTTGATATATACTGCATGTTTATTCCATTGTGTGAACACATCATCAGCCTACAGTCGATCGGAAACTAGTAAATGGTACAATAAGTTGTACTTAATTAAAAAAGACTGGTTGCATACTACACACACACACACACACACACACACACACACACACACACACACACGCGCGCGCGCACTGTTTAAATGTCAGTAGCAGTTAGTTATTCACGATGGGTGTAATGAATTGAAGATACCGATGCGCTGTTCCTTGTTAAAACTCCTTTTAAACGAGCGGCTTTCTTGTCTCAATCGAATAAGTCAGTCTATTGCAGCGTCCGTGGTGTATTATTCATCTAGTCACGAGGGAAGCATGAATATTCTCATAAATGCATGAGGAGCGCAGCGTGCTAGAGCATTTGTTGTATCTAAGTGTGTACAACAACAGTGCGAGAGACGAGATAAAGCGGTGGCCCCTCTGGGGTGCATGCTCTCCTTGTCAGTACATGAGGTGACAGAAGTCGTGGGATAGCGACATGCACATACACATATTGCTGTTGTTTCGCGTATACAAGATGTAAAAGGACAGTGTATTGGTAGAGCTGTCATTTGTTCTCAGGTGATTGAACTGAAAAGGTTTCCGCCGGAATTAACAGGCTTTGAACGCTGAATTGTAATTGGAGTTAGACGCATGAGACATTCCATTTCGGCAATCGTTAGGGAATTCAGTATTCCGACTTCCACAGTGTCAGGAGAATACCAAATTTCAGGCGTTCTCTCTCCCTTAACGATCGAGAGCAGTGGCCTTTGCGTAGAGTTGTCAGTGGCAACAAACAAGCAACACTCACAAATAGTCAAAATACTCTGCGCAATTGTAGCAACTTTTTGATGGAGTTACCACCATTTTCAGGATTGCTGCCGGTGGCCAGAGGCTTAATCTTCACGGCACTTCGTTCCTTTTCGGTTAATGCTAGAGACGATTTTGACCGGTAAGAAAAAATCTGATCTGTCGTCGCTGGAGGCGAAGCACTAAGAAAAATTCGTCAAAGGAATTAAGGGAAATGGTATCTACCACATTACTTTAAAAATGAGGAATTTTTGCGAAAATACAGGAGTGACAGTGAGATACGCAAAGAGAAAGACGAGATTAATTTCGAAAGGTACGGAAAAATGTTATTTTTGAAGTGTAAACTAAAGTCAGTGTTATAATTACACTAGAGGCTTAAAATATGTGAAGGTGTTCTTACACATGCAATAATTAGTGTGATAAAGGCTACGTAAAGGCATATTCTTTCTGTAGGAGATCTTCAGTGGGTCTCAGTTAATATTCATACGTGGAGAAGTTAGATACCACCTCCAGTAGGACTATGCCTGGTAGCGTGCACTGTGTTGTTCAAAGCAACCTTCGGCTAGAGAACAGTTATACACTTACTCTGTTGAGTAGATATGCCGGGGTTACCTTCCGACATTGTGCGCAGATACAAGACACATGACTCAGCACCTCACGAGTGTCAACACAGCATCGCAGGCGCAGCTAAGTTTCCGATTACAGCGTCACCAAACAGTGTCGATTGTGGCAGCTGTGAAAACAGGCTCAGCATCTGCGTGCCGTTAGATAAATACAGCTAGTGCAAGAAGCAGCAGCAGCACTGGTCAGTGAAAAACTTGGCGGGCGAATCAGGGACAGGTCTTCCAAGTATTTTCCAGGGGCGACGCTGCTTTTGTTTCTCACAATGTGAATTTGCTTAGGCACACAGCATTCTCCATTTTTTCGCGGAGGATGAGTAGTGGCATTTGCCTGAGACGTGCTCTGTCCTGCGGCACGTGATAAGCCCACGTGACTGTGACGTCACAGCTGTTCGCGTTAGTTATCTGACAGTAAGCACGATTAGCAAATAACATACGGATGTTGTCGAGCTATGATAATGATTTGCGTTACGATCATGAAGTAATAAGGAATTAGCTGTGCACTGGCAGTTCAGACCTGTTCCCAGAATTGCGGACGTTTCATTAGTGTTAGTTCATCAAAAAGTGCAGATTTTCCCTTCTGGAATTTGCGTTATTCCTGATAATTGATTTATGTTCATAAGGTCCTGGTCAAACGCATAATTCTGTCTTGGACCACGACCTTATGCCCGTAAATCAAATGTCAGAAGTGATACTTCAGATTGCACATTTCGAACAAAAATCCAAAATTTGTATTTGTAGGACACGAAATACGGCTACATACCTTACTTACACAGATGAGCGAAAACGTTACGACCTCTGCTCATCGTGCAAGTGAATGCCGGCTGGTGGCACGTGACGCGGTGAGGAAACTACGTAAATGGAGCAGAGACGAATGGGGAATCATTCTAGTGATTATATGAGCTACCAATTGGAAAATCCACTGACGTAAGCTACTTAGACAAAGGACAGATAGTTATGGCCCAACGCCTGGGAAGTGAGTCTCGTAAACGACGAAGGTGCTCGGCTGACCACGTCATACTATAGAGACCATCGATGAAAAGTGGTTGAAGGCGTCATGGTGTTGAACGTACGTACCTCATCACGGAACGAGTAGGCTGCTCACTCCGTAAAGTAGGATGGGCAGCGATCTGTGTGACATCTGACTTGCTGGCATAGCCGCAAGTGTGTAGGAGCACATCGTCAACGTTTACTGCTACGTCAGGTCCTTTGATCGTGTCCGGATACGCAACTCGTCCACGCGAACGGCTGTTCGAAACGTGCACCGCGCCAGGCCGTTGGAGCCAGTACTAAGCTGTGGAAGACATCAGCCTGAGCTTCAGTGGTACCAGCGGTAGTAATAAAAGGCACCGTAATGGCTGTGAACCACATCTAAATCTGTTCTCCACAAGCAACCTTACGGTATGTGGCGGAAGATACTTTGTGTACCAGTGTCATTCCCCTCTTCCACGTTCCAGTCGAGAATGGTTCGCAGAAAGAACTATTACTGGTAAGAACATTATTTAGGTTCACCTGCATCCCTTCATGCTTGATGTCTCTCCCCGTCTCCCGGACGCTGATGGCATCATTTGACAGGACAACTGTTCTTGTCACAAGGCCAGAATAATGCTACAGCGGTTTGAGAATACTGAACTCACTGACGTCATGGCCAACCGTTTCAACGGGTCTGAGCCCAGTGAAAAACATCTTGGAATACATCGGGGCCAGCTCCACGGCCACTGACTACGGACCCTTAATTTGAGGGTATCGCGTGACCTGAGCGTAAACACCTGCTACCACATATCTCCGGAAACATAGCAAGGACTTGTCGAAACCACGCCACGCGGAACTGCTGTTGTATTGTGTTCCGAAGGTGGAGCAACACGCTATTAAGCAGGTGGTTGTAATGTTTTGGCTCACCAGTGTGTACCGCATTCCACGCCAAATGCCGCATACATAACTGACGGAATACGTAACTAACCAAACTAAAATACATTGTTTTGATGTAATTCTGCATAGTTCCATGATAATTTCACTTTTGTCTTACAGCGAATAGAGCATATCCACCCAATGAAATGCGTTCAGTTATAGACAAGTCGCGTTATTTTTGTCGACTAAAATAATGAAAAAGTCCGATTGATATCTTATTTCAGGCACTAGCAAAAGAAATAGATCAGGGGTTCCATTTCCTTGGTCGTAGTACATCGTTGCACTCATGATACACTAAAATAAGAATGTATTCTCTGTATATTTCCGGTATAACATAAATATAATCGCTTTTCAAAAACAGTGAAAATGTATTGCCCCATAAACACGCATATCGATGGAATCTTACATGAGATGGAAAACGGTTTCTTCAAAAGTAACGTGTTACAGATAAAGTTGCTACATATGTAACCGTATATGGCAGAAGCCTAGTTATTGACAGATTAGAGGAATCAATGCTGTTTCAAATCTCTCTTTGCTATTGAAGTTACTGGTTACTGGAATTATGATGTTGTCACAGATGTCAGAGATTTTCATTGCCTACCATCGATATATAGATGTTGGTATGTAGCGGACCTGTGTAAAGTAGTTGTTGGTTTGGGAAGATAGTAATTTGCACGACAGTGAATGTTCACTTATGAATCATCAAAGATTTTTATCCATCATCCAAATAACTGTTCATGTTTCAGAAAATGTCAGGCGAACAGGAAGCCGATACCTATCTTGGTACGAATGTGTACCAACCATGGTTCAACTCCTTCCTTCTTGCATCACATAAACATAAGGGATAATCCTTTCATCCTTTCTGGGACAGTCAGAGGAAAGGTGGTGTCAACCACTCTGTTTTGTTGGTATTTCTTCGGACCACATAATTAAGTGTCCCTACCCACAAGTGCTCCTGTTTTATAATATGATGAATATCTTTAAATCTACAAAGCCATCTGTAGTTTTCTGCGATATTGTATCCTGTGTATATAGAATTTTGTGTTCCATTTATGGTTGGAAAAGCACTCTAAGCTTCAGATGTATGCTTCTCAATCTGTTGAGTTCATGTTTATTTTCTATTCTGACTGTAGTTATTAAGTTTATTAAGCCACATGTATTGTACCTTTTTAGGCATTTGTAATTACTTACAATTACTGTTAATTTTTATATTGTTATTTCTCTGTATAAGTTTTACAGTTATAGCGAGCTTTCAGCAGTATGATTCAATAAATCGAAGGGAAATAACAAGAAATCTTCGTGCCCGGTAGATGCAGTAACTGTTGTAGCGTAGCTAGCCATTCACCCGTTCATTTCTGGTATAATATGCGCTTACAAAGAACATTGTTAGTTCGTCTGACAAGGGAGGGTGGATTTTTTCGTGGAATTCATCAGGAATGATTGAAGAGATTTGAGAATCTCAAATTGGGTCATTTCTCTCAGCTTGACGGAGAGACTCATTCGTAAAGTAGGTAATAACTGCTCTGTGCAGAGATACTTTCATTCGGTAGCGAGATAACTTTCCTCTAGTGGCTGTGTCGCGTTCGGTTGAGACAATCGTGTTGCAATTTGATCGACTCGCGGATTGCGCACTGGTCTGAGCGACCGCCAAGCAGGCAACTGTTCCAAGGCCGGCGCCCGGCCCTGGTGTCGGGTCGGTCCCCGGTGGCAAGCCGGGTCCGGCGGGCCAGCCTAAACGCCGCGGTCAGGTATTATTTGTTCCACCCGTCAGGCTGCTTCACTGCGCTGTGTTTTTTCTCGCGGTCTCCAGAGACACGTGATACCGCGGCCCATCGTTCAACGATAACAGGAAAACTGCACTGTTGTTCCGCTGTAGGGCGCGACATGGTACTCTCAGATGTGGTGCCTACTGCGTACGAGGGGCAGTCAAAAGTTCCTGTTATCACCCAGACGAAAATAGTTTTATGTGAATTTCTATAATTTAATATAGAAGCACGGTTGCTGTTAGAGCTACAAAACGAGAAAGTAATGTGATTGTTTGCATGTGCCTGACTGCAGCCCTGGTACCCAATGCAATCCATGCGACACGGTACCGTACATCTACATACATACTCCGCAATCCACCATACGGTGCGTGGCGAAGGGTACCTCGTACCACAAGTAGCATCTTCTCTCCCTGTTCCACTCCCAAACAGAACGAGGGAAAAATGACTGCCTATATGCCTCTGTACGAGCCCTAATCTCTCTTATCTTTGTGGTCTTTCCGCGAAATATAAGTTGGCGGCAGTAAAATTTTACTGCAGTCAGCCTCAAATGCTGGTTCTCTAAATTTCCTCAGTAGCGATTCACGAAAAGAACGCCTCCTATTCTCTAGACTCTCCCGCCTGAGTTCCTGAAGCATTTCCGTAACACTCGCGTGATGATCAAACCTACCAGTAACAACTCTAGCAGCTCGCCTCTGAGAATTGCTTCTATGTGCTCCCTCAATCCGACCTGATAGGGATCCCAAACGCTCGAGCAGTACTCAGTAATAGGTCGTATTAGTGTTTTATAAGCGGTCTCCTTTACAGATGACCCACATCTTCCCAAAATTCTACCAATGAACCGAAGACGACCATCCGCCTTCCCCACAACTGCCATTACATGCTTGTCCCACTTCATATCGCTCTGCAGTGTTACGCCCACATATTTAATCGACGTGACTGTGTCAAGCGCTACACTACTAATGGAGTATTCAAACATTACAGGATTCTTTTCCCTATTCGTCTGCATTAATTTACATTTATCTATATTTAGAGTTAGCTGCCATTCTTTATACCAGTCACAAATCCTTTCCAAGTCGTCTTGTATCCTCCTACAGTCACGCAACGACGACACCTTCCCGTACACTACAGCATCATCAGCAAACAGCCGCACATTGCTATCCAGCCCATCCAAAAGATCATTTATGTAGATAGAAAACAGCGGACCTATCACACTTCACTGGGGCACTCCAGATGATACCCTCACCTCCGATGATACCCTCACCTCCGATGATACCCTCACCTCCGATGATACCCTCACCTCCGATGATACCCTCACCTCCGATGATACCCTCACCTCCGATGATACCCTCACCTCCGATGATACCCTCACCTCCGATGATACCCTCACCTCCGATGATACCCTCACCTCCGATGATACCCTCACCTCCGATGATACCCTCACCTCCGATGATACCCTCACCTCCGATGATACCCTCACCTCCGATGATACCCTCACCTCCGATGATACCCTCACCTCCGATGATACCCTCACCTCCGATGATACCCTCACCTCCGATGATACCCTCACCTCCGATGATACCCTCACCTCCGATGATACCCTCACCTCCGATGAGACCCTCACCTCCGATGAACACTCACCAGCGAGGACAACGCACTGGGTTCTATTACGTAAGAAGTCTTGGAGCCACTCACACGCCACTAGAGAACTCAAAACAAGCGGGCGCAGCCCGTTGGAGAGAGCATCGTGCGGTAGTTCGTTTACGGTAGCAACTGTAATACTGCATCTGTGACAGGCTAATCCAGCTGATTTCCTTAACCATCTGGATTGGCTTCGTACAGCTGCAATACTTCCGCTGTTGCCGAAAATTTCCGTACAATACTTTGCTTTATCAATGTGCTGTGTCATTTTCTTTCAGCTCATATAGCGGCGTGTTCTGCGGTTCTCCTGCGCGGCTACTTCATTGTGAAGCAGCGCTGTAGACGCGTGTCCGAGAAATTACGTACCTTTATTTTTGGAGGTGATTAGTAAAACTTTGAGCAACCTTCGTACGGTAGACAGCCCAGAAAAACGCCTGCGAGGGGTTGCCGTGGGGAGCGAGGGAGCAGTCGTCCCCACGTAACCCCCCACCCCGACCCCCACCCTGTGTCTCTTCCGCCTGGCCACTGCCGGTGGACTGTTATTCTCAGTCGGAAAAATATTTTCATACTATTAGACTTGATTGCCAGCCTGGTTGTGTGTCATTGCTTGCCCGGTTGTGGTCTCTGTTATTTTTTATGACAGGACGAGAAAATCCTACCATTCGCTACGTTTGAACTGAGGAAAACGCAACGTGTACCGTAACGAAGATGTAAATTTCGGTAGCTGCTTACACAGTACCAGTGGTAATAAACTTCGTTGTTGTGGTGGCCTTCAGTCCAGAGACTGGTTTGATGCCGCTCTCCATGCTACTCTATCCTGTGCAAGCCTCTTCATCTCCAAATAACGACTGCACCCCACATCCTTCTGAATCTGCTTAGTAATAAAGTAATGGTACCATAGTAACTGAGACCACGTACACAAATGGAGAAGTTGACATTTCCAGAAGCATCAATGCGCTCAAGACTGGAGGCGATTTAATTTATATATCTGTTAAACCTCTTAGTCAGTCATATTTCTCATTATCACGTAGTTGCATTCACGAAAACGATTTTAGTACAGCATGTACTGCCCTGTCTAAATTACCTCACTACTCGCGGCCACATTCTTGCCGCGCACTGCTCGTGGCGATGAAGTGGACACACAGACATACGACTGTCCGTTCATACATTTCACTCATTTGTTGTAACTAAAGGAGTTGGAAAAACTATCGGCGACTTCCTGGTCATGGCATTCTGAAGCTAGTGGACTGTGAAGCATAGTTGTAAATAAATAATAGGAACTGTGCAGGGTGTCTCAAATCCTGTTGATCAATATTATACAGGCGGCAGAAGATTCTAAACTGAGTAATCGTTCATTAGGTGTCAGACAGTGGCTGGAAACGAATAAATCAGTGGATGGAAACGGACGAGACTGGGTTGTAAAAGTCACACAGACCTGGGCAAAGCTGCAGACAAATAGGTGTACGCACAATGAAATTTGAGGAAATCATGGAGAAACTGAACTGTGAAATACGCATTCAGAAGGTTGCAGTGCTGGAGCACTGGTGGAGCATCAGTGACACCGCTTCTCATAAACACTGCGTGCGAGGAATGGGGTCAGTGGTTTTGAGCCAGGGTTAATTTCCGTCGGTGAATTAACCAACTCATTGATGTACTGTCGAATCGCTAAGGGTTTCTGTTCACGGGTGAAGTCTCGTTCAACCGTTGCGATGTTTTAAGCTGCCACAGTAACTATGAGGAGAGGAAAAAACCCATTCGCCATGCTTGTCGCAGAAGACTGACGACGGTTTTCCATAAACCTGTAGATAGCAATTGTGAAAATTTAACCAACTTCTGATAATTACATTACCGCGTTTGAATAATGCATACAGACTGGCTTTCATTCGAGACGTTGTCCGCCCCCGGTAGCTGAGTGGTCAGCGCGACAGAATGTCAATTCAACGGGCCTGGGTTCGATTCCCGGCCGGGTCGGAGATTTTCTCCGCTCAGGGACTGGGTGTTGTGTTGCCCTAATCATCATCATTTCATCCCAATCGACGCGCAAGTCGCCGAAGTGGCGTCAAATCGAAAGACTTGCACCAGGCGAACGGTCTCCGCGACGGGAGGCCCTCGTCACACGACGTTATTATTATTCGAAACGTTTTGCTACTGTTCCTTTCTCTGTCCTCCTTTCTTATAAATAGCTGGGATTTTGTATGGATGACATACAGTCAGATGATGACAAAGCAAGTTCCAGCGTACTGTACTATCATACAGATACACTTTACCTGGCATATGGCAGTAGGTCGACTACATAGAACGAACAGCTATTTGCAACTCTTCGTGTTTCGTGGGTATCGTGTGCTCTACAGCAAACTTTTCATTTTGTACATAACGAATGCGAAATTGGTATTCGACATTATAACTACCGAATTCACGTGAAAGACAAACCAAACACAGTAGGTAATGAAGATCCGTGTTTCTTAGGTGTTCAGTGTTGCAGACTTCTTGTCATGCCGTGTGTCATGTAATCGCTTTACACCGCAAGAAAACTTCGCGAATGGTAGGAATTGGTTGACAAGAGACTGAACACTCTTAATATAGGAGGCAGTCCGCAGCTCGTGGTCTAGTGTTTAACGTTGCTGCCTCTGGATCACGGGATCATGGGTTCGATTCCCGGACGGGTGGGAGATTTTCTCCTGCCGGCGACTGGGTGTTTGTGTTGATCTCATAATTTAATCATCATTCGAAAGTGACGAGACTGGACAGTGAAAAGATAGGGACTTTGTACTGGTGCTGATAACCACGCCGTTGAGCGCCCCACAAACCAGATATCATCATCATAAATGTGGCAAGAAGGCAGCTACAGAGAGTTGCTGCTCTTTAGACGTGGCTTGCTTGCACGCAGCAACTATACGGTCTCGTCACTCGGCGTAATAGGTTTAGACAAGCTACAGCAAAAATTATTACAACACAGACTAGCAACAGTTTGCAATAATTTATTAAAATATATTGTACATCACACACTTTGAATGTGACAAGGATGTGTGGTAATGTAATACAATGTCATTTGTACTGATGTATCACTGAACACTGGTGTGATTCTGAATTCAGTGAACGATGAGTAATATAAATGGTAGAATATCCGGTTATGCTCTTCTTGTCGGCGACAGTAGGTAAGTCCTGATGATGATATGAGGTTCGGTATTGATTTTCTGGGACTAACTGCTAACGCACTGAGTGGAGTCTTGCTTCTGTTTATATCTGTGTTTGGCGGATGAGAGTTCACTTGGGAACTATTTACGTGGCTTAAGGCGGAAGGATAACATAGTCCCTGCTATGTGCGCCCTCTGTAACGTCTGACCATAACTATGTTGCGCCTCCCAGGAAGCTGAAATAGCCATGTGGCGCCCTCTTTGTGTATGGTTGACTTAGTATCTTCTAGCGGACACAGCACCCAGTTTATTTCTGGTTGGCTGTGCTTTTCTGCACCATTTACCTGAAGGCGCTTAATCGTATTGTCAGACCCAACAGTGCCACCGATTTACTTCTTAGGTAAATACGTTGTGGCTCTAGGTAATTTTTACTGGTATATAGCATACATAAATACTACAGATTTTCCCGTTAATATTGAAATTTTAGCATGCTGAAACGGGAAGCGAACGATCAGCATGTAAGAGTTTGTCAGAACATAATGGCCCTTGCAACCGGTCAAGTCGGAGCTTTTCTTGTCGTGAGTGTACGTTTATGTGGCAGTGATCCCGGGCTTTACAAACCCCATTAGCTGAAGGATGCCACAGTTCATTCTGACGGAACCCTCTATAGACTTGGCAGTATCCTCCATAGAATTCGCAGTGGCTAGCACACTGTGGACTCGCATTAGGGAGGACGACGGTTCAATCCCGCGTCCGGCCATCCTGATTCACGTTTTCCGTGATTTCCCTAAATCGCTCTAGGCTAATGCCAGGATGGTTCCTTTGAAAGGGCACGGCCGACTTCCTTCCCCGTCCTTCCCTAATTCGATGAGACCGATGACCTCGCTGTCTGGTCTTCTCCCTGAAACAACCCAACTCCATAGAATTGTTGCAATACATCTTGAAGCTGCTGTCGGTTGGTCAAGTATATTAATTGTTAATTTCAGAGAGAGGGCGAATACATTATCATACCGCGAGACATCCAGATAACGTTCTGTCGTCTTGGGTTTACAGACAGAAAACAGTTAGCTAAATTAGAGACGGAGGAGGATTGTATTGTTGGTAAACATTTACCGAGCATCTTTACCTTTGTTATACTCAGGATACGAACAGATACTGTATTGAATTGCTTGGAAAAGAAATGTGTTGAACAGCTTGACTGAAAGAGAGGATCGCGTAATAGCATACATCCTGAAACGTGAAGGAACAGTCAGTTTGATGATAGAGGGATGTGTGCGGAGTAAGAATTGTAGAGGAAGACTAAGACTGACAGTCGGAATTAGTTTCAAATGGACGTAGGTTGTAGTAGTTAAGCAGAAATTACTACACAGGATAGGCTAGCATAAGAGCTGCACCAAACCAATATTCAGACAGAAGACCACAGCAATAGCAAGATAAAGTTCGGTGTGAATCGGTAGTCTAATATAAAAAATGGAGAGAATAAGAAAATATAGAAAAACCACACAAAGTGAAGAGATAGTAATGACATCTTCAAGGCAAATGTTATTTCGCCAATGGAAAAGACAATAAAGGAGACACCGTGCAATTTAGAACAAGAAAAGCAAGAATGCTGTGTGATAAGAATACAGAAATGCAGATAAGATTACAACACAGGAAGAGATTGAGGAAACATAGAAAACTAATTAAAATAATTATTTTAGACAACTGTTTGGGCTTTTCTAAAGGTGTAGTCTATAAAACTACATTCCGAGCCATCAATTTTCCTTTTAATAAAGACTTTCAAAGCCTCAGTGGTAAGGGCGACTGTGTAGAAAATTAATAAAAATGCATGACAAATGACGGGTGTTCTTCTTGTATTGTTATTAATAAATACCCTACGACAGTCAAATGCGTTGTAGTTTTTCGAATGAAAACCTGCGGATCACTCTACATTTGGTCAATACGCTTATCGCAACCGGAAGTCTGCATAGCATTATCAGCATCGTGGTGTATTTGGTTGGTAGCGTTGCCCTCTGAACATCGACCGTAGGGTGGGAGAAATCTGTATAACGTATATTTCTCGTAACCATGGTCATTTAACGGCGAGGTGGTTTAAATCAGTCGGTGCACAGCGTCCAATTCTCAAAATATATTACATTTCTAATTTGAGGGAGAAGTAATGTAGATATTCAAGCTGTTAGCCAGTTTGGGAGTGGTTCTTGGATAGTTCAGTTGATAAGAGTACTGCTCGCGAAAAGCGAAGATCTGAGTTAACCATTTAGGGAAGTCACGGAAAACCTAAATCTGGATGGCCAGACGGAGACGTGAATATGTCCGCCCGAATACCAGTACAGCCACAATTCTTTCGCCTTGGTGCATCTTGCTAGAAATGTGTGGATGTGTAGGGCTCAGTCATGATTCGTGGCAGAAAGAATCCCCTTCAGAAACTGTTTACCGCCACTCGTTTTTATTTTACTATACATGAGCGGCGAATGAGAAGCAAGTAGGGCCGCCCACCTGGTCTAATAATCGTGTCGCAAGCCCGCGGCCCCATTTGTGGCATCTTGTGCTTGGAAGGTTTCCAGAATGGCAAGAAATTTCTCAAGAGTTTAAGTAGTTGCGGCAGGCCAGTGGGTTCAAGCCAAGTGACTAGCAGCCTACGTATGTCGATCAAATGCTGATTATTATCGTATATGTGTTGAGTCTGTTGTACTAGCGACTGAAAGTACTTAGGACTAAAATCATCCACACACATGAAATCCACAGAAGTGCAGAACAGAAGGTACTTTTCCGTAAAATCTCCGCACTAAGATCATAAGGTGATGATTATAGTTTGTTTGAGAAAAGAAATTCAAAGTGCACGCCACGAAGAAACAAATTTATCAGGTCATCTCGCACGTAAACTTCACTTACGCAAATATTTTAGTTTAGCGTCTGCTCAGGAATAGGTTAGTTGATTGCGGTTCGTCAGAATACAACTAAAATCGATGCGCCCTTCGCAACCTGGCCAACAAATAAGATTATAACTTTTGGGGGAAGTAAACGGCTCCACGCGTGGTTGGCTGACAATATATTTGTTTCATGAGCACATGTGATCAGTACCAAGGCTCGCTTCTGTTATACGACACACAAATCAGTGACATGTCACTTGATGTTAATTACAAGGCACCGATTATCAGAAAGAGTAAGAAGATTCTAGTCGAAAATTGCAACGACCCTATACGTCTAGGCAGCATCTGTGTACATTTTTTAATCTGGTGATTCCGATTTTATGCAAAAAATGTAGAAATTTCAGAAGGTTTCTTTTTTTTAAGACTTGAGGCATGTACTAGTGACGCGTTTAGTTTGCAAGGTGTTGCAAATTACTCTGATGACTTCATTTTTCGCAGTAGCGTATTCACTCCCCCGTACGTGTAGTGTAATAAAGACAGTGAGCAAGGGTATTTTGATACAAAATAATTCATGGTGGTGAAATATATTTCTCTTGTATTAATTGTTATCGCTACTTGGTTTCGCAGTTCATAGAGCACATTGGCGAGCTTTGTATTTCAGGATGTGAGAGTAGCGCAATATTACGAGATGCCATGCATTGTGTATTGTCGACAGGCGCAAGTTGACGCTCATCACTACATTTTCTCAGTAAAATTACAAATTGATTGCATTTTTACGGGGAGTCTGAACCAGCCGCTCTTGTCAGTAATCTGTAGTTCAGAAAGATAACGCGAGGTCTCGTGTTCAATTGAATCTCTCACGTCCCGTACCGATTTTGTCGCTATCAGAAGATAGATTCGAACTGATGCATGTGCTGTATCGCTTTTACAAGTATACTTCATTCCGAATCCTGCTGTTTTCAGGAAGCTTTTACTGTCTTTCACATTGGTTTCATTTACGATCAATGGATGCGAGTTTATTCAAGCGAATACGAAGTTCTTCTTTCAGAGTTTAAGCTGTCTGTATTACTGAACACATTCACATCTGCATCATAGGGGTCAGCGCCGCAGACAGCCATGCGGGGGACCATCGTTCTATTTCCCGTGCTGCCAGGGATATTTTCTTGGAGGGCAGCCACATGAGGCAAGTCGGGGAGCTTACTGGACCGATTGGTAGCGGTTACGAACCCGACAACGACCTGGAGAGCGAAGTGCTAACCACTTGCCCCACCATATCGCATCCAGCGACGCCATTGGCGGAGTATGACATGGCACTCGGTAGGCCCCTATTCGACAGTCTAGGTGCACAACGCGGAACTTTACCTTTTATCTTTTGCTTGTTACTGAATACGGCCGGTTTCATAAGAAATTCGTGAA
This sequence comes from Schistocerca nitens, assembly GCF_023898315.1. Taxonomy (NCBI): domain Eukaryota; kingdom Metazoa; phylum Arthropoda; class Insecta; order Orthoptera; family Acrididae; genus Schistocerca; species Schistocerca nitens. Next base: position 154,055,643 of record NC_064621.1, on the reverse strand, counting down.
CAGGTGCATCAGCTTTATGTTCTTACCTTTGAAGGTCGTATTGATTGTGCGTAAATAATTACTTTTTGTGATTATGAGAAGAAAATTAAGACCACCAGATAGGGAGAAACCAAAGAAATGGTATATTAGAATTTACTGAAATTGGTTTGCTTTATATGCCTCTGAAGTATGATTTAGCTCCAACAGCTACAGTAGAGCTCAGGGAAAGATAGTATCTAAAACAACGTTCAACAAATATACAGCGATCAAGTGTCACTTAGAGAGAGAGAGAGAGAGAGAGAGAGAGAGAGAGAGGGTGGGGGGGGGTTATTTATTCCAAATCCGTGCGTCTACGTATTAAACAATCGTCCTAAACGATTAGTTAAAGCATGGTTTGATTCTTGAGTTATTTATGATTTTGTTGTTCAGTGACAGAATATAAAACTTGTATTCTAGAGGGCCTTGGCTTAGATCCCCTGCCGATACTGAGGTTTAATTTTCCATTATTTCACGAAATTGACAGAAATGCCAGGATGCTTCCTTTGTAAAGGACTCTGCCGATGTCATTGAACCATCCTTTTCCTGTGCGTGATGTCCTCCGTCTCTGTTGACCTCATCGTTGACGGGACGTGAAACTGTAACCCTCGGTACTGCCTTCCTTCCTCTCAGTGACGTCGAATTCCTTCTTTTTTTCCAAAATGTCATAATGTTAATTTGATCGGAATACAACCTTTCGTTGGCTAATGGAATAATGTTTTGGGACGGTATTATCTTTAGAGATAAAAATTTTCTATATAAAATACCATGCTGCAATTGCATTTATTACGCCCTCCCTGAAGGCTCCTGTAGAGAAGTGTAAGCAACTGGGTGTATATTAGTTGTATTTACTCGTGCCAATTAGAAGACTTTAAGTGTAGCGTAAATATGCACTAATATACTCCCCTGCAGCTAGGCAGCTTATAACCACACATAAATTGTAAGTAGGTATAATTTTTTTAAGTCAGATAAAGCACTCCACAGTGTAACAAAGCATCACAAGTGTAACAAAGCATCACAAGCGTGATTTGGGGAATCTGAAAAATAGTAACCACTTTCCTCACTGTTGCACAAAGTGCGCTGGTTTATTAAAGGTCGACGAACTGAACTGCTTGCTGTAGTGTAGTTATGAGAGTTTATACGTGAAACGCTGCAGAGTCCGATCGTTATTCTGGGCGCGACAGACAATTGAAAGGAAAGTTCAAAAACTCACTGACGTGACGTGGGCGTGACCACAGAGCAGCCAGGCCGCAGTCGCAGAACAAATGCGGAACAGCCTGCGTGTCTGAGAGATGAAAGCGGCGATGGGAGGTCTGTGATGGCGGCCTCACGGCGCTCACAAATGCCCCCCAGGAAAAGTTGCGACCGCACGACGTGACCGGGACCGAACCCAGGACTGGGTGGCGGCGCAACCGTGACTAGCAAGGGAATGAGACAAGATACTTCACGAGAGAAAGGGGACTACCGCAGCTCCTGACAACAAATCCTACAGGTAAAGCGGACCGTGCAAAGTTCGTTTTAGGCCTTTTTTACAAACTAGGTCACGATGACTTAGCTTGGTCCATTAACATGCACACCGGAACTAGATAAAACTTCCTGAGCAGTACAAATCTTTAACATATTATATGTAGCATATTGAGACACCGTCTACCGCGAGATAGGATCAACAACCTACAGAACATAGTCTGCCCTAAAGGACCACTATCATCTGGCGGAAATCTAGATTGGAAAATTGGGAAATGCCTTAGAGTAAGAAGCGGAGTAAGAAGAAAAAAAGTGTTTGTGGCGAGATGGAATCTCTTTGGGGACCAAACACATTTGAGTGTCTGCAGGTAGCCACAGCCTATCCCGCACTTGTTCTTTTGTTTGTCTGTCTGTGTCTGGTATGTTCAGTGGCAGAGGAGAGATCCTCATTTCGCCAAAGGCAATGCCGTCGACCGTGAAAATTCGTGAACTGAAAAATAATGATAGTTTTTCTAATATTAATCACTAAGGAACTTTTAAACTTCTATTAACTATTGTTGTTTAACAGTTCCTTTAATGTTACCTTGATGATGTGTAAGTACTCTGGCTCATGTATAATTTATAACTGCAGTTGTTGTTGCCTTATATTATAAAAACATAATTTCTGTGTGTAAATGAAATTCTGTTGAATAGCATTGTCCTGTGAACGTATCGTAGCGCTCTTCTGAAAAACCAGAATTCGATTTTGGACTGATCATCCAGCGAACGATTCACTCGCCAACACCAGTAAAGCATAGGTCATTCCTTTTAGCAAAAGAGTAAATGACCGAATGTTGTGAATTATAGACCAGTAAATTTCCATCTGCCGCAATATCGTAATTATGTTTTCATCTCGAATAGTATAACATCGTTGGGGGGAAGTATTCTTCTCGTGAAGAATTAGCACCGTATCAGAAAATAAGACTGCCCTGCGAAAGTTAGTTTATTCATAAATTAAACAATAACTTGAAAACGGAATAGAATGATTCTGTCGTCTTAGATTTCCAAAAGACGTTCAACACTACCGCCTCGTCGACTAATTACCATAGTATGATCATACGGAGTATCTTCAGACATGCAACAGGCTCGATTACTGCTTAGCTAGTAAAATCCACTGCATTATACTAAGCGGAGACAGCTCAAGAGAATCGTAAGTAACATCAGGTGTACCCCGAAAGGAGCGCAGTGGATTCACCAGTGCTACTGATGTAAACAAACAATTTATCAGATGGAGTTAGCACTATTACCGTTGAAGATACTCTTGTGTATAGGAAAGTATAAGTGTTCTGAACTTAACAACAGAACTTACATACACGCTAGTTTAAATTTCGTGTTAACATGCTATGAAAAAGAACCGAAATTTTCATTTTTCGCTGGACAATTTCATGCTACCATGACAAGTCACATTTTCCCCCATATTTGCAGTTAGTCAATGTAGCTTATTGAGTATTGCAAGCTAATGTACGAAACCCAATGTCACAACTGCCCAAGATCTTTATTGCTTGTCTACACAGTGTGTATCATAAGTAATGGCGTAAACGTATTCCGTTAAAAGTAGACGATACTAGAATCAAAAGTGTCCGTAAACATGGGTCCGCGAATGAATTGTTTGTAAGGATAACCACAACTCTGTGGTTACCATCCACCACTTACTTGCTTCTCTGTAAACGTCATCCCAGCTATGAAAAATTAACAATGCTGTAGGACATGAAGAAAATTTCTTGGATATATTTTGGCAGAAGTTCAGGTGTTTTGAGTGAACACGAGAACGTTTACGTGACTATACTCGTAATTAAAGATAGTGTTCAAAGTGTCGTCCTTGTACACGGATTCAGGTATGTATCCTTCGCCGCAGTGAGTTTCCGATCATTTTAGACACACCAACACCCAAAGGCTACAGTTCAGATATTCTTGACAAGCATAGATAAGTCTCTCCTCCAATTCTTCAACCGTGTTAATAGAATTGCCGTGCACTATACCTTTAAGTTGGCCCCAAACACAAAAAGAAAAGAGGTTCACTTATGGTAACCTTCCAGGCCACAGCAGAAGTCGCCCGATCCGTCTTTGACCATATCGGCGCGTTAGATGTCTCACCATAGTGGCAGAATGTGCCGGTGCTCCATCATGTATGTACAACATCCTATGTGGCGTTTTTGGATGGGACAAACCTGAAGCAGTCCTACAGTACAATTTCGCAGAAACCGAAGGTAGTTACGTCCATTCAGTTCCTATGATAGCGTGTACGGTTCAATAAGGCGATCACGTAGTACCGTGACCACACATTCAGTGCTCGCAGTTTGCAATGCATTATTCTCTGTACTCTACTGTGGTTCGTTTTAGTAATTTGTGTGTCAGGTGTCCTTGTAGAGATACCTGGGGAGTGTTACACTGTTTCCAGCATCACATCTTCAACCATAAGTGTAATTCGTACCCGCATGCGCAAAGCTCCAGTTTCTCGGAGGCATTGATGCACCATTGTAAAGTTCGACTATCGGGATGCCTTTGAACATAGTATGCTTATTTGAACAAGCGTGCAGCCTCCTGTGTATTGCGGTTAACTGTACCGCATATGAAAAGCGTATTCGCATACGTCTCGTTCCTGTAATGTTCCTTGTTACTAGCAACACTAACACAACTGGTGCTGCTAAAACAACTGACATGCGTGGCACTCTGTGTACTGCAGTGTCACATCCTTTCTGTTTGCAACTCTGCGTCCCAAAAATGTAAACAAAGACAACACCACGGACCGGTATGCAGGGTTGACGCAGGTTCATGTCAGTAGTCTCTGGTAACTACGAAGTCGCAATTATGTGCAAGTGGTTCGTTCGCAGACCTGTTTTTACAAAGACTTTTTTGCTTCTAATATCGTATACTTCCAACTGCATGTGTCCACGCTATTAATTATGATACACCCTGTATTATGTACTAAATGGCCAAAACGTGTACCCAGTCTGTCGCAGATTGCCTTTCTAACAGCCTCTGGGGCAACTAAAATTTGATTCTCAGTGTTTCATAGAATTATTGAACGAATTAAAGAAATTAAAATGGCTTCCTAATCTACTCATGTACGAGGGCAGTTCAATAAGTAATGCAACACATTTTTTTTCTGAAACAGGGGTTGTTTTATTCAGCACTGAAATACACCAGGTTATTCCCCAATCTTTTAGCTACACAACACTATTTTTCAACGTAATCTCCATTCAATGCTACGGCCTTACGCCACCTTGAGATGAGGGCCTGTATGCCTGCACGGTACCATTCCACTGGTCGATGTCGGAGCCAACGTCGTACTGCATCAATAACTTCATCATCATCCGCGTAGTGCGTCCCACGGATTGCGTCCTTCATTGGGCCAAACATGTGGAAATCCGACGGTGCGAAGTCGGGGCTGTAGGGTGCATGAGGAAGAACAGTCCACTGAAGTTTTGTGAGCTCCTCTCGGGTGCGAAGACTTGTGTGAGGTCTTGCGTTGTCATGAAGAAGGAGAAGTTCGTTCAGATTTTTGTGCCTACGAACACGCTGAAGTCGTTTCTTCAATTTCTGAAGAGTAGCACAATACACTTCAGAGTTGATCGTTTGACCATGGGGAAGGACATCGAACAGAATAACCCCTTCAGCGTCCCAAAAGACTGTAACCATGACTTTACCGGCTGAGGGTATGGCTTTAAACTTTTTCTTGGTAGGGGAGTGGGTGTGGCGCCACTCCATTGATTGCCGTTTTGTTTCAGGTTCGAAGTGATGAACCCATGTTTCATCGCCTGTAACAATCTTTGACAAGAAATTGTCACCCTCAGCCACATGACGAGCAAGCAATTCCGCACAGATGGTTCTCCTTTGCTCTTTATGGTGTTCGGTTAGACAACGAGGGACCCAGCGGGAACAAACCTTTGAATATCCCAACTGGTGAACAATTGTGACAGCACTACCAACAGAGATGTCAAGTTGAGCACTGAGTTGTTTGATGGTGATCCGTCGATCATCTCGAACGAGTGTGTTCGCACGCTCCGCCATTGCAGGAGTCACAGCTGTGCACGGCCGGCCCGCACGCGGGAGATCAGACAGTCTTGCTTGACCTTGCGGCGATGATGACACACGCTTTGCCCAACGACTCACCGTGCTTTTGTCCACTGCCAGATCACCGTAGACATTCTGCAAGCGCCTATGAATATCTGAGATGCCCTGGTTTTCCGCCAAAAGAAACTCGATCACTGCCCGTTGTTTGCAACGCACATCCGTTACAGACGCCATTTTAACAGCTCCGTACAGCGCTGCCACCTGTCGGAAGTCAATGAAACTATACGAGACGAAGCGGGAATGTTTGAAAATATTCCACAGGAAATTTCCGGTTTTTTCAACCAAAATTTGCCGAGAAAAAAAATGTGTTGCATTACTTATTGAACTGCCCTCGTAAGTGGTACAATGTTATGTCAAAAGTTTAACACACAAGTATTTAAGTTGGAAACTGTGTGTGTCTTGAGGCAACGTAACACACGGCGCGCAGTTTATCCAGGCTATGTTCTTCCAGTATTTGACAATAAGACAGCTTCGCGCGTTCCGACATAATTTCAAACCTTTTCGAAACTTTCTCTCGCTGACGCGCCCCACCGCCCCCCACTCCTTTCCCCCCGCCACCCTCACATTTATATGAGATGAAAAGCATCAAGCATGAAGTTTAAAAGTTTTTACTTCTTTACTACTAACTCCATTAGCAACAGATTTAGCACAGTGCTCATAGATACCTCTGAGTGTACCAGAAAAATTAAATATACGACGGATCGTTCACGAGATACGTCATAAACTTTGCATGAAAAACTTTCATACATGGTAATCCGACTCTTTAAAGAATTTGAGGGGGAGAGGGGGTTCGCTGAAACAACAGTAAGTAAAATGGTTTCTTAACCTATCTTGGTTTTTTTTACAGAGAAAACAATTGCATATAATAAAATTAAAGCTTTTCAGATACGTCTCGTGAGTTCGCAGGAAGTGTCATTTGGAGCAGCCGTGCTATAGTGTGATACTGAAAAAAAGAGAGGACGCTCAGTGGAGAGTGAACATTGTGTGAAGCGCATTACTGCGTCCTCCCGTTGCAATATTGGCCAAGTACGTGTGTGTCTGCTGTTCGCCCAAATGACCAGGCAGCGCAGGATAGGGCTACGATTTGTGCTGGTTGCCGCCGTAGCAGGAGTGACGCGTATTGCCAGCTGTCGTACGGCGTCCAGTTTCGCGTTGCCATGTTCCTACATACTAGTCGCGAAAACGGCTACTTCACCTGTTAGCGTTCTCTCTCCACAAATAATGTTTTCTACATCAGAAGTTTTTCATTAGCAATTAGTACAAGCATCTAAACGTTCAATTACGAAGGCTTTTCATGGGAAGAAAATAAGGCGGCAGAAATGGCTACAGGGCCCAGAAGTTACGGGTATCAATAAAGGCATAAACTCAAAGTGAAGACAAAATTATTGTTTCTCAATAAATAAAGTTTCACATTTAATTTTTACCATCGAAATGATAAACGCGATTTTCGCTCTTCTTCGAATGGTCGTGATAAGAGAAAATAACGTACCGTATTAAAAAAAAAGGGTGCCCTTACGCGTCATAGATTAAATTATCCGTAGCTTGTTTGTTCATAATGACTTATTTGCGATGAAAATTATCTGCTGATACTGAACTAAAAAATATATAGTTCAAAAGGGCATTGAGTTGCTCGTGTAAAAGCAGGTGTTGCGGATAAATTACTAAGGCGGCGTGAAAAAGGCGGAAAGAAATCATTTGGAAGGAACACTATTACACGCATCTGGTGCTGTTTGCGGAGTGGAGGTAAAGTATCGCAGAGCATAGTACGTCGGTGTAAGTGAAAAGCGCACGTCTTGAGGGCGAATGGAGGGCATTCTATTTACAGGCGGGGTTAACGTACGCGAGGTAGCCGATAGAAGAGCCGTAATGCTGAAAGAGGAATGCGAGTCGAATGCGGTGTAAGCAGTCGTGTGGGCGCAGCGTATCGCGCATCACAAAGAGTAGCCGAAGCAATCACCGATGTGGGAGATCCCCAGGCGCTGCCTGCGCAGATCCTAGCGTCCACAAAAACGTCACATAGGCTCCGTGACACATTCCTGGTAACGCCTCGGTGCCGTCACTTCTTAAAAGACCTCGCAATACGTGACATTTTCTGTGTTTTATAGCACTCTAAGCAAGCAGCGTACAAAAATAGTCCAAGAAATTCAAAGGGGCGTTCCTAGCTTCGCGGCAGCTCGTCATAGCCCACTCGAAAATGTGACAGTAATGTCCAGGGAAATTTGGTGGATATTGTTGGAAGAACATAACGTTCTCGCGGAAGCCAGTGGTTAAGAGGAGCGTTTATCAGCTAGTGGGCAACAGTTTTCCTACTTGAGTTAGGTAGCACCCTTCACCATGACTACACGGTAACTCGCGGAGCATATAATTTCACGTGGATGTAACCTCTACGACGGAGTATGCATTCCTCAGTGTCCTTTCCCGGCGGCGTCAGGGATTTTCTCTGCCTCGTGATGGCTGGGTGTTGTGTGATGTCCTTAGGTTAGTTAGGTTTAAGTAGTTCTAAGTTCTAGGGGAGTGATGACCATAGATGTTAAGTCCCATAGTGCTCCGAGCCAGCCTCAGTTTCCTGAGGATATTTGTCAGAGTTATCTATTGATGATTTTATCAGGTGTTACCAGTTTTTTGTCAATTTCTCCCTCCCCCTCAGATTGTCGAATTGCTTCTGTTCCTCATAAAATGCTGCTGTTTCAAATTGCTGCAAGAGTGGAAAACGAAGATTGTTCCGAAATACACTCATACAAAAAGTTTTGATTTTCATACAGTGATTGTAACAGTTTTTGGTATCGATTTCTGTTTAATTTTATGATCGTGATAAAAACTTATTTTATGTAATTGTAACTGATATTTTTGTATTTTACGATGCACGGCAGGGAGTCTTCATAAATATTATCTAGTTTCTCGGTGAACGGCGACGATTAGCTTCGGATGGGTCGTTAGGATACATGAATCTCCGTACATTATCTTGTAGATAACGACGTTCGTGTCAGTTCAATATTCCATTTTGTTCAAAAAGAGTTACCATTGTCTGTTGACGGTAACAAACACCCGACGAGTTCAACCTAAACAAAAGGGATTATATTTGAAATTTAGGATCTCTACGAAAGTGTCTTGGATTATGCAGTTACATAGCAAATATTTCATTTTTCTTCATTTCAGGAAGCTAAGTGCTACCATCTTTGGCAGTATCGTCTTGATCACTGAGCCAAAGACTGTCCTACTTCTTACATAACGCTTACAAATACTCGTTTCTTCCATCCTTTCTTCATCATCGTTCTGTGGAATTTACGGAAGTTTACAACGAAAACGAACTTACCGACTTGCTGCTTACGAAGTAAGCTTGTATGCGGGATAGCCGCTGTTCAACGTACTAGGGGTTATGGACGAGTACGGAAAACAACCGGAAGAAAGTACATCTGCCCAGGAACTGATGGCGACACGCACCTCGGCTGAATTTATTCCGTTTCGTTCTTCGGAGAACAGCTCAATAAGTTTCTATAATTCAGAGACCTTAATAGCACCATTACAGGTAACCACGGAGACAAGTCTCTCGACGACACACCACCAGAGCGTAGTCGTTCCTTAATGTCGAATATCGCCGGGTGCCGTTTGACTTTCGCTAACGTTCGACAGGAGTTCCTCGCAGGGGCCACTTGTGCGGGTGTTACGCAAGGGCCCGACATGTGTCGAGGAAACATGCGTGGGCGTGAGACAGCGCGGCGGCGTGCGCGTGGGAGACAGTGCAGACTTCCTGGTCTCAACGCACTGCCGTCGCTGTTGCAGAGGTGTACCTGTGGAGAAAGAAATAATCCCTCCTTACCGTTTGGTTATTAATTATTAAAGCTGTTAACATCGCTGGACTTGATGGGAAGCGTATACGGTGTGGGCAGGTTAAAACTGGCCCCAAAAAAATAGTTCATGCATCTTAATCAGAAAGCCTAACTTAAAACATTCACGCCCAAATTGCTTACCTTATGATGCATGAAATATTTTGCAGGCCACTTTTATGTATCTTTACTCGGCAAATCACCGTACGGTGTGCGCTGAGGGAACGTACTTCAACAGTACCCCGTTCCTATTCCATACCACACGGAACAAAAGACTGTCTATAGCATCATGGACAAGCCCGAATATTTCCGGGGAATTGTCGTGCTTGAAGACGAATACCTCGTCAATATGCTGCCGATATGGTTGCACTAACGGTCGGAGGATGGCATTCACATATCGTACAGCCGTTACGGCGCCTTCCATGACCACCAGCGGCGCACGTCGGCCCTACATAATGCCACCCCAAAACAGCAGGGAACCCCCACCTTGCTGCACTCGCTGGACAGTGTGTCTAAGGTGTTCAGCCTGATCGGGTTGCCTCCAAACACGTCTCCGACGATTGTCTGGTTGAGGGCATATGCGACACCCATTAGCGAAGAGAACGTGTTGCCAATACGAGCCCATCTGCACCGCACTGCATGGTGTCGTGGTTGCAAAGATGGACCTCATCATGGACGTCGAGAGTGAAGTTGCGCATGATGCAGCCTATTCCGCACAGTTTGAGTCGTACCACGACGTCCTGTGGCTGCACGAAAAGCATTATTCAACATGGTGGCGTTGCTGTCAAGGTTCCTCAGAGCCATAATCCGTAGGCAGCGGCATCCACTGCTGTGGTAGCCTTTGGGCAGCCTGAGCGAAGCATGTCATAGACAGTTCCTGTCTCTTTGTATATCCTCCATGTCCGAACAACATCGCTTTGTTTCACTTAAAGACGCCTGGACACTTCCTTTGTTGAGAGCCCTTCCTGGCACGAGGTAACAATGCGGACGCGATCGAACCACGGTATTGACCGTCTTGGCGTGGTTGAACTATAGACAACACGAGCCGTGTATCTCCTTCCTGGTAGAATGACTGGATCTGATCGGCTGTCGGACTCCCCCCAATAGGCACTGCTCATGCATGATTGTTTACGTCTTTGGGTCGGTTTAGTGACATCTCTGAACAGTCAAAGGGTCTGTCTGTGATACAAATATCCACAGTCAACGTGTATATTCCAGAGTCCTGGGAACTGGGGTGATGCAAAACATTTTTTACCGTGTGCACAGTCTCTGTTCCGCAGTGTACCGTTTCTTCTGACAACACTGCACTAACTGCATTCCTGTACTGCGATCAAGCCAGATTTATTGTGAAGTATTACAGATTGCATGTCTTCTTAACTATGTCGTGTCTCACAAATAGTGTATTAACTTAGTATGGAACGCGGAGTTTTTTTCTTTATTCATTGAACATTTCTATGACAGTCCTACACTGATGAAACAAAAATCGGCCTGAGGAACTGTTGTCTGAATCTTTCGTATCTCTTCCCTTAATTTAGTTTAGTAAGAGTCCCACACCGACATCAGAACTCACACTTCGAAGAAAGGTTTTATAAGCTACCTCCTTGGTGCGTGAATTTACACTTTCTTAGTATTGCTTCTGGGTCTTCTTTCCACACGGTTACATTTTGTACACTCGGTCCACCTTAAATCACTCCGGACAGAAATTTGAAGCTTGTAACTTAGCTGATCGCGTACTCAAGCGATATAGTACCCTTTCGTCTATGTACGGGTCTTTCATTGCATTTATTAAAGTCTACAGTGAGATACCAATATCCCCAGCTAGTGCTGATCATGTGCAAGCGTGTCTACATTTCTTAGAAAGTTGCTATCAGTGCCACCGCCGTGTTCACAACTCCTTAGTCGTCTGCAAATAGCGCCAGAGGCCTACGGATTATGTGCGCGAGATCATTATCTCCATTATTAAACGCTAATTGAGACCAGGGAGCAAAATCACAGTTCGAGGTTGCCTATCTAACGGCTTCCAGGGAGAACAATAATTTTGTCAGTATTTCGTATCATTATTGACCTAATTAGAAATTTAAAATGCTGTCATGATTTACTTATTAAGAGGTATAATATTACATTATAAGTTTAACACAAACAATTAAGTATTAATGTTAGAAACAGTGTGTATGCCTTTATACGTATTGCGGCAGCGTAATTATCGGCGCACAACTTACTCATAATATCCAGTATTTGAGGATGAGAGCACTTGGCGACTTCCGACAAACTTCATACATAATTTCAGACCTTTTCTAAACTTTTTATCGCTTACACGTTTAACACATATATTCATTTGGAAATATTATGAAAGCTGTTTTATGCAAGACAATTCGATCCTTTAAAGATCGGGAGTGTTCTGTATATTGCGAACGACAGTGGCCCTTACACACTGTCTTAGGTACACCAGACGCTACCTTCGCTGGTTCTTCATTGAGAAGGAAGTCTTCAGGCCAGTAATATTTGTCTCCCGATATCTCATGTGCAAGTATTCAGTTTGCTATGCAACGGTATGGGATTGAATCGGAAAGCGACCTTAACTGCGCTATCTCCTGCTTTCTGGATCTTGTAAGTGAAGAGAGCAATCTGGCTAACAGACGATTGTTTGTTAATTGCTAGGTAGAAGTTGTTCGGTCTCAAGTCATTATACGCAAACACAGTTTGCCCTGCTAAAGAAACAGAATATCATTGACCTTTAGGTGAAAACCGGGAAAGTATCATATGCTGATAAGTTCTGGGCATGGTTTTGTAATAAATCGTACGGTTCACAGTTTGTGACTGAAACCATGTGGCTACTATAATTACCATGCAATATATTTTCATCGCTGGTTATGGCAGTAATAGAACCCCACATAAATAGATAACACAATGTTAAGTATGGTGATAGTGCAATTGAAACTGGTAGCAAATAAATTTTTGTGTTAAATCAGCAGCTTTGGTGACTGTGACAATTTAAATAGTATCTACTTGTGTATATAATATTTAATTATGTCATAGATTGTAGTGACGTGTTGTAACAAGTCTGTGTGAATGGTGTACTTAATACCAAGCAAACTAAAAGAAAAGCATATCCTGCGTTGGAACACTTTCAGAGGCACAAATGAAAACTATGCGTTTGACTATAATATGAAAGGAAATACTTAATGTGCAATTGAGGAGTCGTGGAATTAATGTTCTGGATATTAGCGAAAGAGGTTTCATTACATTATTAGTAGCCCCATAGATCATCAATACATTTCGTAATGGTGTGGAACGTGTCATTGACACGTTACAATATTTGCTGCCAAACATCGTCCATTCAGCTTCTCTAGTATTGTCGAGTAGCAAACGTTGAAGGAGAAAGTTTCTTACCACCGCTTTCCTGGTCGTAGCTAATTACGGTGCAATATTTCCATCTCTTATAGCGGCAGTGATGAAGGTAATTTGCGGTGAACGCTGCCTAAGCAGCAGTAAAGTTTTAATGGCACAAAATAAGATTACGGGCTGAGGCGGCGTATGCGATGATATTATGTCAACTACACAACATACTAAGGGCTCTAACGCGTGAAGGAAGTCACAAAGGGAATGAGGAGGAGCTTCATTAAGTACTGAGTCCGCAGCTTGTGGTCGTGCGGTAGCGTTCTCGCTTCCCGCGCCCGGGTTCCCGGGTTCGATTCCCGGCGGGGTCAGGGATTTTCTCTGCCTCGTGATGACTGGGTGTTGTGTGATGTTCTTAGGTTAGTTAGGTTTAACTAGTTCTAAGTTCTAGGGGACTGATGACCATCGATGTTAAGTCCCATAGTGCTCAGAGCCATTAAGTAATGAAAGAATACCAGTTAGAAGTATTGACATGAAAATTAAACATTACCTGCATGCGAAAGAAAGTTAGTAAGATTAACAATGGCGTTATTGACCCTGTTGACGATTTCATGTATTTACAGTGGACGCAAAATAAAACGGATAAATAGAATACTAAAAGGCCGCCAATGAAGATAAACCAGACTTCTGTTCCTCCTTTGGGTACTCGTGGAAAAGTGGTAGCTCATATCCGTCAATTTTAAAGTTCTCCAGGCGGTGCAGGTATGATGGTGGAGGGCTTTTCCTCTGTGATTGCTTTAATTTGTCTGTATTATAATTGATGTCACATAAGAGTCGGTCAGTGTATTATGCGAATCAGATTCTGGCAAACTTCTTGGTCTGACCCACGATTTCATTGGTTCAATTTACCTCTCGAGATTGCATTATTTGACATACAAGAGGATCATTGAACCGCTGAATGCGATGAGGTGGCCCACGCTGCAGTGATAGTGTTGTCAAATGGAAAATAGGATAGGTTAAATTCGAGATTTGGCCTTATTGAGAGCGCCGCTCGCGAGACGTTGAAGTATGTGCGATGCAGTGGTGGCGTGGAGGGGAACATGCCAACCAGCGAGCGTAGCGTCGCGGTGTCGCAACGCTGCATCACGGCCCGGCTTGGGCAATTGAACACGGCGCGGAGCAGTGTCGCTTTTGCGCAAGCCGCGTTTCCCAGCCATTACTGGACACCAGCATTCGCTGTAGTGCGAATCCTCGGCCTCGCCGATACAGTGATTGTAGTTAATTGCACAGCTACATAAAGATGTGCATTTACTAACACTACATTCATTTGTTTACTCTTCAAGCCACGTTGTCGGTACCACTGTTCCTGTTCCATTGGCGAATGGCACGTGGGGACAGTAATTGTCGGCGAACCTCCGCATTAACTCAAAAAAAAAAAAAAAAATAATAATAATAAATAAAAAAAAGTTCTAATGGATCTAAGCACTATGGGACTTAACCTAAGGACATCACACACATCCATGCCCGAGGCAGGATTCGAACCTGCGACCGTAGCAGCAGCGTGGTTCCGGACTGAAGCGTGTAGAATGGCTCGGACACAGCGGCTGGCATTAACTCTAATTTCTCTGATTTTACTTGCGTTGTGGTGATTACGCGAGTTGTATGCAGGAGGAGGCAACTAAATAGCCAATTAAAACATTTCACACACAAACTCATCGAATTTGCTAGTAAAATCGGACCGGTGAAACCAGGCACAAATACACAGGCGACTGAACTACTTCAGGATAAAATCATTATTTTAAATTTTTTAAGAGTGCAGTTCATGTACCTGCCACATACAATAGCCTAATGTATAAAGAAAACAGACGAAGAATACAACGAAATGCAACAGCAGGACCAGCCAGCAATACAAAGCATCTCTTATAAGAAAACAAAGAAAGCAAACTATAAAAAATCATGAAAACTACTACCTACGAAATAATCCCATGTGATATTTTAGAAAAGTTTACCCCACGTGTTACGTTAACACATTGCGGACAGATGCCGAGTTGATATGCGTTTGACGCTCCATCCGTTACGGATGGATTTCGCAAAATTTCATGTTTTTCACGCGCCGTCAGTAGATGCCATCTGTTGAGATATATTTTAAGTTTACACCAGTAGTCAGTGTATCGAAGTTGATTGCCTTTGTGTACTGTCTGCTTATGTAGAATTTTGATTGTATTACGATGATTAAAATAGTCGCTATTTTTGTCCTGAAGTTGTTCGTGCTTTTAGCGATGGACCTGTTCAGAAAATGGAAGGAAATCGACGAATACTTTCGGAGGTTTTTGACGATGATAATTCAGATGTCCCTAATGAATAGGGAGATCCGAATGACTGTGCGAATGAATGATTTTATGATGCTGTGGACGATTCCAGTGAGAGTGATATGGTTAGAACTGTGAAAAAGAGTAATGTGACAGTCTTTCCAAGTTATTCCGACGATAACCATGAAGGTGATTCTGTTTTTGTGAATGACAAGTTTCGTGACACTGGTAATACCGGGATAATAATTTATCTTCTCAAACCAAAACCAAGTCGGGAAAAGAAAAACGAAAGACAAGTCATTCAAAATTCTGCTTTCTCCCCATCAAAAAAATAAAT
Source organism: Schistocerca nitens (assembly GCF_023898315.1). NCBI lineage: Eukaryota > Metazoa > Arthropoda > Insecta > Orthoptera > Acrididae > Schistocerca > Schistocerca nitens. The sequence goes on along the minus strand of NC_064621.1, from coordinate 154,040,245 downwards.
GGAGAAATGCTAAATTCATAGCTGAAAGGAGCATAAGCGCTCTCATCAGAATATACACTCCCTTCAGGAGTAAGAATGACGATGGAAAAAAGTTCTGTTAATCCAGACTGATCAGAATTACTCACAAGGGAACCTCCCCATCGCACCCCCCTCAGATTTAGTTATAAGTTTGCACAGTGAATAGGCCTTGAAAAACTGAACACAGATCAATCGAGAAAACAGGAAGAAGTTGTGTGGAACTACCAAAAAATAAGCAAAATGTACAAACTGAGTAGTCCATGTGCAAGATGAGCAACATCAAGGATAGATTAAGCTGGGGAGTGCAGTAGTCCCGTGGTTAGCGTGAGCAGCTGCGGAATGAGAGGTCCTTGGTTAAAGTCTTCCCTCGAGTGGAAATTGTACTTTCTTTATTTTCGCAAAGTTACGATCTGTCCGTTCGTTCATTGACGTCTCTGTTCACTGTAGTAAGTTTAGTGTGTGTTTTGCAACCGCACCGCAAAACCGTGCGATTAGTAGGCGAAAGGACGTGCCTCTCCAATGGGAGTTACCTCGCATCGGACGGACGGAGAGATAATTGTCTGAAAATAAAAGATCAAACTTTTCACTCGACGGAAGACTTGAACCAAGGTCCTCTCGTTCCGCAGCTGCTCACGCTAACCACTGGACCACTGCGCTACTGAGCTCATACCATTCTTGATGTTGCCTATCTTGCGCATGGACTACTCAGTCTGTATATTTTGCTTATTTTTTTCATAGTTCCACACAACTTCTTCCTGTTTTCTCGATTGATCTGTGTTCAGTTTTTCAAGGCCTATCCACTGTGCCAACTTATAACTAAATCTGAGGGGGGTGCGATGGGGAGGTTCCCTTGTCAGGAACAAATGCCTTGTATGCCAATGCTTCCATGGGTGAATTGCGTTTTCTGAAGATTACATTTCCTTGAGATTCTTTCAGTAAATCTCGGCCTTGCGTCCTCCTTTCCTACATTTAGTTCTATCTGGTCATTGTTTTGTGTCACTCTGGGTGATTACTGCTGGGCATTGTACGGTAGACACGTTCATAGTGATCAGCCGCCAATATAGTAGTTGAACAATAATTGGTATTCCTGACTAGCACTGCGAAATACTTTAGATACATTTGTCATCCACACCAATAGTTCATCCTTTGCGGATCTTACTGTATTTCGTTACAATTTTCTGTCGTTCTTATTTATATAGGGTGATTCAAAAAGAATACTACAACTTTAGGAATTTAAAACTCTGCAACGACAAAAGGCAGAGCTAAGCACTATCTGTCGGCGAATTAAGGGAGCTATAAAGTTTCATTTAGTTGTACATTTGTTCGCTTGAGGCGCTGTTGACTAGGCGTCAGCGTCAGTTGGTGCTAAGATGGCGACCGCTCAACAGAAAGCTTTTTGTGTTATTGAGTACGGCAGAAGTGAATCGACGACAGTTGTTCAGCGTGCATTTCGAACGAAGTATGGTGTTAAACCTCCTGATAGGTGGTGTATTAAACGTTGGTATAAACAGTTTACAGAGAATGGGTGTTTGTGCAAAGGGAAAAGTTCTGGACGGCCGAGAACGAGTAATGAAAATGTAGCACGCATCCAGCAAGCATTTGTTCGCAGCCCAGGAAAATCGACTCGCAGAGCTAGCAGAGAGCTGCAAATTCCACAATCAACTGTATGGAGAGTCCTACGAAAAAGGTTAGTTATGAAACCTGAACGTCAACTACCCGAGGCGATGGATCGGCCGCCAGGCAGCCCGTGACAGAGCACTTCATCACTGGCCTCCAAGAAGCCCTGATCTTACCCCTGCGATTTTTTCTTATGGAGGTATGTTAAGGATATGGTGTTTCGGCCACCTCTCCCAGCCACCATTGATGATTTGAAACGAGAAATAACAGCAGCTATCCAAACTGTTACGCCTGATATGCTACAGAGAGTGTGGAACGAGTTGGAGTATCGGGTTGATATTGCTCGAGTGTCTGGAGGGGGCCATATTGAACATCTCTGAACTTGTTTTTGAGTGAAAAAAAACCTTTTTCAATACTCTTTGTAATGATGTATAACAGAAGGTTATATTATGTTTCTTTCATTAAATACACATTTTTAAAGTTGTGGTATTCTTTTTGAATCACCCTGTATTACAGCAGTGCAAAGCCTGAACAACTTTCACGTAATTAATGAGCGTCCGCTTACTCGCTTCTGGAGTACTAGTTATTCACAGTGTTCCACTGTTCCCATTAATACATATTGATAAAACTAATACCAACTAATATCACATTATTCTCCCCCCCCCCCCCATGAACCATGGACCTTGCCGTCGGTGGGGAGGCTTGCGTGCCTCAGCGATACAGATGGCCGTACCGTAGGTGCAACCACAACGGAGGGGTATCTGTTGAGAGGCCAGACAAACATGTGGTTCCTGAAGAGGGGTAGCAGCCTTTTCAGTAGTTGCAGGGGCAACAGTCTGGATGATTGACTGATCTGGCCTTGTAACATTAACCAAAACGGCCTTGCTGTGCTGGTACTGCGAACGGCTGAAAGCAAGGGGAAACAACAGCCGTAATTTTTCCCGAGGGTATGCAGCTATACTGTATGGTTAAATGATGATGGCGTCCTCTTGGGTAAAATATTTCGCAGGTAAAATAGTCCCCCATTCGGATCTCCGGGCGGGGACTACTCAAGGGGACGTCATTATTAGGAGAAAGAAAACTGGCATTCTACGGATCGGAGCGTGGAATGTCAGATCCCTTAATCGGGCAGGTAGGTTAGAAAATTTAAAAAGGGAAATGGATAGGTTAAAGTTAGATATAGTGGGAATTAGTGAAGTTCGGTGGCAGGAGGAACAAGACTTTTGGTCAGGTGAATACAGGGTTATAAATACAAAATCAAATAGGGGTAATGCAGGAGTAGGTTTCATAATGAATAAAAAAAATAGGAGTGCGGGTTAGCTACTACAAGCAGCATAGTGAACGCATTATTGTGGCCAAGATAGACACAAAGCCCATGCCTACTACAGTAGTACAAGTTTATATGGTTACTAGCTCTGCAGATGATGAAGAAATTGAAGAAATGTATGACGAGATAAAAGAAATTATTCAGGTAGTGAAGGGAGACGAAATTTTAATAGTCATGGGTGACGAATTCGTCAGTAGGAAAAGGGAGAGAAGGAAACATAGTAGGTGAAAATGGATTGGGGGGAAGAAATGGAAGAGGAAGCCGCCTTGTAGAATTTTGCACAGAGCACAACATAATCATAGCTAACACTTGGTTCAAGAATCATAAAAGAAGGTTGTATACCTGGAAGAATCTTGTAGATACTAAAAGGTATCAGATAGATTATATAATGGTAAGACAGAGATTTAGGAACCAGGTTTTAAATTGTAAGACATTTCCAGGGGCAGATGTGGATTCTGACCACAATCTATTGGTTATGAACTGCAGATTGAAACTGAAGAAACTGCAAAAAGGTGGGAATTTAAGGAGATGGGACCTGGATAAACTGAAAGAACCAGAGGTTGTAGAGTGTTTCAGGGAGAGCATAAGGGAACAATTGACAGGAATGGGGGAAAGAAATACAGTAGAAGAAGAATGGGTAGCTCTGAGGGATGAAGTAGTGAAGGCAGCAGAGGATCAAGTAGGTAAAAAGGCGAGGGCTAATAGAAATCCTTGGGTAACAGAAGAAATATTGAATTTAATTGATGAAAGGAGAAAATATAAAAATGCAGTGAATGAAGCAGGCAAAAAGGAATACAAACGTCTCAAAAATGAGATCGACAGAAAGTGCAAAATGGCTAAGCAGGGATGGCTAGAGGACAAATGTAAGGATATAGAGGGTTGTCTCACTAGGGGTAAGAAAGATACTGCCCAGAGGAAAATTTAAGAGACCTTTGGAGAAAAGAGAACCACTTGCATGAATATCAAGAGCTCAGATGGCAACTCAGTTCTAAGCAAAGAAGGGAAGGCAGAAAGGTGGAAGGAGTATATAGAGGGTTTATACAAGGGCGATGTACTTGAGGACAATATTATGGAAGTGGAAGAGGATGTAGATGAAGATGAAATGGGAGATACGATACTGCGTGAAGAGTTTGACAGAGCACTGATAGACCTGAGTCGAAACAAGGCCCCGGGAGTAGACAACATTCCATTAGAACTACTGATGGCCTTGGGAGAGCCAGTCATGACAAAACTCTACCATCTGGTGAGCAAGATGTATGAGACAGGCGAAATACCCTCAGACTTCAAGAAGAATATAATAATTCCAATCCCAAAGAAAGCAGATGTTGACAGATGTGAAAATTACCGAACTATCAGGTTAATAAGTCACAGCTGCAAAATACTAACGCGAATTCTTTACAGACGAATGGAAAAACTGGTAGAAGCGGACCTCGGGGAAGATCAGTTCGGATTCCGTAGAAATGTTGGAACACGTGAGGCAATACTAACCTTAAGACTTATCTTAGAAGAAAGATTAAGAAAAGGCAAACCTACGTTTCTAGCATTTGTAGACTTAGAGAAAGCTTTTGACAACGTTAACTGGAATACTCTCTTTCAAATTCTGAAGGTGGCAGGGGTAAAATACAGGGAGCGAAAGGCTATTTACAATTTGTATAGAAACCAGATGGTAGTTATAAGAGTCGAGGGGCATGAAAGGGAAGCAGTGGTTGGGAAAGGAGTGAGACAGGGTTGTAGCCTCTCCCCGATGTTATTCAATCTGTATATTGAGCAAGCATTAAAGGAAACAGAAGAAAAATTCGGAGTAGGTATTAAATTTCATGGAGAAGAAGTAAAAACTTTGAGGTTCGCCGATGACATTGTAATTCTGTCAGCGACAGCAATGGACTTGGAAGAGCAGTTGAACGGAATGGACAGTGTCTTGAAAGGAGGGTATAAGATAAACATCAACAAAAGCAAAACGAGGATAATGGAATGTAGTTAAATTAAATCGGGTGATGCTGAGAGAATTAGATTAGGAAATGAGACACTTAAAGTAGTAAAGGAGTTTTGCTATTTAGGGAGTAAAATAACTGATGATGGTCGAAGTAGAGAGGATATAAAATTTAGTCTGGCAATGGCAAGGAAATCGTTTCTGAAAAAGAGAAATTTGTTAACATCGGATATAGATTTAAGTGTCAGGAAGTCGTTTCTGAAAGTATTTGTATGGAGTGTAGCCATGTATGGAAGTGAAACATGGACGATAACTAGTTTGGACAAGAGGAGAATAGAAGCTTTCGAAATGTGGTGCTACAGAAGAATGCTGAAGATAAGGTGGGTAGATCACGTAACTAATGAGGAGGTACTGAATAGGATTGGGGAGAAGAGGAGTTTGTGGCACAACCTGACTAGAAGAAGGGATCGGTTGGTAGGACATGTTTTGAGGCATCAAGGGATCACAAATTTAGCATTGGAGGGCAGTGTGGAGGGTAAAAATCGTAGAGGGAGACCAAGAGATGAATACACTAAGCAGATTCAGAAGGATGTAGGCTGCAGTAGGTACTAGGAGATGACGAAGATTGCACAGGATAGAGTAGCATGGAGAGCTGCATCAAACCAGTCTCAGGACTGGAGACCACAACAACAACATCACATTATTTTAATTTGGGACTTCTATAGCCGCGCGGAGTGGCCGCGCGGTTTGAGGCGTCATGCAACGGACTGCGCGGCACCTCCCGCCGGAGGTTCGAGTCCTCCCTCGGGCATGGGTGTGTGTAGTGAGCTTAGCGTAAGTTAGTTTAAGTAGTGTGTAAGTCTAGGGACCGATGACCTAAGCAGTTTGGATCCTTAGGAATTCACACACATTTGAACATTTTTGGGACCGCTCTGTTGAACGGCCACTAAAAATTGCGTTTTAAAAACCATTTTCATTGAAACGGGAAAACAAAGAGAAGCATTCGGTCGACCCTGAACGTCGTATGAAAGCCTTGAGCAGTATTTGTGTGGGGTGGTCCCAGCTACGCAAAGCAAAAGCGTAATTCCTGATACTTGCCGGAACATCAAAGAAAATGTGCCTGTCGACTTTTTCAAATGACACTCGGTATATATAGTGGACAGTAACGACTTTGCATAATTCTTTTGGGGTAGTCTTGTAAACTTCAATGATACTATTTCTCGACACTTCTTTTTTTGCGCATATTCAAGACGCGCTAGGTATTATCGATCAGCAGTGTCGTCACATACGACAGGTTACACTTACCGTTATAAATATCGTATGCAGTCAAGTCCTTTTCCCTCTTTTACATTCAGGTAATGTGATGGTTTTTATCTTAAATTCCAATTTCGGTGGTTGCGAGCAAAAAGTTTCTTGCTTGGTGTTACTCCGTATTGGAACCTTCATTACCCCAGTTACAACGAACCAATCACTGACAAGACGTAGGAGGAAGTATTACTACGCATCATGGGTGTATCGTCGTAATCGGGTGCCACTTTTCGTTGAGATGAATGTACAGTGAGAACATTCCACAAAGTAAACATTCCACAAAGTAAACATTCGTGCACATCTGATAACTACATTTTGTCCACACAGTGACGGTCTACATTTCGATGTTGCAAGTTCCAAACTGCCTGATGACTCGCGCAGAGAAACTGTTCAGGGTAGAGGCGGTCGGCGGATGTGGTTAACTAAGGAGTACGTCTGAGATCCATCCGGCTATCCCCGGCACTCGGCGCTGCCTGTAGGAAGTGACGCTGGCCGGAGGAAGAGATCATTTGGCGGGGGTAGAACTGGACACAGCGGATGCGGCAGAATTAGTGACGAGGGCGCTCTGTCCGGATATTAGCGCTACTATTTCAGGAGACAACTTGACAACGGAGCAGGCGGTCAGTTGACGAACGACTTTGAAAGAACATAACACAGCGAGCTCCGTTGTACTTCAAAGGCGACACACGCTTTTTTTTCTGCCAGTACTGCAGGGTTATTAATTCGTAAAGGCATTACATTTAGATATGTCACAATGAAGATCATATGCACTATGACGTTTCTTCCCATAGAAATAGAGATACGGAAAACCTCACTGTTCAAATTCATTTTTCTGTAAAGTTTTTATGAGTTGCTTCGTTTTAATGACGAATGTTTCTTCATAGTTTCTTAGAGCCACTAAAATAGGTTTTTCGTTGTCTTTAATTTACTAACCTAGCTGCCTGTCACTATAATATTTTCTACACCTTGCCAAACTCTCGAAGCAGTTTCATCCTGACAGAAATCAAAAACTGTTTACGTTCTTCTTTTCTCCTCGGCGATCACAGGCCCTGTAGACCACGCGCTGCATGAACTCTGTCCCCACCGCCTTCTATCTCTCGCAGTCTCTCTCCACCCTGCGGACATTTCCAATGCTGTCATCTTTCCACCTTGTACGAGGTCGGCCCAATGGTCTTGTTGCCTGGAGAGTTCCTTTAAATGCTTTGTTGGTGATTGTGTTGTTTTCCATTCTAGCCACATGTCCAGCCCATTGCAGTCTGCTGCTTTTTAATTTCTGGATGATACTGGGTTGCTTCATTAGCTGATAAATTTAATTGTTCTTTCGAATTCTTCATACGTCATCCTCCAACACAGGTCTGCAGATTTTTCTCATTACTTTTCTTTGAAAACATTGTTTTTCTTCATTATTCTTCGTAAGCGTCCAGTACCGTACAGTACTGTGGGGCACATGATAGTGTTGTATTATCTTCATCTTTGTGGTGATGACAAAGCTTTACATTTGAGTGGGCTGCTTGGTGAGTACAGACGTCTTGACCCTGAGGCTATTGTTTCGTTTATAGCCACTGTTATGATATTTTTACTTTTGAAACGCCCTACTAAACATAAATGAATTTTTATACGGAATTCACCTTTATGAAGTCGGGTGTTCTAATCAAATACAATCAAAATTGATTCCAAACGTTTTTCTTCTCTGTAACTGTTGTATCCACAGATTCACTTGGCGTCCTCATAAATGGGACAGGAGACCCCGCCCTTCCCCTTCCAAGTATTTGCTTTATTTCAGGTGTCTTGCTTGCACACAGTTATTAGCCTATTTAGCATCATCACAGGGCCAAAGAGGTTAAGACCAGACTACGGCAAAACAGAACGTGAGCGCGACACAAATTGACATGAAATTTATAAAGATAAAACATATGTAACGTATCTTGAGTGTGAAGATGATGTGGGGCAAAATATGAAAAGCGCCTGGCGACTAGTTCTGAATCCCATGAACGATGACTGCTATAACTTGCAGACTGTCCATTGGGCTTTTCTGGCCGGCGACAACGCACACGGTCTTTACACAGTCTTGGAGCAGTGTGGTATTCCGAATATGGCCTGTTAATAAACATTTTTCGTCCATTTGAAGTACATGAACTCCATCGTGTGTGTGGAGAGTTAAATGCAAATTTATAAAAAACTTCTAATGGAAGAGGAAGCAGTCAGCTCCGGCCACTTAATATGAAGTTCCCGCACGTTCTGTTTAACAGGAGGATATCTATACTGTAACTGCAATAGCGCGAAACCTTCGTGTACAGGAAATCACCGCGTGACCAGCATTAATTCTGGGTCCCCTGATACACAAGTTGTCGGTGATGTGAAACTCCTGGAGCTGTCCGCAAGCTTTATCAGACACTCTATTTACTGTCATTGCTGAATCACGCCGTGAAATTAGGCCACAGATAGCTCTTATTACCAATCCTTTGTCGACGTATACTGCCCTACGATGGAAATATTTTTCATATCGTAACCGATCCCAAAACTTCAACTTAGGCGGTGGTCAGTGGTGACTACAGAGATTGCAGTTCGTTCGTCTGTGACCTCTTTAAAGTAACTGCACCACTGCCAGTTTACTGTAATCGGCGCACCCTCACATTTACGATTTAACGCAGAAATTACGTCGCTTTGAATAGTTAAGGGACCATGCCGACTTATCCAAGAGCCCAGTCCGCAAAAGAGGGTCCAGATGGCGTTTTTGTGACATTACGGTTTAAACCCAGGCACCAGAGAAAAATTTGCTTCAAGCAAAAGTGAAAACAAGAAAATATGAATGCTTGTCATTACTTTCGAATCTCGTGTATGGGCATGGCGAATCAGGAGTATAAATTTCCTATGTAGGCAACACAGTTCCAGTTTGTGGAGGAAGTAACTGTCCAGAGTTGTTGCTCACCTTTCCTCTTTCCGTTCCTTTTGTACGTCAGTTTTGAGCACTAAAGTTCTTCCCTCTTTATTTTATTTGAAGCTATGCTTTCACAGTCATGTATGCGGTTTTTCGCAGCCTTTCCCCTGACCGATGACGTTGAAGAGATTTTTCCTCAAATGTGACGCGGGGAATTTCGTTGAGCGTAGAGCGATATACAGTACTCGTAATGCGTTAATGTGTCTATGGTGTTATAAAGGACTACAGTGCTAGTAAGGCTCGTAATGCTATAGCAGTATATAAATCCAGCAGTTACCATTGATGTAACTGTTGCACCGGTCGTATTATCAAACGTACAGTTTCGTAAGCCAATGTTTAAATGTTAAGAACAAACAGTAGAATAAAGTAAATCCGACGTTTTTACATGACTGACGTCGAACTTTAATCACATTTACTTTGTAACTTAGAGGTGGTAAACATGGAAGGGAACAATTTCCACATCTGTAACCCGTAAGCCACATTACGGTGTGTGGCGGAGGGTGCTTCTGGTACCACTTCCTTCCTTCCTTCCTTCCTTCTTCCTCCTCCCCCCTTTTTTTCCCGGTTCTATTTGCGAATGTCGCGTGAGAAGAAAGATTGGCGGTGAACCTCCTTATGGACACTCTAATTTCTCTAATTTCGTCATCGTGATCGACTAGCGAGATCGGTGTGGAAGTTATAGATTGCCCGATTCATCTATGAAGGCACGGTCTCGGAATTTTTACAGTAAATCACGTGATCCACAGCGCCTCCTGTTGTTGTTCTTTCTTCGCACAAGAAGGAATAAAGTAGACCAAAGTTTGATTACCACAACCATAAATCGTCAAATGCCATGCCTACCTTACGTTCAGCGTCTTACGAATTTGAATAGCCAGGTGCACGAAACGATTGCTGTACTTATATTTTCAATTCTGTGAAAATTGCAATTGATTTTGACTACCTAGGTTATGGATTAGCCCCAAGAACGAAATCGAAACAATATTCTAAAACGTAATGATAGGTCCTTGTTTTTCGCTTGCTATCACATTATACCCATACCTTCCAATTATTTGTGTTGCTGCGCTGGCGCATAACGCACTGAACTCAGAGACCTATTTGGTGCATACACAAACCACCAGATTCGTTGTCAGGAAGCACGTGTTGTTTGTTAATAGAAAGTGTAAATTCCGTGATCTGCATTATAATCGATGCACCGGTTTGAAGTAATGAATATGTATGTAGCTGTCATCATCCTCTGTCTTTATCAGTCTGGCTACACCACTCTTCAATATACGTTGAGCTATCTTCTTGTTTCGCACACTCCGAAAGTACTTCAGCTACAGGAACGGGACACTTTTAGAAATAATTACGTCTGTTCTTAAATAACTTACCCGCTAATTCAGTGGAGCACTCTTAAAGCGAAATTCATTCATTAAACCAACATTTTCTGGGTTTTAATTCCTCGCAGATATTTGCGGACATCTGACCGAGTGTTTATTAATGTTAAGAAACACAAACCTTTTTGTTGTATGCAAGAAATGGCGTGTGTGTACAACCTACTGCTACAGCTGTGGCTTGAAGAGTGCTGGGAAACGCGCGGACGGATGATTGCAGCTCTGGGATCCCCCTACTCCCCGCGGTAAATCCCCGGGCGAAGTGCTTCGTCGGCTGGGACGTTGAGCGTACAGTCCCTTTAAGGTTGTTTACCGACTTCTTGGAGTACAACAGAAAGAACTTCTGCACCCATACGCTATCCGCTGGTAATGTCAGTAAAAGCATGCGTGAAGTAGTACGTTTTAGGTATCGTTCGCCTGCTCCGGCGAATAGTTTCAATGTAGCGGATATATCGTATGTCGTAACTGTAAAAATCCGTAGTTTATTAAAGGAAGATTCTGCTTAAATCCCTTACGGTTATAATTTTGGTTGTTACATTTGTTGTTTAATGTCTATAAGTTCCCTATTTTCGTCATCTTTCAATTGCCAGTCATTCTGGAAGACTTTCTGTGCTGTCAGTATTTTCTGCTGTAGCGCATATCGTGACAAGAAATTTTACAAACTATGGGTAAGGAGCACGGTATATAGTGCTACTAGTATCGTTGTGAGGTCGTGGTGAGGGGAGGCATATTGGACTGGCGTACGCAAGCGAGGCAGTCGGATTAGTATCCCGAAGATTACAACGTAAATGGGAAGCACTGGGGGAATAAAGAGTGACCCGTCAGCTGCCACCAACAAATCTCGCAAAGCTTGGTGCTACTGTTTCTCATTAATGAATTAGATCGATTGCCAGTAGAGCTCTTGATCTACCTTATGTAGAGCGTGCCTGATCCGCTCGAGATTTTGTGACATCACATGTAGAGATAACCGTATATACTTACTAGTTGTATAAAAGTATTTTTGATTCTTTACCGATTTTTTCTTATTTGGTACGCGAGGAATTACTTGGAAAAAGAACTTTGATCTAAATTTGACAAAATTTTTCTGGGTGGTGACATTTTATTTCAGAGAGCAAATTATCACGAGTTAAATAGCTGCGTATATATAGCTCTTTACAATGCCAAAGTTAGATTCGTCAGATGAAAGTGGGGTAATTTTTCCTCCTTGTATTGTATTTGTAAAGAGCTTTCTTATTCTCAAACGACAATCGATTGTGGACACCAAATTTCATCAAAGCATAAATGAACTGAGAGTCTGTGTTTGATGTTCCCAATAGCTTAAACAGACGACTGTAAGAAGTACGCCTGCAAACTTTATACATAATTCTAATCACTTTCTTTTGTACAATGAATACTTCTTGCATAATTGAATATTTACCCCCAGAATATTATCCCATAGGACGTAAGTAAAAGAAATTAGGGAGTTAACGTATTTTCCATGTCCTGAAATTCAATTTCATTGCAAAACTTTGTGAAAGCAAACGTTTTAGTGTTGATTTCTTCCAGTGAAAATTTTCAGATGTAACTTTGACATCATTTACTATTTTCGTTCCTGGCGTTTCCTTGCTCGGTTTGAAAACAGTGATGTCTTTAATTTTGAAACCCTGCTCAGGAAACGCTCTCATTTCTTGACAGTGCGCAAGTTTTTTGATACTAGTGTAACGCTGCCAGATGCTGTTGGGACCGGTAACAGAGATCACTCAAGGCTCAGCGACTTTATGCGTTGCAGATACCGCTCATTTGCCTCGGTCTACCCACTAACGCGCTGGGTGCCTCGGTGCAGCGCAGGTGCAGTATGCCGGATGCTATCTGCGCACTCGGGGAGGGGGATAGTCCGTCCCCTCAGTGATAAGCTATCACCTTTGGCCCTTCCCGCCTCTACTACGTAGCAGCCTACAACGTATGTAGCAGCCATCTAGTACGACGCCGGTATTTATTGACGACCCATTTTCCGGAATAGCTTTCCACTTTTGAGAGTAAATATTTCAGGAAAGCAGACACCCCAGGGACGTGGCGATTTCTGAACGGCTCTAACGAATCATTGAGCACCGCAGTAATGTGTGTGAACTTTCAGCCAGTGTGAACTAATTAGCTAATAGTTAAGCAACATCGTACATCTGCCAAGTATTTGATTTCGAAGGTACAAACAAGAAATTTTCAATGTTCCCTCCACTTACATATGGAAGCGAAACTTCGTAAGTGTTCACGATGCAAGGTGACGCAGTGGTTAAGACACTTCACTCGTTTTCGGGAGGACAGCGTTTCAGATTTCCGTCCCTCCATTCAGATTTAGGCTTTCCGTGGTTTCCCCAAATATATTCAGGAAAGGGTCACAGTTGGGTTCCTCTTCTGTCCTTCCCCAAACGTAGATGTTCCATATGGGCCGCTGTCCAGCTATCTATCTTGCAGATAAGTCACCGGTAGTGCTACACTTCTGTTGGCAGCCAGTGTTTTAAAAATGGCTGTCTGCTTGAAAAGTTAGAACAAGAATGCGCCGTGTATGCTGTTAGTGGTTAATCGTCGAAAAGTTTAACAGGGATTGTAATAGCTAATGAGAGTTGGGTAGATGGACTAAAATTTACAGCAGCAGTAAAGTAATGAATTCTGTAGCTGAGAGACTGCATGAACACGGGCAAGGTGGTGATTCATTACGCTATTAGAAGCAGCAGTGTGGCAGAAACAATGTTGATACCCTATGTATGTAGGTTCTGCATATGCCTAAAGCAAGTAATTATATCATACAAACAATCCTTGAAGAAAGAAAATAAATCAATGGCGGGAGGCAGTAAAGTTCGATAAACAGATAATGGTCCCACCGATGCAGGCACTATCTCCTCGTATAACATCATGAAATAATTTATGTACAGCTAATGAAGTCCTGCACGACGGAAAATGGCTTATTGGTTACGAAGGCAGAGACTGTATGGCCTGCGAAGATGACAAATGGAAAAAGGCATCTTTACGTGGTTATGGTACATATAGCGGAAAAAAACTGCGTGGTAGTGCGCTTGTTGCGGTAATCATTTGGAGTGTCACGCAGTGATACGGCGCACGAGCTCAAAATGAGTACTTCTAAACGAACTCTGATTCCAGAAAATTTGACAGAATCTGTGTTGAGACGACCCAAATACATATTGAGCACAGTGGATGACTATATAGTTGTTAAAAGGTTCTCCATCGGTACCGGTGAATGTGAGGAGCCAGTTACTGGTCGAATAAAATGTATACCAGCGAAGCAGGCGCACCTCGTAGTTTGGAAGGCTGAGCACTTGTGATTGGAATATGTGGAGGAGAAGAGGAAACAGTGTCTTAGAACGAACAGAAGTAACGGCCAGGCTCTGCTCTTTGCTTCAAACTGTGAACCACCTTACCAAAATCGTTAATGAGGACAATTACCACTGTTACTGGCGGACTCTGAATTTTTCTGTGTCACCTTGACTTTTGTAGTCACGAGGAGCTAATTTAGTCCCACGGAAGCGAGTTGATATTGTTACATTAATAATAAAGTTTTTTTTTCAAAAAATCAATGTGTCTGTACTATTGTAAAAGGCATTACAGTTGCATAAATGAATATATGACCCTTTCCAAACATAGGACACAATCGTCAAATGTTACGATGTATCATAGCATCTTTGATACTCATATGTTAGTAAGATCTCTTTGTATATATCAAAACATGTGGTGCGTGATAGAAATCTTCTCAGTGACAAATCTAAAGTGTTCAGCGAGAAAAATTTACGTGTGCAACAATAAGAATGCAGTGGGAATGTATTCACATTCGTTGGGCGAATGTTACGAAAACACACACTCCAAACCGATATTTCACGTAAGTCACATGCAACGAAAATCGGTAACGCAACCATCTGTGTGTGGCATGTTTATAATTACGTATTATTTATATTTTAGGACAATCTGTTAAAAAACACACCACATGTCATAAAGAAAGCGTGTAAACCGTCTGAGGATGAATCACAACGATTCGAAACCGGTAACGGTACCATTTGAATAAAGGAACTGAAAGTAAATTTGTGGCTGGTTGCTGTCCCAACACCACCAACATTTGTCTTCAAACAACAGCCACGGTCTCCATCATGTCATACGACAAAATTGCAAAAAGTTACACGGTTACAATCCAAGGAACTGAACGGTAAAAGCATTAACTTCATTTAAAGCATGGTACGAAATTTCATTGCCGTATCTTGGAATTTGTGGGATTGGTGCGTCTTTTAAACAGTGCGTGTTTTCCATGAACGCCCCTGCCGCTTATGGCTAGGTGCGGCCTGCGCCTGTGCCGGTCGGCAGGCAGTAGCCAGGTGTAGTGCGGTGGCGGTGACCGCAGCGGCGCTGCGTCCTTGACCGGCGCGGTCACGCGCCCGCCCCGTGCCTCCGCCGCCTCGCGACGCGTTCCGAAGGACCTGCCCACCACTTACCGCTGCAGCTGTCGTCGCCACCCTGCCAAAACACCACACCGGCTCATTCATTGCTTTCGCGTCCTCCGCCATGCGTGGCTGTCGCGTTCCTTTAGCGCTCTGTTTTTTCTCTTTTCGCTCATACGAATAATTTCATTTTTATTGTGGAACCATCTAGATAAATACTCCGTAAGCCACTTCGATGCCTAGCAGAGCATTCATCCTACCAACACTATAAATTTTCTTTCCTCTTCCATTCGCGTACTCAGCGAGAAAAAAACTGACCGTATGCTTGCTTACGCTCCCTGATATCTTACTTTCATCACCGCTACTCGGGATATACTTTGGTGGAGCATAATGACGTACTGTCTGCTTCGAATACAGCTTCTCCAAATTTTCCTAACAGCTTTCGCGATAACTATAGACACTGAGGTGACAAAAGTCATGGGACAGCAATATGCACATAGCCAGTTGGCCATATTGGCGGATTTGTCATTTGCACTTAGGTGATATTTATGAAAAGGATATTGCTAATAGGATTTTACACTTCGTTCAGCTAATGTACGATGGCTGCTTTCAGGAGGTATCTTGGATCTGTAGCATGGCCACGAGATATTAAACACGCAATCACTTCTGTTTTATGGATTGTACTGTACCTTACGAAACATTCTTAAAATTATCGTCCGTAACAATTAATCTACACTTTTAGCGCAGTTCATATCTGCTGATGCACCATTTACCAGTGTAGATGTTACATAGAGTGGATGGTGAAGCAGATACCCTTTGTAATCTTCTGTTGGAGAATATATTTCCCTGACTGTCTTTATGTATATGTTAGTGCTGTAATGTAACAGATCCTGATACCAAGTATTAATCAGAGTGGCCGCCGCATATGTAAGAAAAAAAACCGGTTAAACTAACAAGTTTGTTTGTGTGACCATCCTCCGCAGCAAGCATATTTTGTAAATAAAACTGCCTTTTCCTGCTGCTAGTTACTTCACTTATTCAATACGCGTTTCGCCTTCTCCTGTTCTAAGGCATCATCAGTGGGATCTATAACGATACAGTTTTGTTATAGATTATCAAACAGTTCACTTCGTGATTTTTTTCTAAAAAAAAAATTATTACTTACGATTTGCTGATCTGCGTTTCCTCACATCTGGTCTGGAGGTAGCACTACCACTTTTATCACTGCCATATAATCACATCTTTGTGTTCTCGCCTTCCACACACTTTTCACCATGTTTCTCACTCTTTCTTTGTGGTGGACTATTGTTGTTCTGTCACTCGATACAGCTATTTCGTCGTACACTGCTTTTCACAGCGTAAATATTACGGCTCCATTACGTGTTTCATCTTCTTTGGTTTGGTTGCCTATTTATTGCCAACCTAACGAAGTATATGTTCGTTACTAACTTCTATTTATGATGTTCATACCGTCTCTCTCTCTCTCTCTCTCTCTCTCTCTCTCTCTCTCTCTCTGTCTGTCTGTCTGTCTCTGTGTGTGTGTGTGTGTGTGTGTGTGTGTGTGTGTGTGTGAGAGAGAGAGAGAGAGAGAGAGAGAGAGAGAGAGAGAGAGAGAGAGAAAGAGGGGGGGTGATAGAGTCGACGGTGTTTTTTCTTTTTTTTTAATATAAATAAAGCAACTAGCAGCAGGAAAAGGCAGTTTTATTTACAAAACAAGTACTGGTTAAATTGTTCCATGGTTGGGCCTACGTTTTGGGTGACTGGAGAAATTAAAAGATGCTGTTGAGCATGTTTGTTGTTGATTCAATTTCCTCATGCAAGCATATTCGTTACGCGAACAATTTATTGTTCATTTCCTTTACGAATTGTCTTGAAAGAGCATCAATAAGATTGTTTCACTGTGTCAAATACTGTCTTCCTTTTTTTCGCTTTTAGGTTAGATTATTTAGGATATGTGTAGAGCAGTGATTCATAATCGTGGTGAAAATGTAATTTGCTTTTTCTTACCTCTTCGGCTGCGCGAAATTATTGTATTTTTTTATTGACACGCATGCTTTATTTTTTCCCCTCATCAAAAAAATGGTTCAAATTGCTCTGAGCACTATGGGACTTAACTTCTGAGGTCGTCAATCCCCTAGAACTTCGAATACTTAAACCTAACTAACATAAGGAAATCACTCACATCAATGCCCAAGGCAGGATTCGAAGCTGCGACCGTAGCGGTCGCGTGGTTCCAGACTGTAGCACCTAGAACGACTCGGTCACCTCCCCTCAACACGTTATTAACTATTTCTTTAACACTACTTGATTTATCTAATCGCGGCCATAATACACACTTCAGTTAATGTAACATTCATTCACATTGTTCATAAATGTATGTGGAGCATATCTTTCGTAGTGTAGTCCTGTGGTCGCCAGATTCACTATGGTTTATCTATTTCTGGTCGTAACTCCATGTATCGATGCTCTTCTTGCCGCCATGGCCGTCAGTTGAACCTAAAGAATAAAAGTCGTCTGCAGCATCTATCTGTGAATCGTGTTAACTATTCGTTCATCATGTTTCTTAAAGCTGAGTTTGGCAACCATCCAGGCATTTGACTAGCCAGAACTAGACAACGCCTGAAAACTACATTCGGACTGGTCAGTATACCAGAGCTATGCTTCTTAATCGTTAATCATTTTCCCACTTGCCAACTTCAAACCTCTGTGACAAAATCCCGTGACCGGGATGTTGGTATGACTGCAGGTAATGTAGCCTTTCTGGAGCGAGAAAAAATCACCGTCCCTGTCCGGGATTGAACCCGGAACCTGCAGGCCAGGGCCTAATGTGCTGCCCGATAGACCGACATGGCTATCTACCGACTTTAACGGAATAGAAAGTCAACTATCTCTAGGATTCTACTCGGGCTACCGATGTCGGAGGGGTGCCAACACTCCCGAAGCCACAGCCTCTAGTCTTAAGCAGCGTAATTTATGATTACTCAGAACATGCTTGCAGTGCTAAACAGACGTCAAAACATAAATGCAGATTTCAAATGTGCTACAGTTATTGTGCTGTAAAGCAGATTAGATCAGCGTCGAAAGCATTAGTGACGAAATAAACAGTCGTACTGCGAAACTCTCGTCAGTGCAGTAGCACGAATAGCCGTGGATCGCCATCCTGTCATCAACCGGGTGTACACTGTATATTGCCGCTGGGCTAACAGGTGTCAACTTCATGTTGCCAGAACTGATACACACCATCACCGAATAGCAGCTGCGACTCGTCTGTCAGTTCTCAACACTAGATAGCTTCTCTGTGGCAAGAAAGTTTGTGTCGAGATCAGCAGGAATAAACGAGGTTTCCAGCCGATCGCGAGGCCTGTCATCGCTGTATCTGTCCCGGCGGCGCGTGTCATCGACTCGGATATATGATACCGGGCGACGCCCCGAGATGCATAACAGGATGTCCCCGCTATTGACAGTGCTTACATACCGTAGAAGACGACGCAGCTGCTTCCCACTTGGCGACGCCGTCGTCGCATAAGCACCTGGGCACGCGCGCATTTGCCGTAGCGCGGCCGCGACTTCTGAACACGAACGCGAGTTACCAAACCCTTCTTCTGACCGATAGTTGTCGCTAAAGATCGATAGCCTTTCATTAGTTAACAAATAAAGGACGTAGAACTAAACTTTTTTCTCCTGTCTACTACCTACACGGCCTCCCCCCGCCCCCTCTGTCCATCACTACAACCACCCACCCTCCTCACCTAGTAAGGTTAAGTGGTACACACGTTTGATATTCTGTATCTCAAAACAGTTTTTCATTAATCCTATCAAATTATGGTGTAATCGCGCCATTTTATTTAAAAAACAAAGTTTGTTACAGTTTCTCTCCACGAGAAATTTTAGTTTGCAAATATGTAAACAGATTTTTACCACTAATGTTAGGGCAGCGTAATAAGTTTGAATACCCGGATGGTGGCAGTAACTAGGAGTTCGACAATGAGATTTTGTGCCACCGTAAGCGCCTGAGCTACGAACATAAGCCGTCAGCCAGTTTCGGTTTCATCCTTTTTAGTTCATGTGTTAGGTGAGCTTAAATTTAGGCTAAGCCACACCTGAGCATTTTTTCGTGTATGTACCAGTCGCTGAAACAACTTCGACAGTTTTGCTTTATTCTGTTGTCACTCAGATCTTTATAAGATCTAGAGTTACTCATAAGTGAGCGAATGGTATCAACTTTAGCAGAAATGCGTCAGTACAATTAATTTTTTACTAGTAAAGAAAGAAACAGACGATATTAAGTTTCCAGTCTGTTGCGTACCCTGAGGTATTTGTTATCAACAAGTAGATATCGCCTAACTCTTGCACGGCATGTAAGAGCTGCAGTTGTAAAATTTATATTGGTCTGTTACTGTTTGTTTTACTTAATTTTATGTTGAAAGGCACGTCGGTGCGTAAGTACGCGGAACATAATAGAGACTAATTCAGGAGAGAACCCGGGGACTTGCATGTGGGAGCAAAGTTCACTTTGTAAGTGAGGGACGTCTTGCCATGTACTTAATAGATCTGTACATGATTACTGTTATCATGCGTGGACGCCCTGTAATTGACCCATTGAATTACGTTGAAAGAAGGTATTGATGATTGATTGCGTGTCTTGTAGTGCTCTGACGTTGGAGACCATGACAACGGTGCGGCGATAATTTGGTTTGCTGCATCCCTCTTCAACTCGGTTGTTGGAATAAGACAACGAATACACCTTCCATTACTGTAATTTGAAGTGATTGATTGAGCTACAACTAGTTTTCGTTTTCTTAAATGTTACTTAGTCCTTAGTGTCTGGTACAGAAAAAAATAAAAACAGAGTTGCTTAGCGAGTTTGTAATACAATGGAATACTTCATTAATTGTGTTATCGTCCTTCCCGGTTGGTGCGCATCGGTGGACCGGCAAATCTAATTCTAGCTTGAAGTCGCCATCCGGCCGACTTACCTGTAACCGACGGTGGAGGAACGAAGCGGAACAGTCCTGTTTGTCCCCTGGGCATTGTATGGAAATTCGATAGTTCACCGTTCATGAGCTGCAGAACTCGAATGTAGCAGACAGTTGTACTGAGTCGCGGAAAATCATTCTGGTTTTTGCAAAACGGCAACCACGTTAATTCAGACAGTGCGCCTATGTTACCGGGTTTGTAGTGTACACAGTTTTGTATGCACCATTGTATGCGAGTATGTCCCCTGGCTCAAACCTGACTTTATCGCTCGTCTTCTCTGTTCCTGATCCTCCCCCTACCCCTCATCCTTTCTTCCTTTCTTTCCGTCTTTGTCGTAAGGGTTACTAGAAACATATTTCTGTATTCTCTTTATAGCCGCGTGTTTGTGCGCCTGCCAGTACTTCCTTTCCTGCGTGATCTCATTTTTACATTCGTTTCATCTACAAGTCGTAATTATTGCAGTCAAAAGCGGCCTTTGGCTACTGGGCCATACGGCAGTCATATCATTTTTGGGTACTAAGCTATTTTTTAAGCAACACAAATTTATTTTCGCTCGATTCGATGCAAATTCTCTCTTTTGTTTTTGCAATAATCGCAATGTTACTCTTCAGATGAGAAATGGTGGTGCTGTTCAAATTACGAGGGCAGTTCAATAAGTAATGCAACACATTTTTTTTCTCGGCAAATTTTGGTTGAAAAAACCGGAAAATTCTTGTGGAATATTTTCAAACATTCCCGCTTCGTCTCGTATAGTTTCATTGACTTCCGACAGGTGGCAGCGCTGTACGGAGCTGTTAAAATGGCGTCTGTAACGGATGTGCGTTGCAAACAACGGGCAGTGATCGAGTTTCTTTTGGCGGAAAACCAGGGCATCTCAGATATTCATAGGCGCTTGCAGAATGTCTACGGTGATCTGGCAGTGGACAAAAGCACGGTGAGTCGTTGGGCAAAGCGTGTGTCATCATCGCCGCAAGGTCAAGCAAGACTGTCTGATCTCCCGCGTGCGGGCCGGCCGTGCACAGCTGTGACTCCTGCAATGGCGGAGCGTGCGAACACACTCGTTCGAGATGATCGACGGATCACCATCAAACAACTCAGTGCTCAACTTGACATCTCTGTTGGTAGTGCTGTCACAATTGTTCACCAGTTGGGATATTCAAAGGTTTGTTCCCGCTGGGTCCCTCGTTGTCTAACCGAACACCATAAAGAGCAAAGGAGAACCATCTGTGCGGAATTGCTTGCTCTTCATGTGGCTGAGGGTGACAATTTCTTGTCAAAGATTGTTACAGGCGATGAAACATGGGTTCATCACTTCGAACCTGAAACAAAACGGCAATCAATGGAGTGGCGCCACACCCACTCCCCTACCAAGAAAAAGTTTAAAGCCATACCCTCAGCCGGTAAAGTCATGGTTACAGTCTTCTGGGACGCTGAAGGGGTTATTCTGTTCGATGTCCTTCCCCACGCCCGCATCTCGTGGTCGTGCGGTAGCGTTCTCGCTTCCCACGCCCGGGTTCCCGGGTTCGATTCCCGGCGGGGTCAGGGATTTTCTCTGCCTCGTGATGGCTGGGTGTTGTGTGCTGTCCTTAGGTTAGTAAGTTCTAGGGGACTGATGACCATAGATGTTAAGTCCCATAGTGCTCAGAGCCATTTGAACCAAGCCTTCCCCATGGTCAAACAATCAACTCTGAAGTGTATTGTGCTACTCTTCAGAAATTGAAGAAACGACTTCAGCGTATTCGTAGGCACAAAAATCAGAACGAACTTCTCCTTCTTCATGACAACGCAAGACCTCACACAAGTCTTCGCACCCGAGAGGAGCTCACAAAACTTCAGTGGACTGTTCTTCCTCATGCACCCTACAGCCCCGATCTCGCACCGTCGGATTTCCATATGTTTGGCCCCATGAAGGACGCAATCCGTGGGACGCACTACGCGGATGATGAAGTTATTGATGCAGTACGACGTTTGCTCCGACATCGACCAGTGGAATGGTACCGTGCAGGCATACAGGCCCTCATTTCAAGGTGGCGTAAGGCCGTAGCATTGAATGGAGATTACGTTGAAAAATAGTGTTGTGTAGCTAAAAGATTGGGGAATAACCTGGTGTATTTCAATGCTGAATAAAACAACCCCTGTTTCAGAAAAAAATGTGTTGCATTACTTATTGAACTGCCCTCGTATTTTTTCCGCTGGGTTCTCGCACAAAGAAGAATGTTCTAAATGGGCCATGTTTATTTTCCCACTTCAGGCAAGTCACATACACGTTTGTCTTGAAAGTAGTGGACAATACATATTGCTGATTAATGTGAAAACAAGAAAATCTGATATCAACGTGACCATGAAATAGTTATTTCTGGGTTATGAATGAGTCGGCAATGACTACGGGCTCATTTGTATGTGCTTACAAGAGCGAACAACAAATACTTTACGCCATACAGGTTGCCTCTTTACTTGTCTTGTATACCGGCTGCAGTGCGCTGAGGGGGGATAGACGCATGAGGAACGCTGCATCCTTGAGTGCAATTTCATCTTGTCAGTGGACAGCCAGCAGTGGCTTAGTTTCTTGTGCTTTCAGGCTCACATGACTTACGATCGGTGTTCTTCCTTTTGCAATCTGACTGGTTTAAGCAAAAGCTGCCTGCGATAAAGCAAGCAGCCATTCCTCTGCTAGCTGTGGAAGCATGAGAGTCTCTATTCACTGTGCTAAGTGTAGTAGTACATGTTTTCGAAGTCACTGCAGCTGCAAGCTGTAGTCAGCACTCAAATAGAAGTGGGCACACTGTGCACTGCGCTTGTTATTGTGAATCATTCGCGAAACGCACAGAGTGAAAACTATATTGGACAAAACTTCCGGCGCCGTTAATTGCGTTGATGGCCTCTTCACTCGGCGCTAGTATTTTCACCCCCATGTTAGATTTTTTAAACTTGATCACGACTCCTGAACATTACTATCAGTGCTTTTTTTTCTGAAAAAAAAAGTTTGATGCTACTCCGACATTGGATGTAATGCAGCGAAAATTACTTATTACTGAAGCATGGGATACCACCCGTCTGCTTTTAGCCATGACGACAACAACACGTCGGACTAAAAAGAAAAAAGGGTATCGGACTTTTCAGTTGACTCCAGCTCGAATGAAGCAGGCGATACTGAGAAACACCCAAACATACAAGAGATTGTGGTATCAAACACTTCAGTTTACATCACCTCAAATGAAGCATGCGATTCCCATCAACTCCTGAACAATAAAAGAAAATGGTATCTTACACATCAATTGACCTATAATACACCTCAGATGAAACAGGCGAGTCCAATCAACCCTCCAGTTAATGACATCGCTTTTCCCACCAAAAACTGTACTGGTATCGTTCGTATTGCAATTACCAATACGAAAAAATGAAATAAAAGATTACGTCCGTGAAATAAATCTTTGGCTCTCTTATAAGTTCTCAACATCGTAAAAAAATTACTTTGTCGACGAAAAAGTTTAGGGGTACGCATCCCACCGGCGTTCCCCCAGAAAAACAGCACTGGTTACTATTGGTCTCCGATGTTTCGGCCTCTAAGATTGGTTTATGCAGTTCTCCGTTCATGTTGCTTGCCACCCATTTTCATTTCATAATAACTGATACGTCCTGCATATTATATCAACAACTATCTACATTATGTACTTACGTCTAGGTTTATCGCTGCGGTTCTTTCCTTCCATCAGCCCTGTAAAGACAGTTTCCAGCAACGATTCGTGTCGCAATACGTACAGAACGATTCTCTCTTTTCGCTGCTTTATTTTGTCTATTAGACTTTTTATGGTGGCTCATTGCAGGACGTGAAGACTCCGTATTCGATGAATTCGTCTGATCTTCAACAGTCCCCTGCAAACCGTATTTCTAAGGTGAATACTTCAGCAGCTATACAGAGCTGTGCTGTGTCATAACGTTTCATGAACTTTTTTTTCTGATCTTTCATGAACTTTTTTTCTAATCTGAAGTTTGTAATTTGGAATGCTAGCAGCTGTTCCTTTAGTTAGAAAATGCTTTAGCCGTGTGCAGTCCAGATTTCTGTGTCGTTCTTCCCTCTCCCTTATTCATGTTATACTTCTGAGAAAGACAAATTTGTCTACTCTTTGCTGAGCCTCTTAGACATTTAGCTTTCCAGCATGGTCACCTGCTGTGCACATCGTTAGCTTAGTTTCCTTATTATTTATCTGAGTGTGATAGCTAGCGGCTTTATACTCGTAGCATTTTATTACCCCTTCGTGCTCACTGAGCACACACATCCCTCTGAACTAATACAGTTTTGAGCGTTGGGACGCCTGTCCCATGTCTGTCTGTCTGCTGCCGTCTATCCAGAAACTTTCAGGGCGTGGAAGAAAATACAGGGTGATTCAAAAAGAATACCACAACTTTAAAAATGTGTATTTAATGAAAGAAACATAATATAACCTTCTGTTATACATCATTACAAAGAGTATTTAAAAAGGTTTTTTTTCACTCAAAAACAAGTTCAGAGATGTTCAATATGGCCCTCTCCAGACACTCGAGCAATATCAACCCGATACTCCAACTCGTTCCACACTCTCTGTACCATATCAGGCGTAACAGTTTGGATAGCTGCTGTTATTTCGCGTTTCAAATCATCAATGGTGGCTGGGAGAGGTGGCCAAAACACAATATCCTTAACATACCCCCATAAGAAAAAATCGCAGAAAAAATCGCAGGGGGTAAGATCAGGCCTTCTTGGAGGCCAGTGATGAAGTGCTCTGTCACGGGCTGCCTGGCGGCCGATCCATCGCCTCGGGTAGTTGACGCTCAGGTAGTTACGGACAGATAAGTGCCAATGTGGTGGCGCTCCATCCTGCTGAAATATGAATTGTTGTGCTTCTTGTTCGAGCTGAGGGAACAGCCAATTCTCTAACATCTCCAGATACTGTAGTCCAGTTACGGTAGCACCTTCGAAGAAAAAGGGACCATAAACTTTATTGGCTGAAATGGCACAGAAAACGTTCATCTTAGGCGAGTCACGTTCATACTGAGTTGTTTCCCGCGGATTCTCAGTGCCCCATATACAGACATTGTGACGGTTGACTTTCCCGTTAGTGTGGAAAGCTTTCTGTTGAGCGGTCGCCATCTTAGCATCAACTGACGCTGACGCCTAGTCAACAGCGCCTCAAGCGAACAAATGTACAACTAAATGAAACTTTATAGATAGTGCTTAGCTCTGCCTTTTGTCGTTGCAGAGTTTTAAATTCCTAAAGTTGTGGTATTCTTTTTGAATCACCCTGTACTACGAACCACGGGGTGGTTATATAGAAGAGTGTGAGTGGTGGAATGTGGTGACATCCGTTTATAGCTGGTATGGTGCACGTGTTAAACGAAAATCAAAGCAGATCACTATCGTCTCCGTTCCAAGAATGTCTGTAATTGAGTTTCCAAGTACGTTATAGACATTGCTTCACTGACGTGTGGAATAATGCTTCAAAACAGTTGGACTGTACATCATCTGTAGCTACGCTGAAGAGCCATAGAAACTGGCACACGTGCCTAATATCGTGTAGAGACCCCACGAGCACTCAGAAGTACCGCAAGATGACGTGGTATGGACTCAATTAATGTCTGAAGCAGTGTTGGAGGGAACTGACATCATGAATCCGGCAGGGTTTTTCATACATCCATAAAACTACGGGGGTGGATAAGTCTTATGAATAGCACGTTGCAAGGCATCCCAGATATGCTCAATAATGTTCGTGTGTGGGGAGTTTGATGGCCAGCGGAAGTGTTTAAGCTCAGATGAGTGTTCCTGGAGCCACTCTATTGCAATTGTGGACGTGTGAGATGTCGCACTGTCCTGCTGGAATTGCCCAAGTCCGTCGGAATGCACAATGGACATGAACGGATGCAGCTGATCAGACATGATGGTTACGTACGTGTCACCTGTTAGAGTCGTATCTAGACATATCAGTGGTCCCATATCATTCCAAGTGCACACGCCCTAAACCATTAGAGAGCCTCCACCACCTTGAACAGTCCCCTGTTGACATGCAGGGTCCGTGGATTCATAAAGTTGTCTCCATACCCGTACACGTCCATGCGCTCGATATAATTTGAAACTACAGTCGTCCGACCAGGCAACATGTTTCCAGTCATCAGCAGTCCAATGTCGGTGTTGATGGCACAGGCGAGGCGTAAAGCTTTGTGTCGTGCAGTCATCAAGGGTACACGAGTGGGCCTTCGACAGGTCATATTGATGAGGTTTCGTTGAATCTTTTGCGCACTTACACAAGTTGATGGCCCAGCATTGAAAGCTGTAGCAATTTGCGGAAGGGTTGCACTTCTGTCACGTTGAACGATTCTCTTAAGTCGTCGTTGGTCTCGTTCTTTCAGAATCTCTTTCCGGCCGCAGCGATGTTTGAGATTTGATGTTTTACCGGATTCCTGATATTCACGGTACACTCGTGAAATGGACCCACTTGATCGCTACCTCGAAGATATTGTCCCCCATCGCTCTCGCGCCGGCTATAGTACTACGCTCAAATTAACTTAAATCGTGATAACTTGCCATTGTAAACAATCTAATAACTCCGTCCGACTCTTGTTGTCTTACATAGGCATATTCTGCCTCTTTACGTATCTCTATATTTGAATTCGGATTCTTATACCGGTTTCTTTGGTGCGTCAGGGTAGTTGGGGGTGTGTGTCCCATCAAACTTAATAGAATGTAAAAGAAAGGGTTATATGATACGTCAAAGCCATCTTCAGATTTTATGTGTAAAATTTGTATGTGGTATTTCATGGTTTTTCATTGTCATGAGAGTAAATGTGTTTCTCTATCGACTTGTATTATTTTTCCATATTTACCGTCCTGCTGAAGCTGCCCAAGAAAAACAAAAAATAACTTCAGGATATCTTGGTTCTACAATGAGAACATAAATCTAATTAGGTTCATAGTTGTCGCACTTTACTGATTTTCAACTTGTATTTTTTTTAATTAGTTTTTTTTAATTAGTGTAAATGTAATATACGTATATAACGACAGAAGACTTTTTCTGAATTCTTGTTACACTGTGTAGATGGGCGATTAGGTTCTAAAATCAGAGCAAGGATAAGTTTATTCCTATCAAAGCACTGTGGTGTTAAAATCAACCTTCCGTCGTACTACTACTTCGCTAGCACATCCAAGAAAGCACTTGCCAGCTAGTCCCGCGGGTCGTGTCGTCTGTGCCGGCGTTCGTCGCTCATCTGACGCGGGTCACACGAGTGTCAGTGTGTTGGCTATACGTACCACTAACCCAGTTAAGAGGCGGCTCGGCCGCCCGTTACCAGTGTCCGACCACGGTGGACGGTAGGCAGTGGGCGCCGCGATACCGTACGGGCCCGCTTCCCTGCTGACGTCGCGCAACCCGGAGATGCCATCACGTACAGTACTTGCACGCGCCGACTAGGGAGATGGTCTGCCGACGACACCGGCTTTTCGGACGTCCGAGACCTGCTGAGACAACGTTTGCCGAGATTGATACTGCGAATCATATGTACATTTTCTGTGGATACACATACTACGTCTGTAGTTCTTACGTTGTGTGTGGAAGGTTCTTCTTATAACATTACCATTTCCGCCCTTTCCGTGCTACGTTCGCGACTGGTCCGTGGGAAGAAAGATCATCCATAAGCTTCCATATGTGATATAGTTCGTCTAATTTTGTGGTACTTTGAGAAGATATGTGTGGGTGGAAGTAAATTTCTTCGGCTGTACTTGCGGACGTATGCTGTCGGAATTTTAACATCAAACTTCTCCATAATGCGCGACGCCCCTTTTGTGGCGTTTGGCAGTGGAGTTCGATGAGCATCTCTGTAACTTTTTCGAGCTTACTACATGAACCGGTGACGAAACGCACCTATCCTCTTTGGACCATATCAAACTCACCTTGTTATCCTATCTGCTGTGTGGGTCCAGACTGACGTGCAGTAGTCAAGAATCGGTCAACGAATGTTTCGTAAGCTACGTCGTTCATAGAGAAGTTAAATTTCCGTGCTATTCTTCACTTAGGTCTCAACCTGCTATCAGCTTTTCCTAAAAATAGTTTCATGTGGTCTGGCGCAGGGTTCTTCGAACTACCTTCAGACTTATCTCCGCCTTTCCACTTTGTAATAGCGCATTTCTCATACTGTATTACGATGATCCTTTCTTCGTATGTAGGTTGGCGACAATAAATTTTAGCTTTCGGAGAAGAAAGTTGGATACTGAAATTTCGTGAAAAGATGTCGCCACAACGAAAAACGCATTTGTTTTAATGATTGCCTCCCGAACTTGCGTATAATATCCATGACACTCTTCCCCATTTCGCGATAGTACAAAACGAGCTGACCTCTGCAATGTTTCGATGTCCGCCGTCACCCCTGTCTGGTAAGGATTCCATACTACATAGCAGTGCTCTATCAGAGGGCAGACAGACATTTGGTAGGTATTCCCTTTAGTAGACCATTTGCTGCTTTTTAAGTGTTGTACCATTAAAAGGCAGACTCTGGTTCACTGTCTCCACCACATTATCTATGTGATAGTTCCAATTTAAGTTGTTCGTTATTGAAATTCCTAGACATTTAGTTGAATTGAAAGCCTTCAGATTTTTATATGTATTGTGTAACAGAAATTTAACGGATTCATTTTAGTGGATGACCTCACACTTCTCCTTATTGAGCGACAGCTGTTACTTTCCGCACCATACAGATATCTTGCCTGATTGGTTTTGATCTTCCGATGAATTTAGAAGACGATAAATATCATGGCTGCCCAGGTTGTTTCCTAAATCGTTTATGTAGGTTTGGAACAGCAAAGGGCCTAGAACACTTCCTTGGGCAACGCCAGACATCACTTCTGTTTTACTCTATGATTTCCCGTCAGTTATTATGTGCTGTGCTCTTTCTGACAGGAAATCACGAATCCAATCACACAACTCAGGTGATACATCATAGACACGCAATTTGATTAGGAGTCTCTTGTGAGAACAGTGTTAGAAGCCATTTGGAGATCTAGAAATAAGGAGTCAGTTTGAGTCCCTGTCGGTAGCACTCATTACTTCTTGAGAACAAAGAACTAGTTGTGGTACACAGTAAAGGTATTTTCTAAATGCGTGCTGACTGTACCGTTAGCTTAGAGTTCATAATGTTCGAACACATCGACGTCAGTGATACAGGCAAGTAATTCAATGAATTCCTCCTATTTCCTTTCTTGAGTAAGGGTGTGACCTGTGTAACTTTCCAGTCTCCATGTACGGATATTTCATCAAGCGAGCGGTTGCATAGGAGTGCTAAGTATAGGGCTGTTGTATCAGCATAATTTGAAAGAAACAGTTTGTATACTGTCTGGACCAGATGATTTGCATTTCTTAAGTGATTAGATATCTATTCCTAAGTTACTCATGTTGGCAACTATTCTTGGTTCTAATTCTGGAATATTTTCTTCGGTGAAGGAATATCGGAAATATGTGTTAAATAACTCCGCTTCAGTGGCGCTGTTACCCGTCATATCACGCAGTGAGTATATTGTCTTACTGCCGGAGCACTTTACATATGAGCAGAATCTCTTTGAGTTTTCTGTCAGATTTAGAGACAGAGTTTCGTTATGGAAACTATTTACAGTATCTCGCATTGAAGTCCGCGCGAAGTTTGAGCTTCATTAAAACAATGCCAGTGTTGGCGATCTTGTTTCCTTTTAAATGTGGCATGGTTTTTTTCATTGCTTCTGCAACAGTGTTGTGGACTGTTTCGTATACCATGGGGGATCAGTACCATCTTTTATTAATTTATTCGGTATAAAGCTCTATTTCTGTGAAGGTACAATTTAAGTGGAAAACAGTAACGATCTTGTCATTCAACAATAACCAGGAAGAGCTTTAGTATTATATCTACGTGTGTACAGCTGCTGTACAGCACATGGCAGTGAGTACTTTGTCGACATTAGTCACTGCCTGAAAAAAAATTTGTTTTGCTCTTTCGTTATGTGCGTACTCTGGTCTCCCTTTAATCTGATTGTCCCTACGGGAGACGTACCATGGTGGCGGTAGAACTGTGCTTAGAATACACGTTCTATTAATTGACGCAGGTGGGTTGTGCGTCAAAACCGTTCAGTTCGTTCATATTCCCATTTAAATTCGCCGAACATCTGTTACCAACCTGTCACGTTCTTAGCGACGTCTTTTGATTACCTTCGATGTCTCCTGTAAGACCCAAAGGTAATGGAAATTTATATAACAGCAAAGCTTCAGAGTCTAGTGCGGATCGCTTTGACATTTCCGAAACTGTCGGCACGCGGGTACCCGCGCATCACCGTCCTTCTGCAGCGACGCAATTAGAGCAGTTTCGCCGTTCAGTGAGGTAACGGAGCCATAGTGCTGGTGCAATCGAAACTAGGTTTTGAAACGGCTCCTCGCAGAGGGAAAGTTGAGGGTTATTCCGTTGCGAAATGCAGCGTGCAAAGTGCGTGAAAAGGGACAGAGTTGGCATTCGGCTGACGTGTCCGAGGCGCCAACCATCGTCTTAGTAGCCCCTCTGGGTGAGACAGAGTGTAGGTGCTGGTCGTTGAAGACGAATGTAGCTCTTTTCTGCAGAGGACCGCTTGTCTTCGAGCTTCGTGCCTCACTGCGGCAATTCACTCACAGCTGTAATTCACCTAGCGGTATTCTGTTGTGAATGACTAACATACCGCTAAGGTGAACGTACAAGTTTACTCGTCTTTTTTCCTGTGCGTTAGAATGCTTGTCGCGAAACGGGTCATTTCCAATGTATTAACGGGATTCCTACATACGCTACCTATGTTCTCATAGGTAGGTCAGAACTGTCGCAATTTTATTTATTTATTTATTTCTTGTGGCACTTACAATTATCTCAGGATCGTACTTCAAAGATTGTTAGAGGTTTAAAGTGTACAGGCACTTGATCTCGCCACCACGCATGCTTCTGGATTCTGCTTAGTACTGGTACCACAAATACATGATTCGTGTGTTCTTTAGAATAAATCTGCTCCCCTGAAACAGATACCCTTCCGCACATACATGCATCTTTCGCGACAGGGGTGTTCTTGGGAGGCACAGCTCGGTTTGAATGAGATTATTCTCTTATAAACTGTAACGTGTTAGTTAGCAAGTGAGACATTGACATTTAGAAGCAGGCTATCTGCCCAGAGAAGCGGATGTCCTTGAGTCTGGCTTCCTTGTTAGGTATCGTGGAACGGGGACGCTATCTTGGAACGCAAGTGATACGTAACTCAATACCCGTAACATCATCTGTGTCCTATACGACTTGTTAGGAAGTACTTTGACTGTACTGATTAACTTTGCGGCGGCTGAATTATAGTCGCAGAAGTGAACATAACACTCGTTATGTGCTGGGGATTTAATTAATATACGTACGTTGTGAGAGGGTTTGTTATGAGTAGACTCCAGGGGCAGTAACCGTTACCATCCATTGCGATAAAGGGGAATGACGAAAGGCGTATAGCAGGTCGCCCTAATCGAGAACCGGTCGTGCTGAATCTGAAGGCCGCATGTTACCCCAGTGCTACAATTATGCAGTCGTTGTGCAAACATAAGCATGTTATCAGCTGCATACTGAGCGAGAAGACGTTGCGATGGTACTAGGATTTGTTAACGGATGCCTAAAACCCCTTTTTTCCGGGCAAAAGAATTTATCCTGTTCAGAGTCCATCTTCAGTACGTAGTTTTAATGTGAGCAATTTACACTACAGTACACACTACAGCACGTTGCAGGATACATCCGTGGTGAAGTTTCCAATTGGATTTGGTATTTGTTAGTAGGTAGCACGCATCCTGTGTACCATCCTACTTGGTAGATAAATAAATGTTCAGTTTTCTGAGCTAGAATGGTGGGGGAACGAAATGGCTGATTGTTTACTGCTAATGATGAAAATAAGCTGGGCTGCCTTGTAGATGTGTATGCACCGCTCTGAAATAATTTACGCTGAAACTTGTCAGTCACGCAGAATCCTTATCTTGGCAGTCGCCGTCTTTCTTTGTGATAAATGCCCTTAACGAAATAAGAGATAACGCTGCCAGTGTCGTCTCCCTAAAGCCCAGACACAGCTGAGTTTAACGCACTGGTTGACTTGCTCAATTTCCCTCACTGTCACATAATTCGTCACAGCTTTCTGTCGTTTCATGCAGACTGGTAGTCATATTGTGGGGGGTTGGTTACATTACCACATCTCCGTCGTTTACGGAAGAATGCTGCCCGTTATCGGTAAACAGTATACTACATACGTACAGCTGACATTTTACTACTTGACAAGTTAGATACATTCTTTAAAATAAGTTTCTTGATATGCAGGCTTACGTCCCACGTCTTGTCTATGATTGCAGGAAGATAGTTGGACGAGACTTGTGGCAATTCATTGCAGCAAGCTATAGTGGAAATCTTATATAGAAAAAAAAGTATGTGGAATGAAACGGAAGGAAAATGTATCAGTTGACATAGTACAGTACAAATTGCTCTGAAATGTAGATATTGCTGTATGAAAGTTGGCAGTAACGAAGAGAAATTTGAAACTGGTTTTTCGTATGTTGGTTTTCTGTAGTCATTGTATAAGTGTGTGTATCCGTGCAACGTTTACAGAGGCAGACTTCGGGTATTTCTGAAAGAACTGATTTCCTGAAAGCACTATAAATGTTAGGTTTCGTCCGCATTTCCATTACAGGCGGTGTTGAGAGACCTATCACCAGTAAGTACGGAGTTGCTAGTAGGAAAATGTTTTACAGTTTACGGTATTGTATTTTACATTGGCTTTCATCGGTGAATGTGGATCATCTGCTTCTCCACAAAATTGCCCCTCACTCTGTAAATTTTTGGTACAAACTTACAGATTTTATGTACTTCTTTGAATAAAACTTATTAGATTTCCACTGTTTTCAGCGCACTATTGTACCAAAAGGAAATATTTACTGACTGATTATTTTAATCATCTCAGTTGATAAAACCGTTTATCAACGCGAATGATAGACATGAAATGATCTAGTATTCAAACTGGAACACACTGATTTAAAAAGCCGCTTGCGAGATGCAGCGTCCTCAATTGGTAAAGGTGGAAAAGACTAATCGTAATACCAATATTAAACGAGTTACAGATTAATACATCTCATCAGCCGATATGATTTTAGAAGTGCACGAAGCCATTGCTAGAATGGGATGCAGATTTGAATTGTAGCAGGGAAACAGAGTTCTTTCTACTGTTTAACGCATAATTTCCGGGTCACGATTCGCGAGTGCCGGCCGCTATTGTGAGTGACAGTGCCATGTTGCCAGTGTCCGTGGTGTCGCGGCTATTCTCCAGTCTGGGGAAGAAAGATGGGCAACGGTTTCTGGCCTGGCCTGGCCTGGCCTGGCCTGGCTGGACTAGGTGGTCTGCCAAGGCGAGAGGTTTCTCACAGAATAGCAGTCGTTTCCCGGAACACTTTGGTAACAAACAATTGAAAGTGCTGCCAGGCAGCAGCACTTTCCAGATGTACTGTGAGCGCTAGCAGAGAATGGCAAATGGTAATGTTCTGGAGGCTGATCGGCTGATCAGCATATGAAAACGCCTTGGAGCTGTGTGCAACTCGCGAAATCGAGGAGTCGGTCGGGTGGCGGTGGTAGGGTGCAGGATGAGTGTTGAACTTTGTGCGAAGGTGGTGGTATGGAGGCGTATTTTGGAAGTTCGTAGTCGGGGAGCAGTGAGGTTGTTTCTGTCGATGTGGAAATTTCTGAAGTGTTCGGAAATGCACGCCATTTCGCGCACGTGGGGAACATTTTAATCTGTTGCTGGTTTTCGAGGTGGTTGTTTGATGTTAGTGTGCGAACACGAACTCTTGACTAAGAGGCGGTCTAACGGCGTGGAGCAACGGGCTAGCTGCAGACGTTGTCTGGCGGAAGAAACGGACTTGAGGATCGACATTAGAAGATAGTAAACGGTGGTTGCTTCAACAGAAATTTGAATTGTGGAGTTCTCGCGTGGACTGTGTTCTTACTGAGGAGATTGTTGAAATCGGGCGATGACGGTGCAGAGACTGATTGCGGTGATCGTTATCCAGTCCAGTGGTCGGACTTGGGATTACTTTGAGAGTATGCAAGGTATGGAGTAGTGCTGTAGTGGAAGTGCCTTATTTAATCCTGCCTCGCGGGTCCAAGCGAGGCTGGCGACCCATTGGCTCTGTAGCATATGTGCACCAGGGACTAGAACTTATCCAGGTCCACCAACAAACGTTTCGGAGTAAGTCTAAGGAGCAGAACGTCGCATTATTTGTCCCGCGCACCGCTCGGAGTGGAAAGTTCATGGACTCCGGCCGCAGCCGCAACAAGTCTTCACCAGACGCTACAGAAGTTCATAGACGACGGAAAAGGAGGAACGTTTCAACTGGTACGTTTCGAGGAGCTTTGTTGTGGTTGCTGTTAGTGGGCTAAGACGGCGCATATCTGGGCAGCACGCGGCGGATGCCACTATCGGAAATTTGACGATCGTTCTTCTGTGCCGAATAGGAGTGTATGGCTTCACGTAAAACGCTCAATACTTCCGTCGTGGCTTGTGGGTGACATTTTCGACAGGAAGAACTATTCAAGCAGTGTTCAGACCCTGGCTTTCGTTTGCGAATGGCGTTTTGCCTTTTTGGGCTAAGTTCGAATTTGGTTCACACTATTGTTTACGGAACATATGGCGGTTGCTGAGCAAGCCTTCATGCCGGCGTCCATTAGACGAGAAAAAATGATATCACCTGTGTGCAAAACAATAGAATCACACGGTACAAGAAACGAACTCAGAGTTCCTTAAAGTATGTTTTAGTATGATAATGTCGCCGCCCAAAGAAGAGCAATTCGGATTCCTGTCATAACTTCAAGACTTCAGCTGACGTCTGTGCATAATCTGTTAACATTGTGTGTTAAGCTGTGGTGACAAGTCATGGGATACCTCCCAGTACGGCGTCGGACCACCTCTTGTCCGGCATAGCGCAGCTCTATCTGGCATGGACCCAATTAGTCTTCGGTAGCCCCTGCAGGAATATTGAGCCATGCTGTCCATAAGTGCGAAAGTGGTGCCGGTGCCGGATTTTGTGCACGATCTGACTTCTCGATTATGTCCCATAAATGGTCTGTGGGGTTCCATTCGGGCGATTTGGGTGGCAAGCCGCTCACTCGAACTGGCCAGAGTATTCTTCAAACCAGTCTCGAACAGTAGTGGCCAGTTGACATATGTGGGAACATGAAATTCATGATTGAATGGCTGCAGATGGTATCAAAGTAGCCGAACCATAACCATTTCCAGTCAGTATTCGGTTCATTTGGACGAGTGGACCCAGTACACTCCATGCAAACGCAGCCCACACTATTACGGAGCCACCACCAGCTTGCATATTGCCTTGTTGACAACTTGGGTCCTTGGCTTTTTCGAGTCTGCACCACGCTCGAACCCTACGATCAGCTCTTACCAACTGAAATCGGGACACGTCTGACCAGTTCACGGTTTTCCAGTCGTCTAGGGTCTAACCGAGGAAGTCAGGAACTCGGGAGAGGCGCGGCAGACGATGTGCTGTTAGCAAAGACATTCGCGTCGGTCGTCTGCTGCC
This sequence comes from Schistocerca nitens, assembly GCF_023898315.1. NCBI lineage: Eukaryota > Metazoa > Arthropoda > Insecta > Orthoptera > Acrididae > Schistocerca > Schistocerca nitens. Next base: position 154,004,746 of record NC_064621.1, on the reverse strand, counting down.
GTAGCCCAATAACTCCAAATTTCGCCACACTGTCCTAATAGATACGTTCATCGTACGTCCCACATTGATTCTGCGGTTATTTCACGCAGTGTTGCTTGTCTGTTATAACTGGAAACTCAACGTAAACGCCGTTGCTCTCGGTCGTTAAGTGAAGGTCGTCGGCAAGTGATGTCCGTGGTGAGAGGTAATGCCTGAAATTTGGTATTTTCGGCACACTCTTCACACTGTGGATCACGGACTGTTGAATTCCCTGCCGATGTAATGTCCCATGCATCTAGCTCCAACTACCGTTCTGCGTTCAGAGTCTGTTAGTTCTCGTCGTGCGGCCATAATCGCGTGGGATACCTTTTCACACAAATCATATGAATATAAGTGACAGCTCCGCTAATGTACTGCACAGTCACAATAGTGTACGCGATACTACCGCTATCTGTATGTTTGCATATCGCTATCCCATGACTTTTGCCACCTTAGTGTAGAGAGAATGTACTACAAACATGGACGAAACAAGGCTGAAGTAATTGGCTAGGTGTGAGGTCGTTCATGGCCAAATGTGTTGGTGGCGGTTGTCAGAAAGTAAGGAGAAGCTTGTGTCCAACCTTTTTGACACCGGGTTGGGTACAGCAGAGTGCAGCGGCGCTTGCGGTGACGTGATTAGACGGTTCGCGAGCAGAGGAGTCGCGCAACGATGCGTGCCACGCGCTCGGCCGGCCGCGCGCACAGCCGCTTTGATGTCTCGCGACATAATCCCGCTGCGGACCCTGTGGTCGGGCTCGAGCTTTGCCTGCATGGCCAGCTCGTAAAGTCACCACCTCGCACTCCGACCTGCGGCTATTGCGCAGTGAGGTCATCGCACGTTATGCGTCTGACCTACGCTAAAGTCGCCGCCCATTGAAAAAAGTTTGTCCCTCTCCCCCTCCGTAGTCTATTTTAACACAGATTTGAAAATATCGCCACCCAGTGTACGCACTCAATTTTCAGTATCTTATAGTTCGTGTTCAACAGCATGTCATCCAATAACTTTCTTTTCACACTGGCTAACCGATATTTAAGTCATAGGTGCGACAAGTCGAGCCTGTTTTTACTGTGTTCCGAACAGTGCTTCATATTAGCGGATTAACCTTTTTTTTGCCTTGGACCAACCTATTTTTACTAAAAATTTGTAGCTGGATACTTGGTGGCTGAGCGCGAAAGGTAACTCGCTAAACCACACGTGTTGGAAGCAGAGTTGGGATTAACTGTAACTATAATCCCATTAAAGATCCCCATCCGAGCAGGAGGCAGTGGCAAAATTTCGATCATGTCCAGATTCGCTGTGATACTTTCAGATGAAGAGGTTGGCACAAGAGAGGATTTCGTGGAGGACCGCATCAAACCAGACAGGAAACTGATGACTCAGAAAAAAAAGTTCCTTTGTTTCCTCCAAGAAATTCCCTGAGAAACTAAAAACGTTTCGGTATCAAGGCCAACCACCTTTGTGAGTTAATTCATTTCTAAATAAGGACTCAATCCTGACCCAACTCCCAGCTAACACAACACTAGTCGTTAATATGTGAACACGTGATACCATGCTGGAGTTCTGCGAATGCCATATGGAATCGATGCCTTTTGTGTTCCTGTATCGAACACTTTCTTCGCTTTTCCACAGATCGTATTGACAGTTTCACGAGCCGAGGTTTCAGTTTGTACACTTAGTTCATCAGTAATTCCTTTTCTCCTGCTTGAATTTTAATGTAAATCGGTTGGTTAGCATTGCGGATGTCCTGTTTGGAATGTATGCAGTGCCTTTATAAGTAATCGCGACACAAGTGAAAATGATCTGTCTCCGGTGCTCACAGAGTCGTGTGTCTATCGTATTTACATCACATACATTTTTTAAACATTGTTTTTCAAAGTGTGTGTGATGTAAACACCACAGGAAAAAGGGCCTGTGACCAATGGAGACAGTACCACGGGGCCCTCTGAAAGTTGTACACGTAACACAAGCATGTGTCATAGCTTACATGAATCCACCTGATTATCGAGGTTTAAACATCGGAAACGTGCACAGAAAGTAAAGAAAATTGTGCCTGCTAGCAGAAAACTAGAAGTTTCAGTTGATATCAGTAAAAACTACGATAAAGCGTGACCTAAAATGTTCGTACTTAGTCCCCCTAATGCCAGTTTATTTTGGATGTTAAGATATTTATAGCTTTCAGGGAAGTTCCTCTTGCTACGCGTAGTCAACATAGTGACTTTCGTAGTTGACTCACCAACCAAGCAAAAACGAAATGTACAGTTAGTGGACATGAACCGTACTCAACAACATAGGTACATAGTATCAGGCGACCCAGCAACAGATTCCACGCAACACACTGTTTCTCAGCTTGGCGCTAATGAGAACAGAAATCGTTACTATGAACAGAGTCAGAGCGGGTCACGTGAATACTAATTGAACAAGAGTTTTGTTAAAATTAATTCTCTCGCCAAGCTGTGATCCTTACCCCGTTGACAAGGACATTATACAGGTACTAGTAGAATGTGGTGAATAGTCATCTAAGAACAATTGCACTATGCAATTTATTAAAAATTAAGGACTGTTTTTCTCTTAAAGAGTAGCTCTTAACTCCATGAATAGGTCCATTCCTAGATAAATCTGCTATTTCATGCATGTTTGTAAAAGTGGACGTCAAAATTTGAGGATCTTTACGTTTCATCGCGTATAAGTATGAAATTAGAATTTGTGTTCAAATTCCGTGACTTGTATTGTAATGGTGCAGTCAGACTAGTACTTGTGACTACTTATCTCGTTCAATTATGTTTTATGTTATGTGACAAAGTCAGACCAGAGTCTTGTTTATATCTTTGTTATGTGAAATAATTGTTTGGTGAAATAGGCTCTGCAACAACCAAATAAAAGTGAATTAAAAACTAGTATACACTTTTGTGTTACACTGCCGTTGCCAGTTAATTCGTTGTCCAAATAACAAAACTCGCCTATTCTTTGCAGCGTCTCATTTCCTAATAGAGTTCGCTCAGTGTTAACTTACTTCATTTTTCATCCTCTTTTTATTTTGAGTCATATTTGTCTTACAACCTCTTTTCAAGGCTCCATCCAACCTGTTTACCTGATTCTCCAAGCCCTTGGCCGTCTCTGACCGAAATACGAGGTCATCCACTAACCTTAAAGTTTTTATTTCCCGAGTATTAGGTCTCTCCGAAAACTGGCTAGTTTTCATGACTGCTCAACCATGTACTGGGTCCGTTGCGATATTACCATCCATTGTTCGTCTTCTGTTATCGACATTGTGCTTAACCTGATCAGCACTTACCTCGACATTGCAGACTTGTGTGTGTTGCGTAATGCATCTGGCTAGGCAAAATTTTGGAAATTGCATCATAGAGTAAAGGGTGGTGGTGTGCAAGGACATATGTAGATGGCGACCTCCCTTCCTCTGTCCCTCCTCTGCCGCTTTTCCGACTGTTTCGTCTGCAGACTGTCTCCTTACGTCGTCTTGGCGGTGGGTTGTCCCGCATGCCGCGTGAGCCGAATTCCGAACACCCGCATCACAGCTGCCTCCTCTGTAATTTGCGATGAGCCAAGCCGCTGTGCGCTGTGGAAGACTGTGGGATTTCACTAACTTCATTGTATAGCCGTACCCCTAGATAGAGGTCCAATAACCAGATGATTGCAGAGCGGACTGGTGAAGGCGTTGGACTTCTATTAGGGAGCAGCGGCGTTCAACACTGCCCTGTGATTTGGATTAAGTTCTCGGTGATACACCCGTATAAATTACGGCGAATGCCATGTAGCTACGTTTCCATGTGCTTAGATTAATTTTTCGCTCAATTTATGGCCAAGCTAAGCTTGTGCTGTGTACAATGACCTAGTAGCTCACGAGACGATAAACTTTCACTGTTTTTGGAAGTTACTGGCAGATTGCAACTCTGTGTCTGACTGGGACTCTGTCCCGTAACATTGCAACTCTGTCTGACTGGGACTCTGACCCGTAACTTGACCCTGAAAGTAGCAGAGGTATCCGCAGACACTGTGAGGGTGGGTCGTGCTGAATTTGTTAGGTTGGATCTCTAGTTGTACGTAGTCACTTTACAAGGATTGTGTGTGTGTTATTCAGGCAGCGCATCGTTAGGTATATTTCCTTAATATACGTGTAATGAACAGGAAGTAGGCCTATACTGAAAACTGCAAACAAAAAAATACTGTCATGCGAAAATTGACGTGACCAGACTATGGGTATGTGAAAATGCGTACGATTACGTACTTAGTTCTTAAAAAAAGGTGTGAAGCATTTGACGCCAGAAGGAAACCATTCGCGAACGACACAAGATTTTGATCGTTGGCATGTTTTTCGAGTTCTGTAAAGCACCAACATCCCAATAAGCTGTCATGATCATGTTTGTAACTAACGATATTTTGCTGTTACAACCTCTGATAAAACGTATTGCCATCTAAAATTAGATCTGTTTGTTTGAAACCGGTTAAGACTGCATTTTCAATTAACAGTGCAACATGGGAACGTGTTAGCTAGGAAAGAGAGGCAACACTCTCGTCGAATTTCATGTCATGGGTTTCATTCTGTGCCTACACACTTCGATGTTAACTGTTCATCGACTTAACCCATTCACTAGGGAATCTCTGTTGAATAGAAGACTAAATTCCAGAATTTTAAGAGAAACGAAGAAAAATGCACAAAAAATGTTTTCTGTTTGTGATGCCAAAGTGTGTACGTAGTCATTAGTCGTACTCTCTCCGTTTGCTTAAACTGTATCTGTCGCAGATTTATTATTATCCATTTATGTATTTATTTGGAAATACAAAGTCATCACACACAGTGCCAACATAAGACTAGATCGCACTTAATTTCTGTCTTGGAAGAACAAATAGATATCTGTGATTAATTCCGAGATTATTTTTTAGTCAGGGGGTTCCTTGAGTGAAATATCTCAAATACGAGAACAGTGTTTTAACAATGTCAACAATACACAGTGACTGACCAAATTGCTTAGTGACTTTGGTCGCATCTGTCGAGCACCAATATCGCGGAATAAAAGTTTTGGCGAGGCGCCAACCAAGGCGAGACGCCTTGTAAACAGTAGATAACCCTCCACACACATTCGCTTTATGCCATAACCATACAGGCAATAGCAAAGCGGCCTACGGTGTGCTTGTATTTTACTGCGAGCCACAACACCACGTCTGGATACTGCATTCTAGGCAGACACTACGCGAGCTATGGGGAAAATGCCGTCAGCATTCACACAGATTAGTAGGACATCAAGCAATCGTCCATAAAACAACCCTTACTTTCCTCCCAAGTCGGGTCTCCATTCTAAGACATTGTTTCCATACGACCCCAAACAATGAAAGTGGCCTTGAATTTGTAGCCTCTAGAATAAACTCTCTGCTAAGGATTTTACTCCCACAGCGAAGTGAACAACTACCGTGCCGCTCAGATAGCCGCCACTGTTAACACTGAACTGTGCAGATAAAGGATTTTCTCTGGTCTCCGAAAAAGCGGGCGCAATCAAATATATCAGGAAAAAGAAATAGAATTAGCGATTTATTTAAACTGTGCAGACAGTTAAATGTTGTAGTACGGAGTGGAAAATTGAAGTCAGAACTCCATATAGTGCACGTAGTTGCACCAATGCCTTCAACAGGAAAGTATGTGAATCAGTTTCGCTTGAAAAGAGATAGGGATCCATAATAGTATATAGGAACACGAGTCAGTCATTGTCTCACAAGGGAAATAAAACCACTTCTGCTGTCATCCTTTGCGACAGCGTTCTAGTAATTTCTGTTACTGTCACAGTTGGAAAGCAACAGCGTAGTGTTAAGTGTTTTGAATTCAATGTGAAGCAAAATATAATTTGTCCAGAAACGGAGAGATGGTCATAACTTGTTCTTATGTGACTGATCAGAGAAGTATTACAGGCTTCAATGGGGCACTATAGAGCGCACGTTGCATAAACGCTTCCCAAGGAGGAGTTTAAGGTGACATAAAAAGACCCTGGAAAATATCTTCCGAGAAAGAACCTCTCTACTACTAAGTTGCATTCATCATCTCTCTCTGTCGATCAGCTGCAATAAATTGTTCCTCAGACAGCTCTGTTGTATCGAACAACATGGTTGTGTTGCGTTACAGATCTGTCGTCTAGTGTTTTTTGTTATTACTTGGCCACAAACTATAGCAAGGAAAGAGCCGTGCCACGGAACTCCGTTTCTGTTAACCGTCGTTTCATCCAGTCGTCGGATTCCTCTGATACTGTCTGAAGTTCATAAAAATATGTATCTACTGCCTAACATTAGAAAAAGATTCACTGTGTAGAAGCTACACTATACATCCGTAGTTTTTCTCCATTGATATGCTTGCTTTGATGCTACTAAAGTCACTCTCCTATAGGAATCTCACCAATCCTATTAATAGCTTCTTTGAACTGTAGCATAACGTGTATTTAAAGTGCTTGGATAGGAAATCAGAATGGTGAAAATGTAGTTTTTGTTGCTGAATGAGAGTTTTTAGTAAAACGTATACATGCTTCCGTGTGTGGAAGAGATATCACGATGAATTAAAAATCGGTTGGGTTATTTCAAAGTAATTTCTTCGTGACTGTTGAAAGAATTATAGAGATGCCTCTGATGTCCATTCGCATCTTGGAAGTTATCCTTCATTGAAAACTCTGAAAATGGTGGGACTTGCTGCGTTTTTCAGTAAGGCTCGTAAACTTCGAAGGTGCGTTTCACAACAGTGCATGCAGCGACGTAAAAGCAAAAGAAAGATCACGACAGTGCTTTGTGCTCTGTGCAAAGCGCACTTCCCACCCCTGTCCGAGGCTCATCGTCTTGCGGTAGCGTTCTCGCTTCCCGCGCACGGGGTCCCGGGTTCGATTCCCGGCGGGGTCAGGGATTTTCTCTGCCTCGAGATGTCTGGGTGTTGTGTGTCTTTCATCATCATTTCATCCTCATTCACTCAGTCGCCGTAGTGGCGTTAAAGAAGTTTTGGAGCGGCGGCCGAACTGCCCCGCGAGGGTCTCCCGGCCACCAATGCCATACGCTCATTATTATTACTTCCTACCCCCATAGAGGACAGTGAAGCGCAGAATTTATTGGTCGGTACTCGTAAAAAACACAGTGTCCTATCACCCAGTGTTTCCAAACCACCTGTAAGTCATTCGATGTTTATAGTCACAGCTAACTAAAAACGCGTAACTTTCTCGTGTTTGCTGCTTCATGGGTGCAACACACGGAAACCAATCGCCTCAGATTTGATTTACGTGTGTTTCACCTTTGTAAACATGCACCTGCACCAGTTTTTCTATCAGAATAAAATAGTTTTTTTATTATTTCTTCGTTTTGTATTGCAAGGGCCGCGTTAAAGCTCAGTAGTTGGCGTGATGATTTTTACCACCTTACCCTCGCAAAATCACTTTTGGAATTCAGTTTTTTTCGTCCGCTTATCTGATCATCTCTTCGTAGCCTTCTTTTTAAGTTCATCCGTAAGTTGTGCTTTGTTACTAGTTTTGTAAAGGGTAAAAGATTTATCACGATTTCTTTTAGGATATTCGTATTTTGTAAAATTCTCTAGTTCACTCTAATCAACTAATTTTTAACTTTGAATTAATGATGATTAGTATTTTTTGCTGAGCCTCTTGTTATCAATTCTATAAATATGGCCATAAAATTCGAAATGTCTCTTGCGCGCGTTGTTAGTGAACGTACTTGTTATCGTGTCGAGGTCGGATGACTTCCTTTTCATTCAGGTACTTGCAGTTACAAACGGGAGTTTCGCCAGTATCAGGATGCCACCAGTGAAAGGTATGGTCTCTATTCTTCATACCGTCATAGGACAGAACTCAGTACTCTGATGTCTACAGGGCACAGGCGCCTGCATACATGACAGGAGTCTTACGAAGAGACCTTACCGTATCTCTTCAGGTGCGGGTATTTATGCTTTCCACAGAATTAGAGGTGCATATTCTACAGAGACATGTAAATCCAAGTTTCGTTTTCAGTTTTTAAAAGCACACATTTTGTTTTCACTTTTCATCGTAGTGAACGGTAAGAACGCAGCTCTTTGATGAATTGCAATTAGAAATATATTAGCTTCTAGTTGCAAAGATGATTTTTAATTTCTTTGTTGTGTAATCGATTATGCAATAAAGAAATTAAAAACCATCCTTGCAGCCAGAGACTGATTTATTTATAATTGCAAAACACTGTTTTTTCTTTGTTTTGTTCTGACGTCGTAGTTCCCAAAGCTACTTGATCTTTTTTTTATCATGTTCTCGTTCATTGTGCATGAATGTGAAATAAAATCAGTCTTAAGTTCCTTATTGTTTCTGTTATTTTTCATGCTTTTCGTCTTTACGTCTTAAATTCGCTTTGCATTTTATTGGACTTACAATTCTTCCTCAATTGTTCTTCATATATTTCTAGTTTGCCTAATTTATAATTCAGTGCACAGTAATATATTTCTAGTTTGCCTAATTTATAATTCAGTGCTAGGCATATTGGAAATATTTTCTTTTTCCTTATGCCCTTTCCATTTTGTTTATCGTTTCATTTAAGGCAGCGTTTCTAACTAATTTTGGTGGATTCTCTTGCCTGGATGCGTAAATTTTGTGGACTTTTCTGTTTGACCAACGTCTTTCTGTTATAAATGAATGTTGCATTTTTCTATTACTGGTAAATTAGATTCTTACCTATATCTGCTGTACTAGCTGAGTGTTCCAAGCTATTGACTGGTACCTCTGCTTTCGTTAGTGTGTGTAGAAAGTACAGCAGAAATTGTCTGCAAATGCCAGGCAATTTTCTTCAATTTACAGTTTCTTTCTTCCCCGTTTTTATTTGTGATACTCAAGAGGGCTTCAGACTTTCGCCCGTGAACTTTATTTCTGAGGCCTTGTTTGTTAGGGTTTTCGGGGACTAGATGAATAATTTTTTTATTTACCTGCGATGGAGAGATCCCTACCTACTGTGGCAATTCAGTGTCGTATTTCATCAAGACATTGAATCACGACTGCCTTCAACGAGTGACAGCGGTTTGTGCAGAAAATTTGTGTGCTACGAGGAGCTCACCCGTATCATTGTGGAGACTACGCCGGCGCCCTTTGACGGCGGCGCGTGTGCCGCTTGGTGGAGGTTTCTAAGCAGCCTTGTCTCCTCTTTTTCGCGCGGCGGGATGCCGCTCTCCCGGATGACTTTCCCTGGCCGCTGACCAGACAGCCGGACAGCGGGCAAAAGTGTGATGGCCACGAGCTGCTACTGCCGCTGCACAATTAGCGCTTTCGCGCGTGCTTTCCCATCGCCAGGCGCTGTCCTCAAAACGTCTCTCCTCGTTTCTCTTTCAAGAGCGGCATAGCTGCTTCGGTTATCCATCATATCGGAGACTGCATAATTCGTACAAGTTGTTTTGGAATTTCTGACGATCCGCAGAAGAGACCGCGAAGTTGCACTGCAATGGTGGCATTACCCAAAAATTGGGAGATGGGCAACGTGACCATATGTTACAGACTCGAGTTCACGTTTACAGCCATAAGAGAAAGAGAGCAAGACACTTTCACATACACTATCTGATCAAAAATATCCGAACACCCTTATGTAATGCGATATTGACCTATAGAGTCCCAAAAGGCCGACCCGCCACGTACTGGCTGCGGGTATTGTGCTATCGGTAGAAAAACAGTAATAGCAGAATGGTCAGTAAGCACAGCTCACTGATATCGAATATGGGCTTGTCATTGGATGTAACCTGAGTAACAAATCCATCAAGGCATTTCAATCCTTTTAAAGCTGCTCAAGTTAGCAATTAGTGAAGTGGAAACATGAAAGAACAATCACAGATAACCCAAGCCCAGGTGGATGTAATTAACTGACGGACACAAACTATTTATGTCGGAGGCTGGTTGTAAAAAATCGCATGAAATCAGCGGAAGAAATCACTCCTGAGTTCCAAAATACTGTTATCAGTCAAGATAACGCAGTGACCGCGTAGGGGTGAAAGAGTTGGGAACAGTGGTCGAGCAGCTATTCCATGCCACACATTTCTGTAGGCAGTGCTAACCGACGCTTGAGGTGTTGCGGAAGAGGCATCACTGGGAAGCGGATGACTGGAAATTGGAGTGATCAATCACACTACACTCATTAGCAATAGGGAGGAAGGGTTTGGCTTTGGCGAATGTTTGGAGACCGTTATCTAGTGCTGGCTAAACGATACTCGCGTTCGAAGAGGCTCGAGATTTCCTGATAACACGGCAGAGTACGGTACAGTATCGAGCTTGTTCGAACAATCACGTGACATTTGATTCGCACGGCGGGAGTGCAAGAGACATGCAAGGAACTACGAACTAGCCTCACCAATAAGCTATGGCTTTGCTTAAAATTTAAAATTCGATAATTTCATGCAACACCGGAGAAAACAGTATTGATTTCTACTGCGTTCGAACAAATTTGCAATACAGTTTCACATACAGTGCCGATATGTATGGATATGTAAACATTTGTGCTAATATTCACATAAAGATAACAAAGACAAAGACGTCCTCTAAAAAAGTAACACTTGATTGAACCCAGTACAAGATTTCAGTGGCTTGCCGAGTAGGTTTCAGATGAGCAATTCAATCCCTGTACATACATTGGAATAAGAGATAAAAACGTCACCAGATTTTAATCAATTTGAAAGGAAGACTGAACCTTGATTCATTTTCGTGATTGTTTCATCTGAATGTTACAACTTCGAACAAACCTGTTTTTAATGGCGAGAATGAATTACAGCGGCAAGATCCGACATGCAAATAGTACCATCAGACGTCACTAGATAGCGGGACGAGCGAAAGCTCCAGACTAGGACAGAATCGTGATAGAAATCTTTCATTTATTTATTAATTGCCGTTATTACGCATGACCTGCACCCTAAAAGATATTTCAGCCCCTGTTCCACAGTTATTTTTATTATTAAACTCAATACTGCATTAAGAACGCTAGGGCAGGTCGTTCTGATAGTATCCAAAAAAAAGTCACTAGATCGCAGGCAGATCAAAAGGTCGAACAGAACCCGAGATTTCCCGAACTGTGACGTAAACTGTTCGTGTGGTCCTGTCTTTGTTCATAAGGAAACGCTAAATACGGAAGGATTGAACATATTTCACCGTATTGAATATCTCTTACAGTAGAGGAAAAGTTTGGAGACGATTCTATTACCATGACAGTGCACCTTGCCATAAAGCAGCATCTGTGAAGCAAATGTTTGTGCACAGTGAGTTGCTTAAATGGCCTAGTCTGTCCAGAGTATCCACTTGAACCCTCTGGATCATCTTTGGAATGAGTTAAAACGTCGACTTCGCTCCAGAACCCGGCAACCACCTTCCCTGCCTTCAGCTCTTCAGGAAGAATACTGCCATTCCTCCAAAGACATTTGGACACCTCAGTGAAAGTGTCGCCAGCAGAGTTACGGGCGTCATAAAGCCAAAGTGTGGACATACCCGATATTAATATCGACTAATAGGTGTCCGGATAATTTTGATCATATAGTGTATTGGAATAGCCCTTGTTTGTGCTGAGTAGCACCATTGTTTACTAAACAAGGCAGCGGATGTTTTCGCCAACAGTCATGTGGAATGCAACAGATACTTCGATATTATTTCGTTTGTGTTCTCTGTGTAAAAGCAAATGCCAAATGTGGTGGTGATATAAACATGAAAATTCACTCTAGTAAACCAAAAACATTTATGTGACCGAATTCCTAGTATTTACCTGCAAGAGGAAAAATATTAAGTGCTTGCGATAGGCACACACAAAAGTGGTCTTTCTTTTCCAGCACTTTCTCGTCAAGAAAATCAATGATGAAAGTGTTGTCTGACCGCATTGAAGTTAGAAGAAAGATCGTAATAAATTATACACACCATTCGTGGGTCACGTAAGGGGAAAGCTAATAGTAGATTATCTGAAAGGATGGCTCCATTTGCATCAACCAGAAGACAGAATGTCGGCAGTGTAAAATTCTCCGAACCAAAGGTGAAGGTCTAATCACTGTTACGCTGGAATATATAGAAGTTACAGAATTTAAAAAGTGCGAGAATAACTTTGACAACAGATTGGGAGATCATGTTAATCGAATTACGGGATTTGGACTTCAATAAAGCAAGTGCCGGTAGCGCTGATTTAACAGCGGAACGAATACCAAGGAAGACGTCCGCTCTAACGGCATTCTTCGACAACGGTCGGATGACGTCACGACATTAGGACCGTTGCGCGGATACGGACAGACAGTTGACTATTAGTTTTCTTAAGCAGTGAACGCCAGATAATCCGACCATCTCTCTCCGGCAGCAGGAGGCGAAACATCAGTATGGACTTACGTGAGTGGCGGCTTGAATTTAAAATAAAAAAACTGGAGGTCACCAAGGGAAAGCAGTAAGTGTGTGACTACTTTTAATTGCATAGACGTGAGAATGATTGATGTGCATAAGGTACGTTGGGATAAGGAAAGATGTGAACTCACTGGGAACTTGAGGTGATAGCGCAGCAGATACGGCTGAAGCAATTATTAGCATTGTGCTGTTTTTTTTTTTAATCTGCCAGGAAGTTTCATTGTGCTGTTTTGTTTGGCCAGCGATGAGGCGCAGATCATATTGCAATGAAGCTCGAGACTACCACTTTACTTCCGGTGCCAAGTTTTGGGAAACGTGCTCTGTAATGAGCAGTGTTGATAGACTGGAGAGAGCATGAGTAGTAACGCGGGTTAGAAAGTAGTCGGTGAGCTCGCAATGGTGGGGGAGCTTGTGTTGCGTGGAAGGCAGCACGTCTGCGCCAAGGAAGCAAGGTCACGCGTCCAGCCTGTGTGGCTCCGGAAAAGCAACATGTTTACTCCGCACGCGCACACGTCGCCTCTGGTGGGGGGAGCCCCTGTAGTGTGTTGTATCGCCTTTTACTGCAGACGTGGGCCAATTAGCGGTGCGTGATACATATATAAAGTCCCCGCATTGTTCTCTGTATGCGAATGCTAATCTCAGGAACTATTGTAAGGATTTTGATGCGGTTTTCACTGGTAGACTAACTTCACGAGTAAGGGTTGCGTGTATAGTTTACTACCGCAACGCCAGACAAGTCCGGTAGTAGATACTAAAGTGCTACCCGTGCGAAGGCGAGATGGGTCGCTGGTTGCACATAAATCCTTATTCACAGTGAAGTGGTGTTGCAATTATTGTGCATCTTTGGGGCCAGCGGCGTAGTTAAATGAGATCTTAGTCGTTAATAGCAACCCCTTCTGCTGGATGCTCCAACAGTCTTTTTCTCCACAGTTTTAAATAACAGTGAGGTGGGTATGGAAAACTTTCCAAGGTTTTGTGTTGTCGTGACTCGTGCGCGAAATGTTGGGTAGGTTATTTTAAAATGTATGAAGTGGGTGGTTTATCCTTACAGTCCGTGACAAAGCCAGTCACGATTATCTGAATCAGTTTTCTATTTTGACGGTGTGTCCACTTCTCTTTTAATATACGACATGTGTTCAAATAATACTGGTACTTTTTTAATTTTGTGGGTTTTTACATCCGATTTTCAAAATTATTTATCTTTGTGGTAAACATTTTCGTAATCTTTTACTTTTTCTGTTGTTCGGAATATTTAGTTCATTGTTGACATTCAAAAAGGTTATACGTGTTTCCGAGTGCTTGGCGAGATTTTTCTTTCGAAAAAACTCTTACCAAAAACATGTATTTTCCTTGGAGAATGGAATAAAGTGCAGGACCTCATTCGAAATGTTGATTGTGACCTTTGGCGAATATACTATGAGTAAGACAAGAGTTTACGAGTGGTATAAACGTTTCAAATAGGCCTGAGAAAACATTGAAAACGACGACCGCCCTAGACTCCCATGCACATCATTTACTGACGACAATGTGGAAGAAGTGAAGAAAATGGATCTGGAAAATCGCCAAATCACTGTCAGAGGGGCTGCTGATGAAGTTGGCATATCCTTTCGTTCATGGCAAGAATTTTTTCGGATGTTTTGGGCATGAAACGTGTTGCAGCAAAGGTTGTTCCGAAATCATTGAATTTCGACCAGAAACGTCGCGTAGACACCGCTCAGGAATTGCTGAATACAGTCGACGACGATCCAGAGCTTCTAAACGAGGTTATAACAAGTGACGACACTTCAGTATACGGCTATGGCATCAACTAACCTAAGGACGTCACACACAATCATGCACGAGGCAGGATTCGAATCTGCGACCGTAGCCGTCGCGCGGATCCAGACGGAAGCGCCTAGAACCACACGGCCACACCGGCCGGCCCAAGCGAAATACCCTCAGACTTCAAGAAGAATATTATTCCAATCCCAAAGAAAGCAGGTGTTGACAGGTGCGAAAATTACCGAACTACCAGTGTAATAAGTCACGGCTGCAAAATACTGACACGAACTCTTCACAGACGAATGGAAAACTAGTAGAAACCGACGTCAGGGAAGATCAGTTTGGATTCCGTAGAAAAGTTGGAACATGTGAGGCAATACTGACCCTATGACTTATCTTAGAAGATAGGTTAAGGAAAGGCAAACCTACGTTCATAGCATTTGTAGACTTAGAGAAAGCTTGTGACAATGTTGACTGGAATACTCTTCCAAATTCTGAAGGTGGCAGGGGTCAAATACAGGGAGTGATAGGCTATTTACGATTTGTACAGAAACCAGATGGCAGTTATAAGAGTCGAGGGACATGAAAGGGAGGCAGTGGTTGGAAAGGGAGTGAGACAAACCCTGATGTTATTCAATCTATACATTAAGGAAGCAGTAAAGGAAACAAAAGGAAAATTTGGAGTAAGAATTAAAATCCATGGAGAAGAAATAAAAACTTTGAGGTTCACCGATGACTTGTAATTCTGTCAGAGACCGTAAAGGACCTGGAAGAGCAGTTGAACGGAATGGACAGTATCTTGAAAGGAGGCAATAAGATTAACATCAAGACCGTAAAGGACCTGGAAGAGCAGTTGAACGGAATGGACAGTGTCTTGAAAGGAGGCAATATGATTAACATCAACAAAAGCAAAACAAGGATAGTGGAATGTAGTCTAACTAAATCAGGTGATGCTGAGGTAATTAGATTAGGAAGACAGACACTTAAAGTAGATTAGTTTTTCTATTTGGGGAGCAAAATAACTGGTGAGGGTCACCAGTCTCTGGACTGAAAACAACAGCGCTCCCGCTCACACCTCAGTGGTCGTTCGTGATTTTTTTTTAATTTTTTGGCCTCACCCACAGTATTCGCCGGACATGGCCCCCTGCTATTTCTTTATGTTTCCGAGAGTGAAGAGAATCAGCAGAGGACGTCGTTTTGCCACCATGGATGAGATAAAAAACAGACTCGCTGAAAGAGCTGAGCACCATAACGAAAAGTGAGTTCCAGAAGTGCTTCCAAGATAATAAAAGGACTGACACAAATGTAGTGTATCCTAGGGAGATTACTTTGAAGGGGTCAAAGTTGATGTTGAATATATAAAAGTTCTTTAGGAAAAACAAAAATTCCATTTACTTTTTGATCATACTTTGTATATTTTTAATTTAGGACTCTGGTATTCATTTCAGGACTTTCAACATGCGTGTTTAGAATTATCCAGTATTTACTTGCTGTCACAGTGGCTGGCTCTTCGACTGTTTAAATTATAGTCAGCCGGCCACATGTAGCAGGGTTTACCATTCAGCACTTTCTTCAACCAATTCTCCTTTTATTGAGTATTTTGTTTCATAACCGCATTATAGATTTATTTAAGTGTAAAGAAAGGGATTGAACGTGCATGTTAGAAAGCGGGCTTCCACACTTCCATTTTATTGTCAGTTTTTAGTATATTAATAAGCAACCAGTACCTGTAATCTCAGACGGTCTTTCAAGTCTGTAAATATATGTCTGTGGGCAGTTGTTCCAAGAATGTAGCTTACAAGGTAAGAATTTCTCACTAAGCATTCATTTCATGTTATGAAAGGGCATTGATAATTACGTTGTTCAGCATCCTGAAACCACCACCACCACAACCACCCCAACCCCCCTCTCCCACCGGCCGAACCTTTGTTCCATACCTCTTCTGGCTTTGGTGTTAGCTGACCCCGCAAAGAAGTAAAAAGGTAAACGCACAGAAATGGCACTGTGTTGGAGGACTTGCACACAGTGCTTCGGTTTCAGAACATCTCTAGCTAAACGTTCTTTGGGTAAAAGGTTCTTCCTCATTAAAATGATTGAAACGTAAACAATATTTTCATTCACATTGTAATTCCTTAATTCTGTAACGTCCCACTTTCTAACGCATACTTACAGGTTTTGTGCTTTTTATAGTGGCGTTAGAATTAATCCACTGTTCGTTTTGATGTGATTAACTCCAAACACAGCAAAGGAAACTAAAAATGGATCTTGGGTATCTACTGACTGAATATTGTGTTCTTAAAATTAATAGTTCGAAGCAAATATTATCGTTATCACGTATAGCAGCATTTTGGACAAGACTACCATCATTGGTGACAGCGATGATTCGCCGACACGCATCAACTGTCATTGCCTTGAAGGTAACCATTATCGGGACACGCAGGGGATGTATAGGAAGGGTGTCTTTTTCGTTAGAAATGAGCGTGGCTTCAGCTAGAATACCATAATGCAGTTCTTCGAGAAGGATGTAGCTTTCTTCGAAACCAAGAACTGCACACTTTATCAACCAAGAAAAATGTCTCGTCTCAGTATCGGAGATTTTAAATGCTCTGAAAAGTTTTGACATGAGAAATAGTCGGTCTTGTCTTTTTTACGTGTCTAGATGCTGAGGCACATTGTCCGTATTGCATTTAATGTGTTTTACTCTTCAGAAAATAATTAACTCATTTTGAGAAATGACTCAGTTCCTTCATACCCGGGAATGCTCCTCTACTGCTGGAGTTCTGGTTACAAAAGCTCTCTGACAGTGCGACGAATTAAGCTTCCAGTGTATAATTTAGCTGACCGTTCAACAAGCTGCGTCACATTTTGGAACTGTTGTGTTAATGTTTATTGCCGTATGATTGCAAATTGTGGGTACTTGTCAGTGAGCACTGCTGCTTTAGACTGAAATAATTTTTTGTGCGTAAATAATATTTCATTGAGAGTCTGCGAAGCTAACATTTTGCTTTTATTTTTTTTTCAGAGCAAGTTTACCAGATCACCTACTATCCAGTTCCTAGGCAACGAGGGGGTGAGTAAATACTGAAACTTAAAACTTTATTTTATGATAGTTCATGTACATTAGTTTCCCGTTGTCATGAGCTAGGAAGTTAGCTTTGCATAATATTATGCGGAGGTATCCATGTAAATCGCAGTGGTGAATACTACTGACATCATCTTGATCTAACAAGCAGCATGGTGAAGTTCCAGATATTTCGTTTTTTCTTCGAGCTTGCTGACCTGTATAATCTCGCATCCTAATATTTTTAGCTGTCAGATTAATAACTTTGTACATAGTTCAGCGAAGACCCTTTTTATCGGAATGCAAGATACGCAACTCTTTAAATACTGTTGTCACAGTTGCACTACGTTTGTATTTTACAAAGGAGTGAGTCGTGAGTTCTACTCTTCAGACATTTTGCAGTGTTCGGTACATTAAGAGGTATTTACTGTTTGAGCTAGACATCTGTTCTCGTAATGGTGTTGTGGAAAGAATTAAAGATCTTTCTTATGAGGGTGGTGGTAGTATACAGCTAAAACACAAACGCGTATGAGGTTAAATAGACAAACAGGTTAGTATATACAGCTACTGTTAGTGATGGAACAGTATACATGTATCTGATAACTACTATTTCAGTTAAGCAAATGAATAGCTGAGATGTTTTTCGGAGCCGATGATAGCGGACAGAAGACAAATTAAACTGTAAGAAAATTTATTAAAACAAAACGAAAATGAAAATCATTTTACATATAAGCAACGGTATCTTACTCCATGTAGCCCTGTTCACCCGCAATAACGCCTCCATACATACATATATATGGCGCTGCGCGTAAATCAGGGTGCCCGGATCAACTGTTTCCGATATTGTGGCCAAATATAACGCGTCACAGAAGTCTGAGTAAGGTTCCGCTAACCCGGCGAGAAGACTTTATTCGAGGCGACGCGTGTCACGAACTGCGGCAGTCATCGAAAAGGTTCAGGCCCTGATTTAGGACGACCCGGGGCAATCGCTGTGGAAATTGGCGTCAGTACTGAATGAATATCAGCGAGCGAACAATGCGTTGGATGGCAGAGGACGACCTTGTACTAGCCATTTAGTTCAAAACTGGATCTCGGAAAACGTTGACATGTTGTCGTCAAAGGAGTTGTGGCCTCCTAATAGCCCTCGACTACTTTGTTGGCAGCGTTGTCGAAAGAGTTACCAACAAGACAAGGCACCCAAATGTCACATCTCTATGCACCGCTATCGAAGCAGCATTCGTGAATATGGACAGCGCTGTTTTAAAGAGTGCGTGCAATCGATTCAGGACAAGATTGGAGGCGGTCATTACGGCTGAAGGCGACTACATAGAGTATGCTACTCTTGAAAGTTACCCCTACTTAAATGTAAAAGGATTTTCGTTTTTATTTTGTTTAAATAAATTTGATTTTTATAAAAACTTTCATTGTCCTTAGTACGGATTTAAGCGCCGTATTGGTGCAGCTGTGTGCAGCATAATACAGTTCTCAACATCAATTAAACAATGTTTAAATTCACTGGTCTATAACAAGAGAGATACTAGCGCATATTGTAAAGGGCTGACTGTGGACCCTTTTGTCAATTCACAAAATTGTCCGCTTTACCTTGAGTGCATGAGACACTATAGGCACAATTTAAGCGTGCACCTGTTGGTACAAGTGGGGATTCAGTTATCATCCGTCTGTCCACCTGTACCCGACAACAGTAGTTTCGTGCAGTACATGCCAGTCACAAACTAAGGCAAATTTCGCAAGCGAAGATATTTAAAAAATAAATTAAATAAATAAATAGAAATTTTTTCGTTCCCTCGCTAGATGGACACTTGATGTTTCCCAACCATTTTTTGTCGTTCCAACGCCCGTACTTTGTCCCACCGTATCCTTGAAAAACTGAAACAGCTTTTCTATATCGCTTTTAAAAGTTTTGCTCTATTCTGGAAACGCTTATGATCCGGAGTGTGGTATCTTAGTTAAACTCTGAATCGAACTTGTTTTAAAATTTATGAACTCAGCAGAAATTAGTCTTTCTTTCAAATAACCAGTTACTAGAATTATCTCTACTTTAATAGGCTTTCCACCATATGGTTCAATTCTTAATAAAATTATCCTCAGACAATTAAGGCCTGCACTAGTTCGTTGTACGATTTAGCGGTAACATACGAAATTTAAATATAATGTAGGCTTAGAAACGATTCATTCACTTCCTTACGCGAGAGTAAAAGAATAACCAATCTGTACGAATCCCGTTCGGAACTTCCGTTAGGTCGTTAACGACCACCATGCCATCTGGGGTGGCCAGTTTCTTTGGTGTCAGGACAGTTGCAAAAGCAGCGTGAGCGATACGCCTACGAGAGACTCTGCATATACTGAGAAATACGCATTATAAAAGTACGAAACAAAAGTCATGATCAAGAACTCTCATATTCTCTCTCTCTCTCCTAATCAAGAATAAGACTCGTGTTAGCATATAACCTCGAAGTGAAAGATTGCCTCGCTTACATCTTTTTCGCTCTTTTTATTGGATTCTCGGTTCTGTACAATTACTTCTTTCTACTAGCTAATTAAAACTGAACTGCGCTTATCACCTTGATCAAAACTTGAGTTGCATCCAAGATAGAATTGCCTCGTCTGTAACATTAATGAAACCTATGCCAAACTTACATAGTACAAAGCTACGACGACTTCGTCATTGGTCAGGGTGAAACAGCCTCGTACAGTTTACCGTTCAACCTGCCTGATTGCTTCTGCTACAGGAGAACTGTCCCGTTGTTCTACAGGTGGCTGGCCTTCCGCAGAGCTTCTCATTAGCGCCACAGACAGTGGGGAAACTGCAATAATAAGGCGGCCACTAAAGCACAACCGCTGACGCCGTCCATAGAAAAGAGAAGCGTACTGGCTGTGGGTTGTCTCTACGTCTTACCGCCCGGTCCCTCCAACAAATTGTCCTGAATCTGTGTCGAGGCGACTTTAGTTTCCTAATGCGGATGCAAATGTAGCATGTGTTCACCGACGTCAATGTTTCTGTCCGATATGTTCAACAAGAACTTGCTGCCCAAACTCTTGATTCCGTCAGGGAGCCGCTATGAGAAGTGAAATAAAATGCACTATAAAATTCTCTCCCGTTAGCCTGGCAGAAATATCTGATATTTGAGTACTGAACCCTGCATCTGGCATGGATGTGTGTGATGTCCTTAGATTAGTTAGGTTTAAGTAGTTCTAAGTCTAGGGGACTGGTGACCTCAGATGTTAAGTCCCATAGTGCTCAGAGCCATTTGAACCATTTTTGAACAAATTACTGATTCCCTGACTACTAATGGCTGACGTTGGGGAAAACGTGGCAGAATTGAACTAAATGCGCTACCTAACTCGTAAGAGGGAAGTATGCAGAGGAGAACCAAGGGAAACATTAACAGCAGTTTCCTGCAAGACAAACAATTACGTTTCTTTAGCAAAATACGTCTCATGATACCAAATATTGGCATAGAACAGAGGACGGATTTCTTAAATCCCTTGAAGTACAGTGTTGCATGGAAATTATGCGTAGACAGTGGGGAAATCAAGGGATAAAAGGCTTCATGCAGCTGAACTGCGATGGATGAGTGAATTATTTTAAAAACTTATTGGCCAGATAAAAAATGAAAAGGAGTACTGGAAGGAATAAAAAAAGTATATGAAATGACACATACAAAAAGGAGATCAATTTAGTGGAAGATGCGATTGGTCATTCGGAGCTTGGGAATGGAACGAGGAGGAAGGTGAAACTATGAAGTGATAAAATTCATACAATATCTAAGATAATTAGCGAGGACATATTGCAAAACTGAGCTCAAAGAGTGACCTCTTGGTAAAAAGTGATACAGGATGACCAGAAGATAGGTACAATATGAACACCTGATAAAGGAAACGTGTTAATATTCTAAGCAATTTTTAGGCATGTACGCGCTGGATGAGTTCATTATCAGAAGTCACAATGATTAAGTGATCTAATTTCTTGTTACGAGCTGTTTCATTCTATATTTGAGCTAGTTCATTGTACCTCTACGTTTGCACTTCTATGGCAAGTAAGGGAACAAGGTACGACAACACAGCAACTTCTGTTTTGGGAAATTTGACTCGGCAAGTGCTGCCCGCGTTAACGTGCTGTACATTGTCTCAAGCGCACTCTTAGTTTCTCAGATAGGAGTAAAGTGCGTTTTGGACTCCTGTGAATCTGGTTGTCAGAGTTGTCGGCTACAAGGAATTGCTTCTTCAGCGATTGTAAATAATTAGAGGTCCAAAGGTAAATAACCTTGGTCGGTGGTAGAACACACACATCTTTGTATTTCAAAATAATTTTTGGTTTTAGTTGTTCGAGCTGATGTACTTAATTTTTAAGCAGTAAGTAAAATAGGATGCCTGTAGGAGCCTTAAATTATCCACACCTTTATGGTTTAGTCGTTATGGTCAGTGTTTACTTTCGAGGAGATTTCTGGGTCTATTCCCGGTGACACTCTCAGATTTTTGTTGGATGAGAAAGTCCAGCACCGCTTGTGCTCATTATCTTCAGGCTTGAGAAGGCCAAATGGAATACTGTTTATATGGAGGAGGGAGGGAGGGGGGGGCGGGGGTTTGGATACGCAAGCTCCTTTTCTGGCATGCAAGCAAAAAGGCTTGGCATCAGCCTGCAAGCCGTGAAAAAAGTTTACGGTACCAATATGGTGAGTACGAGGAACAAAACTTTGAAGACAACGAAACCCAGCGTATTAGCACGAATAGAATGTATTTTACGTACTTCCAGAGAGTAAAATCTGTTGTTTGTATTCCGAAAGTCACATGGTAAGTTAGATGTGATACGCAAAACCCGACACTGTCCAGTGTAGGAGACATAGCGGTTTCTCTGACATATTGCAAATTTTAATAGTCTTCATTACATTAGAATACAATGCAAAGGAAACTAGACGGTGGCTTTCGGCTGACTAACAATGATCTTCAGACCAGTTCGTTTTCTAGATACGGAACAGATTTAGTTCATACTGGATTTTATTACGATCTGGACTGTGGTAATTTGTAATGAATATGGTCTGTTTAAATGTGTTAGTGTGTGTACTGGGACGTGTGTCTTCAAGCTTCTCATAGCTGTCAGATTTTTGTGATTTTATTCCGTTGGGTGGGAAGTGATCACAGGAACACTACTGCCCGACTTGGATCAGGATGATTTAGGGAACCGGCGCTGCTTGCCGAAGACAACCCGGCATCCGTCTGAAGTGGCCCGTAAAACGGGCCGCGGAATGCAGCGCCCGTGCGCAGGCGGTGCGGCGGCTGGCGAAATGTCAGCTCTGCTGCGGCGAGCTGAACGCGTGCCCCCGTGAATCACGCTTCCGGCGTCGCCCAAGGCCCGCCCGCAGCCAAGGCGCTCGTGTCAGCTCCACCCGTCACACGAGGGCAGCGGCGTTCTGGGCTGCGAGGGCGCGCTACCTAACCTATCCTAACACTGTGTGGACCGTCAGAAGCGGCGCGTTGCGGCACTGGGTTCAGGCTTTGGCTGCTCTTATTTCCTAGAATTAATTTAGACCTTCTGGATCAGTTTCTTGGATTCCATTTGCAAATTTTCAGACCCTTGATGGCTATTTGTCTGGAAAGCTTGGAAAATTGGAAATTATCAGGGAAATCGAATTTATTGTAAAAGTCAGGCAAATCTCATGGAAATTTAAGACTTTAGGGAATCTGAGAGAGACGTTGCGCAGCTCAACAGTTCGTTGACGGACAAAGTTTCTATATTATATTGTTACAAATCACCCAGATTCTGCTTCGGAAACAATCTGTCGTGAAATGGAGCAACGAATTCTTGTTGCTGGATCGTGGACACCTCCAGCGCTTCGGCGAACTAATTTTAATTTTTTGCCCTTTGCCTGATTGTGAGTGCCACAGAGAGAATCGTGTGCATGAGAATTCCTCACGTAGCTGTGTCCTTATTCGTTCGTAAACAAAGACAGAGTTTTAATTTTTTCAATATTTTAAGATGGATCCATATATGAACACGTATATTTCGTAGATCACTTTCACCGCCTTTGTTACAAAGCACTGCTTTGCCAACTTCCTCAGAGGCTCAGGCTTAGTCAATAGTAGGTACAGTATGAAGACCGTCAGTCTGAAGCATGACGCATCGTTAGTATCAAAGACCATTGATTGCCTTGTGCTGGCAACAGTTAGAATTGTGTCGCTGCAAGGATTTTTCGTACATTCAGTGTATTCGTACATTCAGTGTATTCGCTCATTGGCACTGCATATTACGGAATGGTTATGGAGTACTGCACCGAAATATTTTCCACAGGCGGCAAGACAACGGTTGATAAAGCTATCAACCTAGCTGTACATCGAATAATCATTATAAGCGATAATACTACATCTAGAAATGGATTGTAAAGTCAGTCAGTCCTGGCAGGATAAGCACGACATTGTTTATAAGTGGATTCTCAGTCAAGAGTCACAGTACCAACAGATTCTGTCATGGTGTCTAATGACGTGGTTGGTAGTGAGGACAGTGTGCGTTGGAAGGAAAGTGACGAAAATACTGACAGTGATGAAACAAATACCAGTAACTGATGACATTAAAGACTGTGATTAGAAGGCTGCTGTATCGTTGTAACTCATCCACATTACAACATAAAAATGGGATTAAGAGTGACGATATAATAGTGAATAATTTTTAGAAATGGATAATGTGACATACGTTTTTCTACTGATTTTGTTTCTTCATCTATTCCCGCCTATACCATATATACAGGTGTGGACAAAAATATCGAAACACCAAAAACACGTTACCCTGCCTAATGAAATGTAACGAACCCGTTGACATCCAAAACGGCTTACAATAATTTCGGAATGGATAAATATAGATCCTGAATGGTTTTCAAAGGAATCTTAAACCATTCTTTCTGCAATATCATGGGAACCCTATATCATTCTCCCTGCAAATTAGTATGAAGTTGAGATGAGTGATTGATGTGGATAGCGATCACGCGCCCTTCTCTTCAAAGTAGAACACAACGGCTCAGTAATATTGTGATATGGTGGCTGATGGCCAGGAGAGATGCGACAGTTCATTCTCATTCTCACAAAGCTAGCCCTGGACGATGCGAGCTGTATAAAACAGGGGCTTTGTCGTCTTTGAACACAGCATCACCATTGGGGAACAAACATGTGCCATGGGATGAACTTGATCAGCCAAAATAGTGGTATAATTCGTGGCAGTAATGCGACCTTGCAAAGTAATCATGGAACGCATGGAACACCACGATATGGCTTCCAAATGGTCACCGAACCCCCGCGTTCTTTCACTCTTGGATCGTAAACTCGACCAGAAGGTGGAAACATAACCAAATGATATTCTCTTACTGCTCCATAGTCCAGGTTTTATGATTTCGGCACCACCTTTTCCTGTTACGCGCAATTGCGTCACCGATAATTAATTTTGGAATTGCAGCTTGCCGTGCAGTTCCCTGTTTATGGAGCTCCTTTGGGATTAACAGAGTTCGGAAGTGCGGCACTCAGTTCCACGGTGACTTTTTCAGCGGCCACCCTCGTGGCAATCCTCTTCAGTGACAGTCTGTCGTGATTACTCAACACACGCTTTCACCCGCTTTGTGCCTTAGTGGATGTTGTTTTTACGCTTTCCCAGTGTGCGGTGTAAATCTTCGATACGGTGTCTCTTGGGACTCCCAAAACGTAGAGCACCTTGGTTACGGAAGCACCCACCACCCAAGTAGCAACAGTTTGGCCGCATTCGAATTCACTTAGCTCCTACGTAATACACTCACAACTTCTGACACTTAACAACGTCCACAGATGCCGTTCGTGGTCAAATAGAAGAGTGCAACCTTCAGGCATGGCTAGCTTCTGCATTTATGTTGAAACATGCATTTGTTGCGGTGTTTCCGTATTTTTGTCCAACCCCTGCAAATTAGCCGCCAGGCAGACAGGCGGTGTGTGATACCATCCCACGGCAGTGAAACGATTGATGAATACTAATATTAGAGTGCTGGAGGTGGCTGCGGCTCGGAGAAAGTGCGGGATGCTTAGCTCTCGGTCAGCCTGAAGGCCGGGGAAATGCCACCGACTGTAAGCAGGACCCTGCGCGTGAGCTAACATTGTTGTGAATTCCAGTCGCTTGTGTAGCGAGGCGCGAGAAGGCGCCTCGGCCGCATTCCAATACGCTGCGATTGCCTCAGCTAGTACTCTCTAGTGCAGTGCTGCATGGTGGGCGCCGTTGGTTACCGCGTCACTAACGAGGCGCGCTCTCAGGACTCCACTGGTCTTCTCAGAAGGAATCTTTATCTACAGTGTTCTGTGCGCTGGTTTAAAGTTTTCTGGCAAAAACAAGCTGTATGCCGGGCGGGGACTCGAAAACGGATCCTTGTCTTAAGCGGCGAATGCCCCTACCGACTGAGCTATCCTTTCACGGAGATACGCTGAAAAACTCCGTGAGGTTTGGAAAGTGGGAAGAGTTTCTGGGCAGAAGTGAAGCTGTGTGGACGAATCGTGAGTCGTGCGTGGATAACTCGACCATTAGTAGTACTGCCCTCGAAACTCAAGGTTGCAGGACCCGTTACGACGTATAATTTTAACCTGCTAACAAGTTTCAAAACAATGCAGACTCCGCTGCAGAGTGAGAGAGTTGTTGTGGAAACAGTCCCCCAACCTGTGCCCTAGCCATTCATCGGCTACCCCCCCCCCCCCCCTCCAGGAGTGCTAACCAGCAAGTTATGCAGCAGAACTTCTGTGAAGTTCGGACAGTCGGAAGGAAGCACTAGCAGAACTGAAGTTGTGTGGGCGCGTCTTAGTCATGCCTCAATATTTCTGAACGTAAGAGCTTTGCCAAAGTAAGGAAAGGTTCTGGTTGATTTCCCAGTCCCACACTGTTTCAGCCTATTTAACTTGTGCACATTATACAGTTGTTATCAAAATGGCCGGAAGTATTTTAATGGACTGCGCATAATTCACTGCTGAATCCTGTGAATAAAAGTATCGAGAGAGAGAAAAAAAAAAGAAGAGGACACTTCTCAAATGTGTGCGGCCACGTTCGTAATTAGTTCTTTTTTTCTGCATTATGGTGGTAAAGTGGATGCATGGAAACCGAAAGATCAGGGTATTGAACCCCGGTCAGACCTTGAAATTGTTTATGTTGCGCTTCCTGTAGCCTTCACCCCTCAGTGATGTGGAGGTATGCCAGGATGCGGTACATGGTTCTGATTCCACATTAAGCTGTAGGCCCCCTTTCCCTGATAGGATTACTGGAGCACGAAATTTGCTGAAGTGGCGTCCAGTAAAAAGACGTGCACCAGGCGGATGAACATTCCTTTTGAGGGACTCGCAGCCAGTAGTGCCATGAGACTCATTTTCATTTTTATTTATTCAAAATGCAACCATACGACTCAGTCATAGTAAGCCTGGGCAGTGCGATTGAAACAGCTGTAAGCAACAGCTTCTCGCAATATTTCCTGTCTTTGTTATGAGAACGCTAAATATACCTTGTTCTGTCCCTTCCACCAAGAAAGATCCTTGTCGTTATCGCAGTCGACTCCTATGCAGCTCTTGACAATGGACTGTGTTAACCACTTTGCTATTATACGACAGCTATAGTCCCATTTAAAGTTAGTCAGTTGACAGATAGGGGGCTTTTCAGAAAGCGAATATTTCAAGAAAAACGTACCCCTGTCCTCCGTTAAAATGAAGGCAATTTTCATATACTTAAAGACACCATAAAGATCTATTTCAGAATTTTTACGTGCTTTTTATGGATTTAAAACTTCGAACCTATTGCGTGTTGGGTATTCACAAAATTTAAAAAAATTCGCCTTTTCCCAGAAGCTTGTATATGGCAAACTCAATGCGATACGCAACTTCGGAAAGATCCGTTGCCGACTGAAGTATTGCTTTAGTCAACAGAAACAAGAATTTAGTGAGTTTAATGGTTTTCGACATACGATGTGTCAAGATTGAAATTTCAACCGTTTCAACAAAAAAAAAGGCCCTAACTAAAATGAATCGATTTTTTGGACATGCTTAGACGCGGTATAAAGATACACACAATACGCGAATCTTACTGTTTTTTGTGTGAGTTATGTAGGACATGCTCCTTAAAGCGATTTTCTGTCGTCGCGGATAGCTTCCTCGACAGCAGCCTAATTTTCGCGACAGCGTCGCAACTTTGACCTTTGAACATCAGGTGCCAACTAATTTAAATCGTTGTTGTTGTGGTTTTCAGTCCAGAGACTGGTTTGATGCAGCTCTCCATGCTAGTCTATCCTGTGCAAGGTTCATCACCCAGTACCTACTGCAACCTACATCCTTCTGAATCTGCTTAATGTATTCATCTCTTGGTCTCCCTCTACGACTTTTACCTTCCACGCTGCCCTCCAATACTAAATTGGTGATCCCTTGTTGCCTCAGAACATGTCCTACCAACCGATCCCTTCTTCTAATCATGTTTTGCCACAAATTTCTCCTCTTTCCGATTCTATTCAATACCTACTCATTAGTAATGTGGTCTACCCATTTAATCTTCATCATTCTTCTGTAGCACCACATTTCGGAAGCTTCTATTTTCTTCTTGTCTAAACTATCTATCGTCCATGTTTCACTTCCATACATGGCTACGCTTCATACAAATACTTTCAGAAACGACTTCGTGACACTTAAATCTATACTCGATGTTAACAAATTTCTCTTCTTCAGAAACGCTTTCCTTGCCATTGCCAGTCTAAATTTTATATCCTCTCTACTTCGACCATCATCAGTTATTTTGCTCCCCAAATAGCAAAACTCCTTTACTACTTTAAGTGTCTCATTTCCTAATCTAATTCCCTCAGCGTCATCAGACTTAATTCGACTACATTCCATTATCCTCGTTTTGCTTTTGTTGATGTTCATCTTATATCCTCCTTTCAAGACACTGTCCATTCCGTTCAACTGCTCTTCCAAATCGTAAAAAAAAATACTGTGTAATGTGGGTGCCACATAGCTGAATTGAGTCAGACTTTCTGCTGACCGCCGAATCGATGAGACAGAGCGGAATGCGAACTGCGGAGCATTGATACAGGTGTAGGAGCGCGGCACATGTGTCTACACTGAGTGCGGCGAGGTGGCCTAGATTTAGGGCGTAACCACGTAGCGGATTACGGAGGCCGGCGGTGTAACCGGAACGGCGGCGCGCTCTCGGGTGTCGATCGGCGGCCCGCGAGACCGCAGCGCGGGTGGATCGCGTTGCGGCGGACGTTTTTCCCGCCGCCGGCCGCCGATGAACCGCAGCCTGGCGACGCCGCCGCCGCCTCCACCTCCACCGCCTCCCTATAGCTGCAGCCATTGCGCAACTTGCCGCACAGCGCTGCGCTGCCGCGCCAGCCGCCCGCCTGTCACGTAGAAAGTGAGAGGCTAATTTACATCTGGGCCCCGCTCGGTCGCTCGTGCCGGCGTTTCATAAGCCACGCGCCCTGTGCCGTCGCTGGGCCCTGTGCTGGTTTGTTACATAGAAATTCCCAACAGACGGTACCCGATTCCATTGTACAATGCAAAGAAGGAAACAGTTCTGAGGCTGGCCCTGAGGGTGACAGCTGTCATTAAATGCTCCAGCGCGCCGGTATCGTGCACTGGCGTGGTCAGAAAACCAGCTCTGACATGCTGTTCTAACATTAGCTCAGTGGACATCAGTTCGGGATAGTGAGGCTGAGACAATAGTGTTGTCCCCTTCAGAATACTGGTAGTCTCCTTTTCGAAGTGCTGGTAGTCTCCTTTTCGAAGTGCTGGTAGTCTCCTTTTCGAAGTGCTGGTAGTCTCCTTTTCGAAGTGCTGGTAGGTTCCTTCAGCAGCTATACACTGGAGGAGTTGTTGTTCCCAGTCTTGGTACAGCCCTGAAAGGCTTCAACTGGTAGGCCCTTCAGCATATTAGCCACATTCTTTTGAGTGTTATCCAGACTCCCAAAATGACAGCCTTTTAAGGCATTGTTCAGTTTCGGGAAAAGATCTGGTGGGCCGGCCGGAATGGGCGAGCGGTTCTAGGCGCTTCAGTCCGAAACCGCGCGACCGTTACGATCGCAGGTTCGAATCCTGCCTCGGGCATGGATGTGTGTGATGTCCTTCGTTAGTTAGGTTTAAGTAGTTCTAAGTTCTAGCGGGTTGATGAGCTCAGATGTTACGTGCTCAGAGCCATTTGAACAATTTTGATCAGGTGGATTGTGCAACAAAAGGAATGCCTTTCGAGATAAAGTTAAACCTCTTAAAACTGCCCACCTCCTGTAACTAGTCTTACGAAATGCCACATTCCCCAAGGTCTGGTCTGTTGTTACAAATTTAACTTCATTTATCTTCTTGGAAACGGAGGTGTATTCAAACCAAATTCGTGGGTAACTAAATTTCTCCAGTACAGATCGAAGGGGGTTAATTCTGCAACGTCAAAGCTAGAATTTTCTTAATATCTCATTAAGTTTGCGAATGTGTTTGTCAAAAGCAGTGGTATCGGCTGGTATTGTTGTTTCACTTGTATTTTCGGCAACAGTTTGACATTAGTTTCAGTGTTGCCGAGAATATGTTAATGTTTCTGGAATTATCACAGACGACCATTGTGGAGGGTCTGGAGCCTTATTTTTTTCTTTCTTGAATTTTTAGCTCTACTCTGTATTGTTCGGGTTTCAGTGCGAGATCATAGTGGAATCTGATACTTTATTAGAAGTACTACTTTTCTGTTATCCATTTATGCTGTCCGCTACCCGCACTCTGTGTACGCGCGTGACACGTTCTATCGGCGAACGGACCGCCGCACGTCCTCCTAAGATTCCATGTTGTAAACCAGCATTGGCGATATTAGAAATACGTTAAGTTGATGTAGTTTCACGATTAAATTTGTGAATTCGTGCATGCTATAGCGTTTGTAAAGCAGCAAAGTTTCTTTCGCTGTTATCGCTGTTGTCAGCGTCCAAACTTGAATGAGGAACAGCCAGGCTTTCATTTTCATTTGTAATAGATGTGAAGCTCTACATTGCCATCAAGGTATTTCCTTTGAAAAACAAAGATCAGATGTCAGTTTGAAGAATACGGAAATAGCCTCTTCCGTCGCAGCCGAAATTGTTACACACCGTTTCACAAACTGCACCAAAGAGTCTGATCTTTGCTTTTAATCCACGATACACATTTATGTTGATTACTGCACCAAGTGGAGAACACTCAACAGCAACCTGCACATGGGCCACTTAATACACTCAGCGTATGAACACACAAAGGGAGGAAGTCAATATTCTGATTACGAAGGAATGCTGTCGTTGTCTTTGCGTAGAAAGACTCTCGTGACAGTGCAACGCTGTCATTGGCCCGTCACATGAGGAGTGTCGTGCTTAAAAGTTTTGAGGCATTCAAAGTAATTCTCGTAGGCGATGTGTCACAATTAAACGGCAGTGAAGAAAGAATATCATGCGACGATTACAGGTGGAAAAATCTGGCTCCAGCGTTAACACTACAGGTGGTTTGTCCTAGAGTTCGCGCTCTTCCTTACGATAACGTTGGAAGACACCTACAGTCTTATTCAGATAAAAGAGAAGCCCAAGAACAACTTTCGTCGTGATTGTACACTTTACTTTTCTATACAAAGATATTCACAATAAATTCTTCGCCGCTGAATATGACGCAAGTCAATCAGAAGTCCGGTTGCGATTCCGTTCTGCAACTGGGACGTAACTGCCTCCATGTATAGTGAAGAAGCAGAACATTTAAGGGGCCTAGTCGTGCGTTGCCGCGTCGAAACAAAACAGAAAATTTCTAAAATGTCCACCAATCTTCTAGTGAGGTAGTGGTCCTAACTCAGAGGTAGCACGTTAATCTTCCGTCGGCTGCTTAATTGAACTACCATGAAGCAGGTTTAGGCTATTACGCACTGAAATAATAAGTTCCCAAGTTTAAAGACGTGCCAACATTTTTTTTTATTTTGCTCATTCCTTCAAATAAAATTTCAAACTGTGTAATGTGGTTTAGTTATATCGGTCAAAATACAATTGTCTCATTTTCAGCAGTGGGAAATATTGATAACGTTTCACAAACCAATTTACGCTTTCCTAAGCTCTACTTGCTCGCAGACACGCGATCTTAGAAGCGCATTGCAGTCCATCCAATCTAAATGTTGGACTCCTCAACTAGCTACCTAGGAGGCCATTCGGCTCGAAGCCCGCACGTGAAGTGATTTGGGTCGTTAAAGTTACTCTGTTTTTTGAAAGTTAATAACAAAATTAGCGCAATATGAAGAGGTTCTTCCATACTGTTATAAATAAAACCTCGATGTCAATTTAATTACAATTAATAAACGGAAATGTAAGATTTGACGCTCAGGCCAGAGAGTAACCTTTCATTACAGCAGCAAATCAGAACGTAAGTCGGAATTTCCCAGGATTGCTATAACCGGCTAGTAGCTTTCATTGTTGTAACCTCTTTTCAGTTTATGGCGTCATGCGTCAGCTACTGTAAAAAATGAAATTATCGTATGGCATTGTTGGCTGGGAGGCCAATGCGGCGGAGTTCAGCCGCCGTTTTGCAGCTCCTTTTTTAGGTGACGCTACATCAGCGAAATGCAAGTCAATGATGATGAAAATGATGGACAAACAACACCCAGTCCCCTGCCAGGAATCGAACCTTCTTTTTAAAAAAAAGTACGCAAAACTTTATTCGATTCAAAGTTATATAGTAGATATAAGGTAAGTTTTAAAATTCATTGCAATTAGTTTTCAGTTTTCCATTTTCATAGTTATTGTTTTTATTGCATCACCGTGTTGAGTTCGTTTATTTCATTTCTAAAACCTTCTCCGTTTGTATTTAAATTTTTTGTCGAATTTGAGTTTCTCTGTCATGATAATAGACTCGACCGTTTTTAATTATAAGTTTTTGGCAGCGATAAATGTGAACAATTTTTCTAATGTATTAGAAAGCAAAAAAACATAGAATTGGCAATTGAACCCGGCGCCCCCTGCGTGGTAGGAGGTAATAACGCTACCGCTACGCTACGGAAGCGGACGTCAGCTACTGTATCTTCGCTCAACTGAGATGTGATGCTCCAAGAACCAAAAACGTTACACCTACCTTACCTTTGTGTCTGTTACCCTTTCCCCCCCCCCCTCCCCCCTCACCACTCCGCACTGCCGCATGCGATCAGCGACCGGTGAACGCGAGTGCGGCCAGTAATGGAGATCGCGGGCACGATAGACGCCGGCGTGCAGCCCCACCTCGCCAGTTGCACAAGCACGGCGCGGCGTCGCGAACCTGACGCAACGCACTGCGCGCAGGTGTGGGAACGCTAGCTGCCACATACCGATAGCCGTCCAATTCTGCGGCCATTCACATCTTCATTGTAGAAGCTGTCTCTGCATCAGTTGGAAACGAGTCTTCAGTCCGATTTAAAGTATTTGGCATCCGTAGTCGGCTGGAATGTCGTAAACAAGCCAGTAGGTGCCTGGTATTGTGGGCTTCTACCGTCTTGTCACTTTGGCTGCGCAAAGCAGTGTGTCTGCTCGTTCTCATGTAAAAAGCTTTTCTCGATGCGAAAATTCCGTATTATTTACAAAAAATCTGCAGCCCTTAATAAAATTTTGACTTGTTTACCTACTCCACAAAGATCCATATCAAATGTAAAATTCCAAATTTTTACATGATTTTGGTAGGAGACAGTAGCTGAGAACTGTTTAAGATTTCAGTATCGAACAATTTCTAAAAAATAATAATAAAATAAAAGAAAATAAATAAGAAACCTTACCTGGGGCTTACACATAACAAACGCAATGCGATACGCAACTTTACATCCGTTACCGAACGTGGTATTTTGGTAATCGACTCACCGTTCAATAGTTGTCAAGATATGAAGTGATAACTTTGAAACTGTTTCAAAGACTGAAAAATCACGCCCTTTTCAAAACGTAACGTGATTTCTGCTCCAAGTAAAATTAAGTAGATTTTCGGCATTCGTAGAGATAATAGCGCTCTGTACCACACTTTTTTAAATGATTTTTGCAGGAGGCTGAGATTGCAAAGTGATTTTGTCTCGCTCGGATGCCTGCTGACAGTACTTCACGCAGTAGCGTCCCAACTTAGCATCTTAAACGACGGATGCTAACTAATTTAAATTACGCTTTAGATACCTCAAAATGAAACGTTCTTACTTTTGAATGCCCGATGAAGAACGCCCGCCTCTATCGTCCATGAATTCGACTATGTGCGATGCACCAATTTCCGCTTCACTGTGTAATTACCGCCACGAAAAGTGTTTTGTTGGCTGCTGCTCCTCCATTATTTTTAAAAAAATGGTTGGAACAGCCTCAGTTTGACTTGTGGAGCACAGATAATCTCCGTTGCTGTATTATTCGCTTCAGTCATGCAGACATGTGATAACACTCACAAAACACCTACTCGTGAAAATGACCAAAAATTTGAAAAAAAAAAATTGTCGTGGTCTATAGAAAACAGCATTTCATGCTGATTTCAAGAATGTATGGTTTATGGGCATTATCATTTTCCTTTCGTTCTAAAATTGAGGTTGAACATAATGGTCCAAAGGGCCACGCCCATATGTCAATTTGAGTGCGTCAGAATACCTGATGCATCATTTTGTTCTTCCGTTTTCTCCGTCGTTAGTTACGGATCGTTAACACACCAGGTGTATTCTAGAAGGCACTGACTCCCGGAACCAAAGTACAGGCATGTCTAGAAGGCTATGATTCGAATGTAAACAAAGATCGGAGAATATATGATTTCGGAATTTCGTACGCTTGTGGTTGTAGTTATTGTGTGTTTTGTGTGTGTGTTTCCTGTGCTACAAATGCCGAGAGTAAAGAAATTTAGCCCCAAACGAAATTTCCGCGGCAACCAGTTCCAAACACAACCGAATAATACACATCAGTTGCTTCAAAAGTCTACAAGCAGTGCTTCTAGACGTAAACTTTCGCTTTCTGAATGTAATAAGAACAACCCTAGTAGTATTGTGAGCAGCAATAACGACGGAAATGTTATTGTGCACCTAAGTACACTGTCAAGACTTTGAAGAGTGCTGTGAAATGTAAGTACTGCAAGTGTGAAGATAGTATTGACGTTTCTGAGGACATTTCAGCGAGGAATGGTCCTTAAGTCGGTTAGTGATCGCCTGTAACTCGTGTATGATGCACAGTGATACTGTGACATCGCCATAACTGATAGTCGACATTACAGTGTAAAAATTCAGCTTGCTTATGCAATGCGATGTGTTGGAAGGGTCCTGTAATGGCGTGCTGTGGTACTATGGCGAGGAAGTTTGTGTCTACAAGTGGACTGTAGATATGTACGTGTAAGCAGACAAAAAATAATCACGTCGTTTTTTCTTCGAGTTGATAATTAGGACTACCCTTCGCATCATATTTGCTTATGACATGGTACTACTTTCAGTTAAAACAATCTCTCTGCGAAGAACACTCTCCAGACTCTAACTGCAGAAGAACGAAATGAAAATAAAAACAAAGAAAACCTTGGGGTGAAGAGAATATAAGACAAAGAAGATATGAAAGTGAAAACAAAGAGGTCAAATTGAGTAGGTTGCACAGTACAGATATTTGGGGCAAGCTATTTAATAATTGGACGATTGAAAAAGAAATAAGATCAATAATTGCAGCAAATCAGGATTCGAGGTACGAAAAAGCTTATTAAATGCTTAGCGTGCAGTGGTTTTTCCTCTGCGACTGTGGAAGCTGGACTCAGAACAAGAGAGAAACAGACAAAATTGAAGCACTTGAGATAAGAGTTTGGAAGAGGATGAACAAGGTACAGATTTCATACAGTGGAAATCAGTGAAGTGCTAGAAAGGGCGAAGGAACAATGAGCTGTCCAAGCTTGGTTAATAAAAGGCAAGCAGATTGGGTGGGACATATTGTGTGAGGAAAAAGAATAGCGAAAACATCTGCAGGAGGTACAATGCAGAGGGAGAAAAAAAAACAGGAAGGAGAAGAATAGAAATGTCGGGTGAAGTGAAAAGAGGAAGATACTAGCATGCGGAACAGTTCACCGGGAACCGCATCAGATGGAGACAGCATTGGTGTCGGGGACCTGTTATTAGAAAGAACACTTTATAATGACGATGACGCAATGTAACGCCAGGGTAAGTGTGCGATCCTGCTTTCATCATAAATGCGATGAGCGCGTTTCTTCCGACCATCATACTCCTGTTCTTATCTGGTGGCAGGTGTTGGAGGTACAGTGTTTCCTTGGGCTCGAGCCCATTACGGCTGTCCAGTGGCGTGGAAACGGGGAAGGGAAAGCCGCCGGAGCCATAATGAAGCGGATGGCCCGGCGGTCCCACGGTATTGTCGTGGGCTCGGGATTACTCGAGCGGGCCCGTTCCCCCTGGACGGCGTCACTCTGGCGCCCGCAAAGTGGCGCTGTCGCTGGCCGTTTCCTTGCCGCCGGGCGCCGGCACGAGCGCCGAGTACTTTTGCCCGTGCCGTATGTCGCCTAGCCGGTCCGGCAGCTAGGCCGGCTATCGGGTGAGAACCGGTCCCGAATGAAAGTTGTTGGCTCGCCTCGCCACGGCAATAACAGCGCCACGCCGTGCCGCGCAGCGATCGCCAGTGGCCGCATTTAGGCCCTGCCAGCGCTGCTCTCCCCCTTAGTGTCCCAGGCTTAGCAGTTCTTTCTAATAGAAATGTTATTGTTTTCTGTCCGCAGACTGGTGTGTTGCAGATTTCGACACTAAATCATTCTCCGTACGACTCCTCGTCTCTGCATAACTACGCAACTTTCAGCTACGTGAACCTTAATACTGTAGTCAAGCCTTGATTTCTCCCTACAGTTTTACCACGCACTTCCCTCCATTACCAAATTCACGAATTCTTCTGGATGTAGCAGATCAACCGAACCATTCTTTGAGCCACATGGTGCCACAAGTTCATTTCTTCCTCAGTTCGGTTCAATATTCCTGTATTAGTTACCCGTTTACCCATCGACTCTTAAACATTTGTTTATAAAATCGTATTTCCTGTTTATCATCAATGTTTCATTGCCGTATAAGACTACAGCCCAAAGACATATATTCAGAAAATTCTTTCCTCGTGTTTATATTAGCTGTTACAATATTTCTCCTTTCCAGAAATACTATTTCTGTTGGTGCTAGTCTGCATTTGATATCCTCTCTAATTCGGCCACTGTCACCTTGCTCTTCCAAATAGCAAAACTCATTTACTACTGCTAGTGTCTCATTTCCTAATCTCATTTTCTCACCATCCCCTGATTTAGTTCGACTACACTGTATTACGCTTGATGTACTTGTACTGTTATTCTTGTTGTTACGATAGAGTCGGTGCGAGGTGGCGCAGTGGTTAGACACTGGACTCTCATTCGGGAGGACGACTGTTCAATCCCGCGTTCGGCCATCCTGATTTAGGTTTTCCGTGATTTCCCTAAATCGCTCCAGGCAAATGCCGGGATGGTTCCTTTCAAAGGGCACGGCCGATTTCCTTCCCCCATCCTTCCCTGATCCGCTGAGACCGATGACCTCGCTGTCTGGTCTCCTTCCCCGAAAAACAACAACAACAACAACAAGATAGTCGGTAACAGTTAAGTTCTAAGGAGCCACATGTTTTTTCCTCATTGCTAATGATAAATGGGTGGAAGGTGGCCAAAGGGATCTGTCGCCATAAGAACCTATGCAGACAAGCAAAAGATTAGTTGACACAAGTGCACTTAAAATAAATATATCTTACTCAACTTGTTGTTGAATAACTCCTTAGTTAACTTAGAAGCACGGCTATGTCGGGCGTATGCTCGTAGCCTGACCTAAGTACATTTGAATGTTTTCCTGTAGAGCTAGCTATCAACAGCTCATTGTCACGTTCGGCACCAACTAGCAACACGGAACTAATCTTCAACGAGAAAAAGATGCCCAGGTGGCCGCTGCTTGTAACACCGCCCCGGCGGTCGTCATTGGTCGGCGGCCTGGAGGTTCTTCATTGGTCAGGTCATCCTGTAGGTGGCGACGTTTAAAGCTACGCTCACGGCGCCCGCAGGAATCTTCGGGACGCCGGCTCCGCAGTACTGATAAGCGACGATACTACACTTACAACATCTTTTCAACACACTATCCATTCCTTTCAGCAGCCCTTCCAAATCCTTTGCTGTCTCGGAGAGAATTAAAAGGCCCTCGGCAAACAAATTTCTTCTACCTGCACTTTCCGTATTTCCTCTTTGCTTCGTTTACTTCCTACTTAATGTACAGTGTTAATAACGTCGGGAATAGTCTACATCTCTCCCCCCCTCCCTCCCTCCCTCTCTCTCTCTCTCTCTCTCTCTCTCTCTCTCTCTCTCTCTCTCTCTCTCTCTCTCTCTCTCCCCCCCCCCCCCCCTCCCTCTCTCTCTTTTCCACTACTAATTCTCTTTCACGTCCTCCTCCTACGGAGTGATTTCTGTACGTGTTTTATATAACTTTTCGCTCCCTGGATGGATACTGAAAATTTTATTTTTTAGTACGGCCAGCATGCGAGTTCCTTCATTTTATAATGTACGCTGTACTTGGCGTTAACTTGTCTTCCTAGCGGCTATCTGTAAAGGGTCTCGAGGGCTCAATTGCGTGAGCAATTAATTCTCACCCATGTTGGTGATGACACAGCTAGGGACTACTTCTGTATCGCTAGTCATTTGGTAGCCAACATATAAAACTTACGCACTGTGCCGTGAACAGGAACTAATAAAATGACGTGACTGTGATATTTGGTAAATATATTTGTTGATATTTTTAAAAGATAGCTCATGCCATGTAACTAAATCTATTCCACTGTGACCTATATGCATGAGCGTTTTTGAGACTTTCCGATATGCTTTGTGCTTAGTATCCCTTCCTATACAACGGTTTAACAACCTTTCCACACATCAAAATGTGACGAATATGAAACTTGTTGAAAAATTGTATTTAGGCGACATAGGTTTTTGATTGATATCGTCGGAAGATACGGTCAGTAAGTCCGCCTAGAAGACTTGAGTTCTCGAACACTGGCGATGTCTGGTAAGTACAACATAGGGCACGGCAGGGCAGTGTGTTTTGGTAGTGTGGTGGTCTTGTTTCGAATGAAAACAATGATAATGGGAGAGTGAAACCTGCTGCTTGCCCATCGTCCGTTGTTGTTGTGGTCTTCAGTCCTGAGACTGGTTTGATGCAGCTCTCCATGCTACTCTATCCTGTGCAAGCTTCTTCATCTCCCAGTACCTACTGCAACCTACATCCTTCTGAATCTGCTTAGTGTATTCATCTCTTGGTCTCCCTCTACGATTTTTACCCTCCACGCTGCCCTCCAATGCTAAATTTGTGATCCCTTGACGCCTCAAAACATGCCCTACCAACCGATCCCTTCTTCTAGTCAAGTTGTGCCACAAACTTCTCTTCTCCCCAATCCTATTCAATACCTCCTCATTAGATACGTGATCTACCCACCTTATCTTCAGCATTCTTCTGTAGCACCACATTTCGAAAGCTTCTATTCTCTTCTTGTCCAAACTGGTTATCGTCCATGTTTCACTTCCATACATGGCTACACTCCATACAAATACTTTCAGAAACGACTTCCTGACAATTAAATCTATACTCGATGTTAACAAATTTCTCTTCTTCAGAAACGATTTCCTTGCCATTGCCAGTCTACATTTTATATCCTCTCTACTTCGACCATCATCAGTTATTTTACTCCCCAACTAGCAAAACTCCTTTACTACTTTAAGTGTCTCATTTCCTAATCTAATCCCCTCAGCATCACCCGATTTAATTTGACTACATTCCATTATCCTCGTTTTGCTTTTGTTGATGTTCATCTTATATCCTCCTTTCAAGACACTGTCCATTCCGTTCAACTGCTCTTCCAAGTCCTTTGCTGTCTCTGACAGAATTACAATGTCATCGGCGAACCTCAAAGTTTTTACTTCTTCTCCATGAATTTTAATACCTACTCCGAATTTTTCTTTTGTTTCCTTTACTGCTTGCTCAATATACAGATTGAATAACATCGGGGAGAGGCTACAACCCTGTCTCACTCCTTTCCCAACCACTGCTTCCCTTTCATGCCCCTCGACTCTTATAACTACCATCTGGTTTCTATACAAATTGTAAATAGCCTTTCGCTCCCTGTATTTTACCCCTGCCACCTTCAGAATTTGAAAGAGAGTATTCCAGTTAACGTTGTCGAAAGCTTTCTCTAAGTCTACAAATGCTAGAAACGTAGGTTTGCCTTTTCTTAATCTTTCTTCTAAGATAAGTCTTAAGGTTAATATTGCCTCACGTGTTCCAACATTTCTACGGAATCCAAACTGATCTTCCCCGAGGTCCGCTTCTACCAGTTTTTCCATTCGTCTGTAAAGAATTCGCGTTAGTATTTTGCAGCTGTGACTTATTAAACTGATAGTTCGGTAATTTTCACATCTGTCAACACCTGCTTTCTTTGGTATTGGAATTATTATATTCTTCTTGAAGTCTGTGGGTATTTCGCCTGTCTCATACATCTTGCTCACCAGATGGTAGAGTTTTGTCATGACTGGCTCTCCCGAGGCCATCAGTAGTTCTAATGGAATGTTGTCTACTCCCGGGGCCTTGTTTCGACTCAGGTCTTTCAGTGCTCTGTCAAACTCTTCACGCAGTATCTTATCTCCCATTTCATCTTCATCTACATCCTCTTCCATTTCCATAATATTGTCCTCAAGTACATCGCCCTTGTATAAACCCTCTATAGACTCATTCCAACTTTCTGCCTTCCCTTCTTTGCTTAGAACTGGGTTGCCATCTGAGCTCTTGATATTCATACAAGTGGTTTTCTTCTCTCCAAAGGTCTCTTTAATTTTCCTGTAGGCAGTATCTATCTTACCCCTAGTGAGACAAGCCTCTACATCCTTACATTTGTCCTTTAGCCATCCCAGCTTAGCCATTTTGCACTTTCTGTCGATCTCATTTTTGAGACGTTTGTATTCAATATTTCTTCTGTTACCCAAGGATTTCTATTAGCCCTCGTCTTTTTACCTACTTGATCCTCTGCTGCCTTCACTACTTCATCCCTCAGAGCTACCCATTCTTCTTCTACTGTATTTCTTTCCCCCATTCTTGTCAATTGTTCCCTTATGCTCTCCCTGAAACTCTCTACAACCTCTGGTTCTTTCAGTTTATCCAGGTCCCATCTCCTTAAATTCCCACCTTTTTGCAGTTTCTTCAGTTTCAATCTGCAGTTCATAACCAATAGATTGTGGTCAGAATCCACATCTGCCCCTGGAAATGTCTTACAATTTAAAACCTGGTTCCTAAATCTCTGTCTTACCATTATATAATCTATCTGATACCTTTTAGTATCTCCAGGATTCTTCCAGGTATACAACCTTCTTTTATGATTCTTGAACCAAGTGTTAGCTATGATTAAGTTATGCTCTGTGCAAAATTTTACAGGGCGGCTTCCTCTTCCATTTCTTCCCCCCAATCCATATTCACCTACTATGTTTCCTTGTCTCCCTTTTCCTACTGACGAATTCCAGTCACCCATGACTATTAAATTTTCGTCTCCCTTCACTACCTGAATAATTTCTTTTATCTCGTCATACATTTCTTCAATTTCTTCATCATCTGCAGAGCTAGTTGGCATATAAACTTGTACTACTGTAGTAGGCATGGGCTTTGTGTCTATCTTGGCCACAATAATGCGTTCACTATGCTGTTTGTAGTAGCTAACCCGCACTCCTATTTTTTTATTCATTATGAAACCTACTCCTGCATTACCCCTATTTGATTATGTATTTATAACCCTGTAATCACATGACCAAAAGTCTTGTTCCTCCTGCCACCGAACTTCACTAATTCCCACTATATCTAACTTTAACCTATCCATTTCCATTGTTAAATTTTCTAACCTACCTGCCCGATTAAGGGATCTGACATTCCACGCTCCGATCCGTAGAATGCCAGTTTTCTTTCTCCTGATAACGACGTCCTCTTGAGTAGTCCCCGCCCGGAGATCCGAATGGGGGACTATTTTACCTCCGGAATATTTTACCCAAGAGGACGCCATCATCATTTAATCATACAGTAAAGCTGCATGTCCTCGGGAAAAATTACGGCTGTAGTACCAGCACAGCAAGGCCGTTTGGGTTAATGTTACAAAGCCAGATCAGTCAATCATCCAGACTGTTGCCCCTGCAACTACTGAAAAGGCTGCTGCCCCTCTTCAGGAACCACATGTTTGTCTGGCCTCTCAACAGATACCCCTCCGTTGTGGTTGCACCTACGGTACGGCCATCTGTATCGCTGAGGCACGCAAGCTTCCCCACCAACGGCAAGGTCCATGGTTCATGGGGGAAGCATCGTCCGCCATCGTCCGTTATTCTGGAATAATATCAAGATCGGTAGTGAACCAGACGTCCCCATGCAACAGATGTCACCACGACAGTGCCACACATCAGTATCCCATAAGACAGTGTGCGAGATTTCGGGGTGTAATCCAGAATGTTGGCACAACATCCAGTTGCGAGAAACCATTATTTGAACCTTCGAATCTAGCGCTATCATACAGGGGGCCTCATAATTTAAGGAAGGGGTTTCTCGAGGAACCGGGACCACTGTAGTTGTAACGAAGAAAGACACCCACTCGGTCACTTAGTATGTTTTATTTCCATAATCGGTTTTGACACGTGAAACGTGGCATCCTCAAATCCATGTAATTACTGGGAAATTTCTCTCAATCCTCACTATGCTGACAAACTGCGCTTCGCAGTAGGCAGTTAGAGATGGCCTGTACCACGTGTGGAAGGTGGTTATTCAAATAAAACGTACGTAATAAGAACCCAAACACTGTCATACTTCACAACACAAGGGTGTGGTAGCGTGATGGGCAATGTAGGAAAGTAAATATAGTATTCTCGAGTGAAAGGTGGAAAGGATTATGGAATCAAAATAGTCTCGATGACTTATTTGCTGCATCATTTGTTACATAATTTCTACAAGGAAACTAACTACTGCTTAACAATTTGGCTAATAATAGCCACAAACAAAGTCTTGCCAGAGAGCTGCCAACGAAATTTTGAAAATATGAAAAAAGAACTTTATCTTAAAGCGCTACGTTTTTGCTGTTGGTGTTTGACGATTCGCGAAGAACTGCCGGTGTGTATGAATGACCACAAAGAAAATAAGCACATGTAGAAAAGTGCAGCACAATTTCTTTTTGGCAACGATTTTACTTTTAAGTGTAGTAGTAAGTCATGATCTGCTCTTGTTCGCTTTGTAAGTGAGGAAGAGATTGCTGCGAAAATCTAATGCTGCCGATCTCAAATACAAAAAGGGCCGAGAGCTTGATCATTATCTCCTATTTTTGTTAGGCCGTGCAGGGAACATTGTGAAAGTGTTTTCGAGGGCTCTATCTGTTATAGCTTGGTACGTTGTTATCGATAGTGCACAACTCTGTGCAGTCTGGAACAACTGGAAGTGGATTCGAGTCTAGAGTGAGACGTAAGCGGCTTCACGAGATACGCCAATTGCATGTCAAGGCTGCTTCGTAGGGAACCGGCGGCGTTACATAAGGCGGCGTGTGTGCTCGCGTCCCGATCCGACGCTGCCGCTTCCTGCGCAACGGCCACTCGCTTCGCCTCGGATTTTCATTCATCGCTGCCCCGTTCGTGGACAGTGTACCCACATCTCCGGCAAAGTGTGACCACAGTGTGGGGAAAAAAAAAGAAAATGAAGAAAAAAACTTGTGGATCATGACAGTTTGCAAACGGGCTACTGCTGGTGGGAGTGGGGGAATGAGAAGTAAAGCCCGCAGAAACGTAAATACAAGTGACAAACTAAGCGCTTGTGTGGTTAATAAATATAATGCAAACACGTTGTCGGCCTGCAGAGTTTGTTTAGAGATATTTTCTGAATATTTTAAGTTACCTTTCGTCTTATGTGACTCATTACAGAGTAATAATGTAATCCTGTTCTGTTTGCTTTATACCTCAAGTACTTTGTTTCTGTGAAAATACCTTCACAACAATGAAAGTGCCCGTAATATGTAATAACCATAACACTGAAGGATCCAGCTCCTCGCAGACGCCCACGTACAAATGCGAAAGTACTTTGGTACCGTTGCTGTCGCTATAGGAACCAGCTCAGCATTCCGTTGTTGTGCTGCTTTTCCGTTCCAGTCACAGGTCGATCAACTCTGCACCAGTAAACCTGTCCATGGTGCTGTGTATCAGTGTTAATGTACAGCTAACTTACGGGAAAGCAAACCAGAGACACAAACGAGCTGTACTAAATACGAGATTGAGAGCTAGACGTAAAGTGAGGAATACTGTTGTCAACGGCACGTACAGTGGGTAAATTGAACAAGTTTGTTGCGATACAAGATCCGGAGCGCATGCCGTCAACATTCACTGCGTTGTTATACAGCTATTTTTAGTGCAGTGAGCAAAAAGGATAATATGAGGGCGTGGCGTGTGCTGTGAAATCGGACTAAACGTACTTTGTAGAGAGCCACCAGTGACCACTTGTCCCTTACACCGAAAATATTCAGAAAATATCCCTCGCCAATCGCCGAAATTTTGAGGGTGGAATACTGGTTTACCCTGCGACTTTCCACCGGGAAACATGCAATCGTCATGGACATTGTAAATATCCCGTTACCAGCGAAATCGGAATACGATCATAATTTCCGGTAGTTTGTCTTCACCATCGCGTGTTGAAGTATTGAAGTGATCTTTACTTAAATCTGTACTGTGTGTACTATAGACGTCTCGTGTGCGGTGCAGCCAAGATGTGACGTTACAACCTCGACATTCTGTGTTGTGAGTTGTGGTTAAAGATCATAGTACCGTAAGCAACTAATTTATCATGGAGTACGGAGGAATCAAATGTAAGTGCTAAACTCTCGTGCACTTACACACATTCACTTTTGATTTTTTGGAGCACGTTAAACGGCGATTCGAACCCAACTGCGTATAGGTGTTTCTTCAAGCTCCAAGGTGTTGTCTGATAGGGTTGGGTCTTCAAATTCTTGTTAGGTAATGCGGGTCAGGTTTTCCGTCATTATCCAAAATCTATGGCAAATGCCAGTATGTACGTTTGAGAAGGGACGGCCAAATTTTCCTTTTCCATATTTATCTTGTTCGTGCTTCTGCATAGTCTCGAATTACTTCGCGATCAACGGAAGGTTCTAATTTCTCGTCATGGCTGTCCCTCCTTCCTTTTATTTTCAGCACTTCCGTACCTCCTTCGCATTCTAGCTTTCATCGAACGTCAAACACAGCTTACTTCTCTTTAGAGTAAGTTCATTTCAGCGTCAATTCTGCCGTCACATCTTTTAGTTAACGACACTCTTCTAACTTACGCGGAATATAATTAAAAATTCTAATTATCAAAATGGATTTAATTATGGATATCGTCCAGATATGGAAGAAACTGTACATAATAATTGTCGAAGACATTTTTCATCAGTAGGTATACTCAATAGAAATTTTTGTCGTGACCTCTAAGAGCGTACAATTACGTCCCATGTTCGCAGAAATTCTCTGAAAATGCACATGGCAAGTAGTGTAGAAGTTCGTCTGTCAATCTGAATCACTGCTGTGCCACAATTCAGTTTTCCAGTGACAGTACAGAGCGATAAGGAGCAATGGTAAGACACTGGACTCGTAT
The DNA here is from genome assembly GCF_023898315.1 of Schistocerca nitens. Lineage (NCBI taxonomy): Eukaryota > Metazoa > Arthropoda > Insecta > Orthoptera > Acrididae > Schistocerca > Schistocerca nitens. Next base: position 153,959,909 of record NC_064621.1, on the reverse strand, counting down.
GTATCCCAGAGGACAGGGGTTGAAATCTCCCTCCGATCATCTAGCTTTAGGTTTCCTGTAAATACTCTGAAACGCTTGATTGAAGTACCCAAACGGTTCCATTGAAATCGCCAAGCTGATTTCCTACGTCACGCTTGAAGCAGTCAGAGCTTGTGCTCCATTTCTGATGACCTCGTTGACCACGGAATGTTAAACATTAGTCTTCCTTCCTTCCTTCTTTCCAGTCAAAGCAAAAAGCTTTTAAGTTCGAAAGATTTAGTTTGTACTCCATCGGATACGGTTATAATGAGTGTACTTTAACTTTTTCTATGTGTCCAAGAGAATGCAAGTTTTCCTGTAATTGTCATTATGGTAGTAATCGGTGCCATCTTTCTGCGAACTGGAAAGCGTTGAGGCAAGCGCGACTTTGGAGAAACAGTGCTGCTACAGTATTTCCTTTTCACAGCCGATTGTGATTAGAAACAAGACTAGTACTCTGCTATAGTTATTAGTTGGCCAAAATATTATTGCATCTGTTATTGAGGGCGCTTCGGTCAGTTTGTCATGAATTTGTATCGTGATATTTCACGAGGACACGCTGAATCCCTGAATAGGAAACGCACAGTTGTCTTTATCATTCACAGTGCGATGATTTTTCCTTAGTAACCACTTTACTCATTATTGTTAAAGTCACCGCGTGTGTTAGATAATGGGCACTGGAGGCCAAGTGCAATAATATCGTGGTCGGGTAATACAAGCATGTCAGCATAGCCATGCAGTTGTTTCACGCTGCCACAGCGTAGCAAAAGCTGGTGTTTTGGTTAGTTAAGGTCGGTAGATTAGCTGCTAATGGCTTGTGTGTTATCAGTGACAGAGCGCTTAGCCAGGACAATTTTTTTTTATCAAGGGGGGGGGGGGACGAGGAAGAAAGGTGAGAAAAGTGGAAGTAGACTAAGGCTTTGTTGAAGGAACTAGCATTTCATTCCCCTCGGAGTAATTTATGGGTGCCACTGAAGATCGGCATTGGAGTGGCCCGACAAAGATTTAAACTCGGTGCTTCACCGATAGGAGTCCAGTATTGCGTCGCCTGCGGCCCCTTAGATTGCTAAGATCATTGTGACCATGGAATCCACTTTAAGCGACGACTTGCGCGACGAAATCTTTGCGAAACCACGAACGCACATCGAACTACGTAGAATATGTCGGTTTGGAGTGATATCCGTGCGTAATCACATGCTGATGTAGGAAACTAATTACTCACGAAAACATATTACGGTACTCGGATTATATACTACTCGTACCATTCCAGCAGCCTCTTCAAGGTTTGCCTGTCGGGGATGTTTTGTGTATATAGATCTGGTGACATTTTCTTTAATACTATGGTATCTTGACGCGTACATTCAGACGTCTTGGTATTACAGTGGTCTTATTAGCGGTAACAATTTTATTTTCTCAGTCATTCTGTTTCTCATACAGTATTTTCCCTGAACTCGGTATGCCGTCACGACAATAACATGAGTAGAGAATTTCCAAATGAGGGCCGTTTCGCAAAACTCGCTTTACGAATTTTTAAAATAGTTTTTCGCCTTATCACATACTGTTCCACTTTCTCTACAACATGTGCATCCGGCTTTAGCAAAACTTGTTTTATTCCACGCTTATAGAACAGAGAGTATAGCTCGTTTTTGCAGAACTCTCCTCATCTGTCTGTAAGGGTCTTCTGAAAACACGCTTTGTGTTACTTAATTAGCCAAAGACGTTAGAGGGATTGCTGGGTTTTCTCATAATTTAATATGCGATAGATCTCAGAAACAATTACTTTTCGACGGTGTTATGGCACTGCTGGAACAATTGTTTTGCTTGGCGGTAGATGGTAGGACGTATTATTGTGCACGCCAGTTAAGCTGACAGTCGGCATGGTAGCTAATGGGAGCTCGCATTAGCCACCGCACCGTGTGTGTATTTTATTTGCGCGGGCAGTGCTAAACCACGGTCATTGACGATAGCTGTTATGTGCGTCGGATGACAATTACCGCCACTTCTTGGACATTAGAAGACTAGAGTCATTTTAAATAGTGATACTTGAAGTCGTGGTGAATTGGTGAATATAATATTTCTGTAAAGGAAACGCGTGGTGATCGTAAAAAGAGATGCGAAGCAGTCAAATCTCTACAAAGCAAAATCATCTCGATATTCAAAGTACAATGCTGTGCCTGATATTGACTAGCGACGTTGTGAAAGAACTGAGGCAAGGAGCTATGGAGGGAAAGACTGTCATGCAAAACTTTCTTATGCTGACATATCATACTCCGATAACAGATTACATCCTGCAGAAGATAAGAGCAAGCAACATGCATCCTTCTATCAAACATGAGTATCTCAGCACCAGCAAGATGTGTTGTAGAACCCATTAAAGCTACGGCTTCTAAATCAGTGCATCAATTTGTGCTGCTATATTTCAAAAAATACGAGGCGTATCGCAATATCGGTTAACCTGGATTGTTCAGCACTATGAAGAACATGGAACTGTACTACAGGAACGAAGAGGTGGCTCAAGAGTAACTCAAGCCGACGTAGTTATGACCCTAGAAGTGAAAGAGCACATTTTGGCGTGTAAGAGTAGACAGTGTCACTATAGCAGAGGGAAAATGAGTAGGTCACTTTGCCCCTGCACATTAAATGTAAATATAATACGGCAAAATTGTTGTAAACAACAATGACAAGCAGGCAGTAAACGCTGTTACGTGTGCAAATTTAAGTCAGTGGTTTATAAGAATTTTAATCTCGTCTTTGGTAACCTTCAGAGTGACACCTGCTCAAGGAGCTCGAATTGAAAACTAAGGTCGTAGAAATCGAAGAATGCCAGGAAGGGTGTAAAACTAACCTGGTCTTGCGTAAAAGCCCGTGCAAAGAAGTGCCACATTATCATGAACAAATATTCTGAACACACTGTAAAAGTTGACTTTGACCTCTGCCAAACCTCTCTGTTGGAGAAGTCTTTTACACACGGCAGGTATTATATTAAACGTCAATCAAGTTAGGCGACCTGTTTGCCTGTCATTCATGAACTGCATCCCAAGGAGTGTGTTCCAGCAGGATAACGCTCGCCCACATACCGCTGTTAACCCAACATGCTCTGCTGAGTATCGACATATTGCCTTGGCCAGCTCGATCACCAGATCCGTGTCCAATCCAGCACATGTGGGACATCATCGGTCGGCAACTCCAGCGTCATCCACAAACAGCATTAACCGTCACTGTATTGACCAGCCAAGTGCGACGGGCATGGAACTCCATCCCACAAACTGACCTCCGACACCTGTACAACACAATGCATGCACGTTTGCATGCTTACATTCAACGTACTGTAGATTCCACCGGTTAGTAATGTGCCAGAATTTCACATTTGCAACGGCTTATCTCGCGCTTACACCAACCTATGATCTTGCGATTTTCATCACTTGAATCTTAAATATTCTACCAAGACAAATGTATTACCGTTACTGTACATTATTTTTTGGTAGTTAGGTTTTTTTCTGTCAGTGCATAAAAATACGCGCGGTTTTTGAAGGATCCTGTACGGATGGGACAACAAACGAAGACGTGCTTAGCAGATAAGTCGAGGAACAATGTCCAGGAGTTAGGTGTTCATCCCAGAGCAGGCGTGTTGATTAGTCTGGCGCCCTCTAGTAGTGGTGTGTTGCGGGCGAACGTGGCGTAAGGAGCAGGCAGAAATGCGCCGGCTAGACCGGTGAAAGCCAGCCGAGGGGAGCCGTGGCGTCGGCGTCGGCGTCGCCGTGGAACGGCGGTGCGGCCGCAGCGCCTAGCGCCATCCCACGCCATGCCGCGCCGCGGCACGCTATCGATCCGGATCGCGCGGGCCGGCCTCCGCGCTGCCCGGAGAGCGGCGTCCCAACCGGCCCGTCTTCTCGGGCGGCACCCCCTCTTCTGGCGGGCCCATCTGTCGCGCCGTGCGAGCGCCCGCGTGCTGCTTGCCGTCGCTGCAGCGCCAGGGAAATATTGGCCACTGGTCTGCAGTAGCATTACTAAGACTAGAATGACACCGTATTGGCCTGGTGCAAGACTTGGTAGCATTTTTTCTTAACCCTTTCGTGAGCCGTGGGAAACATGCTTCCCACTACAATAAACTCGCTCCTAGTCCCGTGGGATTCACAGTTCCCACCTCTGTACGGTGCTACCACCTAGTGAACAGTATAGCGTACTACTTCCAATCGGAAGTTTCCGCCGTTTTTGCTGTATCTTCGCGCAGAGGCATTGTATAGCTATGTTTTGCTCTGTAGAGGAGCCTTCCAGTGCTGTTCGCGTGACATTTTGTGATTTTTTTTTCTCCTCAAAGCTATAGTATAAGGTAAATACTTCTGATTTACCCAAATTTATGAAGGAAAACGTAAAACTGGAACGAGTAGAATTCCAGTTAGAAAGAAAAGGAACCATTTCTGCAGTAAAATGGATGGATAACCGTCCAGTCACTTTCCTGTCCTCAATTCATGACCCATGAGAAACAGCCACAGTGAAAAGGTAAAACAAGGATGGTACTAGTACAGAGAGTTCTTGTCCTGAAGTTGTGGCAGAATACAACAAAATAATGGGTGGTGTCGATAAATTTGATCAATTACGAGAAAGGTATGCTATTGGCAGACGTTCTGTAAAACGGTGGCACAGAATATTTTATTTCCTGGTGGACGTTGCTGCAGTGAACAGTTTTATCCTGTGCAAGATAAGTGAAAGAGAAAGTGGACAGCATGATCAGCTCACATACAGGATCCGTCTAGCCAGACAATTGATCGCTAGCTTCTCATTCCAAAAAAGGCATGGACAAAAACCTGTCTTTCTGGCAAAAAGGGGTAAAGTACCTGAATATTTTCGTCATGTACCTGTAGGGGAGCATCGACCCATTTTAGGAGAAACCTACTGGACGTGCCGGCATTGTAGTACCAAAGCTGCGGAAAAGAGCACTCGCTGTGTTTGCACATATTGCCAAATACCACTTTGCATAGACCCATGTTTCAGAAAATTTCATGGCAAGTAATTGTGAACAATCATTGTAACAAGAGAGCTAAATTTATCAAATAACTATGACATATTGAAAAAAGTTGTTTTTGTCATTTAACTCCAAGAAAGTTGTTATTCTGTATGATAAATATACCTATCTGTTAACTATTATCTGCTCTCCATTCATTAAAAAAACTGCTCAATAATTTTGACCACGAAAGGGTTAAGTATAATAAACACAATAGGTACATGTTACAGAGTCTTCAGTCATCAATAATCCATTCTCCTTCACTATTTACAAAAATCTGCCGACGCTGGGCTGACTTTCCGAATCCGCGACAGTAGAAATCACGTGATTTTGTGGCGAAGAACTTGTCGAGCCATGTTCGGAGCGCATTTTCAACCGAAAAGGAAGTTCCTTGAAGGCTGTTTCATAGAGCGCCCAAAAGACGAAAAACTGAGGACACAAGATCATGTGAACGGTCTAGCAGAATGCTGACGGGAGTTATCGTGGAGTAGTATCACTTCACTCAGTCTTCCTGGTCGTCTTTCTTGGACTGCGTCCACAAGACATTTCAGTTGTTGACAGTTAAGTGTCAGCAGTGATGGTAATACACCGTCGCTGTTCTACCAGATGCATAACATTACTTTTTGCGGATGCGCGCAGGTCTTTGTGCGGGGAGTAGCTGCTTTGTTTGGGATCAGATATTCCTTTATTTCGTTATTTTAGCGTACAGACACCATTTCCCGCCACTTGTGAAGATGCGGCACAGGACTGGTCGGTGTTCTTGACGAGCCAATTGATACGAGCAAGCAGAAATGCACGTATGACCACCCGCTGATTGTTGTAATTGTGGCTTAGGGCGTGCGGTACCCATTGTTGTTGCGGTCTTCAGTCCTGAGACTGGTTTGATGCAGCTCTCCATGCTACTCTATCCTGTGCAAGCTTTTTCATCTCCCAGTACCTACTGCAACCTACATCCTTCTGAATCTGCTTAGTGTATTCATCTCTTGGTCTCCCTATACGATTTTTACCCTCCACGCTGCCCTCCAATGCTAAATTTGTTGATCCCTTGATGCCTCAAAACATGTCCTACCAACCGATCCCTTCTTCTAATCAAGTTGTCCCACAAACTCCTCCCCAATCCTATTCAATACCTCCTCATTAGATACGTGATCTACCCACCTTATCTTCAGCATTCTTCTGTAGCACCACATTTCGAAAGCTTCTATTCTCCTCTTGTCCAAACTGGTTATCGTCCATGGTTCACTTCCAAACATGGCTACACTCCATACAAATACTTTCAGAAACGACTTGCTGACACTTAAATCTATACTCGATGTTAACAAATTTCTCTTCTTCAGAAACGATTTCCTTGCCATTGCCAGTCTACATTTTATATCTTCTCTACTTCGACCATCATCAGTTATTTTACTCCCCAACTAGCAAAACTCCTTTACTACTTTAAGTGTCTCATTTCCTAATCTAATCCCCTCAGCATCACCCGATTTAATTTGACTACATTCCATTATCCTCGTTTTGCTTTTGTTGATGTTCATCTTATATCCTCCTTTCAAGACACTGTCCATTCCGTTCAACTGCTCTTCCAAGTCCTTTGCTGTCTCTGACAGAATTACAATGTCATCTGCGAACCTCAAAGTTTTTACTTCTCCATGAATTTTAATACCTACTCCGAATTTTTCTTTTGTTTCCTTTACTGCTTGCTCAATATACAGATTGAATAACATCGGGGAGAGGCTACAACCCTGTCTCACTCCTTTCCCAACCACTGCTTCCCTTTCATGCCCCTCGACTCTTATAACTGCCATCTGGTTTCTGTACAAATTGTAAATAACCTTTCGCTCCATGTATTTTACCCCTGCCACCTTCAGAATTTGAAAGAGAGTATTCCAGTTAACGTTGACAAAAGCTTTCTCTAAGTCTACAAATGCTAGAAACGTAGGTTTGCCTTTTCTTAATCTTTCTTCTAAGATAAGTCTTAAGGTTAGTATTGCCTCACGTGTTCCAACATTTCTACGGAATCCAAACTGATCTTCCCCGAGGTCCGCTTCTACCAGTTTTTCCATTCGTCTGTAAAGAATTCGCGTTAGTATTTTGCAGCTGTGACTTATTAAACTGATAGTTCGGTAATTTTCACATCTGTCAACACCTGCTTTCTCTGGTATTGGAATTATTATATTCTTCTTGAAGTCTGTGGGTATTTCGCCTGTCTCATACATCTTGCTCACCAGATGGTAGAGTTTTGTCATGACTGGCTCTCCCAAGGCCATCAGTAGTTCTAATGGAATGTTGTCTACTCCCGGGGCCTTGCTTCGACTCAGGTCTTTCAGTGCTCTGTCAAACTCTTCACGCAGTATCTTATCTCCCATTTCATCTTCATCTACATCCTCTTCCATTTCCATAATACTGTCCTCAAGTACATCACCCTTGTATAAACCCTCTATATACTCCTTCCACCTTTCTGCCTTCCCTTCTTTGCTTAGAACTGGGTTGCCATCTGAGCTCTTGATATTCATACAAGTGGTTTTCTTCTCTCCAAAGGTCTCTCTAATTTTCCTGTAGGCAGTATCTATCTTACACCTAGTGAGACAAGCCTCTACATCCTTACATTTATCCTCTAGCCATCCCTGCTTAGCCATTTAGCACTTCCTGTCGATCTCATTTTTGAGACGTTTGTATTCCTTTTTGCCTGCTTCATTTACTGCATTTTTATTTTTTCTCCTTTCATCAATTAAATTCAATATTTATTCTGTTACCCAAGGATTTCTATTAGCCCTCGTCTTTTTACCTACTTGATCCTCTGCTGCCTTCACTACTTCATCCCTCAGAGCTACCCATTCTTCTTCTACTGTATTTCTTTCCCCCATTCTTGTCAATTGTTCCCTTATGCTCTCCCTGAAACTCTCTACAACCTCTGGTTCTTTCAGTTTATCCAGGTCCCATCTCCTTAAATTCCCACCTTTTTGCAGTTTCTTCAGTTTCAATCTGCAGTTCATAACCAATAGATTGTGGTCAGAATCCACATCTGCCCCTGGAAATGTCTTACAATTTAAAACCTGGTTCCTAAATCTCTGTCTTACCATTATATAATCTATCTGATACCTTTTAGTATCTCCAGGATTCTTCCAGGTATACAACCTTCTTTTATGATTCTTGAACCAAGCGTTAGCTATGATTAAGTTATGCTCTGTGCAAAATTCTACAAGGCGGCTTCCTCTTCCATTTCTTCCCCCCAATCCATATTCACCTACAATGTTTCCTTCTCTCCCTTTTCCTACTGACGAATTCCAGTCACCCATGACTATTAAATTTTCGTCTCCCTTCACTACATGAATAATTTCTTTTATCTCGTCATACATTTCTTCAATTTCTTCATCATCTGCAGAGCTAGTTGGCATATAAACTTGTACTACTGTAGTAGGCATGGGCTTTGTGTCTATCTTGGCCACAATAATGCGTTCACTATGCTGTTTGTAGTAGCTAACCCGCACTCCTATTTTTTTATTCATTATTAAACCTACTCCTGCATTACCCCTATTTGATTTTGTATTTATAACCCTGTAATCACCTGACCAAAAGTCTTGTTCCTCCTGCCACCGAACTTCACTAATTCCCACTATATCTAACTTTAACCTATCCATTTCCCTTTTTAAATTTTCTAACCTACCTGCCTGATTAAGGGATCTGACATTCCACGCTCCGATCCGTAGAATGCCAGTTTTCTTTCTCCTGATAACGACGTCCTCTTGAGTAGTCCCCGCCCGGAGATCCGAATGGGGGACTATTTTACCTCCGGAATATTTTACCCAAGAGGACGCCATCATCATTTAATCATACAGTAAAGCTGCATGTCCTCGGGAAAAATTACGGCTGTAGTTTCCCCTTGCTTTCAGCCGTTCGCAGTACCAGCACAGCAAGGCCGTTTTGGTTAATGTTACAAGGCCAGATCAGTCAATCATCCAGACTGTTGCCCCTGCAACTACTGAAAAGGCTGCTGCCCCTCTTCAGGAACCACATGTTTGTCTGGCCTCTCAACAGATACCCCTCCGTTGTGGTTGCACCTACGGTACGGCCATCTGTATCGCTGAGGCACGCAAGCCTCCCGAAATGGCAAGGTCCATGGTTCATGGGGGAAGGCGGTAACCATACATACGATTTTTGAACCTTCTCCATGCATAGAAATCTCGCACGATGCTGGAATGGTCACAGTCCATTAAATCTGTCAGTTCTGTATTACAATGACGACTGTTGAAACCCGCATGCAGCCATCCAGATTCAGGTTTTCCGTGACTTCCTTAAATCGCTCCTGCAAATACCGGGGTGGTTCCTTTGAAAGAGCACGACCGATTTCGTTCCCCATCCGTAACTCAATACAAGGTTGTGCTCCATCTCTGACCTCGCTGTCGACGGGACGTTAAACCCAATCTTACTTTTTTTCGAGGACACTGACGTGGATCATTGTCAACTAGTGCTTGTCAACTAGTGCTTGTCAACTATCATCAGACCTCGAATGTATTCCTGAACATGAAGTGAATTTCAAAACGATCCTTTTAAAGCGAAAAAACCATTTTCTTGCCGTGTTCTGCCCAATGGCATCATCCCGATGAACGGTGCTAACGTTTGTTGATGGTTCCACTGCGGTCACCCATCTGTTGAATTCAAACGGAATGGTCTATGGAAGATCAGATTTCCCCACTTCCCACTCTATTTTGTAGCATCCCCAGCTCAACTCACTGTCTACAAATGACGACAAAATGACAATATGTAAACTCAAATAGCAACAGTGAACTGCAAATAAAAAATGACAATCGAGAAATAAACCCATAGCTACCGGAATGCGAACATGCAAAACAAAAACGCTAGCAACTTATGCACAAACGTAATACCAACAATATCTATAGTTGAATTAAAATTACTTCTTAGTTGACACCTCACGCATTGGAGCTGATTAACTCCAATAGGAGTGCTCAACGCCGCGCTCCAACTGACCGCCGTTGCCAAGTAGATGAACTTAATACGACATTGCGTGTTGTTCATGAAATCAGCGAATCATCGTTGCGATTGGTTCTGTAGGCGAATAAAAATGATGCTGTCTCGATAAATGGAGGTATAGCGTAGTGGTTAAGATAAAGTCATGATGTGCAGGTCGTGGATCCAAATTTTGTTAGCGATTTAGTATTTGTTTATTTTTATATCCTTATTCATATGGCCGATAATTATTTTTATTGTGAAGCCTTAATCGCGTCATTTTCATTACCGTATAGACCATTTTATTTCCTGTAATTTTTTTGCATCATTCTTTTTCGTTTGGAATCTGTATCGCCTGTAGCTTGTAACAGAGTGCCAACCAGGAGTGCTGCCGGCCGCGGTGGTCTCGCGGTTCTAGGCGCGCAGTCCGGAACCGTGCGACTGCTACGGTCGCAGGTTCGAATCCTGCCTCGGGCATGGATGTGTGTGATGTCCTTAGGTTAGTTAGGTTTAAGTAGTTCTAAGTTCTAGGGGACTAATAACCACAGCAGTTGAGTCCCATAGTGCTCAGAGCCATTTGAACCATTTTTTTGCAATGAGGGAAAGGGATCACGGCAAACTGCGCGACGTCTTGCTGTCAACGTAATTAAATTTATAGACGCTCAGGAGACAGCAATAGACAGTGCTAACAGAAAAGGTAATGAAACGTGCACGCAAACTGTATTTACACACACACACACACATACACACACACACACAGTAACTCATGCCTCCGGGAAATCCTTTTACGACTGGGCTGGGGTCGTCTTCCCCGGGAGACAACATAGCAGTACTCTCGGTCCGGAACTGTACCAGCTGTGGAAAATAGGATCGTTAGCTAACGATCGTGAGTAAGTGGCCGTAAACACGTGGACGGGAGCCGTGTCAGCAGCCAAGTGACTCAGTTAGGCGAGCAGTGGGTCGGCGCCCGCCCACGCTTGCTAGACCCTCGCATACCCGCCGCGACGTCTAAAGTTAGCCGCCGTGGCGGGGGAGGGGGGCGAGGTGTCCTCTCGCGCTCTCCGGCAAGGCTTCACCACAGGGTCACACCCCGCAGTAGCCGCCAGACGCGTGAAATGGAAAGCAAAGCTGTCTGCACCAGTTAAGAGTCCTCTTCATTATTTCGTCTTTTGTTTCCACGATCCTGGACTGAACGCGAAAAAAAAAAAACTAGTTGACCCAAAGCAATCCGAAAAACACCAGTTTGGCCCACCCGTTACGTACATGTCTTTAAACTTGCTGCGAACCAACCTGTCAGTCATGGTAGCTGCGCGTCACACGCTGGACGCTGTCACACCAGAGTACGGAAGTAACGGTGACTGAATAAATGCCGGCCGAAGTGGCCAAGCGGTTCTAGGCGCTACAGTCCGGAACCGCGCGACCGCTACGGTCGCAGGTTCGAATCCTGCCTCGGGCATGGATGTGTGTGATGTCCTTAGGTTAGTTAGGTTTAAGTAGTTCTAAGTTCTAAGGGACTAATGACCTCAGCAGTTGAGTCCCATAGTGCTCAGAGCCATTTGAACCATTTTTTCTATTCACTTCCCGATTTACATTTCACTTCACAGCAAGTTGTTGAACTTGGGGAGTGTAACTAAGCCATTGGTTAAAGTTGTAGGAAGAGCAAATAACAGGCTTCGGTTCATTGAAGGACACTGAGAAACTACGGCTTTTGCGCAGGCAGGATTGATTGCTTACGTAACACTTACACAGCCTGTACAGCATTACCGTTCATACGTGTGGGACACACCTTATGTCGAATTGGGATACACCCATGTCAAAGTAGAGAAAAAGGACAGTGCGGATGGACACACAAGTATTTATTTCATGAGAGAGTGAAACAGATACTTGCAAAAATATCAGGCGGCAGACACTGCGAGGAAAATGTGTAATGGCCTGTTTATTAAATTCCTACCTAGAATTCCGTACATCAGTCGGTAAAAATGGAACCGTTATAGGATCACTTTGCTATCTGTCCGACTGTTCAAAACAGTAGTTTTTCTCAGGAAAGGGTAGACGTCTAAACTTGAAATTTGTCACATATTAACGCCTACGGACCCTCCTTGGCTTTGTATAAAAGTGAAGCCTCTAAGTCAGTGCAGTCGAAGATAAACCATTTGTTACATATTTTGGCACTCGCAGACTCACTCATCAAAACCTAGAGGGTACTTCCCGTTGATAAAAAAATCATGAAATTTGCTAAGAAGCAAGGTTTCACACTATAGCCAAAGGGAAAAAATCCAAAAATTAATTTGTATTTCCATCACACGAAAAAAAATATTTCTTGTCATTTGTTGTCCGAATTCAAATTGGAAATTAATACATTCTCAAAGTCTTTGATTCCATGCCAGTGGCAACGTCAGTAATAGGCAAAAATCTTAGATTTTAGATTCCCGGATTGGATGAACTGTATATACATAATTATGTTTGCACGCAACGCTCAGTGCACGAGTCTTCTCGCACCTCGTCAATTTTATTTTCAGGATAGTATCTACAGCTATTCCTCCGCTATCAACGTATCGCTTCCTAAAGGTGGCGAAAATGCTTTTAAAGGTAGACTAATAACAATAACTGCAGACAAACAGAAGTAATTATTCTTCCCATACTCATTCCGATAATGGACCAGGTGTAGATCCTAAAATATTGTAAAATAAATATTTCACTCTGCTATACACTTCATATAAAGTCCGGATAGTAGATGTAGTTCGCTTCAATTAGCGAAAAGTGTGTTATTAAAAACTTATTCCGTTTGATCTGTGACAAAATTGCGGCTCCCGGAAGTACAGCGTGTTCACTTCGTTGAGCAGTGTGGCGCGACGCTGGACCTGTATTATGGAGGACTGTGGTTCGATCTCCGTCTGCCCATCCAGATTTAAAATGTCTGTGGTTTCCTTAAATAGCTTAAGCTGAATGACTCTTTTCTGTGTGGACACAGTCGATTTCCTTCCCCACATCTAGCTTGTGCTGTCTAATGAGGTCGTGGTCGACTCAAATCTTCTTTGATTACTTCATTCTAACTCATATACTAGTACAAATTTAAATGAAATTGTGGTTATCCCGCACCGCCAGCTAATTAAGTACCAGATTAGAGGAAAAAAAAGTACATACTACCTCCAATACAGTTATTTGGCAATAGCCTTTAAATTAAGCTTCCGATTAGTAATTCTTTTATTTAAAATACCATTTCAATTAAGCATATGTCACGCATATTGTGTTTGGTAATGTGTATCAGGTCGTCAAACAGTTTGCAGGATACAGTAGCTCATCTTGCTGTGTCGCCGATTCCTTTAGCTTGAATCTAGGGCACAGAGTGAGTACTCGAGTCCTTACTTACGCCGATAACAGCATCTGCTTTTCTGATAACACCTTTGACACGAGCAGGTCAGAAGTGTCTTCTCAAATCTCCTTCATACCAAAACATTGTTGTTCTTCATTTCGGGTGCAGCTCTCAAAATCAAACCCTCGAAATTATTTGTTACTGGTCACTATGGACTTGAAAATTGTCTAGATGCAAGTTTCGTCGTGATTACCTCTTGGCGTCATTGTTGTTAAGAGCAGTTGATGACATTGCTTATGCTGTGAGCAGATGACATTACTGATGCTGTACCCACCATATAGAAGGAATTAATTACGGGAACAAGATTATGCATTCTGTTTAAGAATGCGCAGCGAAAAGTACTGAAAATAAGAATGCGCCAAAGCAATCCACTGTCTACGAAATTTTCAATCAATGAATGTCTCAGAAAGATCTTCGGTTTCAACACTGCACATGGCGCTACTTGCAGCACCTTTATCAAGATAATTCAACGGAGATAAGTTTTCCCCCTCCGACCGAGATAGCCTGTACGACGTTTTAAGTTCGTTCTTCTTTGCATGTGGACTGGAAGTACCTCCTAATGAGAGCCTGTGGATGATGGTGTGATAAGAGCAGCCGGTATCCCGATTGGGCAGCTGTGGAGATCTGCCCGGCCGTAATGTGAGCGCTCTGCCGTTGCCAACGGCCGCATGCGGGCACAGACAGCCTGCCGGGGTTATCGCGTGGCCATAGGACGCGTGCTGCGCGCCGACCGCGGCTGCTCTGCGTTACTTGGCGCCTTCGTGGCACACACGGCATGCTTTTCCTAAGCTTCTTGTTGCCAGGTCATAGACCCTGTTGTGTGTTGCGCTCCATACACGAGAAACATTTTACTTTCGAAACTGTACTGTAAATGCGAAACAGAATTCTTTTCTCTTCTTCTCTCTACCAAATGGCGCCCGTCTTTTCGATGACTAGAACTACAGGAAATGGGTCAATACGAAAAAGATGAGCCACAAAATGCGAATATGGGGGGCGGAAGTCTTTCATTCTCCGTTGTAGTCTATGGCCAGCACCATGTTTGTACTCCTTGTTTAAAAGAAGAATGCACATTCGGTAATAGATCGTGATTATATGCAAAATGCGTGGTTCATTCCACACACTGCGGAGGGTCGTCTTCAGTCCTTTACAATTATCATCCACAGTCTGAAATCTTTTCTTTCCTCCTGTTCTTTCATATTCTTTTTTTTTTGTTTTTAACATGTTCCATAATTGTCTGATCAATATTAATAAAGGGCTCAAAGGTCACCCAGCTAACCAAACCAGTTGAAGATTGCCTATTAGTTGCCAGTGGCAGAAATAATTTGACTTCCAATAATTCACATGTGTAGGTCGTGATGCGGCGTAAATCAAGGCGTGCAAATTATGTAGATTGAATTTTCGTAGTCTCTGAGAAAGAGCACTTAGCGACTTACAACGAACTTCACACACAATGTCAAACCTTTTCGAAACTTTTTCTCACTATATCTCGCCCCCCCACCCCACCCCCACACTCGAAAATAATGTCAGGAAAAAGTTTATCGCATACTAAATTTTGTGTGTTTAACATCAGGCGTGACGTTCGTAACTCATTTTACAGTATCCACATAATACCACAGAATGCACCAGCAAAATTATATCATTGTATGAAAAATAACTTCGAAGATATGACGTCATAAACATTCAGAGGCGCAAGAAGGGATACTGTTTTATGGGAATTCTATTCGAATAGGTGGATGGAGGAGGGAGGAGGTACTTTTTTAATACAACTGTTTTTTGTCGCGGGTACAAAGAGAAAGGTGAACCCTGCTTTCTCGATTTCGGCCTGGATGTTTGCCAATAACGCCTGCCACGTGCTGCAAACGGCGAACTAAAAGCGGGCAATTGAAGAACCAGCTCCGGTTACATTACAAGTAGGAAATGCGTTTCGACATACATTCTCCTTGCATACACACGATTCTAATTCACTTCGTTAGAAAGTGACGCAGTTAAAAGGAGTCATTGTTACATAGCGAGATTAATCGGAATTATCTTGCTGCAGACTTATCGAGTGCAGTGTAAATGGCAGCCAGGTTTGAAACTGTAGTTAGTGAAACATGTTTGTGTATTACAAGGACATAATATTGAGTGGCGGCAGAGTATTAGTAGACGTGGCTTCATGTTCAGCATATTAATTTCACGTCTTCGTTCGAGCATACGGATTTTGGTTTTCTGTGGTTTCTGTGAATGGCGTAATGCGAATGCCAGGATGACTTCTTTCAAATGAACGTTTAGTTCCTCCTGTATCCTTGTTCTAGCTTCGTTCTCAGTGATATCTATGTCGACAAAATGTTAAAACTTCCTTCCTTCTTGAGACGTTAAACGATAACCTACCTTCCTATGAATCTCAGTAGAAATCTTTCGAGAACCTTTCACAATGATAAAGGGCGTATTATTATTTCGCGGCGGTTGAGACAACTGAGTACTAAATTTGCCACGACAGTTGAAGGAATTTTTGTGGAGATAATATCTGAAGAATGCGAGAAGACTGTTACCACCACCAGTTCATAAACAATTAATGAAAATCGTCAGTTGGACAATTATTTGAATTTCTTACCGTATTAATGATTATTATTTCGCTCTTCCTTTACCTTCTATGGTAAGAGATTTAGTTGCCAAGTTGCAGTATGGTTAGGGCTGGAAAGGATATCTTTTCGTCGGTTACGTGCGTGCTGGTCTCTGAATTAATGCGTAGCTATGTGACTACGGTTCTGTGCCGGGGACAGGTATGAAATTGACCTTCAGTGGGAGAAGGGCGCCTTGCCTTGGAGTCGGCTACACGTGATGCTGCAGGGGATATTACACTAAATTGTTTTCCCCTCCAAGGCTATTAATGACTTCTCTGGCCTATCGCTGCGCGGCGTTTTCGTGGCTGTCGCGGTGGAATTTTCTATTAGGCATGCTTGAAAACACTTTCTGGAACGGTCACTGGCGTAGACTTCGTTCTTTATTTTTCATGTAATGAAGCAGTGTGCACGTGTGAAGTACTTTAGGCATTTGGCATTAAATATTAATGCAGTATTATTTCGACTCTCTTCACACACACACACACACACACACACACACACACACACTTTGTTTTTTGCTGTCCTGCTTTCTATTTTCATTAATTCTTCCTTCCTCTTTTCATCACTACTCACTCCATTCTACAACCAGCCTTTCCCATGCCCTTCGCCTCGAAGTCACTGTGCGTTCCTTTTTAAGCATAGTGTTTACATAAAAATTCCTATTAAATTTAAGAACTCCAAATGTCATTAGACAGGTAAGCTGGGAGTCGAATTAGAAGTAAAATTTGCCTTTGACCAGCAGTACACTATGTAGTCCAAATAAAATGCTTCACAATCTGAATCGACCTTCAGTCTTAGAAAAGCTAAAAAGTTCTACTTCTTTCCTGTGCTATTTTTTGCTCATTTAGCTTGAAACATTTGTGTTTTTGATGAGTCATAAGTTTCTCCTTGTTTCCATTAGTCATGTGTTATTAGTAAATGAAACAAGATTCCGAGGAAGAAAAATTTTGTCTTTGACTTAAATAACTTTTAATTTCCAATTACACGTGTCTGCTAAAAGTTACTGATTTTGCCTGTGTCATTTCTTCCTCCACGCATATCTACAGATACTAGTTACGGCAAGGTTTAGCACTGTAATAACTTTGAGCTGGACGTAATCATGCCACTTCATGGCCTGTGCGGACACACTGTAAATATAAATTTCCCGTTGCACAATCTGCGACAGATGAAAGGTGAAACGTAAGCTTTCGAAGATCATTACGACAGAAAATAGTTTACACTGTAACATGACATGATTTAACGTGCCGAATATTGTATAATTAGTAGTTGCTGTTGGAAAAATCTTCCATAACGATAACGGTTTGTAGGTCGACTGTGATTGTCATTCAATCCGCAAGATGTATCATGGCTGCTAATCTTCTACTACTACCGGTAGAGTCTGTAACATTGGGAAGGAAGGGGAAAAGTTCTGCCAAGTTGGAATTGCGAGTCGATCCGTGACACATAGTTAGACGTCTCTATTGTAAGATAGATGCCATCAAACGGAGCGAGGTGACATAGTATTCAGACACTGGCGTTCTGGATGACGCGGATGAAGTCGCCGTCTGTTCATCCGTTCATATTTTCCAGGATCTCCATAAATTGCATTCTAATAAACGTTCGCTGACTTTATACATCATGCTTCATAATTTTATTTTCATTTCATAGGAAAACGCTGTAGTTACTTGTAACAGGTACCGAGAAACTGCTGCCTGTCGTATCATCATCTGTATCGTCATACATCAGCTATGGAGTTCATCTTGTTACTGAAGAAGACGGCGCATTAGTTGAGGCAAGAATTGGCGTTTGGGAGAAATAAGCGCAAATTCCAGTGGGCCATATTGATTTAGATATTACTGGCGGAGGAAACAAAGTTTAATGTCTCTTTGATATACATCGAAATGACTAACGCAGATGGATCAAAATGGTGGAGGACTTCAGTCGTTATATTGCCTGAAAAACGTTTCTGTCAGCCGCGTGGTGTGGTTTAGACAAACAGCGGAAGCCTTTTTCTTCACAAGAAGAGGGTTAACATCTCTATGATAATACTGTTCCCTACATCTATTGCAGCGCATTCGTTGGTTTTCATTCACTAATAGGCCTAGACGTTAAGATGAAAACCTGCATACCTGAGTGTTGGTTTACCTTTGGAACGCAATACAGCGGTGATTCTGAGTGACATGGAATAAAGTCCTTAATGGGATTCCATAGTTACGTAGCAGGAGATGTCTACGCACAAATCACTCAATTCCAGTAAATTACGGACCGGTGGTTTTTGGGTGCAGAACTAGCAACTGATAGCGTCCCAGATGTGTTCCATCAGGGTCAGATTAACCGAATTTGGTGACATCAACATGGGTTCACTATCATGCTCCTCAAACCACCGTAGCACAGTTCTGACTTTCTTACACAGTTACCGTACTGGAGGAAGACATCGACGTCGGGGGAGATGTCAAGCTTGAGGAGCAGCGGGTGGTCCACAATACTGTTGATATCGCCCACAGCTGTCATGATGTCATCGCTTAGTACCACAGGTCCCATGGGAGACCAGGTGAATGTTCCTCGTAGAAGGGTAGTGCCCCCACCGGCATGCCCCTTTGGCATGGTGCATGTCGAGCAGTCATTCGTCTGGATGACGACGTATTCGAGCACGACTGTCGACTTGTGTAACAAGAAACATGATCCACCTGACCAGATGGTTCGTTTCATTTCATTCACGGTCCGACCTCGATGACCGCGTGCCCACTGCAATCGTGATTGACGATGCTGGGTCAACTAGGGACCACTTAGGGGTTGTCTGCTGCGAAACTCCCATTCAACAGTGTGCGCTGAACGGCGTGCTCCGAAACACTTGTGCTTGCACCAGCATTGTGCTCTGGGTTTGGATTTTCCAAAGATCGCCGTCTATTTTGATTTAAAGTACGGGCAAGCGTCCGACGTCCACGTTCTTCGATGTGGTTAGGACGTCCAGCACCTTGTTGCCAACCCGTGCTTTCACCGTTCAGATTCTATCCATAGATGGTCGCAACTGTAGCAGGCTAACAGCCGACCAGCGCAGTCGTCTCCTGACAAGCTCGTTCCTAAGCGCCGGGCCATAACAATCAATTAGCGGCCCATACAGTTACTAGAACGGTTTCTCATTCCTCTCTGTTCAGCTTACATACTTCCATCAGCGCGACAAGTTCTCGCAACGCAAGCTGGCATTCAATCTCATGTTATATGTCACACGAGAAACGTCAATTTATTTGCGCTCCCCGAACCTTATTCGACCGGACTGGTGCTTTGTCTCCATGTCCACAGATAGTTACAGAATAACAAGAAAGTGACTTGTTTGTAGAGTTGAAAGCGTGTGTTGGTGTTCCACTTAGGATCCATGATAGGCGGGGTGGCATGTTCGGCGCCGTTCTCAGAGGGCAGCATTGCTGGAGGCGGCTATGTCCCAGGGAGCCAGCAAGCAGGTCACGCTCTGACTCACCGCAGGCAGCCCCCAAGGCCGCGGGCTGCCCACCTAGCTGGTTGTAGCAGTTAGCTGCTGCTGCAGCCTCTCCGGCTCCGCCTTCTTCTATCACCTCGCGGTGGTTATACCTCCACTACTCCATGGTATCAGGTCCAGAGACGACCGGTCGAATAGGTATACATTGTTACAGGGGAACCGTGGTCTCCGATGCCTTGCTACAAAAAATAATGTAACTGTGATGTATTAGGTTTTTTACTCCAATTATCTGTCTCTATAAAATTACCTTCACAAGAGTGAAAAAGGCTGCTAGGAAATAAACTTAACAGTTGAACGTACTAAGCGATTATTGGGAATGCATGGAGCAAACAGTTAGAATGGAAAAATTGTCTTCCTCAAGGATCCGTCTTAGCTCATATGATCACTAGCATGTATATTACTGATACGCTTGCTCCAGTACGTCTGAAATTTGGATACGCTGACGATTGAGCTCTAGCTACACAACGCAAGGAAATTAAGAAAGAGGAGGATGTTCTAACAAATTAGTTGGTTGCAATGGGTAAGGTTTCCGTAAATGGAGGATTCAGCCTAGTTCAACTAAGACCGATCTTTTATGATTCGCCTCAACAAAAATCTTGGTAACATTGAACATGAAAGTCCTTTCTGCAATGTCACCTTAACTCATATCAAAACTCGGTAAGTCTCTCTTATTTCCGACAGAACGTTAAACTATAAGGAACACCTGATAAAGCAATTCCAAACTCCGTTCAAGGAATAACATAATACAGAAGCTTCATGGTAACACATGGGGCTCTTTGATATCTACGTTACGAACAACAGCTTTAGCTCTGATTTATTTACGAGTTGTAGCGGAATACTGCTTGCCCCCCTCTGGCTTAAGACGCCACATCGAGAAAAGAAACATCGAACTAAATCACACGATGCGAATGATTCCCGACACGATTGAGAGCTTTTCCACGTTCTGGCTACCAGTGCTATGCCATATACCTTCACTACAGCTGCGAAGAGAACAAACAATTCCCTAATAAATTTGAAAAATTCCAAACAATCAACAACTGCCTTTTCATTCGTCCTCTGATTACATAAATATTAAACGACTCCACTCTAGAAAACCACCATTTACGGAAGCTGTACGCTTAAAAAAAACTTTGATATTGATCAATACTGGAAACAAGCCTAGGAAGATACTGTAATTTCGGATCTCATGAAATCCCGACTTAACTTTGGAAATCTGTCTGGCGTTGACCACCCAAGGACATCCTGGGGTGATAGTAAACAGAATGAGAACCAACGAGGGCAAATGAGCAGCTGATTACTTTCCATTTAAACAAACACATCCCCGAACAGTAGAGCAGAAAACAGACAATACAATTATCGATTGATGTCAATTGCACTAAAAAGTGTCGCGATAATCACACTAAACAATTTTCACGATAAGCTCTATAGTTCAGCATTGCGGTTTTTATTTGTTGCGTCTTTCTGTATCACACATCAGTTTTTTTAATGCCAGTTTTTTTTCTCCATATCAGAACAGAGACTTCGTAAACAGTGAGAGATTTTAATTCCAGGAACGTTGTATTCGCTATGGGCTTTACGTTACTGTGTGTTAACCACGCGACAAGATAGTAAAAAATATTGTAAACGGCACTTAAACCGCGCTAGCCTTCAGCTCTATCCACTGGACACCAGGCACTAATTTCTACGACGGAGACACCACTCGACCGACGTACCCTCTCAGCCAGCTGGGCAGCGTCGATTCCACTCCAGTGGGCAAGTGGAGCACCTGGCCGAAACGGATGCCGGAGCTGCTTCCGGCAACCGCTGCAAAGAAGCGTGAGCTCCCAACAGGGAGACTGGCCAGGAATATTGCATTTATTGTTTTCCCTTTTAAATGACGGAAAACCTGATGTTCCGGGTTATGGAATTCGATTATTCGATAAATAGTACAGTTCTCAATGCTGTCAATTCAACTAAGTACCTGGGTGTTAAAATTACGAACAACTTCAGTTGGAAAGACCACATAGATAATATTGTGGGGAAGGCGAGCCAAAGGTTGCGCTTCATTGGCAGGACACTTAGAAGATGCAACAAGTCCACTAAAGAGACAGCTTACACTACACTCGTTCGCAGTGTGCGATTTGTGCTTTTACCAGTGGGGGGGGGGGGGGTGGATGTCTTAGGGGGTTAGTATAATTACATATGTTATTAGCTTCGACCGTGGCGTTACCCATGGTTAAACAGTTATTTATAAATAGATGTTGATGCCGAAACTCACTATTCACGCGTATGCACTATCAGAAAAGCCATCCCCTGTTATATCTTTAAAAGTACATTAGAGGTAAAGCTTTTTTACAAAATCATCTACATACGGGTACAGATACACGAGGGGAATTCAAAAAGAAGACGCACATTTGTGAATAGTTGTACTTATTCTGATGATAGAAAACTGAAACATGCGTTATTTTTCTACGTAACCTCCATGGACTTCAATGCAGTTTTCCCGACGTTTTACGAGGTTTTTTTTATTTCATCAGAAAATGCATTTTTCGATTGCATCTGTAACCAATTTTGCATTGCAGCAATGACGTCTTCATCACTTTCAAATCTTCTTCCCTGTAGTGCTTCCGTTAAGGGTCCAAACATACGAAAATCACATGGAGCCAGGTCTGTACTGTATGGTGGATGTTCCAGCACCGCGAATCTCAACTCCTTTATTGCGTCGGCTGTCCGTTTGGCAGAATGTGGGCGAGCGTTATTTTGCTACAGGATGACACCTCTTCAGTTTTCTACGCCGTTTGGATCTGATTCCAAGTTTTAGTTTCGTACGCAACACATCACATCCACCATACAATACAATCTAAAGCCTCGTTTACGCTGGGGCGACGTCTTGCAACATTGTGGCATGCTACGGAAATATGGCGTGCGTCGTCTTGTAGCATGCTACAACAGGCAACATCTTGCGGCGTATGTTGCATGCGGCAGGTTAATTTATACCAAAGCAACAGAATTTGTGCCACACGTGTGTCTGTCTTGCAGTATAAAGGATGATAAAGTATCGCAGCGGCGGCCTACTTGGTACTTGCACATGCAGCTAACAACAGAAATGAAAACCAAAGGAAAAGAAAACGATGGTGGAAGAGAAGAGTATTTAAAGAAAGTCCACGAAATAGTATCCTAGCAACTAGAAGCAGACGATGGTGGGTTATTTAGTAATGTGTGCTTTCGTCCCAGGCGCGCCTAGTCCGCGCCATACCGTTGCCAAAAGGTGATCTAACCGTAAATGTTCGCACAGGTACCGGGCCGGTCACCACCCTGTGTCAGGGCCCAGGGTGGGGGAATTTCAGCCCCCAGCTCACCCGACTCTGCGGTACGACTGCTGCGGTATGACTGCCACACTACTTCCCCCGCAAGCTCGCAAGTAAACGGATGACGCACCTTAGAAAGCAACAATGACAACATGAGAATGATGATTTAGTTCTAAATGTTTTGAAATACTTAATTACTACATAACACTTTTTCAAAATTAATAAGCAAACATATTAATAGTAAGACTGTATTAAAAACTTTCAGTGTTCGGCTCCACAAATTTAAATTATATGTAAAGTTTTACTCCAGTGCGTGGGAAATAAACATCCCAGGTTGGGATGCATAAACTAAAGCCAGAGGACGGGATGGTCTGATGCAGAGGGGGGGAAATCCCCCCCCCCCCCTGCAAATCGCACACTGCTCGTTCGTCCTCTGTTAGAATATTGCTGCGCGGTGTGGGATCCTTACCAGGTGGGATTGACGGAGGACATCGAAAGGGTGCAAAAAAAGGGCAGCTCGTTTTGTATTATCACGTAGTAGGGGAGAGAGTGTGGCAGATATGATATGCGAGTTCGGATGGAAGTCATTAAAGCAAAGACGTTTTTCGTCGCGGCGAGATCTATTTACGAAATTTCAGTCACCAACTTCCTCTTCCGAATGCGAAAATATTTTGTTGAGCTCAACCTACATAGGTAGGAATGATCATCAAAATAAAATTAGAGAAATCAGAGCTCGAACATAAAGGTTTAGGTGTTCGTTTTTCCCGCGCGCTGTTCGGGAATAGTAGAGAGATAGTATGATTGTGGTTCGATGAACCCTCTGCCAAGCACCATTATTACAGTTATGCTGTGGTGATAGTTTTGCCTCTTAGTTACACACTTATGGTCACTTTCAGTTTTACCATATTACACTATTATGATGTGCACCCGTGAAATACACTAGTCACTCGGGAATTATCCTTCGGAAGCAAACGGTTATGGACGCGCGAAGGGAAAGGTGTAGAATGGCATTGAATTGTTGCAACGTTTGTTGCTGGATCGTCGCTACGTCGCGCACACAAGGTAGCGTGTAGCTCTCGAGACAGTTGGCTGTTGTGTTGACCAGGGGTGATAAGACACTGAGGTGTGACGTCACACTGAATGCTTCGTCAACCAAGTCTAGAGTGGCATATTTTTGTAGTATCATATGTATATGAAGTCTTAGTGCTGAGAGCAGATAAAAGGGAAAACTTTGTGCACTTGACATTCTTGTCACTATTTCCCCTTCAGGAGCCGACGAATATCTTGACGCTAATGATCTTCAGCGACAGTGTTCAAGCTGTCGTGTAATCAATATTGTTTGAAATGCTACTGAAAATATCGTACGTTCACATTAGCTGCAGCTGTGATGTGTAAAGTTGGCTTTTTAAACTGAATATGCCCGGCCATGAACGGTAAGGATTTAGGGAGGAAATTATCTTGGGAGGGATAGAAACTGTTGTGTGGGATCGCGAACTGAGACACAGAAGCCTACATCACATTAATAGCCTGTGGAAGCACAAGTGGCATGTTAATTACTAATAGATTCTGTTGATTACATGGCTCATTTCTGAAGGTTCCCCATTACTGTGGAATGTGCTGGAAACTGTGATTAATTTATTAATACATCAATGACCAATTGAAAGACCACAAGATTTTGGCTGTGGACTAAAATATTATTATTATTATTATTATTATTATTATTATTATTATTATCATCTTCTTTCCTTTCTCAGACCTTAGGTCTGGTTAAAAATGGAAAGTGACGCGGACCTTGATCAAGCGTGACTTCCTTTTAACTGTACGGTATATGTTACATTGCATTTAGGAACTTTCGGGTAATTTATTATTATTATGTATATGTAATAGTAGCAGTAGTAGCTAAAATAATGCACGTAGCAGAGTAGCAACCAGGTTGGTTTCCGGATGACCGTTTGAGCGTACGCGGGCGGCTGTGACAAGGCCGCACAGCCCAACTGTTGATGGCGCGAGGTGAGGCGACGGTTGTTCCCCCCGTACCTTGTATCGCAACAGCCAGCCGGCACGTAAACAGGCTGACGCTGCATCCGTCAGCTGGTGCCGCCTTGCGCACGCGACGCCTGACATCGTCGTCTGTCACTGTGCAGAAAAAGCTGTTGCATTCCCCGGTGCTTCTCCGCTGCGTAGTCGAAGCTGTTCGCTGACTGTGTAAGGCAACTTTGAATGGAACATGGTGTAGCCGCAAATGCAGTTGAAAATTGAAACGAAACTGAAGAGAAATGTGCCATAATCGTCACTTACGAGCACACCTTTTAAATAACCAATTTCTGTGTCCAAACAGCGCTTGCTGTTTTCCAATTGTTGTTGTTTTCAATGTGAAGAGTTAGTTTCTTGGAGTTCTTCACGCAAGTCTGTCCTGTAACTATCGCAACTTGACCTTATTTAACCTGCTTATTGTAGTAAAGCTTTTATTTCCGTCTAAGAATTTAAACCCCTCTCGCTCCCCAACTTCCCTCTTGTTCCAAATTTGCTGTTTCTTAACAACTCTGCTCTATTGTCCGTACCTCTCTGCTGCTTTCTGAACT
This sequence comes from Schistocerca nitens, assembly GCF_023898315.1. Lineage (NCBI taxonomy): Eukaryota > Metazoa > Arthropoda > Insecta > Orthoptera > Acrididae > Schistocerca > Schistocerca nitens. The sequence goes on along the minus strand of NC_064621.1, from coordinate 153,934,610 downwards.
TCACAGAAGTTATCGTGCACTCACTTTGCTAATACAGTCCATGGGGTTCGAGTCCCGGTGTGGCAGACAGTTTCAATGTGCCAGGAAGTATGAAATCAGAGACTGATTTGCTGTGGCAAAAGGCAGATCACGTCTGTGTCGATATTTGGAAAATAACGACTGTTAAATCCACCGTAGTGCTACTTGGTGTCCAACACGATGCTTTAATACTCGCAGTGTATGTAGCTTACTCGGTAGCTCTTTAGATAAGTCATAAGACTACAAATCCAGAGATCTGGGGGATCGTTCCCAGTCAGCCTAAGGATATTTTCTATCATTTGTCGCTTCTCTCGCCTTTGACAGTGATTTGTTAGTGTAACAAATACCAAACTGCGCTGTGATTCGATGTCCACATCGAATTGTTGAGTTCTCCAATGCCTGCCTGGATGAGTCTGTTCGGAGACCATGGAAGGTAACGACTTACTATTTAAAAAAAAAGTCCAGTTGGTCAAAGCCTATTGAAGTACTGTAGTAATGTAGCTATAACACATTTCGTTTCCGGTTGCGGTGTTAGCAACCGCTTTGGATAAGCTTAGTGTACTTACAGTTCTGTTTATGGCATTTCGCGGTAACTTACTTAGATATGTAAGTTAACAGCGAGGCACGCTTTTAAGGAGAAGTGCAGTAGAGCAGGGCATATTTTTAAAGTGGAGATACGTTATCGGGGAATACCGAATGGAGAGAATGACGGCTGCCGCTTGCAGCGGACTGTTCTTTGTGCGATACGCGAAAGCGTGCGCCACCTGCAGATACGGAAAATCGCTTCTCATGGAAAGGAAATGACGACAAACGTCTCCTAATTCTCCTCTAACGGAATTTCATAGTAGTATCATTTTGATGGCGGTTTTCTGGGGTTTCCGTCAGATTATTAACTGAACAATACATCCCTAAAGATCTCACAGGCTGTACTGGCGACTTGTCATTTAGAAAACAGTTTCAACGCCCAAACTTCTTGTAACCTATTCTTGCCGTAAATACTGCCGCGGTGGCTCTACTTCCGCTACTAGAGGCGTGATAAGATATTTGAGCCGTTGTTAAACTATTCAAGGAAAGAAAGTGTTTTGCATGTTTTTCACTACGAAATGAAGTAATAATAGCATTCTTTGGGCTGAGTATTGGTACGCCCTCCATCCTATGTGTACTTGGATGTAGGGATGATGGAACAGTTAGAGCACGTAAACATCTATTCCGTAGCAAGAAATTCAGATGTGATTCTCGGTAATGGAGCTCGAACAAAACAGTGATAGCTTCTAACAAATATGCAGGGCTCCATTACCCCGTATAATGGATCCTTTCGAAAAAAATTGCTGTCTGTGTTAACAAGGCATAGGTTGCAACAACGCATAATCATGTTACCAATTTGACGCACTCATCCGAACTCCTTGGTTTAATGCTAAAGCAACTGTGTGACAACGAAAATTAAAGGTTATTTGGATGATCTGTGGAAACTAATGAATGACCATTGCGATATCGATAATTCATTTGACAGTACTAAGTAGTATTACATGTTGAAATACGTCAGTCTACGGTTTTTTTCCGGAGACTTCTTATTGCCGCCCATTTCTCTTTTTTCGTATTGTTTCCTGTCCTCTCGACCAGGTAAGTACTTAGTACGCATCTGTTAGCAATTTCTACATTCCTAGGCAAACCACACATAAACTAACACTGTACCTATAGATAGCTAGAAAACTTCCCAGCAGTGTGGTGTAGTTGGAGCGATCTTCCAAAAAGTAGAGATAAAAATGGAGTTCTCTTCTGGAAAACTCTGATTTTAATTTCACACAGCATTCTTAAAGTAAACCAAAGGCATCGGAATAAAATACTTACCTTCAATTTAGTAGTTTGATCTGGTTATGAGTTGTTTCCGAATACATTACACACGGATTAAAAGGATTCTTTTTATAAAATTAAAAAAATGCTGTCCACTGAACACATTTCTCTGTCTTATTGTATTTAGGTTTTTTTCGTTTCCGAATTTAATCGAACATTAACTCGCACTACACATTTGTGGGTTAGCACTTTCTTCCGCCGAAGCCATCAGTTAGCCTCATTAATGAAAGTTTTACTCTATTTTTTTTCCTGTCTGCATAGCTATTTTACAACAGTTAATTTCAGAAGAAATCATAGGGAAAGAACTTAACGGTCCTTCTTATTTAGTCCACGAATGCCATTTTGGTTGTAACCATTTTGAATGAAAGCCATTGATGCATGATACTCTCTCTCTCTACTGTTTCGTATCAGGACGATGTGAGGACGTAACTGTGTCACAGCTTCGTGGTATGCCTTTTATGCCTCTAAACTCGGTTCTTTTTAATGAAAGACAAGATTGATAATTCCAATTAAATCGAAGTGACAGCTGCTAATACTGTACAACGTTCTCCTCGGTGACAGGGCGGTTTGTATTACACCACTGTGCAAGTCCCCTAACCGTTAGCAAAAGGCGTGTCACGAGCAGTCTTACGTCGGACACTTCCGACCCTGCTATGCCAGGTGTTTTAACGCTTTAAGTGTATTCGTGCGTCTTGTCACGCGAGCTAGTTATGTTCTCTTCATCCTGCGCCATCGGTTGGCAAACGACAACCAAACGTTCGTGTGACGTATCGTGTAGCCGAAGCTACACCCTAGTAATATTCTCTCTCTCTCTCTCTCTCTCTCTCTCTCTCTCTCTCTCTCTCTCCCCCCTCTCCTTTTTTTCCTCTCTACCTTTCGTGTCCTCATCCTCTCGATGCTGATGCTGTTGCTGCTACTGCTGCATATCCCCCAGCCCACATTTGTACGTCATATTCGTATCATGTAGTAACTATAGCACAGCCTCTTTAGCAGCCCTTCTGTACGGCTTTTTCTCCTTGGACGCCGGTGAAGGTGTTTCTTTAAAGTATCAGGTAAAAGGGTATTGGGCTTGTTGAATAACTTGAACACTTAAATCTGAAGTTGCAATATGTAGCACTTTTGTTGGTTCATTTAGTATACTTTGCAGTAGTTGTGATTAGGATTTGGGGCTTACAATAATCGGATCTCGTATCAAATTGCAAATTATGCTGTTACTCCCTTTTCATTACGAATTATTGTCTGATTTGCTACTTTTGGGAGTCAGGTTACGCATATTGACGTTATTACTACTGTAACCATCTTACTACAGTCAAGACTTGCAGGGATGTGTGTGTGTAGCTTAATTGTAGTAACTCCCTAACGTCTGCGTTACTGATAAAACACTGTCCTTTGCATTTTAGTCAAGTTATTACACATTTAAAACCGTACGGTATTTTTCAATTTTAACAAACTGCATGCAAGGACGATAGAGTGCAGAGTCTCTTTCCTCTAATGCGTAATGTCTGGCTGTAAGACGTGACTACAACGACCTTGTCGAACGGGACCGGTCCATATTCCTTCTGGCGTTGCTGTAAATGCTTGAGTCATGGAGAGCACAACATGTTATTTGTTTTCGATCAAGTAAGTGACTCATTCTGCTTTCCTCGCTCGAAGATAACACTGAAAGAGAGCACTTCGCTAATGAGTGAGGTAAACTTGAGTATTAGGAGTATAAACATAGAATCAAATCACGGAGTAGTCTCAGTTGACTACGTAAAAGATTTCTCGATGGGCAACAATTCACTTGAAATATTATTAATTCAGAATTAAAAAGGCACTTCACAAAATTTAAGATAATTGACGAACGTTGTCACATAGTTCGGGCAATAATTCCATGGCTTTGATCCCTCATTGTCGCTGTGGAACAGGCGTGTTATTAACGCCGCGTACTTACGTAGTGCGATATGAGTTAAGTCGTACATGTTTTTCCATGTCTCTAGTCGACCTGCACTATTATTCACAAACTATTGGCGAACCGATAATTTGAAATTATGGTGTCGGTGTCGGTAATTTCTCCACATGTTACACTTAGTAACTGATGACAGGTACCGATTATAATATTCACATACTTTAAATAGCTGATCACTGGAGCACACTCCAGGAATATCGCAAAGAGTAACACATAGTTGTCAGCATCAGTCGTTGTATTTGAGACTGATGAGCCATTTTCCTACAACGTAACGCCAGTTCCTATGATGTTTCTTTGCTCCGGGCCTAGCCTAGACACCAACTTTCCATTGTCTCTTGAGATATTTTCTAATAATTGGTTTGCTGAGAATCAGTAAGTACTCCTTGAAAGCTTATTATTGCGTGTAAGTGTAAATATGAAATATAAAAAATTTGCAGTTTTCTTCAGTTAAGACACAAGTCATGTGTGTGTTCTCCACAAAAAGACTTTTAATAAATTGAGTTATCCGAGTTCGTAACACAGTTTCTACAGTAGCTTAGTTGCCTTTCCTGTGTAACTCCTTTGTCATGATGTTAGCCAAACAGATTTTGTTTTGTGGTATGTGCAGTTTTCTAACTACTTACTGCAGCCAGAATGTTGCACCTGTTGCCTTTCTCATATGTCTTGGGTAAGAGTTTACTCCGTTTCAAACCACGCGTAACTCGTCGCGATTTAGTAACATAGAGTATAATGAATGAATTGGAAAAAAAGGACGGAACATTACTTCTGAAATCGTAAAAGTTTGAGAAAAGTTGAAGATTACTTATTACTACTGGCACGTGTGTGTGTGTGTGTGTGTGTGTGTGTGTGTGTGTGTGTGTGTGTGTGTGTGTGTGTTTTTTCGCAAGTAATAAAGGAATTTGGAGGCAATTGATGTGCTGACGTAGTCGGTGAATCCTTCGCTAAGCTTTCTTTTTAAAGGCGCCTTGCATACATTTTGTGCTCCTTATTTTTTTTACGCTTTTTTTTAAAGAAGCTATTGAACCTAGCACAGCCACATTGTATTGTGGCTGACGGAGCATGTCTCTTACAAAGGAACCTGTTCGACTGGATGTATTCAGCCTTTGACGCTTTGTGAAAGGGGCCACAGTTCCGTCAGTGGCAGTCGAGCGTAGCCAGTAAAATCGGTTTCATCCGCTCGTGTATGTAGTTTTTCTACACATCGGAATATCTCGAATCGTCAGCATTTGTAACTTTAGTATTAACTGAAACTGCGGAGAAAAAAGAATAATTCATTTCAAGCACGGTATGGAGTGTAGCATCGAACTGCAAGTCACGCGACGCGGCGTCATCGAAGTGGATCGCTGCTCTCCTGCGCCGTCGGGAAAGTTCGCTGATGAATTCTCGACTACGCAGGGCTTTTAAAAATCGAATGCTGTGTGAGTGAAAGCGGAGCATGTCCGTCGTTTCAGCATTTTAAGTGCGCCTGCGAATGGAAAGTCACGCTTTCTCTTCTTTGCGGCAATGTCACCAAAAACTGCAGATAGCAACACCGTGAGCTCGAGTTTTGTACCAGAATCGGGACATCAAATGGCACAGTAAAGAGCTGTTTCGTTCTTTTGTCGCACGTTGAGGTGTAAGATGGTCAGTGTGAATCGTCGCTGTAACCAGCTGCGCAGAAGTATTTGCAGTCCTTACTGATAAAACACTGGTGCTCTCTTGCAGTGCATTGTACGGCGGCTGGTGCTCTCTTGCAGTGCATTGTACGGCGGCGGATAAGAAAGTTTCGTTGCTGTTCGTATCGCCGAATCTGTTAAGCGGCATTACAAACTAACTATTGTTAATGCCTGCTGGCTGCACATCATTTCTGAAATATTGAATACGCTTGTACGCCGGATATTCTTATATTTTCAGAAAATTGTATAGTACTGCAACATGCTCATACTCTGTTGTTCGTGAGAATAACAAATTACAGTATGGCAGTCTGCCCCATGAGCGGAAGGAAGGAAGGAGAATTATGGTTTGTCCCGTCTTCCCTAAGTAATTAGAGACGGAACACACATGCTCTGAACGGCGAAGGATTGAGGAGGATATCGGACGTCCCCTCTCGTAGGAACCATCTCGGAGTTACTTAGCCTTAAGATATTTAGGAAACTCACGGAAAACCCAAACCTAGATGGCCAGATCGTGATTCGAACCGCCGTCCTGTCAAATTCAATTCCGATGTCTTACCACTGCGCCACCTGCCTTGGAACTACCAAGCGAGGAATATATTCCTCCCTATTCGAAGCCTTGGTACCTCGCACCCGTCACAAGGTCAAACTGTGCTCACATAATCCCAGTTTGCGTGTAAACTAATTTCCCTAATTGAGGACAACGTAACTTTGCGCTGTGAGCGAACGGAGTTCAGTAGAGATCGTTTCAAATAAATGTAGCTTTTAAAAAAATTGGGCGGGGATAAATTGTGCTTAAGGACATTTTTGATTACAGGTGAATGGAAACTGTTGTCAATCCGAAGTTTGGATTGAGCGTAACAGTATTGTAGTTGCCTTTGTCCTGTTGAATGTGGTATCACTTCATGTCATCTGACTCGAGAATTGGCTTCAATAGCCAGGTTTAGAGGTATATTAAAGATACACTTATTCTCAGGAAACCACGTATGGCGAAGAGACACATTGGCTCTTGTAGTTCTTGACCTCTCTACCTCGACCAAGTGCTCTAGTTCCATTCACGAGTGATGCATACGACGAACGACTGTAAGTAATTCCCTCTACACACTCTGATTTCATCGCCGTGTGTACGTCGTCACCAAACCGCGTTGAGTTTCAGCGTTCGTCCCACAAAGAAATCATTGCTAGTGGTGAAGTAAGAGAGAACCATAAAATGCCCTTGGGAGGCGAAGTGGTGTTCGGACTCGTCAGCTTTAGATTTATTATCTGAGTCGTAATGAGTTCTGTCACAAAGCTACTTCGACTTCAAATATAAGCTCGAAAAAGTTTCGTAGCTCGTAGAGTCAGAGGTATTGATTCTGGGTGGAGTAGCCTGTTGGCAATCTCTGTTCAAGTTTTCGGAAATTAGAAGTTTTGCTGGCCCCTGCGCGTCGGACGCCAGAGCGTAACTCTGCGCCTGCTCTCAGCGATGTAATAAAATAACGCGAGCGAAGCGCCGGGCAGCTAGCCGACGCGGCCACCGGCAGCGTCGCGATGCTGCGGGCGCCGCTTATATACGGGCCGGTCGCGTCTATTCTAGAGCCGGCCGCCCCTCCCCAAGTGGCGTCCCCTCCCCTCCAAGGCACTCCCCTCGCTTCCCCTCTCCTCCCCACTTCTCGCTTTTTTTCTCGCGTTGACCTGCATTCGAGCCGTCTCGCCACGCCACACTGTGGTCCCCCCTTCGTATCTCGCCGCTCTATATTTGGTTACGTCTTGTGCCGCCTTCGCAGAAGTTCGTCCCCGCCACCTATCTGGTCGAGGTGACTGTACGCCGCACGGACCTCAGTAATGTTGGCGTCCTTTGCAAGTGCTGCGGCAAAGTCCGTGACTGAGGCGAGAGATATTACAGCGTGTCTCCGTTGAGAAATATTTGGGAGGCTTGACTCGTTGAGGGGCAGTGTCGAGTACCACACAGGGAATGCGTTAAAAGTTACGTAGGTTTCACCATGTGGGAGTGGCACCTTTTAAAAGATTAGGCCATTCAAAGACGAAGCAGTTCAGGCTTATTGTTCTCTCCTCGGACACAGGAAGTAGAATTGCTTGGTTGTTCAAAGACGTCCCACGTAGCAAAACCAGACAAGTAGGATTTTTACTTCCGACAGTGATTGGAGTTCTAACACGCTTTCGCGTGTGTGTACCACTCAGGGATGAACTGCTAGACCGGGTATCCAAAGGTCTCGAATCGATCCCTAGTCAGTCTTCAGATTTTTATCTGTCACTCTTAATTTCTCTGTCAATCTTTGTTAACGTGAAAACTGCGGAATTCGTCTGTGGGTTGGAGCTCACGTTAATAGTTCCCCTTGTAGGTTGGGCATGTTCCTTCAAAGATTAGGGGAAGCACTATGATGATGAAAACCGCTCTTCGAGTTAACATCATTACCGTACCACGTGCGCGCGCACGCGCCCAACAAGTCTACGTCTTAGACAGTAACATCTTACATTGTTCACGGGTGAACGGTCGCATGTCATTGCCCGATGTCACAAATTTCAGCAAGCGACCACGTTCGCGCCATCAGGTGCGGTGACGAATTGACTGCGAGGGGAGGAGATAGAAGTGCCACGCTAACTCTGAATTAGTAGACTCATCAGTGCAATTGATAATGGTAACGTGGTCGCTTTCCGAAATATTGTGACCATTGGACACTGACCTCTGGCAGTTCACCCGTGAAAAATTTCGTCACGAATTACACCGGAAGAAGTTGCAGAATCACGCAGAAATATCTAGTGCCGAGAGAGCTGTGTGCGTCCACTAATTCGCCTGCGACGTTGCTGGCAGATATTTCTCCTCGGGTGCTTAACCACCGGCACTCATTCACACCATATTTGGGTTTTCGATATCCATGTCAGAGACTGGAGAGATGGTTAAGACCAGGACTTGCGAATATACGGTACACAACATACCCTCAGGAATAACACCACGGCGACTGCGGAGCTCAGTGTACTCATCCTTCGGACCTGTCACTAACTACAGTGCCATTTAGACCTAACGACTATAACCCTGTCGCACATTTTGCGGATTAAGAAGTACGCGCCAGCACTTTGCCAACCCTTGCCTCATGAAAGTTCCCGAATCTTTTGTCACCAAATCGACCGGTATTAATTACTTCAACTACAGAACCTATTTTTTACAGTTTTATCTTCCAGAAATATATATAAATATTTTGTTCGTTTGGCGTTTGAGCTAGTCCGATTGGTGCTCCGCTCTGTCTGTATCTTGACCGATTAGCACAGCTTAATCCTTCCTGTGGCAGTTTGACGATTACATCATAACGGGGAGAATTGTGAACGCGTGTTACGTACATAACTTCTTCAAACCCGTTTAATTTCTTTTGCGCTGGGTTCAGTATCGGTGGAATTTTTCGGCCTCCATAAACAACGTATTTCGCCTGTGGCTATAAATATGTGTATTGCCCACAATTGGAAATCCCACTTTTTAACAATTTTCATGTGTGTGAGACAGTGCATCAGCCCACGACAAAAGATGAAAGGGCTCAGCAGAAAGTAAAAATTTATGACCATAATATGCCCAACACTCCACGCTTTGTTCCTCGCCTTATCATCCAAATAAAGACGAATATAACAGAAGGGTGGTGGCGACTCGTTTGGGTTTTGACAAGGAGTGGCTGATACACTTCCATCATCCAGCTAAGAATGACCAGAGTAGCAAAGTAGTCGAAATTGCAGTTGTGGACATCGTAAACAAGGAGCTCACTGGCACCATATGGCATATGTAGAATGCAGCATCATATTTGGGTTTTCGATAACGATGTGAGAGATTGGAGACGGGGTAAAGCACGGGATTGGCGAATAGCATGCCCACGCGAGTAACACCAAGGCTGCTCGTGCAGCGATTAAAAAAAATCTTTCGCATGCTTTAGATGAAAACTGGCTAAGTTCGACGCCGGTCGTCGGAGCAATAAGTACAGGCCGGTGAGCTAGTATAAATTATTCATTACTGATCGTCTACAGATGCGGTGCTTAACATGGGCATATGTTTAATAATGATAGTCACGAGTTTTTTACATTTTGAGAAGCAAATATCAGTTCTATTAAAACCGTACCGTGAAAAATGCCAAGTTACACCGTGGTTCGGTATCCACGTCAAACTGCAGGTCCCCCTTCAATTAGCTGGGTAAGTCAGTTCAGAGGTTGGAGTAAGGCAACGGGATACCATACCCAGTAGGACCTCACCTAGTAAAGCACTGTGGTTGTGTACCCAACCTTGGGGTTTACCACAGTTCTACCTTAGTCGATAAACACGGCTGATGAGATAAACGACCATCTTCACGTCGCAGATCGGAAACATTAGTGTAAATTCCCTCCAAATATTTCGGCAATACGTTAGTCATTAACGTACTGCGCTAAAAGACCTCCACAAGTACAGAAAGGGTGCGGCCCAAGAGAAGAGTTTTTCCGCAATGTAGAGCTGTCTGCGTCGTTAGAGGCGGTGTACAGAGCAGAGGTGACGGTGCAGACGCCAGTGGCAGCTGCGGCGGCCGTGGGCGTGCCTCCGCATCGCCCACGTGGTCTGGGCCGGGCCGTGTGCTCCCGGTCGCGGATGCAGGCGTTGCCCAAGCCGCTCCGCTTCCATATCCGCGCTTGCATCACCGCGCTCCCCTGCCCGTGGCACCACCGGCAGTGGTCCTCAAGCCAATTTTTTAGCATCCGTAAGCGCAGCCGCCCATCACACATCACAGCGCAGCGTAGGACCAACCATCTCTACGGCGAGGAAGGCAAGCTGAAAGCGTTAGCACCTTACCAGCCCTTACGTGCTATGTTGAGTAGACAGCCGAGCATTAAAGCGCCGCTTCCAGGATTCGGGGAGGCGAGCATGCACCGGATTGAATCTGCCTTGCGGATTAACGACTACAGTTGATGAACCGGCCACCTTGATGTTGTTTAAAAGCAGTTTCCCAGATGAAACTAGGTAAATACCGGACTGGTACCTCCCTTCCCGCCTCAGATAGCCGCTTCGCAAACACATTTAGAAAACGTTCTCACATTTTAACATGAAACTTACTTCAGACGGAGAGATGGGGTACACAGATGTCGTCCCGGTTAGAATAGTGGCGTCAGGAAGATTTTGTGCCATCCACCGTCACCAACAGTACTGTAACCCATAACAACACTGTCGGTCCCATGGAGATAAGGGAAAAGGCAAGGAAGAGGAGGAGGAGTAGGAAGAAGAAGATAAACAGTCGATGGGTATGATGGACAACCCAGCACTTCAGCGATTCAACAAAGTCACAGTGTTCATTTTCCAGCTACCGTGGTTAAACAAATGCGATGTATTCGATTTACTGATACTATAGCAGTGTTAAAGGATACTAAAAGGGACATGAGCTATATGTTAAAAATCTTGCCTGGTGCTTTGGATAGTCACAAACTGAGAATAAACATAAACAAGACTAAAATAGTGAGGGGTAGATAAAACGAACAGACAAGTGAGGGCAAATAATAAGATACGAGACAACATACTAGTTCAAGTAAATGAATTCTGCTACTTGGGAAGTACAGTGACAAATGACATATGTGTAGTGTATATTGAAAGAAAAAGTGCAGTGATTACACAAACATTCAGAAAGAGAAATTTATTAACAATCGCCTTACATACAAGCAAGAAAGAATTTCAGCAGTACATTTGGAGCATTTTAAACAACGATTATGAAGCATGGAATCCGACGAAAGAAGAAAAGGAAAAAATTGTAAGCAGTAGAGATGTTGTTTTGGAGGAGAGCCACAAATACGTCCTGGACTGAAAGAAAATCTGACTGTGACGAAGAAACACTATAAAAAATTAAAGAGCGAAGGACACTAATTAACATCATACAGAGAACACAAGCTAAATTGATTGGACACCTTATTAGACAAAACAGCGTGATAAAAAAACATCTTGGAACGAAGAGTCGTAGGAACAAATACATATTATGTCCAGAACATCCATATCACAAAAAGTTATGAACTACAGCAACTATAACCAAATGGTACAGTCGGCGACGGATATGGAAGGATGACTCCATCAACAAGGCATTGCAGTTTCTTTATTATTATTATTATTATTATTATTGTGCCCAACGGACATCGCGTATAGCTGTTTTTTGCTGTGCTTGCAGAATTTTTTAATGTAAAACTGTTAACAACTCAAAAGTTGGTTCCCGTGATATTAAAATCAGAAATTTGTTCATACACTCACGTTTGCCTTAGAAATAGGCAGAACAGAGATATCGGAAAGTTACAAGAAAAGTAGCCGGCCGCGGTGGTCTAGCGGTTCTAGGCGCTCAGTCCGGAACCGCGAGACTGCTACGGTCGCAGGTTCGAATCCTGCCTCGGGCATGGATGTGTGTGATGTCCTGAGAGTAGTTAGGTTTAAGTAGTTCTAAGTTCTAGGGGACTGATGACCACAGATGTTAAGTCCCATAGTACTCTGAGCCATTTGAACCATTTTACAAGAAAAGTGCAGTTACTCACGGAGGTCCAGTTTTTGCTGTAGTTATCATATTGGAGCGAAGCTTGGTAGATATGCTGATGTGTTAATCGGGAACCGATTTGTGCTGGAAAAATCTTAATTCCTCTTTTGGCCACCATGTGCAAATCTGACGCCGTGAAACAAAGAAGCCGTAGAGAAATGTTCCGTATGTAATGGATTAGGAACGGGACGTGGACAGAAAAAGTTAAACAAGTGAAAAAGACGTAATGTTGATTTTATTATTAACAACCTAGCATGAAACCAGCGGTTTCAACCGTTTCTTCCAAAGCGGGAATCACATGCTGTGCAAGGTCGTCATGATAACAAGCAGACGTATCAGTGTCCTCAAAGAGCTGTTTCAAATGCACGGATTAACTCCATTTAGTTTGCAGCTTCTGGTCGTGTCACGTTTAATTCAGGACGAATCGCGTCTTAGTTTTATAATGTATTTCTTTTGTTACAGAAAAACCGAACGGAGGCGGGATGTCATACCATGTTTTCATTGCAATGATGTACCGTTGGTCATTCATTATCTTGAAAGTTTCATGCTTATTAGTACTGAAGTATGGAGTGACAGGGGGCTTACGAAAGACCTAGTAATGTATTTACAACGTACTCGGCCGTATAATGCCACATGAATTCCGTACACGGCGTCAGTATTATCACATACCATAGACAATCCCGACAGTTCATAGTGATCAATGACTTTAACGTAACAGATAATGGGCGCGTCTTCGCATTTTATGCCGAGGGATATTGGCTCTTGAATTTCGAAGTGCTGTAGATCTCCATTTGAGCATGAGATTGGATTCAGTGGTGGAGTGTTGCACATAATAATAATAATAATAATAATAATAATAATAATAATAATAATAATGACCATTCCATACAAACCGTATCATCAGTTGTAGGACTGACGTGGATTTGACAAAATTTATGGTGGTGATGCTTCTAAACAGTCGTTCTGTAAGAGGGGATATGTATTCAGTAAGCTAATGGTTCTCTCTCTCTCTCTCTCTCTCTCTCTCTCTCTCTCTCTGTGTGTGTGTGTGTGTGTGTGTGTGTGTGTGTGTGTGTGTGTGTGTGTGTGTGTGTGTGTGTGCGCGCGTGTGTGTGTTGTTTCGTTTTTTAACGTGGTGAAAATGCAATGTAAATTCCTGCAATGTATTAATAGCAGCAATGACAATATTGTTACAAAAAGCTGTTCAATTGAGACGGTATCAGTTTAAATTTTGCTTAGTTATTTTGCAACAAGAGCCGTTACTACATGTATTACGCACTCAATATTGTGTATTTATCGAATAAATATTTGAGGACTTTGTTTTGTCGCCAGGTGGATGATGTCAAGATTTGGGAAAAAGAAGATGTAGAAAGACAGCTGAAATTTTTAAGAAAAGTGCGAACAATTCTTTTTGGAGCGGTTACGGTATAGTCCTCCCAGGTATACCGAATCCAGAAAAATGAACTGATGGAGTTGTTCAGACTACCGAATAGAAGTATGGTTGGAATGTAGAGACGTCGTGATTTTATCTATAAGAAATGTCGCCATGTCGATACTTACCGTCGATGAAAGAGAGAATGTATTACTTCGCAATCGGAGGAAAGAGGACAAGACGGAAGGCCGGTGTGAACACTATCCTAAATGTTGTTGTTCCGTATTTTTTATGGCAAATACAAGCTTAAATTAATAGGTCTTCTTTCAGAGTGTAAAAGTTAGCAAATGAACAAGGCCAGGAATAACCATTATTTTATTCGCCTTCGCCCTTCATAAATGCAGATACCGCTGACAGTTTCTTCAGCTTGACCGAGCGAGGTGGCGCAGTGGTTAGACACTGGGCTCGCATTCGGGAGGGCGACGGTTCAATCCCGCGTCCGGCCATCCTGATTTAGGTTTTCCGTGATTTCCCTAAATCACTCCAGGCAAATGCCGGGATGGTTCCTCTGAAAGGGCACGGCCGAATTCCTTCCCCATCTTTCCCTAATCCGATGAGACCGATGACCTCGCTGTCTGGTCTCCTTCCCCGAAACCAACCAAGTTTCTTTAGCTTGAAACTAAACGCAGTCTGGGTTTTAACATAGCCTCTCAACATTGTGAGGAGTCTACATCTACATACATACTCCGCCACGCACCATACGGTGCGTGGCGGAGGGTACCTCGTACCACAACTAGCACCTTCTCTCCCTGTTCCACTCACAAACAGAACGAGGGAAAAAAGACTGCCTATATACCTCTGTACGAGCCCTAATCTCTCTTATCTTATCTTTGTGGTCTTTCCGCGAAATGTAAGTTGGCGGCAGTAAAATTGTACGGCAGTCAGCCTCAAATTCTGGTTCTCTAAATTTCCTCAGTAGCAATTCACGATAGGAACGCCTCCTTTCCTCTAGAGACTCCCATCCGAGTTCCTGAAGCGTTTCCGTATCACTCCCGTGACGATCAAACCTACCAGTAACAAATCTAGCAGCCCGCCTCTGAATTGCTTCTATGTCCTCCCTCAATCCGACTTGATAGGGATCCCAAACGTTCGAGCAGTACTCAAGATAGATCGTATTACTGTTTTATAAGAGGTCTCATTTACAGATGAACCACATCTTCCCAAAATTCTACCAACGAACCGAAGACGACTATCCGCCTTCGCCACAACTGCCATTACATTCTTGTCCCACTTAATATCACTCTGCAATGTTACGCCCAAATATTTAATCGACGTGACTGTGTCAAGCGCTACACTATTAATGAAGTATTCAAACATTACAGGATTCTTTTTCCTATTCATCTACATTAATTTACACTTATCTATATTTAGAGTTAGCTGCCATTCTTTACACCAATCACAAATCCTGTCCAAGTCGTCTTGTATCCTCCTACAGTCACTCAACGACGACACGTTCCCGTACACCACAGCATCATCAGCAAACAGCCGCACATTGCTATCCACCCTATCCAAAAGATCATTTATGTAGACAGAAAACAGCGGACCTATCACACTTCCCTGGGGCACTCCAGATGATACCCTCACCTCCGATGAACACTCACCATCGAGGACAACGTACTGGGTTCGGTCCCTTTTCCCCGGTTGGATAATTGGGGCAAGTTTGGGACACCAAAATCGCTGAAGTGGCGTCCCCTTAATAGGCTGGCAGCAGGCCAGTGAGCCGCACGAAATTTTTACTAACGCTGTCTTCCTGTAAGTTGCACAAGTCGCTTGATCGGGCGATCGCGTGGCGTGGCGTGGCAATAGCATGGCCTAACGCAGGGCCGGCCAGAAATTCTGCACGCGTGCAGTGCTCTTGCACAAGTGCAACTTCCGGGTCACAGCGTGCACGCCGCAGCCGTCAGCGTTCATGTAGTGCATGTTTCTACGCACAGATGTCGCTCCTCTGTTACACACAGTGCGTTATTGACACCTCGTATGTATATCACAACCTGGGCTGTAACTGTAACATCCGTTGCTTCATCGAGCGCAATAGAGAAAGCAACAAAGTATTTAGCCTTATTTATTAGCTGCTTGTGCAGATCGCGGGCCATAGCACTGATACGTCTTGTCACTGTTTGTTTGGATAGACTGATTTCTTGAAACCTGCTGACGTTCGTGGGACACACAAGTTCTGCAGCATCAATCAGACACCGTTTCACAAACTCCCGTTCGGAAAAGGGCTTCCCAGATTGTGCAATTCTTAATGCGATTTTAAAACTTGCTCGCAGTGAAGATTTAGAGTGGTGGTCATTCTGGAAAATTGAAAACAGTACATTGTACAGCGTAGAGTAAAACAGACATAAATGTAACACAAGAAACTAAGAATTCAAGAAGTGTCAGTTACTTTTACGTATAGTAAAATCGAGTTGATGTGTGTCATCCATTTTCTGAAGGACATTTAATTTTGCTTGCCGTTCCTCACTGTTGAGTACACTACACTCGTCTTTGTGATATGTATTGTAATGTCTTTCAATTGAAAACTACGCTGGACGCCTATTATTCGGTGGCACAGCAAACACTGAGTTTTCACCAACGGCTACAAAAAAGAATTGGAGTTCCCAGTCATTTTTAAACGACTGATAACATAGATCTCCCGTCCTTTGCTTTTTCACAGTACTTGCCATTTCTCAGTACTTCGCTGTTAAGGTTACGGTCACCAGGGGTAAACGAGACTGGATATGTTGCGTTCTTGCTTGTACCACAGGGAAGTGGAGCCGCCGCCGTTCATTTAGGACACATGTCTAATAACAGATGTCACTGTCGCACGCGTGCGCACATGTGCAGCACTTCCGCACGTCTGCACACTGTGCAGCGTTTGGCCGGCCCTGGCCTAACGTGACGGTGACGTTGTGGATGAGCGGTTCACTCCGGAACCGCGCTGCTGCTACCGTCGCAGGTTCGAATCCTGCCTCGGGCATGGATGTGTGTGGTGTCCTCAGGTTAGTTACGTTTAAGTAGTTCTACGTTCTAGGGGACTGATGACCCCATATGTTAAGTCCCATAGTGCTTAGTCATTTGACGGTGACGTTCAGTTCACGCCAGGTGTTGCTCGCACTTGAATGAGCATCGGCGTCGTCTGTTCTAGTGGCCAGCACAGTTCACCACTGGGCGAGTATGCGGTCGCTCCTTTAGCGGATGGAGAAGAGTTGGATAGCCGCCGGGGCAACAGGTTGAGCGCGTAGGGCAGGCATTGTGTGGGCCGCAGGGAACCACGTGGGCGCTGCGCGCCGGTCGCCCGCCCGTCAGCGCTGCTGTTTTCGCCGGCCTCCCACACGCACGTAATAGCGAGATTGAGGACTCACGTGCATCCTCATAGATGCGCTCTGCATCTCTGACCGCTGGCGAGCCGCGGCGTTTCCGTCTGCGTCTGCATTCGCCACGGCTCTCGGCAAACGTGCCTTGGGCGATGGGGCGCGGAGTGTTTAAGGGGGGTAGGACGTCAAACGGGCCGACTTCGAGGAGGAGAGGCACCACAGGACATTTTAATTTGCACTGTCTATACCTTCACAAATAAATTCATAAAACTTTGTCAGCATGACCAGGAAGGATTCAGGATTCACACTCATAGCAGTGGAAGTTCAACAACACAAAAAAATAATATTTTTTAAATGTGAAGTATCATGATTTTTTCATTTACTGTTGGCTGCATTTGTTGCTATAAGTACACTTTTCTTCATAAGTAAGAGTGATTCTTCGATGAATTTTGCAAAGCTTACAAACATTACTTACAGGCGTATGAAACTCTAGAATTTATTTAATCTATGGAAAAATGAACGGGCTGTTAGTTTTAAACTTCGTGTTTAGAGAAAACTCGAATTTTATAGTTAATTATCTCAATTTTTACCACAGTTTTTAACAGATTTGGGAAGTTCTAGAGTTTCATACACCTGTAAGTATGGTTTGTATGCTGTGCAAAATTCATCGAAGAATCTCTCTTACTTATGAAGAAAAGTGAACCTTCAGCAACAAATGCAGCCAATACCAAGTAAAAAAATGGTGAAATTTCACATGTAAAAAAAATTGTTTTTTTAGGTTTTTGATATTCCTCTGCTATGAGTGTGAATCCTTCCTGGTCATGATGACAAAGTTTTATGAATTTATTTGTAAAAGTCTAGACAGTGTATATTAAAATGTCCTGTGGTGCCTCTCCTGCTCCAAGTCGGCCCGTTTAACGTCCTACCCTCCTTAAGAGACTCGAAGGAAAGGAAGGAACACTGGGTGTAACGTCTTGTCGACATAGAGATCATTAGAGTCGGTAAGAGAGTCGATTGCAGTTAATGTGGTAGCACAGGATGTTAAGTACTGTCAGTACTACGAGCACTACGTAGTCAGCATCTTTCCGTCGGCGCCACGGCTGATGGGAATACCATGGTCGCGGTACGGGATGACCGCTGTCATAGGAGTAAGGGACACGGTAAGAGTAAAGTAACCTGTGCGCATGTGCAACCCGAGTTTGGCAGTCCTACCGGCAAATTTCAGCTGTGGCATTGTTAACTCGGTGGATGGGCCAGTGTCCGTAGTTAAGGCTCGGCCTTAGCTGCTGCAACTACTCTTGACACAGTGATAATTACTTCATTGGTAAAAACAGAATTTCGTGATTGGTGCTCACTCCGCTCCAGGGACATGCTGTCAACTAGCCCTTGCTGAAGAAACGACGCTGTATTCAGTGCGTCCACGTACTAGTAAAAGGAGCTATACAACTAGGCAACCCCCTTCCCAATATTTGTATCTACATTGTATGACCGTAAACATTGGGCGAAATTGACAAAGAAGAAATGTGTGCTACAACAGTGTCGGCATACTAGCAGGTTGGTAGCGACGGACAGAGTGTCAGACTGCTATGGAAACAGCTACTGCCGTCAACCGCCACGCCGAAAGTATTCTTAGAGAGAACTATTACTACTGTTGGAGTACACACAGATGCCGTGTTTCTTCGATTTAGAAGGAAAGAAGGAAATCCGCATTATCCTTTCTACTGAGCCAGTGCGAACCGTCCTAATCTGACCTTCACTGTGATAATCATGTAAGTATACTGCGAAGGGCAGGGAGACACAAGGTTAGAGGGGGATTTTGAAAAGAATGAGCGTGATATTGATTCAGATTCGACAATAGGGTATAACGTAATAAAAAAAAGGAAAAACTTAGCTGCAATATTAAGCTTGCTTAAGGAAATGTCATTTCCATTTTTTAAAATATTTTCAATATTTCGCGGCCCTGTCAGCAACTGTATAAATATTTTAATTTTAATAACCAACAATCTCAGTTGCGCCGTTTATCTAGAATTTACCTAGGTTTCAGTTAGGATAACCCAACCTTCTTCAGAATAACAGTAACTACCATCTGTCCATAGTGGACATCGTGAAGCTAAAACTACAAATCCATAAATTATCGTCAGATTGTAAAAACTTATCTGAAACCACCTCGGTCTCACTTCGCGACCGCGATGCGGCAGCCACGAGGTAAGAGGAAACCTAGGTAAATTCTAGGTTAACTGTGCAACTGAAGCTGTTAGTAAGTAAAATTAACATTTCCATTTTGTCTGTGTTCAATTGGACATTTTTTTCAGCCTCGTAAATATGATCAAAAATTAGCTGTTCCTATCCAATTAAATTTGCAGAAATCTTCAGGCTACGTCGGCGATCGAAACGTATTAACTAACTGGCGTTTATTTCCTAAAACAGCGACGCCGAGCTAAGAAATAACAACCTTAGGTTTGTATAATATTTCAAACGTGCACTACGTATTGCATTTCCCGAGGTATGTAGAAGTTATGAAACATTTTATTTGTCCAAATTCGGGTATGAAATGGCTATAGGGGAGTGGAATGTTCGTCACTGTTTACTGGGAGTCACTCTGTTTTACAGGTAGGTCAGCTTGTCTCACAGTGTTCCGAAAATGAAACGTGACTACACACAGGGTGAGTTCGAACTCCGCCGACAAAATTTCTGTGGTCCGTTTAGGGATATTTTATAAGTATTTTGTTGTGAGGGACCACTGTTCTCCGGCTTCTAATTAAGGGTAATTGAACTTAGTTCATCTCCACTTGCCTTTTTATCTGTCTTATACCGAAACCGTGTGCACATTAAGTTCAAATGTCTGCGGCATGCGCTGTATCTTGTGATTGAAACCAGACTTTCTTGAAGCTTGGATTTCGGCGGTTTCGGTTGACAGTGATACACGGAAGGATGGAAACAGATGTACAGATGACGATTTGACCGGTATGCATCTGGTGTATAGGTTCATAGAGTGCAATGGAATAGTCCCACAAAGACGGCAACCACATCACAGGACTTTCGCATTTGAGCGTTGTTCAATTAGTCTGTGCGTTTTCTTGTACGTTTTGGTGAATCCATACTACTGGCTTCTTCACTGTTGTGAATCTATTTTCACAGAAACTCAGGTAATTCGGGTAAGAAACCGAATAAACCGTAATTACGTTATTGTTATGTAACGAACCACAGGTGAGCGCAATTCCCACGGACGAAAATACTTAAAAAATATCCCTGAATAATTTGCGAAAGTCAGTTGGCGTTCGGGTTCATCTTTTATGTAGAGACGTCCTGGTTTTATGTATGTGAAATGCATCGGATAATGCTAATACAGTTTTCAGCGTCATTTCGTAATTCAAAGGCTAAGAACAGAGCTAATATATAGTAAATCAAAGTTAAGAGGCCTTCTTGCAGAGTGTAATGATAGTGTTTATCATAGTAGCTTGGTTAACAACAATTGCTCGTATTGCCTTTTGTACTAAATTAATACAGATATCTCTTCAGCTCGGGTTGATCCTGTAGATGTCTGCGCATTATCACTTAGAGGTTTCAGGAGGTGATGGCGACACAGAGTAACCCAGGTTAGATTGTACTAGGGGAGGAATAATGCAGCCAAGGACGACAAACGCTGGAGAGCAGTAATCTTCGCCGGGGAATGGCCCGGTCGGTGTGAGGACCGCAGGAGTGGCCCCCTTGACAAACGGCACAGGTTCGGTTCGGCGATGGCTTTATATTTAGCGGCACCGCTATTCTGGCGCGCAGACACGCGTCCAGTCCAGAGCGGCGCGGCAAGGCGTCCCCTGCCGAGCGCCGACGACGCGCACACCGACGGCGCCTCGCGACGCTTCCGTCACTGGCGTGGCTCGTCTCACATTCCAGAGCACACGCTGCGTGCACGGAAGAGCTGTGTTGTGCCGCAGGCGCGGGAACCCGTGCGCGCGGTGTCCGATGACACCTCGCTTCCAGCGTTATAGAGTTTCCGTCGGGACGGCCACTGCTGCTGACCGGTACCAATGTTTCTTCCCTTTCGGCCTTTACTTGTGAAAGTGCCTCTGTCTTTCTCCCTGTGATTCGGGATAATGTTACTCTTACAAGGAGACATCTTCTATTTTCTCCATACGTACCGACTTTGAAGAATACTGCGCGGACATCAATTTCCAGACGTAATAAGACTCAATTACAGAAAGACAAAACAAAATTGAGAAAAATCACTCTGAAGATGAAAAGTACAAACATTTCACGCTTCTTGACGTATTCGCCGGTAGGTGAATGTATAGCGTAAGAGGATTCTATAGTCAAGTCGCTGGTTCGAATCTCGGTTGTACCATTTTTTTACCTTTTTTTACCTTTATTGAACTTACCTTTATTAATAAATGGAAATATTAATAATCAAGTAGTGAACCATGATTTTTAGCAGTAGTAATAATGTCTTAGTATTTGTAATTACTATTCGAATGAAAATGCGAGTATTAACAATAACATAAAATTTTATACAATTTTTATAGAGATAAAACGGTGCTATTGGCGTATATAATTTAATTTAACACAAAAGCATCTCGCACGCTTGCATAAAATTTTAATTTTATTTCACGTGACAAGTAATTAACAATAAAAAGATATTTTCATCAGAAAATCATAATTCAGTATTTGTCAATTAACATTCCTGTTTGTTAATAAATATAGAAATTACGTGAAAGTGAAAAAAAGATGCTAGTAAGATTGGAGCCTGGGACTAAACAATTGCGGTCAGAAAGTAAATAGTGTCCTGATATATAGAATGTGTGTACACTCAAAGGACTTTGTTGACAACTGCATAAGCAATTACAGGCGAGTGACTCGGTGGCTCACGTAAGTTGATTTGAAACGACAGTAACAAGAAGTTCAACAATCAGTGTTTTTTTTCATTGCAACATAGAATAGTCAGTCTCTCTCTCTCTCTCTCTCTCTCTCTCTCTCTCTCTGTGTGTGTGTGTGTGTGTGTGTGTGTGTGTGTGTGTGTGTGTGTGTGTGTGTGTCGCTCGCTGTCTCTGCTACTTATATCACGGTTATATTTCGCTTACGTGAGAAGGGATCGTTTTACTGCCTGTATTTGATTATAGTACATGTGTCTTTCAAGTTACTGCATTGCTGACACCGAAGATGCAGTATAATCCAACTGCTAGTGTTGCAAGGCAATAGCCCATAAATCTTACTTTCTCGTTCGACTTGCTCGTAACGTACTAGATTCTCGTCAAATTAAGTTTTCATCGGACCATCATTTCCTTGACGCGCGTTAGCTCGGCAGCCCTAAACTCGACTGTAGCTAATATCTGGCTGGCAAGAGGAAGGAGACATTGTCAAGTAAAAATCGTTGATCAACTGATTATGCCGATGTCCGGAGTTAATGTTCAAAATTGGTCTGTAGTATAGCAAGAAAAGGCGGCGTGTTATTGTCGAAGGTGATAGACTCGTCCCAGTAGTATACGTAGGTAGTCATGTTACTACACGACACAAGTAGGCTGTTAAAGCAGTACTTCACTCTCACCTTCCTCTCTTCATTGACATCGCCACAAACACTCTATTACGCTACACTGTGCTCCGCTCCGCTTGCACGTTTCATAGTCACATACACGAAAACGTTACACTTACACATTCATATTTGGCAGTGGAAGAGTGCACAATTGGGACGAGTAACGAATACGTTATCAGATTTAGGCAGCTTTAAGCCTTAGCAATTTCTCAACCCAGCGACATAAGAGATTTTCATTTCGTACATTATTATTCCATTATCAAGTACACACGTTTGAAATACATGTCTGTCAGGTGCGTAGATGTTATACTTCGGTGTCTACCGCCTCCACTCAACCGAAGCCAGATGTACTGTTTCCTTCTAATATTCAGACTTCCTATTTGTTTGCTGCAAACCGATATCGCTGTTAGTCACTGTGGTGAACAAGACCAGTTTACGCATTCCTCTAGACTATTGGTGGTGTAGATAGATTTTTTTCACCGTGAATACTAACATGTGGCGTACTTAGTTTGTGAAGAGCTAAATACTTGTACATGGCAGCCTGTTGATAGCTTAAGTTTCATCGAAAATTTTTTATTACTGCAGGCAAAAGTTTTTTTTTTGTTTTATTTTGCATCAGTGCAGGTCCGACTATTAATCACCCTTAACAGTGACTGTTTTTGATTCGGCCAAGATGCTCACTCATTCTCGTTTCTTCGCTCACTCATTCTCGTTTCTTCTCTATTTTTCTTTTTCCTGCTTCATACACTTATTCCCCCAAAGCGTAACTGAACTTCATTAATTTACTCGACATTTTGTTATTTATGCTCTCAACTGATCGTCTAAAGTTCTTTGGTGAAGACGTTGAAAGAGTTACTTGAATTATTTCAAGCGTAGTGCGGATAGCAAGACACAGTGCGTTGAGACACATCATATGTAATGCAAGAAACAGAAAGGATGGACATGGAAAGCTTTATCGATCGCTTGATATAAAGTTATTTATGTCGTATTGTAAGATAAACACCGGCCTGTTGCTGACGATTGATAAGAAACTAAGTTAGACATCTCGTCTTTCTCTCGCTGAGTTTATCATCTCGTCAACGCACGTTCGCGCGCGCGCGCGCGCGCGCGCGCGCGCGCGCACACACACACACACACACACACACACACACACACACACACACACACACACACACACACACACACACACACACACGAGTTAATTAAAGCGCTCTTCTTTTTCCTAGCGGACATTGAAAAACAAAGTAACGGTGGTATTACACTCAGGTAACTACAATATCTGGTTTATTCTAATTACCAGTGGAATTATTCAAAGCTCAAAGTGAAAAGACTCACTAACAATTACTCATTACTGTTTCTCGCTGAACAACGAAGTTAATTAATACAGTACAGATAGCATTCGAATGTTAAAACAGACAGAACTGATAACATTTTAGTTCGTGCATTTCTCTGATAGGAAGATACTTCATTTCGTATTTGAAGTAATGGTAATTTTTCGAGAGTTTGCAACTGCTGTATTTGAACTGAAAAAAAAAAATTAATCGTTGGTTTCCCGCTAACGCGGTAACAATTTTGCGGACGGCGACCTCCGATGTTTCAGGCGTCTATTGTACTGAACTGGATGTATAGGATTGTGTAAAAATTCAAAAATGTACGTTTAATTTATAGTTAAAAGAAGTACACTTACCATTGACTAACTTAAGTCTTATTTATAAACTAATAAGAATCATAGGCAGAAGTAAGATGTAGCCAGGTTGGGTATCGGAGTGAAAACTTACTGGAAGGCAGAATACAGAATGTTGTCATCCACAGTCGCGGATATGATGTCGGATGTGCTCCGAAGAAGTGTCATAGGGTCCATACTGTCGGTGTTATATATTTAACGATTTAGCGGATAGGCACTAAAAATTACAGTAATACCTAATCAGATCTGGCCACTTCATCAACCTAGTGTAGGGGCTGCCACCAGCACGTATAGTAGAGAATGATGAACTTAGGCGCTATACTAACAGTAAAAATCTTTAAGCGATTAGTAAAACTAGCATTAGTCAGCCAATGAAAATACTGAGGAGAAAAATGCGTGGTGATAGTAATGGAACGATGGCATGTACTCAGCTGTTGGTAAATAAAACTAGAGACTTTGATTCATTTGTAGATTGCCGGGAAACAGTATACGACGAATACAGTTTGCAAAGAACTCGTATAGACTATACTGAAATAGTGGTCAAAGTGTGTGTGATTCATAGCAGGTCGATCAAAAAGGCAACATCCGTGTCACAATGTCATTTGGGTCGCGCTAAAGTGTATCAGAAGTACTGAAAAATGTCACTAGCGTACAGTCAAAGAAAGACATTGATCAATCCGCGAAACCATTCTTGAATGATTCTAAGAGTTTGTCTTTCTAAGTCCGGCAGTTTCTTTCGTGTTCTTTACGTAGACCAATACAGCACGTACATCTAGATAAAAGAAATTATTCTTCCCGCTCACCATTCGTAAATCGGGCGAGAAGAAATTTTAATTCATGATAGGGAAGATATCCTCATTGTTGGCAGTTTGTAGTGACTCTGCAACGCTCAGAATGCGCATATCATAAACAGTGAGATGCTGCTGAATTGAATTTTTGGCCAGTGGTGAGTGCCTCCAGCTAACGGAGTATTGCCAGCTTCTGTAGCCGTACGAGCGAGGCTTGGACCACGACTGGAAGGAAGCGGCGCGAGGTGCGCGCTCCAGTAGCATGTGGGTCACGGCTGGAGCGGCCAGTGGACGCCGGCTTTCCCCGGACAGCTCAGCTCTCGTGGGCTCCACTTAGCTGCTCGCGTCTCGTCGCTTTCAACTCTTCTCCAGCTCCATACAGCCCGGCTGGGCTGTTCCAAATGTGTGGTGCGAAGACGTTACATACTGAGATGCTTGTGGTCAAGAAGCAGCTACAGCCATATTCGGCAAGCCAAATGCCATATTCGGCAAGCCAAATGCGGCGTGTGGCGGAGGATAATTTGTGTACGACTGTCTCCACCCCGCACTCCCCCCTTCCTTTCCCTTCTACAGTCGCTAATGGTGCTAGGAAAGAACGGTTGTTGATACGTCTGTGTGAGATCGTATCTCTGTTAAGTAAGGAAGGAAGTAAGATTCTTCAAGGAATGTAGGCTTTCGAAATTTTTTAATGAGTCGCACCGTGAAGCTGTCAGGCTTACAACACGAAACTGACCACCTCCATTCTCTGTCAATCCTGACTGGTATGGACCCCAGACTGACAAAGAATAATCAGCTATCGATCGAACGAAGTGTTTGCTAAGGTATCGAAGTATCCCCTTCGAGGAGAGACGACATGTAATGCGTACGTACACTCTGATATTTAATGAGTGTGACTGCTTCCAGTGCTTTTTTCGGCAGTCTTTTAATTGTACAGGGTGAGCACAAAGTCTTGCCCTGATCATAAAAATTTATAAAAGAATAACCGTTTGACATAAGTTACTTTTGCTGCCGTTACATAGGTTAGTCTTACTATTTTTTTTAATGACCACTTACGTTAGTAAACCTCAACGTGAGCTCCCTTGGTAGCTCGGAGAATGTCGAGGTGGTTTTTCTTCGCGGAAAAATCCATTACCGCTAACATTTATGTAGACGTTTTGCAACAGTTCCTTGCCGCACAGTTAGAAGAATATCAACCATGGATAATTTTCCAGCAATATGGAACACCACCTCCTCTTCTCCCCCCCCCCCCCCCCCCTTCCCAGTAGTGCGTGATTTCATGGATGAAACATTTCGGGATCGGTGGATTAGAAGGATTGGTCCAACACCCTGGTCATCCCGCTCTCCAGACATTACGCCCCCCTTGACTTATGTTTCTGGGGCTGTATCAAGGACAGAGTATTCGTCACACCAGTTGCTGTCGGCGACGAACTGAAGGCTAGGATTCAAGCTGCTGTGGGTACTGTCACAGAACACATGTTACGAAACACTTGGCGGGAACTGGAATACCGCCTCAACATTCTCCGAGCTACCAAGGAAGCACACTTTGAGGTTTAATAACGCAAGTGGTCTTAAAAAAAACCGTAACACTATCCTATGTAACGGCATCAAATGTAAATTATTATGGCAAACGATTATTCTGTAATAAATTGTTATAATCAGGGCAAGACTTTGTGCCCATCCTGTATAATAAATTTGGTTGGTCCAACCAGGAAAAGAAGCAAGTACGACGGGAAACACTTACAGACCTAAAATTTTTTCTTTACTTTCGCGTGCGCGTCTTTACCTGGTGTCTCATTAATGCGATCATTTCGTAAGGTGATACTATAAGGCAGCAGAGCTGTGGCGCAGTCTCTCTCTTCCCCCCACCCCCCCCCCCCCCACCCCCTCAAACAGGAGTTCTCAAAGTCAACGCCACCTTTGTGCCCAGTAAATTTGTAACACTTAGACTACACCTCTAACGATTTAGTATGATCTTTAGTGCCATGAAGAGTAGCCACGTGTCTCTAAACTGGTCTTACTTTACACAAATTCCACGTATTCGTCACGCTTCACATCGTTTATTACAGTTATGTCTAGATATTTAAACGATTTCAGAAGATCCAGAAGCTTTTAACTAGCGCTGTAATTTTATACTGTGTTTTTTTCCTAGGTTTTGTGCGCATTACTTCACGCCTATTCGTACTTAAAGTGGTTCGTCGTTTGTTTACAGCCAACTAGTGATGTGGGTTGGGCAAATGCCCAGTGAGCAGGACATTTATAAAGTGGCATTTGCCCAGGAATTTTCCCAAAGCAGTTTTAAATGCCTAGAAACAGGACATTTGATATAAGAAAGTGGTTTTAGAAAGTTTTTACTGTTGGAATGTAGAATTTACTAATTAAAATAAAGAATGGAACGATAAGCCAGATATTAAAAGTTAGTGAATGTGTACTCTTAAACCTACGTATATCATTTCATTGCCTTTATTTCTAAAAAATTTTAACTTGGTGTACCAAGGAAGGGCGCGTCTTACTGACAGCCACGTATCATTTATAGTGTACCCTCTCGTTTTACCCTCCTCCCCCCTCCTCTCTCTCTCTCTCTCTCTCTCTCTCTCACACGCGCGCGCGCGGGCGGGCGGTGGTTCCCCAATCAGTAAAGAAGGTGTGTTGGAAAACACCTTTTCCAATACAAATTATCAACTAAATTTTTTTATAAGTACCATTTATCAATT
Source organism: Schistocerca nitens (assembly GCF_023898315.1). Lineage (NCBI taxonomy): Eukaryota > Metazoa > Arthropoda > Insecta > Orthoptera > Acrididae > Schistocerca > Schistocerca nitens. The sequence goes on along the minus strand of NC_064621.1, from coordinate 153,907,203 downwards.
AATCTTTAAAATTCACAAGTGCCCAGGCATTTATCTTGGGCATTTGCCTCGGCTTCAAAATACTCAGACATTTTACGCAACTACAGCCAACCAGTGGCGATACCATGCTGTACACAGTAGCATCGTCATCGTCAGGAAATTAGCTGCGATTGCTTCAGACCTTATCTGATTACGAGGTCACATACGTTGAGAACATTAGGAATTCTGTTACAACGCCATGGTACAAACACTACAGTAATTTCGTTCCTGTCAGTTGTTCGTTCCACATTATTGACTTACGTGGTTCTGTCAGTGAGACATTCTTCAAACCAATCATATACTTGGATCATATCAGGATATCTTTTTGTTAATTCACAGTGCCTTAATGTGCCGGAAAGGGAAACGGGCGTCGCCGAAGACGAATTTGCAAGTAGGCACTTGCGGTGGAGGAGATTCGTTGAAAACGAGTTGAAGGCTAATTAGAACTGAAAAAGTTTAAACCTGGTAACTATTGTCGCGAGTATTCAAAATGTTTCAGATGTTTTGTACACGCTACCACGGTGCTGCTGGTGAGCAGTGACGTGCAATTCGAGTTTTATAGCTTTAGATCATCTCACAGCAACAAATTTTCTGCTGGTCGCTGCTCAGGGAACAGAGTCAGAAAACAGTATGAACCGTTGTATGCCGTTGTTTGTGCCTGCTTTCTCGCTCACTGTAGTCTCTTGGGTTCAGTGCCCGACGGCCAGAGGACGCAAATGCGCCGACAGCATAAGGTCCGAGCGATCTATTTTTCACTCGGCAGACGTACATCCCTGCTTGTCCCCGTTCTTAGCGCGGCACGTGGAACCTTCAGCGTACCTGGCAACGCGGGCAGCTGACGTCACTGGGAAATACGAGACGCTAGCCACTTCGGAGCGTGACTTCGTTGCACGATCCTCTGCCGATTAACCCTGCAACGCTCCGACCGATCATCGTTCTTCGTGCCGCTCAATGCGAAAATTGCTACTATTGCAGCTGGAATTAAAATTTGAAACACTTGTGATGTGTTGCTAAGTCAGCCGATGTCGCGTTGGCTTCTGAGAACACCACGAGCAGGTCTTTAAAAAAAATCATGGAAAGAATGTGACAAACTAGTGACGTCCGTGCTGTTCGCAGTAGTAAGGAAGAGAGAGTTCCTAGAGACTCCAGCCATCAAGTCTAGGCGTGGTAGGAAGAAAGTACTTGCGGTCTAGATTTCAGGAAGAACCTACACTTTTCCCCCACATAGTGGTGCTTCACTTAGCACCTTGGTGTACGCTGAAATGAGTGTAACTGAAAGCCCACTCTGTGAGAGATCAACTGGAAACAAATAACAATCTTAATATATAGCAAAATGTGCATGGCTCATTAGTTATCGGATCTCTTTAATTAGTGGGCACGAAACACGCGTCTTAACGAGGTGAAGCAGTGCTTAAGGCACTAGGCTATCAGTTTGTTTTTTTTTTTTTTTTTTTTTTGGGGGGGGGGGTGAGGCGGTTCAGTTCCATGTCCCACCTTCCAAGAGTATGGTTTTTAGGGGCTTCCTAAATCACTTCAGGTGAATGCGGGATAACTTTTTTCCGGTCAAAGTAGATGCTCCGCCTCCAATGAGTCCATCGTCGACAGGAATGCATTTCCCAAAGAAAATGTACACGCCAATACGAGTGCATTTATTACATTTCCATTGACTCAAGTACTCGCTGTAGACTACACGTTTAAATACCCTCTAGCCTCTTCACTCTTTAACCTTAATCGTATGCTTTTAGTGACTCTGGTTCTGTTTCCATCAGTGATCAAATATGCACTCTCCGATGGAGTCGCCGGAAGCAGTGGAAGATACGTTCACTCAACGACGGCAACCTTATCATGCCACTTTCGGATCTGTATAGAGGGTCGTGTACAGTAACTCAGTTGCTACGGTGTTACTTGTTTTTGTGAATTTTCGCTCACTCTTCCTGTACACGTGATAGTAATTTACCGTTGCAGTGGGGTTAAAGTACCGACTGCGTTAATAGGAAGTACCGCCGAGTCAAAAAGTTTCCATTACAAGCATAGAACATATTGCATGTTACACATAGGCGGGTAACATCCGTGCCGAAGTTTAGCACTAGCCACGGATCGGTTTTCTGAAAACGGAGGTTTCTCGCCACTCCTTTCGGAGTGCGGTTGAAAAGCAAGCTAGGGAATTTCAAGCAGTAAATCTCCGTGCTTTCGGGATAACTTGGCTTCCCCGAATCCCATATAGGTGAGGGGTCCTTTCGCTTTAGATACTTTTTACGCTTAAAATATAATCTATTTTCACTTTGACGAATGAACGTTGTGTGCTTATAACGGCTAGCGTACATTCTTCACCGTACAACCGCCAAAATGGATATAGCGATCTAGTTAATTTATTTTTCGAATGCAGCTAAGTTGTTTTTGCTGCCAGAGTTGGATAATTTGGAGAGTTCTACTCATCTTTCGTTTATTTACACAGTTCATAGATTAGCCAAATCATTGGAGGTATGAAAAAAATTATCTTCTCATATTGTTGGGCCACAGTCATTTTACTTTAAGTGAACTCATCGTCAATATCTATTGAATTCAGTAGATATTAAATAGATTATGATCCATCGAGATCAATAGATTTTGACGATGACTTTAAGTGAAGTATGATTATATCCAACATTGTTGTACTTGTTAATGGTTTAAGGTCGAAATCATGATTTTAATATAAAATAAAGAAGTTTGCACGGTCGAACGGCGGAAATATGATTCTAACATAAAAAATGCTATTTGATGGTAAATATTTTAGGAACGGCATAAGTTAAAAAAACTTCAGCATTTCTTCCAGTACACTGGCTTCATACTAGTTTTAGACCCGCAGAAGGGCAAAAGGGTGACTCGTCTTCGCAGGTTAAAACTGTGTCATGGTCGGGAACTCGAATCTAGGAGCTCCACCTTCCGCGGGCAAGTGCTCTGTCGACTGAGCTACCCATGCCCGACAAGACTCGCGACCTTTCTTCGCGGCTTTACTTCCGCCACTACGTCTGATCTGCTCTCCACACCTCACAGAAGTTGCTGCAGGAGCGATTGTATCGCGTTATTCGCGGACGTAAACTTGCGGGGGCGTATCGAGAGTAGTGCTTAGATAGGTCAGTCGATAGCGCACTACTCGCCAAAGGCAGATGCTCAAGGTTAGAGTCCCGCCCCACCACATAGATTTTTAGCAGTCAGTAAGTTCCAAATCAGCACTGCAGAGTTCTAGTAAATAATTGAACCAGTATCTCCTATCTCGGCGGAGCTAAATTGCGAGGTATGTGTATGCAGAAGTAGGAAAAAGGTTTGATGTGACAGTGACGTTTGATACCGTTCACGGTGAGAGGGGACGCCGTGTTTAGATTGCAACGGGAGAGCATTTTGTGTCGCGTGACGGCGTTGCCGTCACGTGACGTGTGGAGAGTCACTTTGTCGGCGAGTATTGTCTGCGTGTGCTGCACAGCTGGAACCAGAGAGACTGTCCGATAAGGGCTGGAAGTGAAACCACGCGCCGATGGAAGTGGGGAACCGGTCGTGGGAGCAGAGAGCTGCGAGCCCTTAAGACGGTGCCGGTGCGGTGGCGGCGGCCGGCGTGGTTACTTTCGACCTTCGCGGCTCCGCGCCGGGACGGGAACGTGCCGCGCCGAGGTCAGGCCGCCAGGCGGCAAGCCGGCACCGTTACAGAGCCAGCCGCCGGCTGCGTGGGCCCGCGGCGAAAGCACCGCTGAAGCGCTGTCAGCGGTGCACCTGACGTCGACTTGTGGAGGGCGGCCCACGGCGAGACCCGTAGGCGTTCACCGATTGCGTGCAACTAAATGAGCGATGAAAATATTATGAAAGAGATGAATGCTACTCACCATACAGTGGAGATGTTGAGTCGCATACAGACACAAGAGAGTGTTAAAAAGTAAACTTTCGGCCAACAGGCGTTCTACTGAACGAGGCCACACACACACACACACACACACACACAAACGCGACTCACACATGACCACTGTCTCGCTGCCGAGGTCGGTCTCTCTCTCTCTCTCTCTCTCTCTCTCTCTCTCTCTCTCTCTGTGTGTGTGTGTGTGTGTGTGTGTGTGTGTGTGTGTGTGTGTGTCAGAGTGGTGGTGGTCGTTAGTGCGAAGACTGATTTGCGCAGCTACCAACGCTGCTTTATCCTGTCAAAGTCTCTTTAGTCACTGCATAACTACTGCAACTTACATCCCGGGTGATCAAAAAGTTAGTATAAATTTGAAAACTGAATAAATCCCAGAATAATGTAGATAGAGAGGTACAAATTGACACACGTGCGTGAAATGACATTGGGTTTTATTAGAACAAAAAAAATACAAAAGTTCAAAAAATGTCCGACTGATGGCGTTTCATCTGATCAGAATAGCAATAATTAGCATAACAAAGTAAGACAAAGCAAAGATGTTCTTTACAGGAAATGCTCAATATGTCCATCATTCCTCAACAATAGCTGTAGTCGAGGAATAATGTGAACAGCACTGTAAAGCATGTCCGGAGTTATGGAGAGGCATTGGCGTCGGATATTGTCTTTCAGCATCCCTAGAGATGTCGGTCGATCACGATACACTTGAGACTTCAGGTAACCCCAAAGCCAATAATCGCACGGACTGAGGTCTTGGGACCTGGGAGGCCAAGCATGACGAAAGTGGCGGCTGAGGACACGATCACCACCAAACGACGCCCGCAAGAGATCTTTCACGCGTCTAGCAATATGGGGTGGAGCTCCATCCTGCATAAACATCGTACGTTCCAGCAGGTGTTTATCAGCCAGGCTGGGGATGATGCGATTCTGTAACATATCGGCGTACCTCTCGCCCGTCACGGTAGCAGCTTTGCTGACCAGCGCCATCTCTTGGACATTTTGTGAACTTCGTTTTTTGTTTGGTTCTAATAAAACCCCATGTCATTCCAACCATGTGTGTCAATTTTTAGCTCTCTATCTACATTACTCCGTGGTTTATTAAGTTTTCAAATTTATACGGACTTTTTGAACACCCGGTATATTGGAACCGTTTACTATACTCGTGTCTAGATCTCCGTTTACAACTTTTACCTCCAACACTTCCCCCCATTACGAAATTGACAATTCCTTCATGTCTCTGGATGTGACTTATCAATTGAGAACACTTCTTTTAGTCAAATCATGCCATAGATTTTTTTCCCTCCAATTCGTTTCAGTACCTCGTTACTAGTAACTCGATCTACCCATCTAATCTTCAGCTTTCTTCTATAGCTCCACATTCCAAAAGATTCTCCTTCCCTCTTGTCTAAACTGATTACCATCCACGTTTCGCTTCAATATAAGGCTACACCGCAAAAGATTTCTGGAATTAGATGTTCACATATTCCTCTGCATTTTATATCCTCAGTAGTTCGACCATCGCCAGTTTCCAATTAGCCCAACTCGCTCACTCCTTTCAGTGTGTCGTTTCCTAATCTAATTCTCTCAGCGTCGCCTGGTTTAATTTGATAATTTGAGTACGTTCCATTACTCATGGTTTACTTTTGTTGATGTTCATCTTATAACCCATTTTCAAGATCCTATCCATTCCGTTCAGCTGTCCTCCCAAATCATTTGCCGCAAACTTCTTATTTCCTTTACCCGAACTGTAAAATTCCCTTTACAAATTTCTGCTTTCCTTTATCGCTTGCTCAGTTTAAATACAGAATAACGCGTAGGATACGCTACAACAGGGTACTGATATGAATTCGGGAAAAATAAATACGACACAACTTCACCAAAAGACGTGATAGGACGTGTCTTTGATACATCAGTCAGTCATCTGTTTGGTTATGAAAAGAAGTGCGGAGGGTACAAATTGTAGAGGGAGACAAAGGGACGACTACAGTGAGCAGTTTCAAATGGATGTAGCTTGCAGTGGTAAAGGCAAAGGGACTTCCACAGAACAGATTAGTGCAGAGAGATGCAGCAAAGCAATCTTCGAAGTGGAGACCGCAACAAGAACGATTCGTAAATAGTGCTGTTAAGTAGTTTACTATTGCTTATAGCTACGTAGTTGCTCAAAGTAGTAAAAATCATATCTGGGGAAATAGTTACGTAGTTCATTTATTTATTTGTCTGTTTGCGGGCACATGTCTGCAGTTCTGGCACGCACTGAAGTCCACGCGGCGCAGTACTACAGCATGCGTTTATAGGAGCCAAAGCAAAATGACGCAATCACTTGGTGACATGGAAAAGTCCACGCATCTTCTTCAGCCTTCTGGATCGGTGTGGCACAGCCTGAAAAATTTCTCCGTTGCTGCATAAAAGGAATTGCTGCATGATACTCCATTTCGCCAATGACCTGTGCAGTTTTATTTGGCTCTTTTAGCGGAGTGACACGGAGTTGTGGTGTGGGGGATTTCAGTTTGTACCAAATCTGCAGACATGTGCCCACAAAAAAAGTAAAAATGATGTAACTTCGTTTATTCGTGGTGGGATTAAAACTTTGACTACCCCTGATACGTGTATCATAATTCATGACGGAAACTGACAGATTAAAGTGTACGAAATAGAAGTAAAGACGCTACAGTAAACAGGGGTCCGCAAACGAGCTTCTTGCGAATTTGTTGGTTACGAGCTGTCTCCAAATTCGGCACGAAATACTGTCGTAGTTAGTGCAAATGCATTTGCAAAATAATTTTTTTTCCTTCGATTAAGGCCGCGTCGAATTGAGCACAAACCACCCATGGCTCAGTTGGAAACGACGATCCTAAATGATGGGGCATCGACACATTTTGCTATTTAAAACATATAACGCCCGAATATAATCAAAGTTGAATAGGTCGAACAGGACCTGTACTTCTGTGTCTCGCAGATCACTCGAGTTCCACCCTCTGGATGACTGTCTAGGGTCATCTCTGAAGTGAAGTCACGGAGCAGCGAATTGCGCAGTCATCAATATTTACGAGAGAGACCCGGGAATGTTTGAAAGAAATCGGAACTGATTAAAGAGACGAGTGTAGTATTGCATTCAGATGCGAGGATGACACTTGAAACCTCTTCTTTGACAGATACGAGTGTACGGAAAATATTAACGCGTAATGTGGTAAGTAGCATTGTATTTATTGTTAGGTAGGTCATGGATGAAATTTGAGCCCAAATAGATGGGGGCCAAGTCGAAAAAAATAACATTTCAAGTTCAGTTATACGAAACAGGAAAGTATGTCATACTGAAGTCCCTAGCTGCTCATAACAAAATATTCGCGGATATTTCGCCGTAAGTTAGTTTACGTATGCAAGTTTAGTTGAATCTGTTTGCTTATATTATCTGTACTCTCACCTGTGTCAAACTCCGATCTTCATTATGATACGCCGTGTACGTACAACAGAGGCTCCCTCCGGTAGTCCTGTCTCAGATGGTGAAACTAAAGCTCGAATTAAATAACGTCGGGATTGACAGATTTCAGTGACGGGAGGCAGTGTTGCCGGTGTGCAAGCCAGCCTTGCGTGACAAAGCCTCTGCAATGTACGTAGAAAACAGGCAACACAGCGAGAATAGCGATTGGCTGGCGACTGGTATCTATCACTCGACTCGCTGATAACGTTAACCACAGAGTCATTCTAATCGACGTACATTAGCACCAGTAGCAAAACTGCCTGTCTATTTTCAATGGTTTTGGTCGTTTCTTGATGTATACCGACGGTGTCAGTGTCGCGGTGAACTGGAAAATACGTAAAAGAAATCAGTTCTCAGAAAAAGCTCTTAACAGAACATACAACGTTCTCTAAAAAGTGCTGCCTTCTTAATTAAGACAATTTATTAAAAAAAGCTGCAGGTTCGTATGTAGATACGATCACGTATGAGTCTTTTCAGAAACACCATTAGAAACAATAGATACATATACCCACTAAAATAAGAGTGCAGTACAGTAATGGTTGTATTTGAGCAATTCGACGCTCTCTTTTTTTGCCCCCTTTGGCTGAAGATAACCGTTCCTACTCCGAGAATGATACTGGCAAGCATGAAATCATAGACTTATTTTAGGTGATACTAATTGACTAGTGCAGCAATCATTTTCCGTTATGATGCGTTTTAGGAACATGCGATGAATTCAGTTACAGTACGAAGAAATGAAGTGTGTGCTTCGATGGACAACCTTGCAGTGAACAATTCACGTCACTTGTTTCTCTCATTTGTACTTCCGGAGAAAAGAACAATGCCGACTGTGGAAGCTGTATGCACACTTTCCATACATCCTACTGTATATGTAACCCACTGCGACACAGAACGTCACAGTGGTGCTCTCTCTACGAAGCGTAGACTTCCAGAGATTTGGCTTTACAGAATATTTACCTCTCCTGTTTATAATAAAAACACGCACTTACTCTCTTAAATTTTGTGTGTGTTTAACCCCGGATATGCCTTCCAGCACCATTATAGATAATAAAGTACATTAGATAATTTGCTTATTGAGCAAATAAACTTATGCCCGACACCAGATTACGCGAAATTGCAACAGTTCCCTCATATCCTAACAAATTTCCATCCTCCTCAAGGCAAAAAATTAACGAATGTGTAATTACAGTAATAATATTGCAAATCATTTGGTTTGTTTCCTCTCGTGTAGTTGAGTGTGAAGTCAGACTGATTTAAGGAAGTGAAGCTACAGTGAAAAATTCCTTCGAGATGTTAGAACCATTCTCAGCCGCGTTATAATGTTTTTAATGTGCGACATGCTGTTTGTCCATGTACACGGCTGAGCTGTCGCAACACTTTCTCGTGCGCTATTGTGTACGTCCAGAGGCGGAACAGAACAGGCCGCGTTGACTCATATTCCAGAATACCGCAGCTGCGTGGCGCCTTTCACCTCTCCAAGTAGAAACCTGTGACGAATAATGTCGTCTTCGGTTTTCTGCCGAAGACCCTGGCGCTTTCGATACTGTTGCAAGGCACTGACTTACTTGGAAGTAAGCGACAGGGACTCCGTGCTCTGCTTCGCTGCGGTGGAATACGTCATACAGTCGTGAGATGGCTTTTTTGTTTAATTACTGCTCTTGGTATATACCCGTAATAACTTTGTCATCATCTCTTCGCTTTTCATTCCCCTGGGGAAACTTACAGGCTGCAGCATTGAAGAAATAGAAAAACATAATGACTCAAATAGACCACTGATGCCAACTGAAGATTCAGAAATGGCTGTGCTTGGGTTAGTGAGAAAAACAGTGTTTACCAAAGACTTTGAGGAACTGCGACTGCTATTGCGCGGGACGTAATTACTACATGGAAAAGCACAACAGAAGTAAAATTGAAGCATTCTAGTAATATTAATTCAGACGCTCCTTAAGCAGTTTCAAAAAATATTACTAGCGAAGCGTTTGACACTCCACCTTCAGGTGACAACATAAAACCAAAGATTGTTACCAGAAGATAGTTTTATATCCGGAACGCGTCGTGGCTAATGATGTTGTGTTTGTTAAACAAGTCAGGAATTCAAATTGTAAAGATGACATTGTATGCGTTAAGTTGTAATGCTGTTATGCATCCCACTTCGCTGTGCACTTCACAGACGCACATTACAAAATATATATGAATGGAAATAAAACAAAATACGGTCGCCAGTCGCGAATTGACAAGATTAGGAAATACGTAAGAAACAGAAATACAAGAAAAACATTACCCAAAGCTTAGTTTGGAAGTCCAGGAACGAGATGACAGTAAAGTAATGTAAAATGTGGGAGACAAGGGACTGCCTAACGTAGGAACAACATTATACTGAGAAAAGATGAAGGCTATCTGATCCACAGTTTAGATAGATGAGTGGCTATATATCCATTCCATGCACTGCGTGCGCGTTTCGAGTTTCGTATGGCACTAGTTGTGATTCCAGAATTATGTGCAGTTGGGGCGGTTCCTGGAGCCTACAGTTTCGTCCATCGATTGTGCTGCTGGCAACGTGCGTTACTGCATGGTTCTACAAAAGATGTTAAACATCACACTCAGAAATGAGAAGTGTGAGGGAAGGCTGGACTTAACGACAAATGCTTCCGGCCGACAGGAAAATATAAGCCGAATACGAGAAGTAGTCAGTGCCGGCGTGTGAATCGACGTTCGATTAGGCTTTTGGAAGAGTCTGTGGTCCCATAGCTGTCAGCATTTCTATGTACACGAGATGAGAGCTGTGGTAACGTAGTTATTTCGAGTCTGAGGCCGCCTTCAGCGCACACGCCAGTCGTGCGTTGAGAAACTTGGCAGCCGGAGCGGTCCCAGCCGGCCTCGTTGCCCAAGGTTGAACCAGGAATGCGATTATTCCCTTCATCGTGTCGCCGCTGCCGCCCTCACCCGCCTAGCACAGAAATAATAGTATCCCCCGTGCACGCGCTGCTCGGCTTTTCGGTATAATCGCCACAGTTTCCACTACATGCATTACTTCGTGGGTGTCCCAAATAATGTAGGATCTCTTAAATACTTCGTTAGCGGTTCAAGAAATGAAAGCAAACTCATCGAGAAGTGAGAGTGGCCTATATTATCATCCACTGTTAATACCTAGATCGGTAACGTATGTATATGTTGACGTAAACGTGTCACTGTACGCAGTCAAATTCATCTGAAACAGGGCGTGGAAGCGAGAAGCGGCAAGACTTAGTGACGCTTACAAGGGACTGCGCTGTTCAGGCATTGTATTCGAATTACTTATGTTACGTACTTCAAGAAGTATGTCGGTAGATACGAGTATTAACAATACAGCATAATATTTGCTTCTTTGTCTGCTATCACACGTCGAATCGCTTGTGCCTATATGACGGAACCATTTGCGAAGTAATATGTCAACGTTACGTGGCAAATCGTGCATGCTTCTCAACTATTTAAAAGCCTCAGTCACGGTATACTGCATACACAATGACGAGGCCGTTTTGTTTATGTAAAGATGTACTACTACTTTTACTATGTACGTCAACGTTACAGAATTTTACTACTGTTTCGCAACTGTGAAATAGTTGCAGGTTTTTAGTCCGTACCTTACATCGAACATATCTTACGTGAAACGAAGATCGCGCCTGGAGCTTCCTACAGATGATGGTACTGCGCCTCTAGGCGCAGAATTATGTGTACTAAAACTGGAACTATTTTGGGACATAACGTTTTCTCGCTCAAACCCATGTCGCCATTATCCCCATAATTGAGCTCATTGAGGCACTCCCTGTCAGGTCTGCAAACCTTTCTCTCTCCCCCCCCCCCCCCTCCTCTTCCTTCCTCTACATAAATTATCTTTTGCCTCAAACTTTTTAAAAAAGAGCCGTTTTTATTTTTGTGGGTTTATTTAATAACAATTCATTACGGTCATCGGTATGACAGTCTTATCAAGTGGTCACGTAGGTGTAAGACAAACATAATCTTGCGAAACGCTTATCATGGCTGCAGGTGTGAGACGTGATAAGTGCTGATAATGTAGAGAGAAAATTTAAATAAATTGATCTCTCTCCACCTACCTACTCTACGGGTTATCATTCCGTATTCCACATTTCCCATTGTCTTAGCCAGTTTGACCGGTTTTACATAATTTTACATATTCAAGTGATGATGCGATCCTAGTCCCGTTACTCAGATTAATTTCGTAAAACCTTAGCTCATTACGTATAAAATACGGTTGATGAGCCACTTGTGCACACCAACTCCTACAGTCGTAAGGAACTACTCCATGCCGCGCTGAATCTCGAAATTGCCCCAGTTGAAAGTTATTTTCCCCATTCTAATGCCTTTATCTGGTGGATATGGCGACATCGGCGAGGCATACTGAGCAGTAGAAACGTTATGTCCCAAATTTTTTAACATCCCGTGGGTGAGGATAATCCTTCCATTGCGGAACGCAAGGCGTAGCCCTCGTACTGCCCTTCACTTGCCAAGCATTGCTCGCTCCCTCCGTGCTGCCGCCCACCGCTAACCTGCGACGTCAGCACCACGGGCCCTCCGCGAAGAGCACACTCCCCGGAGCCCCGGCGGCCAGCCGGCCGAGCTCCGCTGCCGCGCTCGAAAACTCCTGCGGCTGCCCTTAAATACGTTCCGTGGCGCCGCCTCCGTCGACGTCACGCCGCCGATCCGACCAATCCGCGCGCAGTGACGTCAAGCGGCGACAGTGGCGCAACCTGCTCCGCTGTTGCTGGCTCGTCGCTTGTGGCCAGCGCGATGCTCGGCGGTGGCGGGCTCTCGCGCTCGCTCGAAAAGCAGACCTGTGACGTCTGATTGGTCTCATTGCGTCTCGGACCGGGGCCCTGGCCCATTCCAAGGTCACTCGCTCGCGTCCGTCTCGCGGGCCATCAGAGTTCGAGGCCATTTTATCTGCCGTTTGTCGTTTCGATATAGCTGGCACGTTCTGTGATATACACGGAGTTGGAACGGCACAGACTAAAACTGTTTACTGTGTAGTGTGCCCACAGACGAACAAAATATCTGTAATGACATTTTCCTCCTTAGATTGTAATTAGTTTCTATTCTCCACCATTGACCAATTCCGCCTATTGCGCCATATTCAAGTTGTAGTTGAAGTGTATGAGCTCGAGCCACCAACGCTCTCCTGTTACAAGCATATGGAGGGCGAACATAAAAACTTATGACGGGTAATGATGCGTACTACTGATATCAAAACTTCTAAAAAGTAGCAGGGTTGCTACTGTTTAAAATGTTTTATACCAATCTACGTATGACTAACTACCTAACTTTTATGTTGGCTCGCCAAATGCTCGCAGCTAGATAGGTTAACGGCATGCTCCTGTACGTCAACTACCGTTTGAAAATATAAATCAGCCTATAGTGAAAAATAACTTCAGTCGAAGGTTCAAAATATTGTCATTTCAGAACGTAATGTTTCTACGTGGTATCACTGAGCAAGCTTTGATCGATTTGGCAGCCGAAGATGGCGCATAGTGCGTTCATTTATTGAGCGCCTAGTTTAGAGGTTACAGAAAATATGTAAAAGCAGCCTCATCCCGCACTATTTACCGCTGGAATGGAAGTAGCCAAAGATAAGGTTCTAGCTTTCTAATGTGAAATTGGCTACAGCAGGAGTAGAGTGCAGAGCTAATGGACATTTTCAGTGTTTCCATACAGTGGTACTTAAAATATTACGCGTTTAGGCGTGCTTAATGACGTATATCGCTATGTACTAATTACTAAATAACAGTTGTAACGTATATCCGTGAACCGAGCGAGGTGGCGCAGTGGCTGGGAGACTGCGTCTCGCATCCGGGAGGGCGGAGGCTCCCACGTCCATTCGTATTTGGGGGTTTTCCGTAATCCGCATAAAGCAAAAGCTGGCGGTGGTACGTCTGAAAAACACACTGCCGACTTCTTCCCCCTCTCCTCCCCTCAGAGCTTGTGCTTAGTCTCTCATGACCTCGTCATTGATATGACGCTAAATCTTAATCACACATTCGCCAGTACTCCTGTTCCTAATCATACACCGGAGTATCGTTTACTTGTTTTAAGTTCGTTATTGCTAACACAGATGCGATGTTAGCCAAAAGTCTTTAGATTTGTACCAATTGACGACTAGGTATCTGTGATATCAGTGAAAAATGCAAGCTGTTTGGAAACTTCATTCACGCTGCATGTGTTACACTACCATTCATGCATGTAAAAAGTTAGTGGGCATTTTGCTACACGTAATAAATAAAATGTGAGCATCTCCATTATATACCAGTGGTCTTAGTGCAGTAGGGACTTCCACTTGACTGAAAGATACTACAGTGACCATCTTTGATGTCAAGTAATGTCCGCTTTACATTTGATGTTTTGCCAATGTACTGTATAAGAATTGTACCTCTCCGTAAATCAGAGTAGTGAACGCTTATTTGCTACCAATGACTGCAGTAAACACGGGAATGTAGTTTCATTAAGGAGCAACGACCTTCGTGACCTACTTGGCTGCTTCTCTCGCTCTCTGGGCGTGCTGCTTCGCACCCAAGCGAAGCGATGGCAGGAAAGTTTTTGTTCTTTATAAATACGTTCCACAGGTGAATTTTAGCATAGTGGCATCCACGGTGATAGCTTCGAATAATACACCTACCGTCTACCCTAAAGGAGACTGGTGAGGTTTTCCAGACATCTTACTTACCCCACCATTCTGCTAAGTACTCAGGTATGGTGTCTTCCACAAGACTAAATTTCAATCGCTTATGTGGTATTGTGCCTACATCCGTCAAATTAAAATTCTTCTTATTTTCTTCTACATTCGTTGTAGCCAGTAAGGACCCCGTTATTTCAAGCATTTTCCTGCGACGCAACATCTGTACGTACTCGAGATTCGTTGCTGGTTTTGTTTTTCGCACTGTGTCGATGGAGATTGTGTTTTGGTTCTGGGATAATAATACTGACAAGGGAACCTCCCCATCGCACCCCCCTCACATTTAGTTATAAGTTGGCACAGTGGATAGGACTTGAAAAACTGAACACACATCAATCGATAAAACAGGAAGAAGTTGTGTGGAACTATGAAAAAAATAAGCAAAATATGCAAACTGAGTAGTCAATGCGCAGGATAGGCAACACAAGGATAGCGTGAGCTCAGGAGCGCCATGGTCACGTGGTTAGCGTGAGCAGCTGCGGAACGAGAGGTCCTTGGTTCAAGTCTTCCCTCGAGTGAAAAGTTTACTTTCTTTTTTTTCGCAGAGTTATGACCGTTCGTTCATTGACGTCTCTGTTCACTGTAATAAGCTTAGTGTCTGTGTTTTGCGACCGCAGCGCAAAACCGTGCGATTAGTAGACGAAAGGACGTGCCTCTCCAATGGGAACCGAAAACATTTGCTCGCAACGTCATAGGTCAACCGATTCCTCCACAGGAAAACACGTCTGATATATTCTATACGGCACTGGTGACTGCATGTGCGTCACATGACAGGAATATATTGTCCACCAACCTAACTTGTACACTTGGCGAATGGGTAAAAAGATTCTTCTACCTTGCCCGATTTAGGTTTCCTTGTGGATGTGATAATCACTCCCAAAAAAGTGATGAAAACATAAGAGTTGGTCACATAAACTGCAACAAATGAATGCAACAGTTTCACAGTCGCGCAGTTTTCCCTGTGCTCTGTGAAAATATATGTTTTTAACGTTTTCAAATTTTTCCGTGTGTAGACCGTCACATCCTGCATGTTCAAGCAAATCTGAACATGTCCTGGAATTTTGGAGAGGGAAGTTGATTATGTGCGAGTGCCTGAACTTGATAATTGTCTAATTAAACTTTTCGCTCGAGGGAAGACTTGAACCAAAGACCTCTCGTTACATTTTTTTTCTTGTTTTTTCTTTTTGTTTTTTCTTTTAGTTCTCGCATTGCGAAGTGAAGGACTGTGAGCAGTGAGATGTCGCTGTTGGGGTCCGCATAGTGTCCCTGTAAGGACATTAGTTTCTCCCTGTTTTCCGGCCGATCCTCGTTTCTTACGTAACAGCTTTCACCCGCACCGCAGTCTCCGCAGCTTATAGCCACCGCAGCCACCATCCGCGCCCAGTCTTCCTAGAATAAATACAGTTCTGCTGATTTGCTATATTCTTCACAATGGTGCCTGCCTCCTCCGTTTTCATTTGAGTTTTTTTTTCTTATGTTGCTGTGCGTCCTTCAGTAGCTTGCTGTTCATTTAATATCTTGTAAATAATACACGCTGTTGCTTTGTGTTCATCATTCGTAGCCACCTCAGAGAGAACAGTATGGGACAATACACAGTGGACACCGCGATTAGCATCAGTTCGTTTACAATATGTACGGCCACCCATGCGGGCACGAAAGTCTCAGCAGTCACAAGATACGTACCAGTTGATAAAAACTGACCAGTACATTGCAGCGAACTAGCATGCAAGAGGTGGAAATGAGCCCATGTGCTGCATTCAAAAGATGCTAACCAGGCAAGCAGGTTAGCCTGTGTGTGACTTCTATTGGCGGTGTCCCACATCTTGATAGGCTAGCGTCAGTTCTTCCTCCATCTTCGCCTCACGAACTAAGCAAACACTTAATACAAAGAAAATAAAAAACGATTCACTAGCAAGTGACGCTCAAACTTTTCAATTTGGGTTAAGGCAAAGACGTGTCAGAACTAAAAACGTAAATCTAGGATGAACTAGTGCAGTCACAAAACTGAATAGTCATCATTGTGCCATCTGTTGCACAATAGCCGTATACCGTAACAGAAATCTCAAAGTATCTTAATGAGGAAGAAGAATGTACTGCGAAGTCTTCTTATTCCAAATTTCGTTATTCGTATTCTATATTTTGTAATGGCCACTTAGAGATCAGTACAAACCATTCATCAGGCATACTGCAAACCTATATTTTTCCATCCAAATGAAACATCGTGTTGCGATACTCCTCGAAAATAGTTTCCGCTTTCCACGTTCCACCTCACCTGTACTTGTCAGTATTATTCAAGGCATAGGCGTCTATAAGGTAGGGGGAAATAGCTCCCACAATCTTTCTTCTGCCATCTCGTGACGCCTTTATCGAGCTGCAGAAAGGGACCGATTCAACACTTTCACGTGCCGATTCCCAGCACAACTTGAACATGACAGATACATTCGTGTCCATCATCCGTCCCATAACCGTACAATGGGAAAAATAGAAGGCATGAAAATAATTCAACGAATCCAGTAATATGATCATAGCCCGCCCGGTTAGCCGTTCGGTCTAACGCACTGCTTACCGGGCGGCACGAATCCGTCCGGCGGATTAGTGTTGAGGTCCGGTGTGCCGGCCAGTCTGAGGATGGTTTTTAAGGTGGTTTTCCATCTGCCTCGGTGAATGCGGGCTGGTTCCCCTTATTCCGCCTCAGTAACACTGTGTCGGCGATTGCTGCTCAAACACTGGCTCCACGTACTCGTACACCATAATTACTCTACCACGCAAACATTTGGGGTTACACTCGTCTGGTGTGAGACGATCCCGGCGGGGTCCACTAGGGGCCGAGCCGCACAATAACCCTGTGTTCGGTGTGGGGCGGCGGTGGGGTGAATGAAGTGCTGTAGGGTTGTGAACTATTGAGGACAACGGTGGGCACGAAGCCTCTCCGTCGTTTCTAGGTTCCCAGTGCCATACAATACAATACAACGTGATCATAGGTAAGTTCGGTAATCAGTGTCGCAGATGATATTATTACTGGATAAATAATTTTTTAAAATTTATTCTCCTTTTCTTCAATTCGGGGAGAATCTTCTGTTTGTTATTTTTGTCGATATCCAACAATATTTTCTCAGTCGTTCTTACTTGTTTTGCTATTCCACATTTTTAACGTTCTGACCCAATATAACGTTACGGAAATGTGAATATATTTTTTGTAATTACGTTCTAGCTTTAGCTGGTTTGATACCGTGGGTTTAATCACATGAGGATATGATTTCAACTTGTTGAATTAAAAATGTGCCCACTATATTCTTATTAATAGTATACAAATATGCTCTTCTACTATGTTGAAGTAAGAGTATTGTTTGGGTATCAAAATAATCTCTATGATTATAGACTGTAAAGACAAGTTGTAATTTTAGGTTATCAAAATTTCGAAAGGTTATCATCCGATTTACTTCATATTTTTAAACGATACTTCAGTAAACGTTCGGACAGACATAGGCTACATATTTTTAGTATATAATAATCTATACTCCTGTATGAAGACAGGTCATACCAGTTTTTTTATATACAGTAAGTTTTGTGTACTGCTTATAATATTTAGTTTTTAAGGCACTACACGTTTGCAAACTTAACGTATCACTTATATCGATACGCATTTTTAGGATCTTACCCTCTTGTTGACGAAGTATATGCGGACGCCCATAATGCACGCCTCACAAGTAGCTGCTTCCCTCACATAGCGTTGCAGTTGTTGATCTTGAAATGATCGTAATCCACTGTGTAAAATATTATAAACCTGCCACTTACTGTTGTCTAAGCAGGAAAGCCGGCCAGTGTGGCCGTGCGGTTCTAGGCGCTTCAGCCCGGAACCGCGTGACCGCTACGGTCGCAGGTTCGAATCCTGCCTTGGTCATGGATGTGTGTGATGTCCTTAGGTTAGTTAGATTTAAGTAGTTCTAAGTTCTAGGGGACTGATGACCACAGATGTTAAGTCCCATAGTGCTCAGAGCCATTTGAACCATTTTTGAACCAAGCAGGAAAGAGGTATCATCACATACGTGAGGAGCAACCTCAAATTCAAAAGTTACTTCATTCGTGACTCTTACACGGATCAACAGAAAAAGCTTGCGACGCAATGTGTGAGACAGTAGGCGTTTTATAGTTTACAGAACGCCACCAGAAAAATTTCAAATATTTGTATAGATATTTAAAATTGTTACCCGTTGGACAAAAGGAATTTCATTATAACTTTTTGCCCAAGTCAGAATAAAAATGTGTGTTACAAGTGTTACGTAAAATTTGTGACATCTGTGACCCTTCTCCCAGAAAACGAGAATGTAGCACCATTATAGAAAATATTCGTAATAATATTATCAACTAAATGTAAGTTAACTCCTTATCCATTAAACTGGACTGCGAGAATATGATGTTTAATAACCGTAATAGACATGATGGCTCATTGGGCTGTTGACAAGGAAAATAAAAGAAATTGCCATAGCAGGGTCAAGATCATGTGTTTATTTTTTGGTTGTCACATTATTGATCCAGTTCTCTAATGCAAAACGGGGACTAGCACTTGGTGACGAACTATTCCGTCCTCACTTTCTTTCCTGTAATTGTACGTAGTTTATTCATTCGGCGATTTCCGTTAACGATCTGAAACTAAAGGAGTTCCACCATTACTGTACAGGTTTCTCGACACGAAGTGTTAATGGAGAGCAATTTTATTTCAAGCGAGCAGTAGTGAGACGTTACAATAAGTCTTGTACTTGGGGCTCTTGCATGGACGACTTCTGTGTGTTTCTTTACAATTACTTTCAGAAGATATTCTTTAGTGGCTGTTTTACACAAGTTAGATCGCTTGGGGTGAATTTTGTAGACCTCTTTTTTGTGTCTTATGCTTTTTTCTGAGTGCTATCTATTGTTAGATATTAGAGTACAAAAATTCACCGGATTGTACCACGTCTTGTGTGATACGGTTATACAGCAGTTTCCAGCTTGAAATAATAATAAAATTTGTAGGCGGTAATCATTTTTTTCCCCTGAAGGTAAAGGTAAAGTAAATCAATAATAAATCTATATCGATTTCGTTGCTCTCTTGGGACAGTATGCCGTTGTGCTTCTCGGCAGTGAAATTGTAGTTCACATTATTAGTGGGTCTTCGTATTTTTGTCGTGTAATAACTGGATGCGTTCAAAATAAGTGCGGTGCGCTTCAATTTGTGTGGTTCCCTCGTTCAGTATTGACCGGTCAACTCTAAACTGGAATGGCTGCTGAAAGTTACATAACAGTGGAATAACAGCAGATGGGATGATAGAACTTTAACACCTTATTGATTGGCGCGCTGTCTCTCATTTGACAAGAAACTTAAGTTCTATGAGGTAACGAGTCAAAAATCTTGTTTATTCCTCCAGCCTTAAGAAACATGCCAGAATCTTTTCGATTCTACATCTTTTTTCACGAAGTAAAAACTTGAGCAACTGCAGTACTGTGTTTAAACGGTACAAAGTATCATCAGCTGGTGTTATACTGGCCATATATTTCATTCTCGCTGTGGTATGTGCTCCCATAATCATCTGAGCTTCAGTGTTAAGCATCTTGTGTGGAAAACACAGTCGGGCGTCACAACTCAGTTCTGTGTGGGTTGATTGGTCGGTCGGTTGATCTAGGGGAGGGGACCAAACAGCGATGTCATCGGTCCCATCGGATTATGGAAGGATGGGGAAGGAAGTCGGCCGTGGCCTTTCGAAGAAATCCTCCCGGCATTAGCCTGAAGCGATTTAGGGAAATCTCGGAAAACCTAAATCAGGATGGCTGGACGCGGGTTTGAACCGACGTCCTCTCAAATATGAGTCCAGTGTGCTAACCACTTCGCCACCTCGCTCGGTCAGGAGGTTTCCCGACTAACTAGAGTTGGACCTACTTCTAAACCTGTTGCTACGCTGTTGTATATCACCCCCAGTAGTAGGTGCTTACGTCGGCAGTCCTCGATTCTACGCATACCTGTGTGGATGCCCGTCATAATTTGTAATTGACGAAACGCTTCTTGTGATTTATTGATATTATTTTTATATTCAGAGCGTCCACTTAGACGTGTTGTCGTATTGACTTTAGTCCACACGTTTTGGTCACTTCCAATTGTTTGCTGATCGCAGTCTGTCTGCGATCCCTCTCTATCTCTGTGAACGACATGATCAGCGGAACCTTCCTTCCACAGTCACAGGTTGGTGTGTTACTATATGCCACTCCATGAAATTGAAATTGTTTGGGATACGAACCGTGACCTGTTAATAAGTTCATCATACCTCGAGTAAGGGCAGTGCTGCGCAATTTGAGCCTGTTCCTGATACTTGGCAATATGCAGTGCTGATAGTGTCCGTCAGACTGCCATTCGTCTAACTTCCAGCCACGTAAATGTCTTTTGTCAGTAATCGGAGTTACTGTGGTCTCTTACACATGATCACATTGCTCAGGCCCCAACCAATGCAGCGCTGCCCTGTAATGTACCACGATATTCAGCGGACATAGCGAGAGTCACCCGTAAACTCTCTATAGGCACACTGCGAAAGGCAACGGTGAGCCTCACAAGTACGCTTCGTTGAAATCATCGAAGTATTGTTTTGTAGCTGCCTAGTCTAAGGCGATGCGCTCTGACGCTGGCAGCGAAGCCCACAGTGGCGTTGACGATAGCTTCGTGATACGATCGCACCACATGCAACGGTAATTGACAGTCAACAATGCCAGTACGTGCAATCTTATGCACAAATTTGGCCTTTTTCTAAGTAACGGAGTTCTCACTTGTGCGCTGAGATACCACATTGTGTTAGAGACAAATCTGAAACTCTAATGAAAGTTTCTGAACTTTGTAACCTTCCTCCGAGTATATTGTATGACTCGCCGTAAGTTCGATGGGTGGTAACAGGCATACATTCTTGCAAAATGCCTATAATACACACCAGCGCTCGTCCGGAAAGAGAAGTATCCATCATAAATACACGGTAGCTCGTTGTCAAGAGAAGCGGTACTAAATCACAGCTCACCGAGCGAGGTGGCGCAGTGGCTAGCACACTGGACTCTCATTCGGGAGGACGACGGTTCAATCCCGCGTCCGGCCATCCTGATTTAGGTTTTCCGTGATTTCCCTAAATCGCTCAAGGCAAATGCCGGGATGGTTCCTCTGAAAGGGCACAGCCGACTTCCTTTCCCGTCCTTCCCTAATCCGATGAGACTGATGACCTCGCTGTTTGGTCTCTTCCCCAAACCGACCAACCAACCTAAATCACAGCTCGACCACCTCGCCGTTGGAACAAGGTATTCACGGGCAGAAGCGCGGCGACGCGCCACTCTGGGGCGCCGCGTCGGCGTCGGCGCTGGCGGCGGGGTGAGCGACGTCGGACCGGCGCCGGGCGACGCCGACGCCACCGCTGGCGCCGCGACGTCCCGGCGACACCGGGGCTGCTGGCGGGACCGCCTCCCACGCTCCCAGCCCTCTGTCGAAACGTGAAAACATGTTTGGTACATTGTTACGCGGCCGTCTGGCAGAGTCAGCAATCGCTACCACATCATACGCATCTACGTACCAGCACACCTCTTTAAGTCATTGCATTCTGGGTGTCAAGAATAGGCGTGGTTCAATAAATAATGCCCCGCAGTTTTTTTTCTCAGAAGGTACTTATTCATAAAAGATAGAATTTGGTGATTCAGTCAGCATTTCTTTTATTAGGTTCATGTAGAAGTTCGTAGCGCTTTTTGTTTTGCATGTTGGTATTCCGGTTACTGCGAGTTTGTCGGTAATTTTTATTTGTATTTTACTGCTGGTATTTGAGCTATTGTCATGTGGAGATAGTGAGCGGAGCTGTGGCCGCTAGAAAATGGAGTGCCAGTTGGAGAAATCGGAAGATTTCCGAGTGATTCTTTTGTTTGCGTCCAGTGTAGGGGTGACAGCAGCGGAGGCAGCCAGATATATTTGCGTATTGCATGGGGATAACGCCGTTGGACAGAGCACGGCAAGAAAATAGTTTTCTTGTTAGGAGGGTCGTTTAAAAATTAGTGACCTTTCACGTTCAGGAAGACCTTCAGGGTTTGAAGAAGATCATGTAAACACATTAGTTCACAATTCATCACATGTGCCAGTTTTCGAGTACACTAACATGTATCATTGCGATCATTGCACCATTGTGCGACATTGTATGCTGTGGGGAAGGTTCAAAAATCTGGTGTATGGGTACCGCATGCTTAAAACCAAAATCGCAAATATCAGTGGGTGGCCAGATCAGCATCTCTGCTCGCTCGTCATCAATTGGCTCGTGAACAACACCGACCATGCCCTGTCTGTATCGTTACTAGTGACGGGAAATGGTTTCTTTGTCCTAACATACGGAAAAGAAAGGAATTGTGTACTGAGAATTGCTTTCCCAAGGTGTAACCATGACTACTGACATTTATTGTCAACTGAAACGTCTTGCAGACGCAATCCAGGAACAGCGACCGGGAAGACTGAATGAAGTGATACTACTACACGATAACTCCCGCCCACTTTCTATAAATATGCAAGAGTTGGTTTGGAAAGTCATTCCGGAGCCACGTTATTCACCTCATCTTGCGTCTTCAGATTTGTACCTTTCGAGCGCTCTATCGAACAGCCTTCAAGGAACTTCCTTTCCGGATGAAAATGCGCTCCCAACGTGGCTCGACGATTTCTCCGTCTGAGAACCGCGTGATTTGTACAGTCCCGGAATCGAAGTGTTATCCCACCGTAGGCAAACTATTGTAAATAGTGAAGGAGAATATATTAATGATGACTAAAGTCTCTTATGCGTATTTGTTGCGTGTATTAAACTTACGGAAAAACGCTGCGAACTTACGCACCAACCCAATACATGTAATAATTTTCTACGTAGCTTCCATAATATTTTGTGGTAAAAGCTCTTGTCCATAGCCACGTTTTCACTGTATGAACTATGCTCTCATCATCTTCAAAGTGTGTCCCACGCAGAGAAGTCTTGTGTGGCCCAAACGATGGAAGTCCAGTAGGTTTGTCTCAGTCACAAACCATTCCTAATGGATCCGATCAGATGGACGTCCGATGGCGCCAGGTCTGGCCTGTAGTGTGGAAGAGACAGTGACGTCCAACCCAGTTTGGCGATGTATGTCCCACGTTCGAGACATGGGGGTGGGAGTGCATTCTGGCGGCGAAAGATTTCTTTTGAATTACTGTCAGACCTATATGTCGGAAATGGTTGAATTTGTTCAGAGTCTTCACAACCGTCTCTGAATTGATGCTTGCTTTTGGCAACGCATCCGCGGGAATTATACCATCATAACAATACCAAAAGACTCTCCTCATAACTTTGACAGCAGAAGGAGTTGCCTTGAATTTTTTCTTTTCTGGTGACGTCCCTTTTATTTCCGGTACGAGGTGAAGCATCCAGGTTTCGTCGCCTGTAATCATCCGTGACAGAAATTCCTCTTCATTGGCCCCAAACTCCTTCAGCGATTCACATGAAGCGGCTTTTCTTTGAATTTTGTAGTCCGTTATGAGCACTCGCGGAACCCATCTTGAGCACACCGTCGAATATACATTCAACGCTCACGGTAGCTGTAGAACTAGTTGTGGAATTGGGATGCCCCGATCTGCAAGAATCCTCCGGATTCACAACCTAGGGAACTGGGACTGTGTCAGAACGTCCCAAATGTGGACGATTGTAGAGCTCAGTTTCTGCTATTTCTGGCGCTTTAACTCTCTTCACACATCGTCCAACAGTACTACTACTAGTTGCATCATCATGATAAATTGCTCACATACATTTATGGATGTTCACCACGGTTTACTTTTCCGCAACCGAGAATTCAGTTACAGTACGTTGCTTGTAACACGTGTATTGCATAGACGCCATTTGGAAGCTTTATTACGCCTCTGCCACCTGTCGGAATTGTTCGAAACTTCGTACACGTACATAAGAAACATAGAATTTGAAGCACATAAAAAGACGTTTTCCTCTATGTATTAACAACTGTAAAAAAAGGCATTATTTATTTAAATGATACTCGCACCGGTTTAGCCACTCTGGCCTGTTCCACTCTCATACCAACAAGGGACAAATGCAGCTTGTATGTCTCCGTACGGGTTATGATCTCCTATTGTGTTCTCATGGTCTGTATACGAAATACGAGGGCTGGAACTTAAATAGTGGCAACTATTTATTTACAGCGCGTACAAGCTTGATACGTGTTTCAAAGTTTTACTGACCTTCAAAAGTAGTCACCAGTGATGTGGAAGTCGTAGGATATTCAGCAGTGCCAGTTGTGTTAACAGTTCGAGCTGCGCGGTCTATTACCCGACGAGTTTGCAGCAGTTATAAGTTGGTTGTAGGTTGTGTTCCAAAAAGTAACAGCGTAGAGACAGAAGCGAGGACACTTTCTGCAGGACCTGGCCATCATTTTGCAGGACAGTGCTCAGGCATATACTGTGTAGGTTGTTACTGATTTGGCTGCTAAGTGCTATACCACCTACTGCACTCCCCTAACTTAAGCCCTCGTGAGTTCAACTCGATTTCTAAACTGAAGGAAACACTTCACGGCATTCGCTTCAGAACTGTTACAAATTCGTCGGGTAATAGACCGCGCCGCTCCGACTGTCAACACAACTGGCACTGCTAAGAGTATCCTACTATTTGCACATCACTGGGCAACGGGGGTTATACAAAATGCTGGCGACAACTTTGAAGTTCAGTAATACACTACTGGCCATTAAAATTGCTACACCACGAAGATGACGCGCTACAGATGTGAAATTTAACCGACATGAAGAAGATGCTGTGATATGCAAATGATTAGCTTTTCAGAGCATTCACACAAGGTTGGCGCCGGTGGCGACACCTACAACGTGCTGACATGAGGAAAGTTTTCAACCGATTTCTCATACACAAACAGCAGTTGACCGGCTTTGCCTGGTGAAATGTTGTTGTGATGCCTCGTGTGAGGAGGAGAAATGCGTACCATCTCGTTTCCGAGTTTCATAAAGGTCGGATTGTAGCCTATCGCGATTGCGGTTCATCGTATCGCGACATTGCTGCTCGCATTGGTCGAGATCCAATGACTGTTAGCAGAATCTGGAATTGGTGGGTTCAGGAGGGTAATATGGAACGCCGTACTGGATCCCAACGGCCTCGTATCACTAGCAGTCGAGATGACGGGCATCTTATCCGCATGGCTGTAACGGATCGTGAGCCACGTTTCGATCCCTGAGTCAACACATGGGGACGTTCGCAAGACAACAATCATCTGCACGAACAGTTCCACGACGTTTGCAGCAGCAGCAACAGCTCTGAGACCATGGCTGCGGTTACCCTTGACGCTGCATCACAGACAGGAGCGCCTGCGATGGTGTACTCAACGACGAACCTGAGTGCACAAATGGCAAAACGTAATTTTTCGGATGAATCCATGTTCTGTTTACAGCATCATGATGGTTGCATCCGTGTTTGGCGACATCGCGGTGAACGCACATTGGAAGCGTGTATTCGTCATCGCCATACTGGCGTATCACCCGGCGTGATGGTATGGGATGCCATTGGTTACACGTCTCGGTCACCTCTTGTTCGCATTGACGGCACATTGAACAGTGGATGTTACATTTCAGATGTGTTACGACCCGTGGCTTTACCCTTCATTCGATCCCTGCGAAACCTTACATTTCAGCAGGATAATGCACGACCGCGTTTTGCAGGTCCTGTACGGGCCTTCCTGGATACAGAAAATGTTAGACTGCTGCTGTGGCCAGCACTTTCTCCAGATCTCTCACCAATTGAAAACGTCAGGTCAGTGGTGGCCGAAAAACTGGCTCATCACAATACGCCAGTCACTACTCTTGATCAACTGCGGTATCGTATTGAAGCTGCATGGGCAACTGTACCTGTACACGCCATCCAAGCTCTGTTTGACTCAATGCCGAGGCGCATCAAGGCTGTTATTAAGGCCAGAGGTGGTTGTTCTGGGTACTGATTTCTCAGGATCTTTGCACCCAAATTGCGTGAAAGTGTAATCACATGTCAATTCTAGTATATTTGTCTAATGCATACTCGTTTATGATCTGCATTTCTTGTTGGTGTAGCAATTTTAAGGGTCAGTACTGTACTTCGAAACACACATCTCTTTTATCCGAGCTGTAAATAAATAGTTGCCACTATTGAAGTTCCAACCCTCGTTTATACAGGAGGCAGTTCAGTTATTATATTGCATACCTCGAATAACTGGTCTCGTAAACTTACCAAACAGATTCCGAAGAACTTCGTCTTTCTTCTAAAAAATACCATGTAATTAGTGAAGTCATATCACGTCTATATTTAACTTTGTATTGAACTTGCTCGCGTTTCAGAGTGAATTCACAGATTTTAATTGAAGCTCTCCATTGTATCCTGGTGGGAAAGTCCTGCCTGCAATTTTTCAAAAATGTTATTGCCTGTTTGTCAGCATATGAATTTCGTTTGACCTTAAGTTGAAACAGGTAATAGGATATCCATTGTGGACAAACAGAAGCCTGCCGTAGAATTCAGGTATGAGCGCTTAACCAGAGGACTGTGGGGAGCCTGAGACATTCGTTTTGAAACGCGTATAGGTTCAATGAAAACCGAAATCCAATATGTGGCTTAATGCAAGAAAAACCAATGCCAGATTTTCAATAATTTTAGCTGTTACATAAGTAGCAAAGTTAATAAGTTTTAAATGTAAGAATAACCAAAGTATGTCTTCAAGGTGAACGTCAAGACGTGGCTCACAGTAAACTAGTGTCATCTCATAAATACGGAAGAACTTGATGCAACATTAATCATTGTATACGTTGGTGAAGGATCTTTCATGTTTTCAATGCTGGAGCACAAGGACGCACATGTTGATATTTGACTTGCCGTTATCCACTCTTTTACGTATACGTATACGTATACGTCGATTCGTCCGAAAAGACGAGTCGTTTGAAAAAAGTGTCCTCTACCATATCCTGGAGAACTGAAATGCAACTTCTGAGGCTTCATATGCAAGTGTCGTTTCAGAATACCGTTGTTCGAGGAAGCTGAAGTTCCTGGCCTGCACATCTCTTGAATTTCGAGGGCTCCGTGTGGACGCGCCTCGGATACGCTCGACATTTCATCAAACGTTTGTGGCCGATCCGTGCCCTTCCCTTTGCATGTGCAACCAACTTCAAGAATTTTGTAAGCCAGTCATAAATCTGCTTTTGCAGAGGTGGCTTCGTGCCGAATAGACGGCGGAATGCACGTTGCCCTTGAACATTGGAATAATTTCGCCCAAATTCCAACACACAAAATGATTTCTCTTGTGCTCTAGTCGCCAGTTGACTCAAAGATGATAAATATCCCAAGTATTTTGGTGGTAGGGACAAAAGGAAGCCATGGTTCGTGAGGTGAACATCGAGCTCGTTAAAGACCAAGAATTCGCTTAGCTCTCCGAAAAACGGAATAGCAACCAGATGAGGCATTATTGAAGGCTGCACCACCACGTTTACCCTAACTATTTAAGGAAACCACATAAAATCTGTACTTGGATGACCGGAAAATACAGGTAGACCCAAATGGTACATCGGCGTTGACCTGCTTATTACATGAACCATTGCCTAGCGTTTGTTTAATGCAACTGAAAATTAAAATCTTAAAAATGTTGTTTCTATCATTAGTCGCATCATCACACTGATGCTTGGGTAACAAATTCTTTTTAAAAAAAATCTCTAGTAAAATTGTGCTTTTGAGACGGCAGCTTTCGCACGTTACACTTCATTTGCCGTTCGTTTATGTCTGCTCTTCCCGCGAAAAAAATTGGTGGGAGTGCACATCCGTCCATGACATCCAACATTCCGCAGTCCGCGTGTTTCGTTGCGAAGATTGTTATTTTTGCAGTGTAATGAATCACGGTGAAGTGTTAAGATGTTCACACTTGAATTATTTGCATTGGAATATCCACTTCGGGAGTCGAATAAATGGACATATGATAACTTGGCTGATTAGGTACAGGAATTTTGTTTGGTAGTAGCTAGAGAGTGGTTTGCAGCCGAGAGATACGACGCAGAAGTTGACGTCACGAGGCGCAACGTCCTTGGGAGAGCTGCTACTTGCTTCCGCGGCGCAGGGGAAAGTGGGTTGTAAGGTTGGCAACCTGTCAGATCCGGGACTCGGAAGCTCGTGATGAGTCGTCCTGCCCTTTGTATACAATTTTGTGGACGAGAGTGTAACGTCTTCGTTCCCACCCGCACCCAGATATGACGATAATCTGCAATTGGCCTAGGATGTTTCTGCACTCTTGTGGTCTACACTCCTATGTCGCTCTTTTCAATAAATCGGCCAGGTTCCTTTTAGTTAAAAGCTATTTTATCCAAAATCGTTATCCCTGTGTGTGTGTGTGTGTGTGTGTGTGTGTGTGTTTTGGGAGGGGGGTTGAAATTGTCGCTGAATTATTTTACACTGAGGGTCATGGGATACATCCTAATATCGTGTCGGGCCTTTCACCCGGCATTGTACAGCAATTCGATGTGGCATGGACTCAACAAACAGTTGCAGAAATACTGTGCCACGCTGCCTTTATAACTGTCGATCATTGCGAAAGTGTTGTCAGTGATGGATTTTGTGTATGAACTGATCTCTCGATTATATTCCTTGAATATTCGATGGCATTCATGTCGGATGAGATCTGGGTGGCCATATCATTCGCTGGAATTGTCCAGGATGTTCTTTAAACCAGCTGCGAACAATTGTGGTCCAGTGACATGGCACATTGTCATCCATGAATGGCTGCAAATGATCTCCACGTAGCCGGACATAAACATTTCCATTCAATAACCAGTTCAGATGGACCAGATGACCCATTCCATTCCATGTGAAAACAGCCCACACCATTATAGAACCATAAACAGCTTGTACAGTGCCTTGTTTACAACTTAGGGTCCATGGCTTCATTGGGTCTTCCTACAGTACCATCAGATCTTACCATCTGAAATGGAAAAGTATTTCCCAAGGCCACAGTTTTCCAATCATTGAGGGTCCAACCTACATGGTCACAATCCCTGAAGAGGTGCTTTTAGCAAAGGGACTCACAACTCAAAATGCTATTGCTCTCAGTCGTTAAGTGAAGGCAGTTGGCTGCTGTATTGCCTGAGCTGAGGGTTAATGCCTGACATTTGGCAGTCTCGGCAGCTATCCAAAATGGAATGTCCCATGCGTGTAGGTCCAACTACTGTTCCGCGTTCCAAGTCTGTTAATTCCCATTTTGTGGCCACAATCATGTTGGAAACCTTTGTTCAAGAATCACCCAAGTGCAAATGACAGCTCCACCATTGCATTACCCTTTTATACCTTGGTCACATGATCCTATTGCCATCTGCATATGCCCCCCAAATATGCCAACATCCTGTTGTGCACATGTTTTCCTGGCAACTAATCAAAGAGTCTTAAGAAAGTCATCATGTGTGCAAGTCATTATTGACCAAACAAAATACCAAATATATCCTATTGGAGGAAGAGGAAAAAGGCTTTCCTTTCATGGTGTTCCTTCTGTATGTAAGGTGATTGTAGCAATGATACTTATAGCAGTGTGGGTTTGCTGAAAGGTGCTGTACCACAACTGTATAGCTGGTGAATATCTCACTACCGAGAGGAAATAAGAGACGGAACTTTTTATGAACTATGTGAAATCAGAATTAAGTTAAGAATCCTATGAAACACAATTTCTCTTGTACTCACTAAAGGTACAGAGCTCTTGAAATTGAAACTCAGCATCTGCTTTTGATGATAGAAACTTAGGACGGAGAGCAACAGACTTCAGTCTGTGGCTGGTTTTATGCCAGTACCGAACATCAGCAGAAGCTGCAGCATAGCTCATCACAAAAACTGTTTTATCATTGTGCAATAGTGAGTTTTGCAAATGAATGAAGTTTTAGTTTCTGAACACTATTTAGCTGACATTGTCTGTGAAACACTGGCTAGATTAATTTGCATAAATTTAGTTTGGATTTTGTTGTATGCATCTCAGTTTCATATTTTTTCTCTTACCACCACATAAACAGAAGTTTTCTTTCTATTGCAGACCCTAACTTTTCCGTCATGCGAGTCCAGCCTTGGCCAAGCAGGCTTCAAGTTCAGCCTGTCGACAAACGCAGATATCGAGGGGCCACAAGGAAGCTTCGAATGCGTCAAGCAGAACAGTTCCACGTCAGTAACAGTTGTACATATAGCGTGAACTAGTGTTAAGATTAAATAAACTCTAAAGTATTTATTAAGTATGTATGAAACACAGGATTGCAGTTGTTTTACCTTTCAGTTTAGGATATTTTTTTATTCAATTAGAATCGCAAATTCTCTGCACTTGGCTAAAGAAGTTGAGATAGTGTGTATAACATGAGTAATGTCTCAGTATCAAGAAGGTAATGAAATAGAAAATTATTAGAATGAGAGCTTTTACATTTTATTTCAAATATAGCCATCTGTATATTTAAGAACACCTTCCCTGTGTGCTGCAAACTTTATTGTAAATAGGAGTACAGTCCTGTATCACTTTCATAGGCATTTCATGTCTCTTCATGTTGTTAGAAAACCTCCAGTGTGAATTGCTTTACCACTCCATGTGCTACCACATTGGTTACATTTCGTGTCGGAGTGTTCTTGAGCTGTAAAAGTCGTACTTCTCAAATGAAGACTAGCATCATCTGTTGTAATTTATCACAACCATTTTGTTTTTTCTCTTTTTTGTCTTAATATTACTTCCACATTGACAATACCTTAAAATTGTGTTTTGTTCAAATAGGTCACTGGAGCCCTTGGGTGCACTACCGTGCAAAATGCGAATACATGCCAAAGATGACGTATACGACAGGACAAGAGACCAGTTGGCAAAAGCAGAAGAGAACCAGAAAAGGAACTGGTACTAGTTGTTCTGTTTTTGTAACCTCCCCATTCTCTCTCTCTCTCTCTCTCTCTCTCGTACATATCACACCACTTTTTAACAACTGTGTCTGCTTAGTTGAGAGATGTATTGGTCTAAAATATCTTATAATTGTTTATAATTAGAGAAAATTATTTTCATAATGATAAAATACTATGTGGGGATTTATATTTTGCAAACAAAATGATAATAGGGCAGGAGATGGTAATTTATCAGAAATTTGTAAGTGTTCCATTCACAGTTCAACATTAACAGTTTGAAAAATCACAACATAGATCTGATTAACCTATTACTGATGACAAATGAACTCTGTGATGATTGATTATTGGTAGAAAAATCTGAAGTGATCTCATAAGAGTAACAAATTATGTGTATTTCAGACATATGCTGTGAAAAGGAAGCTAACGCCAGTAATCTGAATGAACATCTGGGTCACCAATTGAGATCTTCTAAGGATTATTGTTTGTACCATTGATTCTTGGGAATAAACGTAACAGTTGAATAGTAACAAGTGTCATTTTGAAGATGTAGCCAGGGCTGGTTTAAGAACATTTTTCCACACAAGCAACATGATCGTTTGGCTCCACCACCACCACCACCACCCCACCCCCCCTTTTCCCATTTTTCCGCACAAGAGACTATAGTTAGTGCACCCTTCTCCTCTTTCCCTCCCTCAAACATTATAGTCACAATAACTTGGGCTCTTAGTAAGACCGTGCAAAATTAATCTAAATTTAATAAGCATGGAAATGGGTTGTTTTCATTACTAATCATGATGCATTCTGTGTACAAATTTGCCACTGGGTCGCCTTCAACAACCCTCTTTGCTTGGCATCTCAAGTGGCTGCTTGTTTTGCGTGGGGCTCAGATTGGCCCTGGATGTAGTCACATTAAAATAAGTAATAAAATTAGTTTTTAAAGCAAAATTTGATAGCATATATATCTTAGAAAATTGAGAGGTAATCACTGACGAGGGCAAAACTCTTAGTACTGCCGTTACACATGTACAAAAGTACAAGAAACTATAGTAGCTTTTGGAACCATTAGTTCCTTCCATGGGAAGGAAAGGTGAATATTTTGAAGCACAGTAAATATAAAAGGCTGATAAGTCAGGATGAAAGGACCCACTTGTATTGGGGATAATGGGAGATGAATATCATGGATATTTTCATAACCATGTGCCTGTCATTGTGGACTAAGATAAAGTAATAAAAATTTCAGTTGAAATTTGTCATTTGAATTGCTGATGATGTTTTGATTCCCTGAACAAGTGGTGTTGGAAAAGCAGCATGCTATATTAAAAAGGTTGTCATTTTTCATAATATGTGCTCTATGTAATCATTTTTTTTCCCTGCAGCACAAGAGAAATAAAGCCTGGAGGTCCAGGCATTGGCAAAAAGGTGAAAATAAAAGTGAGAGGTATTCCTGCTAGGAGTATTGGCAACACAGTCCCACCTGTGCAGAAAGAAAAGGACTTGCCTGTTCTGAACACTCGGCAACCGCCCGCCAGCAAACAGTTTCCGTCAAATGTGAAGCCGTCTACGAATGGTTACCTTCCTGCCCACAACAGCATGTCCAGTGGGGGTTCTCCCCAAAACTCCATCCGAACCAAACCTTCAGGGAACACCGGTGGCCAGAAGACTGTTAACACAGATATCATGCGGCGGCCTCTAAGGTTGGTAGAACCTTCTGACTGCACGTTTACAATGTCTGTGAATATTTTTGTATTGAAAATAAACATATAATTCTTAATTGCTCTAAGCATAACAGGTTTGGACTTTCTTTTTAAGCCAGAGCATTATTGTTATCTTGTATGTTTATGATCACAGTAATCCTGATATTATTTTAATAAAATCAATAATCCCCAGTATCAGATTAAATAGCATAATATATTATATTTTGAAAGTTAACTGAAAGACACAAATGGCAGTTTGCTTAGCCACATCACTTCCACTAATTTTTCAGATTATAACCAATCAGACGTGACACTTCGCATTTGTGTTCTGTCATCAGTGCAGACCTGGTTAGTGGTACAATCTAGGGAAAAAAAAGGTTACATATGTATTTTCACTCTTTTATACAGTGGTACAAGTAATTTATACTACAGTGCCATTGTTTTTTGGTTATATAACACAACTTTCCCAAAACTAATCTAAATGTGTTAGTACCTTGTAAACATGAGCCATAAAAATTTACTCTGATAACTGCCCTAGATGGAATAGTATTACACAATGAGACATACTTTTCAAAATTTATGAGGAAGTAATACTTCAACAATAAGTCAGGCTTTGTTGTGCAGCATCTAAAATCCTTTATTACTTTCATAGTTTGTGTAACTTGCATGTAGCCCTTATACGACAGATTAACTGCTTCCCATTTTTTGATTCTGTTATTTGCTGTACAGTAATTCTGTAGGAAAACTGCACATACCGTTACTACAGTTGCTGCAAATCTTTCTAGGGAACGGCTAATACACCTTCTTGCTGTCAGACCATACAAGAAACCAGAAGTGTATGAGAGACTCAGAAAAGGTATGCATATTTGCCCATTGCAGCCCGAAACATATCACTGCTGATAATTAAAAATTCTTTGGCTGCGCCTTTGTAGGAATACTGTTCTCTGAAATGTGCTTACTGTAATATTATTGCTAACAGTGACATTATTTTATAAACTGGACAAAGATTGGTATGGTATCCACACACATTTTCTGTGGCTGTTATCAAGAGGATTAGTATAGACTGATTTTGATGAAATATGTGCTGGAAGAAGCAGGATATCAAAACACATTGTTGTTGTAGATGATGCCCTAAAAGTAAATAGCTAAAGCTTGGGAGTTGCTACTCCAGTTTCAAAAGAGTACAGATATCAGTTGATCTGCCGCTTGATAGTTCGCTACAGAGAATGTGTGGGACTAATAGGTATAGTAATTAGTTGCACAAAGAAAACATTTTACAGTTTTCGTACAAAATAGACTTCCGCTATATGGACGCTACTTGTTATGTATTATTGCATTTTTCAGGAGGAATTCTGCTCAGAGTTCTTCTGTTTACTCCTTTTACCTTTTCGATGTGCCACTTATTCTCTCATGCCAACAAATAGTTTCATATGTTTACTCATGCTGGTGTACCTTTAGCTAAGTTTATTTAAATGTTTTATTTTTCTACTAATGATGCTTGAACTGAACAGATTGTGACTGCAATTTGATTCTAGCACGTAGTCAGCATTTTATGTCTGACAGTAACATTGGCTGATGGTGCAGTACTGCCACGAGATGCATTAAAACTAAAGTATCCTGTGTTTTATATTACAATTGTGTATTGCAGATGGTATAACAGACCGCGACAGAAAGTGTGTCGGTGATGTTCTCAAGCAGATAGCACGCATGACAGAGAACACATTTCATCTAATGCGTAACATATGGAATGATGTACAAGAGGACTGGCCTTTCTATAGCGAGCAGGACAGACAGATGCTGAAGCGGTTAGTATTTTGCAGAATGTACTGCTCTCTCTTTTTGAATGTATTGAGTCTGCAAAGATGGGGAAAGTATTACCATTTCAAAAGCAGAGTTTTCATCCAGTAAAAATCATACCAAAAATAAAATAGTATCACAACACAAAACTAGGAAGGTTTTAAATGATTGCTTGACTACTAAGAGTTCAGAATTACTGGAGCAGTTGTGTTTCTCTAAACACCATCCTTGCACTTTTGTAGAATCATAGTAACATAACAAAGATTGCCTACTCTAACTGATTTCATTACTTTTGTTATTTAATGGGCACACTTGTTCTTAACATGGGGCATTATGTTAATCATCTCTCATTGGTTCATAGAATCCTTTGGATACTATGTTTGGTGGCAAATACTTGTAGATAACAACTATAAGCATTTGTCTTTGCCAGTTAGGAAATGAGGTGGGCATTTATACAAAAATAGGAAGCTTGTATTTTTTTCTTTTTCTCCTTGAAGAAAATGTGTGTGTAATTTACTTATATTTGAAAACTGCTCATTATTACGTGTGGTATGATGACAAACTTGTAAAACACTTGTAGAAAGTGTGCGCCCTATTTCTTAGTTACTATTATACACTTTTTAGTCAAAATTCTCCGTTGTGTTTGACTTATCTCACTGTTGGTCTGTACTAGATGAAATTGACCACAAATTTTGTCAGCCATCTGTATTGACAAAAATACTCAATTATGTCAAGAACAGCAAACCTTATAGGTATTCTCTCCAGAGTGAGGGCAATCTCAATAGTGTTTCAGTTTACATGAAGAGCATTTCTAATACTGCAACTACAAGAATTATGTGATTTCATCCATTTGAATTTACATTTTCATTTATTCTTCTTAAATAAACTGTTCAAGAATTGGCACTGCTGTTGACAAATGAAATTTTGCTTGACGCAAACATAAACTGACTTTATTCTCGTCTGCGAATCTGAACTTGCTTGGTGAACCATGTAACTCACTTCAGCAGACACATTGATAATGAATTAAAACTTTTGTCTTTGTAACTTTATTGAAGCAATTTGATATTGGTTATTTCGAACATTACAAAGACCCATATTTTAGTTGTTTTGTAAAGTCTTTAGGAGAAAGAGTACAACTGAAGTCACACTGCAGTGACATTGTGCACAGTCGGCAAAGTGAGCGACGAACTGTTATGCTCGTATCTCGAAAAAGTATGGAAATACAGCCCGAAATGGTGGCCTTTTTATACCATCTATCGCAAGAACTGAACAGAAGGTACTTCAGTAATGTACTGCAACAAATGTGATCAATAATACATGGTGTTCACCCACAGTTATTGCTTAGATACCTCTTCAAGGAGTTGGATGTTTTTAATTGCACAATGTCAGAACATACATTTCCTAGTGAAATTCATCATAAATAAATAACCACAATTTGAGAATAATTATATCCATACCTACAACACTAGAGAAAAAAAAGACAGACCTTCATTACCCATTATTAAAGCAATCAGTAGTTCGGAAAGGATTACACATGCAAAAAAAAAAAAAAAAAAAAAAAAAAAACACCCATAAGAGCTCCAACTGGGAGCAAAGCGGTTCTTAAGTCTAGCCTAAAATAGTTTCTCCTGTTCAACTGCTATTCCATGCCCAAATTTCCATTTAAAAAACAAAAAATGTGTTTATTAATGTTAACACTAACCTTGTATACATAACCTGTAAACTAACTCAACCCACATCATTTTGACAAAAGAATCATTGAAATGATGTATGGAAAATGTGACTAACAACCATATGAACATATCCTTCTCAAGTCATAACAGCTTCTTCACAGAGTTTCATGTATAGCCATGGTTTTGCTGATTTACAAATCACCAGAAACTTTAGTTTCCAATTCCTGTTAGAGGTTTGCAAGAAACAAACTTCTGTGAAGTTTGGAAAATAGGTTAGAAATGATGCTCCGAGGAGGCTTGCAAATTGAGCTCGATAACTTGGTGGGAGCACTGACTGCAAAGGGTGAGTCCCCATAATGTAAATGGAAAGTTTAAGCAATTGTTAATGCCTTATTATCCAAACAGAGAGAAATTCGTGTATAGTCATTTTGCCTTCAGAACAGAAAATCCAAATTTTAAATAACAAATATATTTAGTCTTTTGGGATGAAATTAGTAAAAAACGGTATTGATTGCACAGTCATTTATTGCAAATGTGACCAGTTTTGGCCTATTGTAGTATGCCACCTTCAGATAGCACACAGCTGACTTATATTGGGAAGTCCGAAAAAAAATTCCCCTATTACTTACAAGTATTTTTATCGAACCAGTTGTACCAATTTGAATACAGGTGTATTTAATCATTAAATTGGTACTTTTTATATCTTATTTTATTATGGGTATATAATTGATGACTTCATAGCAATTGTCATGGAAACAATGTCTTCGTAATGCTAACTATTGTCTCCAGATTACGTTCTGGGTTACAGTTTGTCCTATCCTGTTGGCTTATTATTTACTCATACAATGAAGGCTTTCACGACCGGATGGTACTATTGTCGATAATTCTTCCGGGTTATATGGCCGTAGTCCATGGAATTATTCTATTCCTAATGTTTCGTCCAATACTATGTTGGACATCCTCAGAGGTATGGCTGGTCCTGCTGAGTCCTGCCAACTGATGAGTCGGGCGTCGGAGAGCGGCCTAAATACCGAGGAAAGTGGGTGTGGTCTAGCTTGCA
Source organism: Schistocerca nitens (assembly GCF_023898315.1). Taxonomy (NCBI): domain Eukaryota; kingdom Metazoa; phylum Arthropoda; class Insecta; order Orthoptera; family Acrididae; genus Schistocerca; species Schistocerca nitens. The sequence goes on along the minus strand of NC_064621.1, from coordinate 153,869,978 downwards.
CATAGTAGCAGAGAGAGAACTAGTCAAAGATAAAATGTAACTTGTCAGTCGGCAGGACTCAGCAGGACCAGCCATACCTCTGAGGATGTCCAACGTAGTATTGGACGAAACATTAGGAATAGAATAATTCCATGGACCACGGCCATATAACCCGGAAGAATTATTATTTACTGTTGTATGAAACTGGTTTTAACGTAAATGATATCCATAGGGTATTGAACTTTTTGTCTTTTTAGTAATTTACAGTTAAATTTATGTACTTTTTGAAAATGGATGCTCAAATCGTAACATAAGACATGTAAATCACTTCCCGTTGGCTAATATTGACATCATGCAGCTCATACATGCCCTCTATCACTCTATTTAACCCTTGGCTGCTCAACTATGAGCAGCAGTTTTGAGAGTGAGTTCGGCATAGCCATTCCCAGCATTGTCTTTATCCAGATGGATGATAATAATACATCATTTTAAAGTGTATTCTTTTTATTGTTTTCCAACTTCCCTTTGTAAAAAAGCACTTTTAATCTTTCTCTAAAGTGCATTATTTGGTCTATTACTAGAGGCAGAAACCGGTATTATTTTTAATAAATGACTATGCAATTGAGACCGTTTTTTACTATTTTTACATAGCTGGCAGTTTCCCATTAACATTATCTGAAAATTATGAGGTGACTTCTTCTGATATTGAGAACATATTGACACAATTCTCTCTCTTCTAGAGTTTTGGCACACTTCTTTTTCTTTTTTTTTCCTCTCCACTTTACGCACATGAATCAAGTTTTCTGATCTGCATACTACAGATACAACGTGCAACGCGCATATTCATTGTGTTGGTGACTTCTCTTTTGTACCTTCAAGAGAACATGTCCTATTTACTTAAATTCTAACAGCTTCAATGGTTATGCATGTAGTCAAAGTGGATTTCTTACTTGTACTTCCGCATGCTGTTTCGCAAACTTACACATAAATTCTTGAAGGAAAACCTTCCTCCATCTTGTGAAATCTTTGTCTGTCTGGATATAAAGCTGGATTATGGGAGCTTTGTCTACTTTTCTGCCCGGCCGTCCATCTTACGCTGTCTAAACTCTATCCACCATCGGGGGTTACATCTGGCGACTGGAGCATTCTACACTAGCCCTGTTGAAAGTCTGTATGTCGAAGCTGCTGCATTACCGCTAAACTACCAGCGCAATATGTTGCTTTGTCAGTACGCCTGCCGACTGATGTCAATGCCCGACCACCCATCATATTTCTCCTTCTTTGACGACTCTCTAGACCTCCAATACGGGCTGTATGTCTCTGCCTTGTTACCTCCTGGAGTTCGCTTTTGTCGCCTGCTTCAGCAACTTGATTTTACCCTCACTACGACTTTTCGAGTGGGTGAGAGCCCAACGCCACCTTGGCTCCAGACTCAGGTTCGCGTTCACCTTGAACTCGGCTCGCTCCCAAAGGAGAGGACCGCAGATTCGCTATCCCGCTTGAGGTTTGTCGAACTTCGTTTGAGGCTCGCTAATAACGTCTTTATTTACAAAGATGGCTCCAAGACTACTGCTGGTGTCAGATGTGCCTTTGTCATTGGGGATGATACCTTTCAATACCGACTCCTTGACCAGTGTTCAAGCTTTACAGCTGATCTTTTTGCTCTCTATCGGGCTGTTCAGTATATCCACCACCATCGTCATTCTCCCTATGCCATCTGCTCAGATTCTTTGAGCGCCATTCAGAGTCTCCGTGACCCAGATTCGGACTACCCTCTCGTGCAACAAATTCAACGGTCCCTTCAGTCGCTAGCTGATACCGGCACTCGTGTCCTTTTTTTGTGGATTCCAGGTTTGATGTGCCTGGGAACGAAGCTGCTGATACTGCGACCAAGTCTGCTGTCGTCCTGCCTCGGACAGCTTCCTTTTGTGTCCCATCAACTGATGTTAGTGGGGTTCTTTGGCGGCGCGTTTCATCATTGTGGCATGAGGCTTGGTTCTCTCTCCATGAAAATAAGCTTAGTGTAATCAATCCGATCCCAACGGCTTGGACGACCTCCTCACGCCCTTCACGGCAAGAGGTGGTCATTTTGGCCAGCTTGTCGATTGGGCATTGCCAATTTAGCCACCACTACCTGTTGTCCGGTGATCCCACCCTGCAGTGCCCCTGTGGTCATCCATTGACGGTGTGTCATGTTTTACTGTTTTATTCACACTCGTGTTGTCCTGTGTCTGCTGTCTACCCTACAGGAACTTTTAGCTGATGACGCTCGAGCAGCTGTTTGTGTCCTTAGTTCTATTACATTGACGGACTTGTCCAAAGAGATCTCTTTTATTTTGTTTATCTGCGTCTTTGTAAGTACTTTCTGGTGTTGCCCCCTTGCGTTTTAGTCTCTCTTGTGACTGGGCGCTAATGACCTTAGTAGTTGAGCACCCTAAACACGCACGCACACACACTTTACTATGTCCGTAAATATTCGGTACTGCTAACTATTTGTTGTACGTACATAGCTGTATGTCTGGCATTATATCAGCCATGTCTACTCCCCCTTTTAATCTCATTTTCTTTTTAATCAACAGAGTCATCATGGTGTTGCCGTGAAAGCATAATAATACCCTTCTTTTTCTTTGGAATATTGAAGACAATAGTCATCTCTTTGTGAATGTAAATTGTGAGGATTTTTCCTTTCTTGTCACATTAGGCAAAATTCGTGATATTTCTCTTTTGTTTGCTCTCTTATAGTTCCAACTAATGTTAAATTGCGATCCAACAAGTTCTCAGTTAGCGGTAAAAAATATTCCCTTGCCATGCCGAAAATATAGTTCACCCATATCCAGCATGACATGTTGCCCTTGATTTACTTCTGTCTGGTTGTCTTTCATGACTGTATATACTTGAAAATTACATATGTATCCACTCCTAGCATCTGCACATACCTATATTTTCATTGTGTACATCCCTAGTTTAGATTTCATGTATAATCACAATGGGTAACTGCCATGGTAAGGTACCAGTCTTTCATAAACAGTTTGGTACTCATTAGGTTGTAAATAATTATGATGCATTCACAAAGATGTTGAAAACCTCTCTTACTGCTTGATGCTTGTAATTTGCATCTGCAGTTCTGATGTCGAGTGTTATCTCAAAACAGCTGGTAATTATTGAAATCTGGTGTGACATAACAACTGAGAAAAATGCATTTCTAAAAGCTGGATGGATAACCTATTACTCGGAAACACAATCGCAATTCCACGAGTTTCTTCCTGCAGTCAGTAGTAGGCAATAATGCCAACAACACCTAGTGTCTTATGTTGTGCCATTCCACATATTGTTGTGGGTGAGTCTCATTGTATTTATTAAAAACTTCTTGATCTTTTTCATTGATATGTCTTACATATAACATCAACCATGTTCTTAGGAAAAAAGAGAGCAAACATAATATTTTACGTTTGATTGTACAGTTTTACTGTTGTGTATTACACCAGGTTTTTGTCAAACAATATTTTGAAATGCCCTTCTTCATTGATGGAAGAGTGTAAAATGTAAAGCTCAGCTACTTCTAGATTTGAATATACTTGAAAGAGTTGGAGCTTCAACCTTGGTAACATCATTTCATAATTTTCTGTCCCTGGTAGCTTTGTCCTTTGACACCTTTCATTCATTTATACAACCATCAGTAACATCTTCAGTAATTTAAAGACTATCTTTTCCTCTTCATTATACCTCAAATTCGCATCACAGTCTCCTTCAGACAGATAATCTGGCCTATCAGTATTTATAAAGCTTTCAGACTCCTGCAGACAGTAACGCTAGTCCATGTGTAAGCTTAGAAATAAAAGCTAAGAATATCACAGATCAAAGTAACAGCAAAGTAGAGCTATAAACTTATTGTTATCATGGTTTTCCCAACTGAACAATGAAAACCCAAGTACAGTGTGACAACAATTTTGATTAAAATATAACTTTCTTTGCTTCTGCTTGGAGAAGTAGTGAGGCTGTAAATAAAATTCTGTTTGCTACAAATTTCATAACAAACACTCTCAAAGGGGTAGCAAGGACACCCACATGAATCACGGAAAATAAATAAAATTGTAAACATGAGAGAAAATATAAACATACATGTAAAATATTAACTGGGGTAATTCCATTACTGCCAATGCTGTTAGAAGGGTTAAGATTCATTCTGTAATAGCTTATTTTGGTGGAGAACTCCACCTTCAGTTCCACTATATTTGTTCTTTTGTGTTGCTACATGCACCCTTAGTGTCAAATTGTCTTTCTTACATATCAGGATGCTTACCATTAAGATATTTCGTCCCTTTCAGTTTTGGTGTTCACTACATTCTTAATTTTAGTTGCGTTGCTTCTAAGTGTTGTGAGATACAGTAATATCACTTAGTTTTAATTAGACAACATGTCATTTAACATCATATGCAAATGTTGTTGACATGCTCCAATTCCTTTCATTTTCTGTATTACTTACGTGAACAGCAGATGTATGTTTCTGTGTTATGCTCCCTTTAATATGTCGATACTTTCTATACTTCCTTGAAAGCCACATCCCCAGTGAGATTGCAACAGGTTTCCAACAATTTCTCAAGCAGTGTTTCCAGCTGCTGCTCAGTAGCCTTTGTTTGCATGTTGGAAACATGGAAGCAGCTTTCAGTGGCAATGCCAGTGGTGATCAAAGGAATCAAGATTCCTGGCCAGCCACCAAATATCATGTCTGCACGGTTATAGTTGTGTCTATATATTGTGTTGCTGTTTCATCTGCAGATACTGAGTTTGTTTCGCAGACTGTTAGAGTTGATTTTGCTACATCAGACAGAAGTGCCTGTGGAATGTCCAAAGTAGGACTAAAAGATTAATAATAAAAACAGTCTCTGTAGAAAATGGCTGTTGTTTTTTAAATCAGCTGCAATTGCATTGAGAGAAAAAAATTTAATTGGTTGTCATGTGATACCAATGGAAGAAGCAAAAGGTGGAGAATAGCAAAATGGAGCAGTTTTGATGTGCTATACAAACTTACATGGCTTGGTTTTCCACTTCTGCAGTTTCTATAGTATTTAAGATTTCACATTGCCAAAAGTGGAGAATAACACCAAACTTTCAACTGCCCCCCCCCCCCCTCCCCCATCTTTTGCAGAATTTCAAGACTGGTGGATTAGATTAGAGTAAAATTAGGGAAAGGAGCAATTTCTCATAGTCCGTTCATGTTGGAAGCTATTCCTACCAGCTCTTTTCTAGTTCCCCCCCCCCCCCCCCCCCCCCCCGCCCCCCACCCCCTCTTGCTGATTCAGTGACATCATTATTTTCATTTGTGTAAACCTTTGAGTAGAGTAATAGTGCAGCATCCCATATCAATAATAGTTTTCTCATCACCAGAAGTAACGTAGCAGATAATGTGAATATTATAAGAGAAGTAGCATTGCAAGAGGATTCTGATGCACTAAAAGAAATGTTGGCCATCAGTGTGGGCAGCTACCTGGACAAGTAGGAAATTTCCAATTTAAGTTGTTTGTAATTGTTATTCCTAGGTATTATTTGAATTAACCAACTTGAGATATTTGTGGTTTATCATGTAATCAAAATTTAACAGATTCCTTTTAGTAATTGTGTGGGCAATGCCACATTTTCATTATTTAGGGTCAATTAACACTTTTCACACTATACGTATATCTTGTCTAAATAATTTTGGAATGGTTTTGATCTTCTGATGACTTTACTATGCAGTAAATGACAGCATTATCTGCAAACAATCTAAGATGACTGCTCAGGTTGTCTCCTAAATCATTTATATAAATGAGACACAGTAGAAGGTCCATAATACTTCCTTGAAGAATGCCAGATATCATCTCTGTTTTACCCGATGACTTTCCATCAGTTACTAGGAACTGCAAGCTGTCTGACAGGAAATTATGAATCCAGTCACATAACTGAAACAATACTCCAAAGACACAAAGTTTGATTAAGAGCCACTTATGAGGAATAGTATCAAAAGCCTTTGGGAAATCTAGAAACATGAAATCAGTTTGAGATCCCCTGTCAGTACCACTCATTATTTTGTGCAAATAATGAGCTAGGTGTGTTTCACAAGGACCATATTTTCTGAATCTGTACGGAATATGTGCCAATAGATCATTTTCTTCAGGGTAATTTTCGAACACAGTATGTATTCCAAAATCCTACTGCAAATTGACATCAGTGATATGGGTTTCTAAGTCACTGAATTTCTGCTATTTCCTTTCTTGAGTATTGGTGTAATTTGTGCAGATTTTCAGTATTTAGGAACATATCTTTTGTCAAGCAAGCAAATGCACATAAATAAATATGAAGCTATTGTATCGGCATACTCAGAAAAGAATCTATTTAGTATACAATCTGCACTGGATGATTTGCCTTTATTAAGTGATTAAAGTTGCTGTGTTGCACTGAGGATATCTGTTTCTAGTTTTACTTCTTTAAGCGATTAATTTCAGTTGACACTTCTATTACAGGGCTGTGACCCAAAGAAATATATTTTTCAATAAAAAAGTCAGAATAAACCAGTGTGTTTCTTCTAAAATAATCTTTATTTGGTTTCTGTAACAGTTAACAAGATGGAGTAAGAGATATTTTATGAAGAAATAGTCATATGTAGATATTTTTGCAAAATATCTGATTTTTAAGCTCTGTCTGATATTGTTTCTAAATAGTTACATTGGGAAGGAATTTTTCTGCCTCTAATTATGTGTAACTGGTACCTGCAGCTTGTAAGGTGCATCCTGCTACTGTCTTTTCTTAAAAATTTCCTGTATCCTCTCAGCATTAAACTTTCTAATTGATGCACTCCAACTCGTGTAATATTGCTTAACAAATGTGCAATATTCAACATAGACATTGTGCATGTTCCATTATTCTGACATCCTGGTGTCATGAAAATTGAATCCAACTTCCTCATATTTTCGGGCTGTGTCATTCACCCAAGTTATACGCTATAAGACTGCCTTGATCAGGCATAGGACATAGTTTGAAATAACTGAGGGCTCAGCATTCCATAAATCCATTTTGTAATCCTTTATATGTTAGATATTGAGTATTGGAAAGCAGTGGGAGATTCATACATAGGTTTCTGAAATTAATGACGACATGAATTAGGATAGTTTGTTACTCATCACAAACAGGAGGCACTTAACGGTGAACCCACCTGCTTAAAAGTAGAATAAGCTATTGGAAAAAGCCCATCTTCTGCTTTTGGAAAACGCACACTCTTTCATACTTACACTATTCACATGCGTATGGCCACTGTCATCACAGGGCATGGAGTCCCAGTCAACACATCCTGTGACATGTAGCAATCTATCATAATTCATATTACTGTTAATCTAGACAGTATATTCCATTAGAGTTCTGTAATTTACCACGTAGCTTGTTAAAAGTGATGACAACATTGTACATTGTATGTTTCCACAATGCTTCCTTAACGAAGACCCAATAAATTGTAGCTTACGCTCTCTCTCTCTCTCTCTCTCTCTCTCTCTCTCTCTCTCTCTCTCTCTCTCACCCTTGCCTCCCCCTACTCCATGTAGGGACTATGTAAAAACGTTTTCCACTGTGGGATATGTTCAGATACATAACAAAAATGGAACATGGAAGTAAGTAATTAAAAACTGTGGATAAAATTTCTAGTAATTTACTTTATGTTGTCCCCTTTAGGTAATTCACTTGTTACATTTGTTCCATGTAGCCACAAGCCGCAGAACCTCACACCCCCAGGGAGCAGTGATGGTGGCAGCTCGGGCAGTGGCCACTCTCCTACCAGCACCCACCCGGGCAGCCCACCACCACCTGTGTCTTCAAATCTCAAGAGGCCTGGATATTTTGAAGGGGCAGACGGACTACCTTCCAAGAAGCATCGCGTATCACATTATCGGAAACCAGATCAGCAGCTGCCGTGCACGAGGACAGGAAATAGTAATAATAATAATAGTAGTGGTGGTGCAGCCGCCGGACTTCCTTCACTCCTGGATGGGGCTAGGCATGTCAATACTCCAGAACGTGATGAGGAAGAAAACAGAGACAGGAGACCGTATGTGGAAAGGGATAACCTTTCTTCTGATAGGAGAACTTTTAGTGAACGGGAAGGACCATCATCGGACAGGCGGTTTAGTGACAGAGATAGTGCTTCATCTGATAGACGTTCCCTTGCTGAAAGGAATAGTACTTTTGCAGAGAGGCGGCCCTTAAGTGGTGAAAACGTTTTGGACAGGCGACCATTAGCAATGGAAACAGAAAGTGGCAGCTCCGACAGGCGTTACTGTGGACCGGATAGGGGCAGTTTTTCTACTGCAGACAGAGAAAGAAGACAGTTTGCATCTGATACTGTTGCTGACAGTGTGTTTAGTGTAGTGAGTAACAAGGAAATGTCCTCCACAAGTGTGCACAGTGACACAGTTGATCGCTCAGCTGTTCAGTGTTTTAATCGGTCACCTAACACGGCGTCACCTGGCAGAAGCAGTGGTTTAAATGGCAGTAACAAGACACTGAGGGAAGAAAGTGTATGGGGAAAGACAGAAAGTGGCAGGGTTCCAAGCCCATCTGCCAGTGCCAGGAATAGTGGTAGATACCAGGACAGTCGAAATGACAGGTGGAATGGTAATTGCAATAACAGCAGTTCCTTCAGCAGAAATGCCGGGAATGGTAATTACAATGGTGTCTCCAATAACAGTGTCAGTGGTGGTGGCAGCAACAGCAGCAATCGCAACATCAGTAACAGTGTAAGCAACAGGAGCAATGCAAGCAACAACTTAAGCCATAGTAATAGCAACAGTGACCAGAGAAATGGCTACTCCAGCGGCCATGTACCTTCTTCCTCTAACACAGAGAATACTCCTGTTGCTGCAACAGCAGATTCTTACTCCAGTCCCCACTGTCAACAGGAAGCTGTTGATCAACCATTAAATGGCGAACTTCCATTTGCTGATTATCTTTCGTAAGTATGAAAGACATTGCTTCTTCAGTAACTTTTTAGTATATCTACTCTGTCTAATATGGATAATTTTTGTGTGATGACTTGTTGCAAAACTAACTTTATTTTTAAGTCCTCAAATTCCCATAATGTCATGTTTATGGAGTGATCTGTTATGTAAAATCTTCTTTTAAGTCCTCCCTGATGTACCAGCAGGTGTACTTCCATTTTCTTACACTGTACTACGAAAGAGGAAATTTATACACACATTTGAAATTCAGTTTGCTTTATCTGTCTTGTGTTAACTATTATCTTCTAAATTTATCTTGCATCCCAAAGGTAGACCGATTATGATAAACACAAATCTGCCCAAGTACAGCAGAGACAGTTCAAAAGGGGTTGTGATTGGTCATGATACCTTAATTCAAATAGACCTGATTCTAATTGGCCACCATGCCGAATAGAGCTTGGCAGTGGCAGATGTAAAGCACGAATTGTTTCAACTTCTACCAATTTAGATCTATTGGGTAGAGCACCATGGTGTTGAGAAACTTAACCGCATAACGATTTTAAACACTATTTGGAGGCCAGTCCCATGCCAGTGTAATTTTATGTCAGTTTCATCAGTTTTTTCTCCACAAACATTGTTTCATCAAACATAGATCATGGGAACAAGTACGTTAACACAAAATTGGACATGAATTAACACTGTGAACATTGGAAATTTAACAAGAGCAATAAAAATTGTTCTTAAGAGTGATAAAATGTTAAATGCTGAGAATGTAGAAGTGAAGTTAAACTTCATTTGTTTCATTTCTAACACAGATTATTAGAGCTATATAGTTAAAATTTTCATATTAAAATTACTTGGTATTTGACTATTCATAATTATTGTCAACAGTAAAAATTGTTGTGGGTGTTCCCCATTCTTAAACACAATCAGATATGGAAAAGTAATAGTAATAGTAGTAACAATAATAACAGTAACAGTAATAGTAATAATAAATTTAGAGGTGAGACCTCAGAAAGCTTAGAGATCAAAACTGGAGTGAGGCAATGGGATGGACTCTCCCCACTTCTCTTCAACTGTGTACTTGTAAAGGTTGTGAGAGAATGGCACAAGGAACTCACCAATATGGGTGTTCAGTGTGGTGTCTAATTGGGCCGTAAGAACGAAGGACTGGTTGTAGATTGCCTGACTTTTGCAGGTGACTTGGCACTGATTGCTCATTCTCTTGAAATGACAACAATGCTGGTGAACTGCCTCAGAAAACAGGCAACCAAAGTGGGTCTAGAAGTTTCACTGGAGAAAACAGAGTTCTTTACCAAAATCAAAGAAGCTAATAGAGAGATATTACTAGACCAGTGAAACATCAAAAGGACTGAAAAGTTTAAGTATCTTGGCGAATGGATTGAACCAAACTTTTCAGAAAAAATGTCATTATCCATGAGAGTCAACAAGGTGAACTAGCCTATCGACTGACTATGAACAGCTACAACAAAAAATGCCTGCCACACAACCTGAAACTTGCACTACACATCATACACCCAACACCCTGTATGCCATGGAATGGCTTCCCATGAACTGGAGAGGTCTGATGGAGAAATTGGAAGTTGGAGAGAGGAGAATCCTCAGGAAGATCGTAGGCCTGGTAGAAGAAGATCAAGAATTCAAAAGGTGACATAACTCTGAGCTCTATGAACATATCGAGAGGCTCTCTGTGTGGGTAGCTTTCTATTGCCATGTTGCAAGACTGCTGCAAAGAGATTGACCACCCATCTGTTCATTTTCTGGCAAAACAAGAAGGTTCGCAACACTTGACTGACAGAAACTGAAAAGGTCATTAAATAACTAGGAATAACTGATCTCCAGAACAGACAGTTTGAGAGATGTACCCTGAAGGAAGCCCAAGGATTTCAGGAAAAGTTCCGAAGGAAAGGTCCTCCCTGGACGGAAGAAAGGAAGGAATTACATTGGCAGTGGATGAGACAGTACTGGGCAAAGATCAAAGCCACACTGTTGAACAAGCGTGGTCCAGAGTAGGCCCATTCGAAACAAGAAGAAGAAAAGTAATAATAGTAATGCAAATTTTTTCTTAAAGAAGGAGAAAGTTTTTGTGTTAAATTACTTCAGACCTAAAAAGCATTATTGCTATACATTTCAATGCTGAGTCAGTAGGATGTGTGCACAAATATCTATAAAAAATAAGTATAGTATCCCCTGACTAGAATATCAGTCTGTTGCAACTAGAATCCATCACCTCATACCAGTAACTGGGTGCAGCGATGTACAGCGATATGAAGTAATGTATAGCGATATGAAGTGGAACAGTCACATAAGCTTATTTGTTGGTAAAAGATATTAGAAAAATGTAATCAGTCTGCATAAAGAGATTGCCTACAAAACACTTGTGTGACCCATCTTAGAATATTGCTCAACTTTGTGGGATCTGTACAAAGTAGAAGAAATGGGTGATATTGAATGTGTACACAAAGAAGAGCAATTTGAATGGTCACAGGCTTGTTTCCCTCTTGGAAGACTGAAGATAAATGCAAACTATCCTGTCAGAGCCTGCTTAAACAAGCTTCTAGTGAGAAATCTAGGAATATATAACACCACCCTATGCGTCACTCCCTAGAGGTTGTGAAGAGAAAATTGAAATAATGACGGTTCACTCAAGGCATCTAAGCAATCATTCTTCCCACACATCATATATGAGTGGAATTGGGAAGAAGCTCGCATAACTGATACGCTGGGAAGTAACCTCTGCCATGCAGTTCAAAGTGGTTTGCAGGCTATGGTTGTAGATAAATGTTAATGACTTTATTTATGTAAAAATACCTTTCTTTCCTATGCAATCATCTTTGTAGTTCTTAATATGTTATTTTCAAATTCTGTGTTACATTTGACATTAGAGTGAATACACTTGAAATTTCTAGTGTCCGTTATTGATAATAAATTACGAAAAAATCTTCTTCAGACTAATTTTCAGTTGCACTGTATCACTAAACTGTAGGAATCCTTTCGGTCTATTAACTGTTACTAATTTTCACAGGAACTACACAAAAATAATGAACAGTGAGCAACGGAGTAAATACAAAGCAGACTTCAATGCAGATTATTCAGAATACAGAAGACTTCACTCTGAAGTTGAAAAAGTTTCTCAGAGATTTGCTCATTTAGAAAAGAGCTTAAACCAACAAGTAAAGTTTAGCTCTGGATGGAAGGTATGAATAGAGATGAATTTGGGAAGCTTTGAGTTTTAACTAATACATGGTTAATAGTTGTTACACTTATTTAATGTCTTAACATACTAAAATTTTGTTGTTGCAGAGCATTCAGAAACAAATTATTCGGGAATATGAAGAAACCAAACGGGATCAGAAGCTCCAAGACATCAAAAAGAGGTTTCAGTATCTGCATGAAAAATTGTCACACATCAAACGCCTGGTTTCTGAATATGATGCAGCACAGAACTGTAACTGACCCTGGCCTCACTCAGCACATGAAATGCTGCCTTTAACGTTCCAACAACGATCAGTCGAGCAGGAATCTCGTGGTGGTTAACTGGCATTGTGCTTAGTACTTACTTGCAGTTTTCAGTACACTTGAAAATGTAGAGTAATAATTCCTATCACAAATGTCACAGATCCCAGAATTTGCTCCTAACTGGTATTTTTAACTGTGACGGCTGTTGATCTGGAGAGGATAAAGTGTGCAGTTACAATGCTTGAAAGTTCATAAAAACAAAGTTCACAAAAACAAAGTACATTAAACAGTAAGTCAGTATTAGATATAGCCTTCGCACTGTGTTGTATGGTTATCTGCTTTACTCGAAAGGTTCAAGAGTTACCTTAAGAGGATTATTTTACTTCTCCCATCAAGGGTGTTGTTTTGATCTTGAAATGTGTGTGTGTGTGAGACAGAGATTAAATGAATTTCATGCTTCTTTTGTAATTAGTAAATGTAAGAAATTTGTGCAGACTTAGGTTCATTGTTAAGTCATCACTGGGAGTGAGAAAGATTGTGTTTTTTGCATGAAACTCCATCATGAAGTGTGTGGAATAATGAGCTCTGCATTTATTTCTGAATAATGATTGATATTAATAACACAATCCTGATACTTTCATAGTGGAACAATAATATCTTGTAAATTATTGAGAACTTGTATGTGAGATGGTGCTGTGTCTACATAAAAGTGAAGAAAAGTCACTATCTTTCTGATGTTAATGTTCGTTATTCCTAAGATTTAGATTATGCCATAAATAGTGGAAGTAATTTACAGTCCCGTTTTTTGTACACAGCCTTTGTGCGGTTTTATCTCCTCAGTTTAGAGTATTTGCCATCTTCCAAAAGTAGTGTGTGGTTTGTTTGTGGTATTTCATTTCACCAGATTCCTGTTCTCTCTTTCCTTAAAAATGTTATGGTCTCATAGGAGCTAGTGCTTTAGCTGAACTGAACAGTGCCTTTATAATAGTTAGCCACTGGAAATTTTCCCCCAACTTCCAGCAAGAAAGATATTAACCTCATGTAAACTACTTGTACAAAGAAATTATTTATTGTTTTAAAATTGATAGTCTTCCATAAATGTTAAACATATTGAAATGTAATGGTAAAATTATATTGATTACTGATGAGAGAACAGGTATCAAAAGTGTGGGTGATGTATTGTGATATGAAGCAGTGTATTTTTGAACCATTTGCACTTCACAATTCCCATAATGTGCAATTTGCATAACAGTAGCTTCTTCCTTTCCGTTTTAAAAATGTGCTCCATACAGTAAGCATTCTACAATCTAAAAAAATTTCAGTCCCCGTCAGTAGAGATAACTAGATCAAAGGCCCTTTGTGTTATTAATAGCTTGAACTGGAGAGAGGTAGGATCATTATATGCATCATACAAATGCACAGTAAATTGGCTATTATGAGTATTTCATGAATCTCAACATAATGCTCATGTAAAGACAAGAAAGCATTCACAAATTTATATTTTGTGTTACTGTGGGATTTCTTCATTTCTTTAGAATCCATCTGGGGTAGTCTTCTCAGACATAAAAAGTTCATTGTGATGGGAAGGACAAAGTTTACATAAAGTTGTACCACAGAATATTGTTGTCTGAAAAAAAAAGCTATTAGAATTGGAATTATTTACACTAATCTCTGGTGCACTGCTAATATAATACATTGAACAAAGAAAGACTAATCTGAAACTTTTAAGCAGTTTTACATGGATGATGTAGTGAATTTTAGTCCTGGTGATTTGGTACTGTGAATTAGGGAACACTTTTATGCGAAGATTCTTGCACGGGTTGTGGTTACGAAGGTACCATAAAAAAGCTGTAACAATTTAAATTACATTAAAAATTGTTAATACTGCCTGCTATTTTGTATGAAATTTGAATACTTCCATTAAATAAACAATGAAAGTTGAGAGATGAGGGGGCAAATTGATGTAACAGAAGCACAGACACGAGGCAAAGGTTTATTTTGAAGTTGATGCAACAGAGGAAAACATTTTGGGTAATGGCATTATAATAAGAAATCAGTATATTGGTCAGATCCATAGCACAATCTCAGCATATTGCACCATTTTTAAAAATAAATTTTGTGGTACAGGTACTGTGGCCCCAGTGTTCTGAAAAAAGTGGATTTTGTGCTTTTGTTCTTTTCAGTAAATTTGTCAAGTATATCAGAGAGATTTCCAAATAATCTAATCAATTGTAGGTGTAGGAATACCATATAAAATATTTTGTGGGACATCATGATGTTGTGTGAAGAACATACTTTTGTTTTTGTTATTACTCCTGTATTAAAGTCAAATTTCATTTGTTTGCACCATACCAAAAGCGCATGTTTGTACACTCTTTAGATAATGTGTTAATTCTTTGGATATAGGATATGTTTATGTAGCACACTAGTTGAAAGATGTGTTACTTACTAACTCTTGTTATTATTTTATTGTAACAGCAGAAGTTACACATTTATGGGAATTCATTAGAAGTGCAAATAAGAGTTCCCTACTCATCATTAATATTAAAGTGGTTTTTTTTTTTTTTTTTTTTCCCCCGTCAGTTACAAAAACTAAATTGAAATATTATTTCCAGAAGTGTCCTTCATACATATACTGGTGAAACTGATTACATTGGTCAGTGATATCCCAAATATTCTGTGCAATCCATGATGGTTCTTTCATTTGTTTGAGTGTATGTGGTTTTTGTGCATGAGATGAAGTGGTTGGAGTTAAATGTTCTTTCAGTTATGTATCCATTAACAAAATCGTGTAAATTATCTAGCTTGTGGGTAATGGATAATCAGAATGCTCAAACCATATCTCGAAAACTGTAAGATAGTTAGCAACTGTGTGTATATATATTAAAAATCTTTTAGATATTGGTACAGATAATTTTGAGAAACATGACAGAAGATTTAATGACCAAAGTACAGTACTAAGTGAAATAACAGTGCAGAATTCACTTATTGGGTAAAGTTTCTTCACCACCCTATGTAAGTTACTGGTGAATGCTTCTCCTGATAAAGTGTCGAAGTATATTAAGCTGCAAGAACATCGTTGATGGAAATAATGGAAGATAAATACTTTATACATAATATATTTTTGACTGTGATGTATTTTTTTTATTTTATTTTTTATTAATAGATGCTCATTCCTGCAGCAGATTTGCTGCTAACTATTGTAACTTGACTGATGCTGATGTGTGAGAGAAGGGAGTGAGAACTGTCCTGCCACCATTGCCAAGGATTAACTCCAGTGAAAAGTGAAGAAAAGTTTAATGTAGCGATTAAATGGCAGTTGTAATAACTATAAATGTGCTTGGTTGTGGAAAATATTTGAAAGGGAAATACTGTATAATAAACTTTTTGTGATCAAGAACATTTTTGATCAGAAGTTATGCTATTTATATTTCTAAAAAGGATGGTAACTACTCATCCTGGCGACTGTGCTTACGATGCTGTATACATAAACAATGTGGATGGCCTCCATTCATTTATTACTGCCCTGGCCTGGAACATTGGTGACGACCGGAATTCTTCCCTGACCTTGATTATTATATTATCATTATTATTATTATTATTATGACTATTATTATTACTGTCTGTATAGTGTTTTATAAAAAGGATATCATACAATAATATGCATTCTGTCTTCTTTCATTATTGTGTTCTGCTTTTGAGATTTTACATAAAAATGTTGAAAAAAAAAATGCTCTTCTTAGTCCGGGGATTGTGTAATTATACCAGCTAGTGGGATATTTATTCTCACTGTTGGCGTAAGTACTGTTCTGCTGGTAAGGATTCGTAAATGCTTGTGGAGTAACTGGCATATCTGACAATAATACATTTAAGTGCTTGTATTTATCACTTTGTATGAATATGCATACACAAGATTCAGCAACTAGCTAAAGTAGTAACATAAAGACGTATCTCGTAACTGGTTTGTTAGTGCAGATAGGCTTACACTTAATAATTTAATGAGGGACCAAGAACAATATATGTTTCACTTGTGATTTTTTTAAAAATAAAAGAGCACTTGCTAATTGTTCTGTTGTGTGTTACTAATATGAGTGTCTCATTCTCCATACCAGGTTTATACAAATTAAAATCGTCAATTATCCTAAGAATTGTTTGAAATATTGACATTACATTGTTTCTGTTATGGGCCTTCATTATTGCAGGGAAGTGAGTTGTAATAGGTATCACATATCTCACAATGGAAAAGCTAACTGCACAAGAGAGATAATGACATCACAATTATGGAAGCCATATACTAAAGACATGCTTAATGATGATAATTATATACTTTATTTTTAATAAAAGATAAAGCTTATTCTCCTGTTTTTACCGCATTGCTGAATCTCAATAGAACAGAATGCAAGCAAACTCCACAAGCAAGGTGAACCGATATGGCTTTAAAGTTTCCCAAGTGGCAGTGGAGGTAGAGAAACTGATATCAATGTGCTGCTGTTTTGCTCTGGTGATTTTTGTCAACTGCTTTTGAAATTGTGATTTGTGTGTGTGGGTATTGTTTTATATGAGGTTTATTTATGTTTGTAGCAGGAAAATATTAATTTATTGATGAATTTACTATGTAAATATGTATACATGTATGTATGTTTTTGTAATTCCTTCTGAAGCATTGTGACTGAAGCACGATTCAGTTCTTTTAAATAGCAACATAAATGTAGAAATTGGCATTTGGTTGCATTACTGATGTATACTGGTACGTTGGTTGGTTTGTTATTTCAAAAATTATGGAAGTTTTGTTAGGAACAATCTGTGTCATTATTGTAATGATTGTTGTTACTGGTTTAAAGTTATTGTTAAAGTATAGGCTATCTAACTGAGATGGTTTTAACATTCAGTATTATTTAGCAGATTCACTTTGGTTGTAGAGAGTGGAAACACTGAAATAATGTAAATTCTGCATTAACTGCATGAAGCACACACATCCAATTTTAATACAGTATACATTTTTATTAGGTTGTTCTGATGGTTTGATTATTTGTGTTCTACATTGGTCAAACTAAGACAAGGATTGATTTTTTCCCCCCAGTGTTTCAAAAGTTGTCTCACATACCCCACCAGAGATCAGCAAGAGAAAGGAACTTTTTGTTTATAGTATTTAGTGAACACAGGTTGTTTTCTTTACAAGTAACCAGAGCTGATTGTAGTGTAGTACGTTAATTTTTAATATGGAATTGTTGTATTGGCAGGTACCCTTTAGATTCAACACTGTTATAGTGAGCACACTTCCAAAATCTCTAGCTTCATGTATGATTACCACAAAGAAATTTGTCACTTGTGGAAATACTTTGATGAACCAATGCATCTTTAAATGCAAATATGACAATTAATATGAGCTGACACAGCTCTCAGAGGAGCAGGACCCATTTCCGAAAATGATGCACATTGTATTGCAAAATTGTGGAATGTTATTCCAAATTTCTTAATTATAAGGCTTACTCTACAATCAAATTGAATCTCATCTTCCAGAAATGGAGCTGTAATAAAGGTACTATTCTGCTAGTAAGCTCAGACATATATTACATTTGACACTCAGTTGTATCGTGGCATTGATAGATGTATACATTCTCATCATCATGCAATTGTTGATGATGCTGCTAATTTTTATAGTGTCTTCTGGCTTTATAAGTATATTGTTAACTGAGTGCTACATTGTTCTGAGAGTTTAATGACATATTTTTAAATATATTTCAAATGAGCTGAAACATTCCATGAGCACAAACTTGTAGATGGTGCTGAGCACAGGAACATGTATGACAGATTTGTTTTTGTGTGTGCCACTTGGGAAAAGAAATCACAAATGAGACCTCATGTCTGCAGAAGGCAGGGTTACTGTATCATTTGTGATTTGGGATAATGGATATATGACAATGTCTTGTTTGGTTTAGATCTATTGCTGGATTTGTTTAAAAAATGTTTGTCTTATGGGACATATAAACTTACACAAAACATACAAAAAAATAAATCCTATTACTTATATGCATGCAGCAATCAAAATCACATTTGTTGTTTTTTTCTTATGCAATGCTTATTTCCAGTTTTCCTTCACCCATTGATGAAGTATTTCACCCTCTAATTACCACTCTACCATTTTTACCTGTTAAAAAACGGAAATATTTTCCCTTACCTCTCTTTCCTTCCGTTCCTAAGAAACTAGTTATAGTTTGAGATATCTGGAATTAAAATACTGATATTCAAATTAAATGAAAAAGAATGAAATTTAACATGCTCTGAGTGAAACAATCAAATTTAGTTCTGCTGACACACACACACACACACACACACACACACACACACACACACACACACACACACAGAGAGAGAGAGAGAGAGAGAGAGAGAGAGAGAGAGAGAGAGATTTACACAGTTCCCACCTTGGGTCTGAGAGAGGGACTGAAGGGGGTAGATTAAAAGGGAAGGCCAGTCACCCGGGCTCCAGGATGAGAGGGACCATCTGCAATGAGACTGAGGGGATGCGCAAAATGTGAGAAAGAGTAGGGGATAAAAAGATACTACATTAGTAAGCACACTTCAGTCCAGAGGTGACGTTGACAGAGTGATGATTAAGAGGATGAGAAATGAATAGTGTGATTAAGAATTAGAAGGGAAGGGAAATGAGGGGAAGGAGAAGAAAGCAAACTAAAATATGTTAGGAGGTGAAGTTCATGAGTTCTCGTTATTGCTATTCATCTTTATCCCGTCACTTGGATATCACTCCAAAATGAAGTCACTGCATGAATATACTAGTGAAAATTCTGTGTGTGTGTGTGTGTGTGTGTGTGTGTGTGTGTGTGTGAAAGAGCTCAGTTTCATAAGCAGAGCATCCATGTTCCTATTATCATATTATCTTAAGCCATTTACTTATGGGAGAGAGTGGTAACATAAACTATTTCAAGGAAAAACAGTCATTTTTTGTCAGATTGTAACATTGAAAATCCTCTAAATTGCACCAACTGCTGATTATGTGGACTTACTTTTAAAGTATACATTTTTGGTAAAAAATAACAAATAAAAATATAAGTATTAATTTAGGTTCTGAATAAACACCCAAAATTAGGCTGGTTCTCAGCAAGGGAATACTAAATTATCAAGGAATATTGCGATTCTGATTTTTATTGGTCCAGTAAATTATCTTTTGTACATGGAAATAGTTTGCACAATACATACATGATGCACAATCATCTACAATACATTTTGTTTTACAATACATAATTATGTACAGTATGGGTGTTACATAAATTACAGTTTTGTGATGTGATACTAACTTTGACTGTACACTTGTGGTTCTCATTATAGGTTACTATCTAATGTTAGTTTGTCTTAACTTATAAACTATATCAATCACAGAGTGAACTGCTCATTGTCTGCCCATACATGAAGCCATGTTTCAGAGTTTTTCTTCTGTTAGATTTTTTTTTTCAATGATTGCAATGTAAAAGATCTTCAAAACAATTTCTAAAAGGTTCTGATTGCTTGTTTTTCAATACAACCAAATGACTTTTCTGTAGTATGAATATTTTCCTCATACCTGTGATGGTACAGTTCCCTCTTATTGTGATTCCATATTGCATACATGGCCCAAAAAGTCCATGATAGTGCACAAGTGGTTTTGATATACATACTGAGCCAGTAGTTAAATTACAAGTATCACTGAACTTAGCTTGTTGGAACTGAACTTACTGTTTCCAGTTCAGCACCCTATCTATTGTTATACTTGAAAACTTAACTGAAGATACTTCTTTCAGACCTTTTTCATACAAAAGAAACATTCATGTGTTTCTCATTCCGTTTATTACTGAAAACTGTGTTCATAGTTTCTTTGAATTAGTAATTAGCTATTTTTTTAAGAGTACTTGTGCCGTAATATTGTACGATATGAAAGTGTTTTTCTCAAGTCCCTTGAAATTGTTAGCAACATTAAGCAGTCATATTATCTGCATGCAGTATTGCATTTTCATTGCCATATGTTCTTACATTATCTGCAAATAAATTGAAAGCATATGTCCCATTAAAGATCCTTCAGGTAAACAATACTGAATACTTCTAACTTGTGCTTTCCAGTGGTAACATAGTGGTTCTTGTTAGTGAGATATGACATTATTAAATCTAATGGATGTCCACAGATATCAATATTCTCTACTTTCCTTATCAGGATTGTATGATCAATTGTCAAATGCCTTAGATAGGTCAGGGAAAACTCCCAACACTAGAAACTTTTTTCCAAGATCTTTGCAATGAATTCTGTTAATGAATCAGTTGCTGTTTCCTTTGATAGCCTTTCCTGGAATCCATGCCATGTTGGAGTTACTATATTATGCTTTTCCAGGAAAGTAGTTAGTCTCATTGTGCATGAGTATTTCTAATATTTTTAAGAAGCCTGATACTAAAATACTGGTTTGTAATTGTTGGAATCACCATTTTATGTACACAGGTACTACTTCTATTAATTTATCAGGAAATTCTCCTTCTTGGAATCAGCAGTGGACAATCTCTAATAGTGGTGTAATTATTTCTGGTGCCACTTGCTTCATTAGGTAATTTGGTATTTCATCATGGATAATCTTGTCACTTCATCTTCAGATACTGGGTTGAACAACATTGAGTGGCTGTGATATGGTGACTTCCTTGGCTATTGCTTCCATACTCCAGGTTTTTTACTGTATCTACGTAGTTACTATTCAGGATGTTGCAGTTTCTGTTTAATCTGTGATGATTTTCATATTTCCTGTTTCATTTGTTTTATGTATTTGTTGTTGCCTCCTTTGGTGCTAATTATATTCCAGGGTGTTTTCATTTTATTTGTTGAATTTTAAATAATCTCATTTATTGTGATTTGGCTTCTGCTTGACATATCAACACTCTGACCTTCCACTGTTGCTTTTCGTAGGTTTCAGAAATTTCCCTCTTTTATTATTCATAAAGTAGCCCTCATTTCTATTATCTCCTTTGTGAGCCAATGCTTCTTTTGGAGAATTCTTCTTTTCTCTGTGGTTTCTGGAACGACTATATTGAACTAATGTGTTAATGTTTCTCTTCTCAACGTTACCTTAAATATGTTGGTCTTCAGTTGGCTGGAAAGCCTAATATCTATTCCTTCATTTTTATCTCTGTTTGTGATTTCAGACTTCACATAGCTGTTAAAAATGATTAGAAAGTCCTTTTTGTAGAATCTATGCTGTATATGCACTGCTGTGTATAGTGCTGGTAGAATTATCAGCAATTGACTTGGTGTGCACAGTCACTCTTGTTGGCTCCAGTACAACTACTGTCATGCTATATTGTTTTAGCAGCTCCTTGAATTTGTGCTTTCTTTTGTGTCTTTCTTCCCATATCAATATTAAACTCACCATATATTATGCAACCCTCCTGGTAAATTTGATTTTTTTAAAATGTCATATCTGTATGAGTTTGTACGTAGTACTAATTCCATCTGAACAGTGTTGTGTATTATATCAGCTTTTCTAAATAGGTATCTTGTTCTTTATTGCAGCTGTCATTTATTCTAGCAAGCATTACTATAATGTCAGTTTTATTGTAATATTTGGTCCTTTCATTAATGTTTTCTGTAAATTTGGAATACTGTGCACCTGGTTTTAGGAATGAAGTTGTAATTATTTTCCTGGCTATTATTCAGAAGCTTTGTGCATTCTTACTGTGAGTATCACTTACTAAAAGGACTCACTTCCTTGTGCAAAAGTTTTTTTAATCTTGTTCGAACAAATCTGCTTCATATGAGTTTCCCTGTGTCCTTGTGGTGTATGGTGCTTGGTGATCAAATTTAGTCGTTTCTTTTACTAAGCCATAAATAATAATGTGTGCCATTGTAAATTCTGCCAACAATGTTATGAAGGGGTGTTCTAAATACCATGCAGAAAGAGGATTAGCTACATGCTACTGTCGGAATAAGCTCCTTGTTGAGAAAGTTTTATAAATTTAATACCACGTAGAAGTAAGAGGTGCTGGACAAGCATATTGTATGTTGTAACGTAGCTGAACTTTTATATCGGTGTAGTGTTGAACAATACACTGAATTTTCAGAAAGTAACAGAACATGGACAGATGCTACTCATCATATAGTGGAGATTCTGAGTCGCAGGTAGATACAACAAAAAGATTTTCACACTTGAAACTTTTGGCCAACAGCCTTTGTCAACAGTAGACTCACATACGCATACATACACACTCGCGCACATGACTGCAGTCTCAGGCAACTGAAACCCTAGTGCGAGCAGCAGCACCAGTGCATGATGGGAGTGGTGACTGAGTGGGTATAAGGAGGAGGCTGGGGCAGGGAGGGGGACATGGTATGGTGGGGATGGTGGACAGTGAAATGCTGCAGGTTAGACAGAGGGTGCAGGGGAAGGGGGATGGAGTAGCGGAAAAGGAGAGAAATAAAAAAGACTGGGTGTGGTGGCGGAATGATAGCTGTGTAGTGCTGGAATGGGAACAGGGAAGGGGTTGGATGTGTGAGGACAGCGACTAATGAAGGTTGAGGCCAGGAGGGCTACAGGAATGTAGAATGTATTGCAGGGCAAGTTCCCACCTACACAATTCAGAAAAGATGGTGTTGTTGGGAAGGATCCATATGGCATACGCTGTGAAACAGTCATTGAAGTGAAGGATATTATGTTTGGCAGTGTGTTCAGCAACAGGGTGGTCCACTTGTTTCTTGGCCACAGTTTGTCGGTGGCCATTCATGCGCACAGACAGCTTGTTGGTTGTCATGTCCACATAGAATGCAGCACAATGGTTGCAGCTTAGCTTGTAAACCATATGACTGGTTTCACAAGTAGCCCCGCCTTTGATGGGATAGGTGATGTTAGTGACCAGACTGGAGTAGATAGTGGTGGGAGGATGTGTGGGATAGGTCTTGCATCTAGGTCTATTATAGGGGTATGAGCCATGACGTAAGGGATTGGGAGCAAGGGTTGTGTAAGGATGGACAAGTATATTCTGTACGTTCGGTGGAATACCTCTATGGGAGGGGTGGGAAGGATAGTGGGTAGGACATTCTTTATTTCAGGGCAAGACAAGAGGTAATCAGAACCCTGGTGGAGAAAGTAATTCAGTTGCTCCAGTCCTGGGTGGTACTGAGTTACAAGGGGAATGCTCCTCTGTGGCCGGATGGTGGGACTTAGAGAGGTGGTGGGAGACTGGAAATATAAGGCACAGGAGATTTGTTTTTGTACGAGGTTGGGAGAATATTGTTACATTCCATCCAGGATTTTCCATTGTTTGATTTAGAACATAGAAAGAATATGATTGGTTCTGGTGTGCTGGTATTACTAAACAGTGAAAATATGCGGAAGGTTAAGAAACTGTTTCCAACCAAAAGTCGTGATCACATTTCCTGAACTGAACAATCATGCCTATCTCTGGATTGTCATTTAATTATTCTTTTATTCTCGCATACCTCTCTGATCTGATGATGAGTGTCTTATTGGCTGTTACATTTCCCACACTGAAAGAAATAAACCACTGCCCAAATCTCAACTGTGGTGGATGTGGTCCAAGGTTAAGTGGGAGACTAATTGTTTGATTGGGGTTAATGTTAAAGAGTACTGACAAAAGTAGTACAATCTACTTCCTATGTCTTCGGCTGTATGATGTTGCATGGAACACAAGGATGAGGTGAACAAGTGGTACAAAAAGACAATTGTGTTCATATATTTCAAGGGCCATCTTTGAAGACAGTGACAGATTTCACATCACCACATAAATGGTTTGGCAGATGTTCCCCTCTATATGCAGTTTATTCCATAATTACAATTAAAAACTGATAATGAAGGCTGGTAACTGTGAGACTATTTCTGAAGAAAAATGGTGACTGGAATGGTATTGCCTGAACTTCATGAATTTGAATAGCGCATTCCTCTCTATGATGTTGCCTGGCTACAGTATGTGAAGAGAGTCTAGTGTTAGAGGGCTTGGAAGATACCTGGTCGGGCCAACAACTTCTGTGCTGCATGCAATATTATATTATATTATATTGGGAGGGGGAAAGGGAAGTGCAGTATTTGACAGAAGATGGGGGACTGATGTGTAAAATGATGGAAAATGAAAGGGGTGAGGATCTGCAAGATTATGAACGGGGATTACAAGATCACGATATGCCGGGAGACTGTCATCACCTATATAGTTCAGAGAAGCTGGCTCTGGGAGGTTTGTAGGAGATGGGAGTGAGAGGATCCAAATGACATGAGTTGTGAAGTATCTACTGAAGTCATCAGGAGTCTGTTGAGTAACTTCTCAGTTTGTGTTCTAAATTCTTTCCTACAGGGAAAACACTATACACTGATAGGTCAAAGCATTATGGCAGACTGCTTAATTGTGTGTTGGTCCATCTTTGGAATGCAGTACAGCAGCAACTCGGTATGCTATGGATTTGACATGTCCCCCATAGGTTTCAGGAGTACCCTAATCACAGGCTGATGGTTCATGGTTGCAGAGCTTGTGCCCAATAGCATCCCAGAAGTTTCAGGTGAGCTTGAGTTCTTTACAGGTTCCTCAAACCACTGTAACAAAATTCTGGCGTTGTGGAACAGACAGTTATCCTGCTGGGAGATAACATCACAATTGGAGAAGACCTCAAGGATGAAGGTGCCCGCAACATCAATCTGGTGTTGCAAAAAATGTGACTCATTCAAGCAGGCGACATGTTTCCATTTACCCATCATCCAATCTCAATGATCCTGTGTTAGCTGCAATCTTTATTGATCATCCCATTTGGCCAACATGGAAGGTGTGCTTCAAAATGCCACTGTCAGCAGCGGCTTTGTATTCTGTTGTCAGATCTGTCACAGATTACTGCCTATCCTGCTTTCAGGGCAGGTAAGCCTCTGACCTCTGTGTTCTGTGATGAGGTGTGGATGTCATATACTAGGGAGACAGAGTAGAGTGGTTGTGGTTAAAGGCATGCGAAAAGACATAATTCATATTGGCAAACAAACATGTAGCCCTACAAGATTTGAAGATAAACTCTCTCCAGTTCCTGCCTTGGATAATGTTTATCCAGGACATTAGAAAAATCTTCAAAGAGAGAGGGGGGTGCTACTGACACATGTATACTGATAAAGTGCTCAAACACACCCATATCAGACAGCAAGGAAAATAATGGAAAGGCCTGAAACAGTTCACAGCAGCTTAACCCTTAATATAAGAGTTTAATGTTGTGCACTGCCAAACAAATAAAATTGACTTTAAAAGTAGCAGAAGTAATGATCAAATGGCACACACTGGGTGAGGCTCCCTGTGTGAAGGTCCTGGATGTCCAAATGGATAATAAATTGAGATAACAGAGCAGACAAGTTAATGAAAAAACTCAGCCCAGCTTTCTCCCACTTAGAGATGTCTTATATTGTGTCGACATACAAATATGATTGCTAGTATACTTTTACTCAGTACTGCATAATAGTCTGTGGCAATAACAACTAAGACAAAGTATTCATTGTTCCAAAACATGCAATTAGAATATTATGAGAAGTACATTACCAGATGTCTTGCAGAAACCTCTTCAGGCATGAACTATGCAGTTCAGAACCACAATATGAGAAGTAAAAATAATTTGTTAACTATGCACCTCTATCAAAGGTTCAAGGTGGGGTCTTGTATTCTGGGGCAAAAGTCCGTAAGAGCTAGCTGGTAACCACTGGACAGGTAATTCAAACTCAAAATAAGAGATTGTGTTATTAGCCATTCATATCATTTTATTAGAATATTTGACCTTGAGCTTACAAATTCTTAAAATCTAATGTCCATATTAAACAATCTGGCAGTACACGTACATCCAATAATGTGCTTCGAAATGTGACATAAATGCCTAGTTTGACGTATTAAATGAAAACGGCAGGTGAAACGTTTAAGAGGATGAGTAGTAGTATCTTTTTTTTTCCTTCCAAAGTAACTTAATATACACACATAAAGTGATGCAGAAGTATTTCCAATAATTATTAGCATGAGTCTATTAGCCTTGTGCTATAGAGCAGCAGTAGCTATTGGTAGCTAGAGGGTTAAGTATGGAAATTACCCCCCCCCCCCTTTCACCTTTTTTGTTTGCTTCACCATTTATATCTCAGCTTAGTCCTCTGTCATCAGAAATTTGAAGCCTTTAGGCTAGTGCCCACAAATCTGAAATCAAACTTGGCAAAACAATACTATCAAGTAAGGTATCTGACACATGTATACAAGTCATACACAATGTTTTACATGACACTCACATGAAAATGACAAATTTACCAAAATTTGTGAATAATGCACTGGAATAAAGGTTTTACATCTACAACTGGATAATGTCACATTTTAAACAATTGATTGTAGCTGCAGAACTACCCGTTAAAAACATGTTTGAAAATACTGTACTGGAGAGTGGCCACAGCTCCAGTCTTGAGCCTGTCTATATTTAATTTATTTTTTTGTGAAATGTAAGGTATATTATAGTAGAACATATTATTATTTCTCATATGTTAATTCATTTAACAATTTCAGTTTTGATTATGTGACAGACAGTTCATAAGCAAGTTATTCCTTAGAATAATTTCTATTATTGTAATGTGTAAAAGGTGGCAGGGAACATTATAGGTGACATCTGCACATTGTTGTTGTTGTTGTTGTTGTTGTTGTTGTCTTCAGCCCTGAGACTGGTTTGATGCAGCTCTCCATGCTACTCCATCCTGTGCAAGCTTCTTCATCTCCCAGTACTTACTGCAACCTACATCCTTCTGAATCTGCTTAGTGTATTCATCTCTTGGTCTCCCTCTATGATTTTTACCCTCCACGCTACCCTCCAATGCTAAATTTGTGATCCCTTGATGCCTCAGACCATGTCCTACCAACCGGTCCCTTCTTCTTGTCAAGTTGTGCCACAAACTCTTCTTCTCCCCAATTCTGTTCAATACCTCCTCATTAGTTATGTGATCTACCCATCTAATCTTCAGCATTCTTCTGTAGCATCACATTTCAAAAGCTTCTATTCTCTTCTTGTCCAAACTATTTATCGTCCCTGTTTCACTTCCATACATGGCTACACTCCATACAAATACTTTCAGAAATGACTTCCTGACACTTAAATCTATACTCGATGTTAACAAATTTCTCTTCTTCAGAAACGCTTTCCTTGTCATTGCCAGTCTACATTTTATATCCTGCACATTAAAAACAAATTATAAATATTTAGCAGATAGCTGTATTTTCAAATTAATCTGTGATGTGAATGTAAAATGACTCATTTCACTTCATTAGTTTATCGTGCAAATTGATCCATAGAACTTGAAACTAATTAATTTGGTACAAAGCAGAAAATGCAGATCCTGTATGCATTTAATCTAATTTTCTTCAGTATCATTGTTAATGTCCTTATCGTGTAAATTCACACACACACACACACACACACACACACACACACACACACACACACACACACACACAGACCTACCTTTGTTTCTGAACATACAACTTCTGGACACATTTGCTTTTGTGTCCATACACACTGCATATAAAAAAAAAAAAAAAAAAAAAAAAAACCTGAGCATCCAGAAGACATAGACGTCAATGCAAATTTGTGCACATACACACCAGTGGCAAGTCACAGCGTGCTGTGACAAGTACAACTGCCTCCAGAGTGCATTAGTGTTGCTCATGTTTAGTTTGGTTACCAGGCCTGGTTGGGTATGTAAAGGGCATGAACAGGGACAGATGTCGAACAATCATCGTGATAGACATAGAGATACCACATACTTGTTTGAGACAGTGTTAACAGCATGTGACAGAGTTTGGCTGGCTGGTTGACTGTGCAGAATCCAGATTTGGATGTGACAGTGGCCCCATGTTGGACTACATGGAAACGTGAAGGCATACATATTCATCATTAAGGTTCTAGCTGACAGCATCTGGCAGTCACAGAGTAGGGTTGCCACCCCAGCTATATATTTACACCTCCAATTCCAGAACAACTCTGGACACCTTGCAAAATTCTCTGTCATCCTGCATTGTTGGGCAGAGACTAGTGGCCGTTGAACTAATAAATTACTGTCCCATGTGTAAGCTGACATTAATATCACAATGCAAAAAGCTGTGTTTGGAATGGCGCCGTGATATGGAAGTGTAGATTGCTGATGAATGGCAATGCAAAGTGTTCAGCAATGGATCGCATTCTGCACTACTCTAACTGTTCCGGGTTGGCGAGCATGGTGGTGACCTGGGATGTCCCATTTTTCCAATGTTTTGGAGAGGCACATGGTGTTACTCCTGGCACCATAGTTTATAACTGCAGTTAACAGCTATTAATGATTGAGAAAATTTTCATGGCGCAACTGTACTTTACAGACTTCCTGCATCCTCATGTGACAATATTGTGGTACTATAATTTTCAGTGTGATAGGGTCCACAGCTGTGATGAATGTTTCGAACGATTTCTTGAAGCCTTCAGCTGCCATTCTCTTTATTTCCTGTACGATTGTACAATTTTGGCCTTGAAGTATCTAAAATGGAAGTTTCATACATTGGATATATTAGTGACATTTGTAATTTTGATGTATGACCAAGTCATATATGTAGATACAGGTAGACTAGGCGCATTCTAACTTACTTTACGGATGATTTTTTTAGTAACAGATTATGTTATATATGTCGTTGCTCATATGTGTAATGCAAAACCTAACTCAACCATAAAGCAGTTTTTACTAGACTCTTGTGGTTCTCAGTACTATTTCATTAGAATACTGTGACAAATGTGATATGTAAGATCTTTGTGCCAACTATTCAAAAATGACGTGCTCCTACAATAAAAGAACAAATATTTACAAGTCATTTTAAAGAAATTACATACAGTCATATTTATACCAATGATGAACGATAATTGCATGTAACTGAGAACAAAAGCATATGCAGGTTAAGCAGCAAATTTATGTAAAATAATTATCTTCCTAGTGCTAAGTACATAATATATCAGAGCTTTGCAACAATTGCTCGAAAGTAATCTGGTCCTAAAATGGCATGAACACCTCAAACTAATTTATGAGCATAACATGATGTCATAGTAGCAATGACGTATACAACATAATCTATTGCTAAATAATCATTCAAAAAATATTGTGGTATTCTTTTTCAGCTGGACAGTGCTCATCTACACATGGCAGGTGTAGGGCGAGGTTGCCTCAGGGAAGGATACAACAGTTTTGTGACACCTTTCCCAACTGAACTAGTTCATCCATTCAGCCTGAGATAGTGTGAAATGGTACTGCTAAATAGACTCGTACTGAAAAATTCTTTGTAATTTTGACTCAAATTTCTAATCACTGAACTAATATCACATACCCTCTCAATCTGTGAAGTTTTGTTTAGTTTCCTCCCTGTGGGGCATTTCACTTTCTTTGTCAGGCAGTATACCTACTGTTGGGTGTATTTTTCTCTCCTATCCATTGTAAAATTTTGTCTTTCTTTGTTCTTCAGTTAAAAATGGCCTCTTTTTTTTTTAAAAAAAAAT
The DNA here is from genome assembly GCF_023898315.1 of Schistocerca nitens. NCBI lineage: Eukaryota > Metazoa > Arthropoda > Insecta > Orthoptera > Acrididae > Schistocerca > Schistocerca nitens. The sequence goes on along the minus strand of NC_064621.1, from coordinate 153,840,032 downwards.
GATGTCCATAACCATCACATAATGACCTAACAGATCCAAAAGTCAGTTGTTAAACACATCTTTATTCATCTCCTTATAATCACCTGTGTTGTTTTACGTAATAACTATCAGCATGGAGCTTTTGAAGAAGTGATGTTCTGATAGTCCTGCATGACAATGGTAAGCCCTTTTCCTTTGCCAGTTGGCACTTTCCAGCTTTCATTGCTCTTTGAATCGTATCAGGTGAGCCTTCTGTCATGAGTTTGACTGATCCATGTCTCAAATAGATAAATAATGGTTTATAAATGATTTTCTTTCCTAATGTTGTGCATGCCTTTTTTTTTTTTTTTTTTTTTTTTTTTTTTTTTTTTTTTTTTTTTTTTTTTTTTGCAGAAAAGTTGCCCTAGCTGCTACAGTATTAGATCTGGCCATCAAAATCCTTCTTGCCGCTTTACATTTTCTGTACCTTTATCCAAAAGATTTCAGAATTTTGTTAGTTGGATGACAGACTCCTGTAGGACCAGTCTTGCTGTGTAAGAAACTGGAGTACTATGTGGAGAACAACATTGTTTTTGTAATTGTCAAAATCGGTAACAGTTCTTCTTTCACCAATATCTTTCCTCAGAGACTGAAACTTCATTTCTTGATCACAGGTTTCCACTACTGATGCTTGTGCCATATTATCTCTACTGTTCGCAGTAAAATACATAATGGTGCCTCATCTGGCATTATCGTTGAGGTTGTGAAGTAATTCAGACATATTTTATATGACTCCCTTTCTTTGATTCCACAAGTGAATCATCGTAACTTGCAAATAAAAAAGCAGTAGTACATGATTTAAAGCAGAGCGCTCTTGGTAAACAAACAACACTTGCTGGAATCGAACACACAAATTGCTGACTGGATGTAACAAAGTGGCAGCATGAATAATCAACATCACATAACCAGACCAATGTTAGGCACCTAAATGGTAGTTCTTGCTCCATATGGTGCTACATAGATGGCAGCCATGGTAGAAATGAAAGTAGGGTAACAGTATGCCCTTAGAATCATGGACCAAATGGTGCAAAGCAAAGGCCTGCCATTGTGAGTTAGTCAAGGGTGTGACAAATGACAATTCCCAGTCAGCTGCCAGTTTTGCTACTACCAAGAATAGTCAGTCATAAGTTTATTTTTAGAAGTAACTTAAGAGGTTGCTTCTGCCTGTTAATGTATAACATGACTCGTTCCACACCCTAGAAGGCTCTCATTTGCAATGGAATTTATGAAAGCTATTTGTGAATAAATAAATAATATTTGAACTGGATCACTGCATTTGCAGTTAGTCACTGTTTGGGAATACAGCTGGTTAGTTATTCACACAAAGTAGTTGTACACTGATTACAGATGGCCAGCGTATAAAATATCTACCTCTGCAAATGACTCTGCCTTTTACTGGATAAAATGTTTGTAACTGGGCTATGTAAGTATAAGTATATAGGACCCATCTTCAATCCAGTAGAATAACTTGTGTGGTTCGGGACTGGAATCAGGAATGGGCTAAAATACTGCAAAGGTTGGATGTGTGACAGAATTTACTATTGGAGATGAGAACAGATCATCTCAGAATAGACTAGTTATCATCTCAATATTTGCTGAAATGTAACCGAAGGCCTGGATTAACACGTTGACTGCTGTGTGGCTGCTGGTGGCAACAGCAGAACTGTGCCATTGACACTGTGTGGCTGGTGGCAGCCACAACAGAGTCTCAGACCTAATGCTGTGTGCCTGGCAGTGAAACATCCATCACTAAGCATGTGGCAGTCACTTTGTGAAATTACCTATGGCTAAGGTCATACTGAATTATAAAGGCAGTATCAGTCAGTGTCTGGTACAAAGAAATGAATAATTTGTTTCTCTCCTATGAAACGGTGGCACAAGGAATGTGTTTCTGAACTAGCTGGGCAGGATATTATCTGTATGTAAAGACTCTGAAAAGATTATTAGTGTATTTGGATAATTTTTGTGTCCAACTGCAGAGTGGTGTGCATGGATGCTATGACTGTTGGGATGGGAATAATTAAGGTGGACATGATGACAGCTGCCAAAATGGACATCCAGTTGATGGTTTGTGTGTTGATCTGAACAGAGGTTTAAATGAATAATAAGGTCAAGATTGGTTTTAAAGTCATCATCAGAACTCTTTGTTCTGTTCCCAATTCTTTCTGCTTACTGTCACATTTCCTTTCTTGTTGGTTTTCACACCCCTCCTGTCCAGTCCAAAGCTTGTACTTTTCAGTCTTCCATGTTTCCACCCCTTCTTTCCCTCCAACACACTCTCACTCTCTCTCTCTCTCTCTCTCTCTCTCTCTCTATCTATCTATCTATCTATCTATCTATGCCCCAATAGCTGAATGGTCAGAGTAACGGACTGCCCTCGTAAGGGGGCCGGGTTTGATTCCCGGCTGGGTTGGTGATTTTTCTCCACCCAGGGACTGGATGTTGTGTTGTCTTCATCATCATTTCATCCCCATCCAGCGTCCAGGTTGTCCAATGTGGCATTGAATGTAATAAGACCTGCACCAAGGTGGCCGGACCTGCCCTGTAAGGGGCCACCCGGCCAATGACGCCAAACACTCATTTCTATTTTCTCATTTTCATTCTCTCTCTCTCTCTCTCTCTCTCTCTCTCTCTCTCTCTCTCTTTCTCTCTCTTTCTAATTCTCATTAACTAGTGCTGCTGAGAAGCACATGTCTCCCCTGTCATATCTCCCATTACTTCCTCACCCACACCTTGTCCCATACTTCCTACTCCTTGCAGGTTTCCACGTCTTCCCTCTTAACTCACTCCTGTCAATCTGAGCAACCATCCACAAATGGTTGTAAACAGTGTCACTGTAGCCATGAGTGGGGTTAGTGATTTTGAGTATCCATGAGGTTTAAAAAAAAAGGAGGGGGGGCGGCGGCTCAAAAGCTGTTTGTGGGTCTGAAAGCACCACACATCATTCAAATCAACAAGTAAATGGCTGCCTTTTCTAATTTTATTTTATTCTTTTCATATTGGAATATCTATTAAAGTTTGATAAAAATGTTATTACACTTCTGAAGAAAGTAAGAGCCAAGAAAAATGAGAATTACCACATAGTATAGTATAAGACACATCAGAAGTACTCATACGATTACTTTATTGAGAAATGGAAAGGAAACTGAAAGTAAATTAGAAGTACCTCTCTATCTTAGGATGGTATTGGTCCCAGGCATTATGTCTGTCAGAAACCAATATGCTAAAGGACTCTCCTAGCTGCTGCATGTATGGTTCCACAGGATTGGATAGAAGGTTCCTAACTGAGGAGGTCACTTTGATCCCTTCCTTTTCTAATCCTGCCATCTATCTTAGGGATGTGACAATAGTAGTATGGCCTGAGAGGACTCTGTTGGGCTTACCACTTGTACACATATAATCTTCTGTCAGACTTTTTACACAGCTTTTTATTAGTGGTGTAAAGCCTGCCTTCCTTAGGAAATGCATCCATGACAATGAAAATAAACTGTTGCCCAAACTGCATTAACACACACCAAGTCATATAGTACTTCTGGTGTGCTGGCAAGCATTTCACGTTGTACAGTCACGTTCAGATGTTTTATATGCTGGCACATGTCACATTTCCTAAGTATCTCATAACCTTCAGCCTGAGTTCAGCATATTCCCACTCCTTGGTGACTGTCAAAAACAATTTTGTCACTCTGCAGTGGCCAAGGTACTGGTGACAGCACTCAATTAAACCTCCAAAAGTGCATCAGGGAGCCAAATTTTCCACCTTTGTTCGTTCATATGCCACTAAAAATATACCCTCCAATTGACCATGCACAATAGAGCAATATTTTTCATTTGTACATCCTCTACACATGCAATGCACAGCAGAAAGTCCTCCACTCTCCTGATTTCTGGCCATTTGTCTTGTGCTGCAACTAACTCCCTCCTACATTACTGGATTTTGGCTTAACTAGTCAACAAATTTGTTAAGTTTATCCTGCCAATAATCAATTTCCAGATCATATTCTTGAATAAGCAGGCCCTGCCACATGATTCTGTTACACATGTGTCTGATGGTTCTTAGGAACATTAGAGCATGGTGATCTGCATATAAACCAGTTTTCCAGCTAAGCATTTAACGCCTTAACTGTTTTGTCATATAGACAATGGCCAGCATTTCTAGTTTGATAATGAAATAGCATCCACTAGTTTCTGGCTACATGTGGCCACAATGTGCCCATTCCCATCCTTGCTTTATTGTTGTAGATATCCCACAGTGCCATGCGCACTTGCATCTGTGAAGAGTTGGAAAGGTTGCAACAAAGTCAGGGTGCGCCAAACAAGTACTGTCATGGAACACAAACTTTACCTTCTCGAAAGCATTTTCCTCCTCTTTTCCACTGCTCCACTTCTTGCCCTTCTCCAACAGCATGTAAGAGGACTCAACATCTACGTGAAGTTGACAATGAGCCCTTTGTAAAATGATCTTGGCCCAAAGAGCTGTCCTAATTCATGTACCTGGGATGGCCGTTTCATTTTCATGATCTCCAACAATTTGCAGTTTTATGGACGAATACCTTCCCGGGAGATCTTAAACCCCAGATATACCACCCTGTTTGCACACCGGTTCACTTTGTCAGGCCTGACCATCACGCCATACCTCTGGAGTACTGCCGGCAGCTGATATAGGTGACCCATATGTTCTTCGAATATCGCAGACTCTACTATTATGTCTTTCATGCAGGCAACACAAAATTCTCTTATCTCTGATGTGATTATACCATTCACGGCCCTCAGAAATGCTGAACTTGAATCCTTAAGTCTGAATGGTACTCACTTGTACACATACTGTTCCCCTTCATATAGGAATGCAGTGTACTTTCTGCAGGATGAATTGAACTCAACTTGATTGAAACTGGCTGTAATATCAAATGCTGACAGAAAAATTTTCCACAAGAACTGGCACAGTGTGTCCTGGATAGGTTGCAGCCTCCCTCTGCTTCAATGTGATCATTTAACACCCTCACATGGAGGCAACAATGGACTGATCTATCTGTCTTAGGCACAATTGCGAGCAGATTCACAAATTCTAATGCAGTCTATGATATGACTCCAGCTGCCTCGCTTCTCTGGTAGCTTTTCAGTGCTTCACACCAGTGGGTGTGCTTTCCTTGTCGGCGGCTGATCATACATTACTCTAAACTTGTGGACCACTCCCTGAAATCTTCCTGATAGGAATGAGAAAGTATCCCTGAATCCCACGATACTTTCTCCATCTCCTGTCTCTGCTCCTGGCTCAATTGAGGGTTATCTTGTGTCCTCTTTCTAAGTATTCCAATTGCACCAGCCTTGCACTCTCTACACCCACTTTTAGCTGATTGTCTGTATACATGGTGCCATGTGCCATGTCGTTTGTTTGAGAGTGAGAAGTGATCAATTTATCAGGTGTGCATGGGTCTCTGACACATGACCAGTCACATCATGTCTGTCAGATTTTCTTTCATTGACTGTTTGTGTGGAATTATCATGATGACTGATGGACGGCAAAGTGACTTCATTTTAAACCCCTGTGTTCTCTAATAAATCACCTTTTAGCTCCCATGACCCATCTATGAAAATTACCTTATCCTCCTTGCATGCCCTTAGTGCTCTCTGCAGTCCATGTGACCAGGACTTCACTCAAACTGACCATGGTTTTAGTGGTCCAGTCCATGATTCACCATGCTACTTGAGAGTATATCATTGCCAATTATAGACTATAGTGACAACCCACAAATGACAACTGCTGTCAACTGAAAACTACTTCTTCCGCCACTGAGTGACACCAAGACCTGCTTTTCTACCTTCTTCTTTTTTACCCCAAAAGCTGGAATTGGTGAGATTCCTCTTACAGGCATCTCAGATAATTTACTACCACTTTCCACCAGTTTTTCATGAAAATACATTGAGAGTGGTGTCACTTCTGACACACGTTCTTGTCTTGATTTCTTCCATGGTTATCACAATGAGTGGACATCCATTGTCTGTTGTTTCCAGCAACTTTGAGTTATGACAGTACCGGTAAATATCATCTTGCACTTGCAATTGCCAGTACCACACACTATGTATGTGATGTCCTTTCCCTACTGAGGTGTCCCCTGTGATATCTCTTTGTCTTTGGTCATTCATTTGTGCAGCCTCATGCATATCTACTTGAGGTGGGGCCAATGATGGTGAACCTCCATTGCTCTCATTATGCGATGCTTGTATGCAATTCATGTGGCATCTGTGGTCCGGTGGTTTGATCTTGCCTTGAATTCTCCCTTGTATGTACCATGCCTTCTACCCTGATCTCACCTCTTCCCTTCTTCTTTCCTTTGTTATTAGTCTAATTCTGTCTGTCACTGCACTGCACATTTGTGCTGTCCTATTTTCTGCCCTCATTGCGTTAACAAGTGCCATACTTTGTTTCTTGACAAGAGCATACTGTACATGAGAGGAAAATGTGAGCACATTGCACTATACCATTCCTCATGTGTCATTTTGTCATATAAGTATCCCACCAGAACTACAAGTGTGCAGCTTATGTTGCCAGGGATTGGCATGTGGATTGGCTGACTGTGGTGCTTACTATCCCCGATATATGCTCATCTTTGCACTTGCCTGTGTAGCCAGGTTCCAATATGTTGCTAGAAACTTGGTGCAGAAAACCTTGTAACTACTGTTCTTGCAAATTGTTACATCAAACCACTCAGCCTCTCCTTGGTTGATCATCTGCCATGTTACAAGTAAAGCGTTACATTCTGCCATCACTTTCACATGCAGATATGCATCTAAATACTTTAGGTACACCTTCAGGTGGGTATTGAATGTTCAACCGAACTTAGGCACTGGTATGTCCACCCCATAAGTTGGTAATATGGCCTGCAAATTCTTTGGCATGACCTGCACTGCAAGGATGTTACCTTGTCATATTGCAGACACTTCTTGCTCGAGAACTGACACTGTTGTTTGTGTTTCCTCTTTCCTCACCCATGCAAGTGGAGATGCCAGTCATTTAAATATTTACCTGTGAATTTGCATCTCAACCTTCTTTTCACATGCTTGTCTCTCCTCATCCAGACTGTACCTCTTCGGTTTAAGTCCCCAGTTCACGCCAAACTTCAGTGATCTACTCATAAGCCTTTTGATTACAAAGTTTTAGCTTGGCTTCCTGTCTTTAGAATCATATTTTATTCTCCTCCCTGTTGGCGATTAACTGAGATCATGAAAATTCAATCCCATGGATTCTGACTTTGCGTATCACCTAAGATATGCCTTGTGCTTCCTCGCTCACCCTCAAATTTCAATTGGTCTGTCAGTTTCTAGTGTACTCCTCAGAGATTTGCCTGGCATTTCCCCACTTTCCTCCAAACTTTCCTCAAGTGGCCTGCCAGTTTCTAATGCACTCTGATTGTGCATACTCCCCATAGACATGCTTGGCGTTTCCTAACTCACTCCTGAAGTCTCCTCCTTTGGCCCAACTGTTTCCATTGTAATCAATGTTCCAGATGTCAGTTGCACAGCAAATAAGACCACAAACAAACAGTAGTCCACAGAACAAATTTACACAGATGCTGATGGCAATGTTGGTAGCAGCAAGCAGAACTATAGAAACATGAAACAGAATATTCAAAACAACGAACTAAGCATTCTAAAACTACTTCACAAAATACAGGGAAGGTTGTGGGAATTTAAGATAGATACACTAGAAACAGCTACGTATATTTCATACTGTAAATTTCCAACAGACTCAGCACACAGAAACACACTATCCATGTGCCTGGCATCACACACAAAGAGGTTAGCAAATGTTAATCAAGCTATGGGAAGTTAATTCCTTCTGAGTCATATCTGAAAATTTAGATAGCCTCACACTAGTGAAAATGTGAGAATAAAATCAAAATGATGCCTCATGTTCGGAGCCAAAAATGTAGTGAATCCTTCAAAATTCTCTGTGATATCACACAGCATGCAAATTACAAATGTGATCACCCCACACTGGGCACCAAAACTTTAGTGAATTGAGAGTTATTTGCTCTCTTGAATAACTGATGTTCAGAGTACTGATTACATTGCTCCATGCTTACTGTGAACAATGCGGTGAACTGAGAATTCTTTGACTTCTTGCATGAAATGGATTGCAGATAACTAATTGCATTGCCTGACACTCACTAGCAATGATTAAGTGACATCAACATGGAGGAAAACTCAAACAACAAAAAAAAGATAACAATTATGAGATTAAAGAATTGATAATAGAAGAGAAAAGATTATTTGGCTGATCAAAATATCAAATATTAGCATTCGTTACTTACTTTTTCTATGTAAAATTAAAAATATCAGGGCCAATTTGACTAGGCGTGGACACAACTTGGTTATAAAAGGGAAGGAGGGGGGAATGAATCATCTCACCATGCTTCCTTGTCATTCATCAAATTAATGTTAGCAGCAGACGCTAGGCCAGTATGGCATATTGCCTTGTAGCAGTGGCAGCGAGTCAGCAGCTATCATCAGTGACCCATGGCTTTTTGGTGAGGCCCAGGTATGGTCTACACATTGTTGCTGTGAGTTACTGTAGCAAAAGAAGCATATCACAGTGGTCAGAGGCAGAAGCAGGTCACAGATGTAAGAACGTCCATGTCCTCTTGCTTCCGTGCTGTCTCACCGACTCACTCCTCACTTCCATCACTCTGCTAAGCACACTGGCTCCTTGAAATTTTCCTCCTCTTGGCATTATCATTGGCACATTAAATTTGCAGCACTGCCCAGTGACTGATCACTTTTTCATGAGCACACCTCCCAGCAAGGTGTGGAAATTTTTTGTCTTGTGTGGGCTGGTGTGTGACTCAAGAATTTGAGTCTTTCTCACAATTTCTCTGTCAAGGCTGTTTCCAGCATTGATCACACATTGTTCTGATGTTGTTCTGCATTCCTAAGTTGCTGCGAAAGTAGTCATATAACACTTTTTTGTAATGGCTATCTCTGCATGTGCTTTATCTAAGAATCTGCTGGCATTTGTGATTTATATGCAACCTGTGATTCTTGAGTTTCTCCCGACGTATTTGATAATCAAAATATCCACGGGTGTACTGCCGGTCTACAGTGTCCAACGGGCACAATATTTTGGCGATCATACATGTCGCCATCATCAGGTGAACTGACGGACTGAGCTGCTGTGAACGTGCCGGCACGGAGATCCATACACTATGGCTGCTCAGGGGGAACTGGGTTCGGTCACTTCGCTTCACTTCTACCTTACGAGCTGTCCTTTGCTCACGTAGGAGCAGGGTAAACAATGTTTTGTTGTTGTTCCTGCTATGCCTGTTGTTTTGGTTATGGTGCCTGACTTATTGGTTCGGCCTATGGGGATGCAGTTGCATCCTGCCTGCTGAGGGTTGTTAGTCCCTCAGTAGGTCAGGCCAACGTGTGGTTGGCCTGTGGTGTATGTTTTGGCCCAGGTCCTGTATGAGCCGGTTTTCTGAATTCTCGGCCTTGCCGTAGAACAGTCATGCAGACTGTCTGAAGCGGTTCCACAGTTGCAGGATGCCGATCTGTTCATGTAGCAGAGTGGAGGAATATCTTCTTGGAAGGCGCAGGGCGAGTTTTAGGGCTTTGTTCTGCACCCTCTGCAGCGTACCTATATGAGTGTCGGCTGCCATGCCCCACACCACGGCTGCGTACTCTAGTACTGGTCTGACCAGCGCTAGGTACAGGGTGATGCCGTGCTGGGGGGCCAGCGTCGACGTGGGGTTAAGCAGGGGGTACAGGGCGTAAAGTCGCCCTATAGCCCTGCTCCTAACGTCCTGGACGTGTGGTCTCCAGGTAAGCCTCTGGTCGAGTGTGACCCCGAGGTATTTGCCGGTTTTACTCCACAGCACGGGGCTTCCCGTGATAGTAACCGGCAGCAAATCTGGAGGCAGCAGTCTTCTAGTGAATACTACTGCCTGGCTCTTTGCGGCGTTCTGCTTGAGCTGCCACTTGGTTGACCACGCGCCCAGGGTGTCGCAGCCAATCTGGAGGAGGTGTCGCATTTCCCTCACATTCATGCTCCGCACGAATAGCGCGGTGTCGTCAGCGTAGAGTGCTAACTTCACCGGCGCCACTCGTGGGGCATCTGCGGTGAAAATGGAGTACAGCAGGGGGCCAAGGACAGACCCCTGTGGTACTCCTGCTCGTATCAGCCTGTGGGTAAGGGTGCCATCGTCTAGTCGGACGTGGAAGGTCCGGTCGGCCAGGTAGGAGCGGATGAGGACTCCATGTGATGTCGGTACCCCATGCACAAAGAGTTTGTATACGAGGCCGTCGTGCCACACAGAGTCTAAGGCTCTGGAGACGTCAAGGAACACCACCCCAAGGTATTCCCTGGTCTCCAGGGCGCGCATGGCTTCTTCCACCAGCCGCAGAAGCTGGTGGGTGGTGGAATGACCGCTCCTGAATCCGAACTGTTCGTCCGGGATGATGCCCTCGACCGTCACATGTCAGAGCAGCCTCTTGGCGTAC